>NC_045604.1:75000938-75625938 GCF_009762305.2 Zalophus californianus
ATACATCATGGAATCTCTTTGCATCTCAGTTTTAAGGGGATTAAGCCAAAAGGGGATTAAAGTTCTGCACATGATTTTGATGTGGTCGGGAAGGGTTTTCACACCAATCAGTTCTCCAACTCTAGCAGGGTGTCCTACAATTCAACTCAGTCCTGACACCATTTACCTGTAGACAGCATCAGATCCCACAGGTGAAGGGCTCAGTCCCACACACTATTCCCTCCCGGTTTCAGACTCAGACTGTGACCCCTCCTTGGGTTCAGTAACCCAACCTGGTCCTTTTGGGTTTTTATGGAGGCTTTGTTGCATAGGCATGATTGATTAAATCCTTGGCTATTGGTGACTGAACTCAATCTCCAGCCACTCCCCACTCCCCAGGGATTGGGGGTGGGACTGAAAGTTCCAATCCTCTAATCACAAGGTTAGTTTTTCTTACAACCAGCCCTCATCTTCAGGTGGAGTCCAAAAGTCACCTCATTAGCATAACAGGAGACACCTTTGTCCTTTCATCACTTAGGAAATTCCAACGGCTTTAGGAGCTCTGTGCGAGAAATATGTATGAAGACCAAATACATATTTCTTATTATAAACCACACTATCACAGGGATCAGACAGCCCTCCCCTCATGTGATTGTCATAGCAATAAATGGGATAATATATGCAAATTATCACTGCGACAGTGGCATTGCCAAGGAGAAAGCCAACCCAGGGTGGTGATCATCCATAGAGAAGGACTGCAGAGCACTCATCAGCTGAAGGGTGTAAGAACTGCATTCTGAGGGAACTTGCCCAAGGTCATCCAGCTAATTAGTGGCAGAGTCTCGCTCTCTCCACTCAGGGTTAAGGCACTGGTGTTTAACAGCTGTAGCTTTCGGCAGACACCCTGAGACCCACTCCCTTGTTCTCCCAGCTGGATAGGCCCCTGGTCTTCTGTGCTTGCTGGAACTCCCATCAATGAAGGGCCTTTCGTTGTTTCCACTCACTGTGTCATAGACTAAGGGGGTACCTGCCCATTCCTTTTCTTGAGATGCACTTCACCCTGCCTATTAGGAAGGGAATGAATTTTAGTTTCCTAAAAGTGAATCAATGAAGTGTTACCTTTACATTTTTTTTGTCAGGTACACATACCACATTATTATTTCCTTGATATTTTTCCTCAAATTGACTCATTAAAAAACAATTACCAAATATAGCCTCAATCTAAACAATAACCTATTTTTAATACACTTCTCTTTTATTGGGGTGAAATTCACATAACATGCAATTAACCTTTTTAATGTGCACAATTCAGTGGTATTTAGCGCATTCACAATGTTGTGCAACCACCACCCATATCTACATTTAAAACATCGTCATTCCCCTAAAAGAACACTGTGTAGCTATTAAATAATTTCCCCCTTCCCCCATTCCCTGGGTAACCTCTAACCCACTTTCCATCTCTATGAACTGACCAATTCTGTATATTTCATATGAAAGGAATAATACAATATGTGATCTTTTGTGTCTGGCTTGTTTCACTGAGCATCATGTTTTTGAGGCTTATCTACATATAGCATCTATCAATACTTCATCCCTTTTCGTGGCTGAATAGTATTTCATTATATGGATCTACCACCATTGGTTTATCCTTTAATCCACTGATGGACATTTGAGTTGTGTTCACTTTTTGACTATTATGAGTAATGGTACTATGAACATTCATGCACAAGTTTCTGTGTGGACCTATGTGTCTTGGATAATATACCCAGGAGCAGAACTGTTGGGTTATACAGTCTAATACACTTTTGATTAAACAACATTTAAAAAAATTTCTATCCTACCACCATCTCCAGGACCATTGGTGGTGCATATAAAATTTAAGAAATATCACCAATAATTATTAAGAATATGTATTGTCTCCATTTTACAGATCAAGGAATTGAGGTTTAGATCCCCAAAGTCAGTATAAAGAGTAGACCCAGGATTCTAAGTCAGATTTGACTGTCTTTTATTAATGCTTTATTTAATACATCCTTTGTAATTGGTTATTATTAAGCATAGCACATAATAAAATGAACGTAAATATTACCCTCTCCCTCTCTCTTCATGTGATTAACAAGTTAGTTTCCACAATCTCTTTGAGTCTTTAAAACTACAACCCCCAAATTCTGAATTGGCCTTTTACTAGTTCTAGACATCACTTCTCCATGATACAAGATAAAATCTAGTCAGTCGGTTCTATTCTACCTCATCTCACATTTTACCCATCAGTAGCTCCAAAAACCTAGTGTTCTTACTATTTGACCAACTATTAATTTTTGCAAATGAATTTTTGGTTTGTTTGTTTTCAAGGTCCCAAATTAAGGATGGACTGAATCTTTATTCTTGATGTGTGTTTACGTAGAAAATCCCAAGTAGAGCCTTGGTCCCTACTCTTGCTGCAAAGAGCCTGTCCTGGCTACTGTTACATTGTGTTAGGTACTGTTAGGGTACTCATTTGTAATAACACACTCAACAGAGGATATTGTACCTGGTGACTGTATCTGTCTGGTGAAACTGGTATGTGGGGTCAGTATGAAATAGTTTCTGAACCTGAGATATAGCTCTATATTGTATAAAGAGAATCAAAACTGCTTTTGGCCTTTGTGTCTTCTCCTTTAAATTTGAAAGGAAGCAAGCTGGTTGGTAGAAATATTCTGCCCCAAAGGAAGATCAATACTAATCATGTTCATTGACCCAAGTGTAGTCCTCTCCTGAAATGAGAGTTAGGGAGGTCTAACTCAGCCTCCCGCCCTGTCTCCTGCACCCTAGGGAGGGTTCAGATATTCCAGATAGAATGTGCTCTTCTTGAATTAGGGACTGGACACTTTGATGAATTGACCCTCTCCGTTGCTTCAGTCAACCCGCGGCATACCAGGTGGAAATATTCCACAACCTCACAGCCCGGCTCTCCCAGCACAGGCATTCAGGTACCTGTCCCAGAGAAGTGTCTTGGGGAGAACTTAATTCATCCCTTGTCAGGAATCCTGGAAAAATACCAGGGAAGAAAGGAAGCTAGCTCTAGTCTGCAGAGGGACCCAGGAGTGTTGGGTATCCCTCTAGGGTATTGTTTGTCAGCATGGGTCTCGAGGCAGCCTACACAAGAGTCACTTAAGGATTTGTTAAAAATGTGGATTTGGGGACTCCACCCCAGACCAGCTGAATCAGATACTGGGGCTTAGAGTCAGTACATCTGAATTTGTATCAAGCTACCCAGGTGATTGCAGTGTCTGCTCATTTTACGAACCATGAGTGTAGGAGGACTTCATAAATGCCTGGCGAAACCATCTTAAATCCAGTCAAATTAATTATTAATTAAATAAACATCTGCCTATATCCCAATTCATAACTTTCATGTTGCAATTCGTCCTGATGTCCAGAGGCACCATTTAACGAATGAGTAACCAGGGACATAAAAATGAATTATGTATTTATTTTTCCAAACCCTCTTAGCCTTCCCAGTGAAAATGTGGCTGTGTATCCCTGAGAATCTCACCTGATGGGAGTGGTTTGTGGTCTTTCCAGAGAAAGAAATTGTTCCCTGTCCTCAGAACGTAGACAAGAAGAAGCAACAATTTCACACTGCTATTATGCTTAATAATTAATCATACCCAGAAATATGCATGAGCATTGGCTACAGGCATTCTCAGTCAATAAGTATTTTTAGTGCAACAAATGCAGACTCAGTCTTCACCTTAAGTAAAAGCTGATGAAGGATGAGGAGGAGAATGGGGGACACTCTAATTGGCTATAAGGGGTCCTGTTTAAACACCATTTCTCCATTTAATAACAACAGCTAATGTTTATTGAGTGATTCCTATTAGTCATATAGTTTAACTTCTTCAGATTCCTCCAAACAGCCCTATAGAGTAGGTACTATTATTAGCTCTATTTAATAAATGAAAGAAAAAAAAAACCTGAAGCACAGAGAGTTGTAGTAAAGTTGTCAGTGTCACACAGCTCATAAGTTGTAGACCTGGGATTTGAACCATGGGATTGCAGTCCAGAGTCCACTATCTGAAATACTTCTCTATAATTCTGCTACCCATGAAGCTTGTTTTAAAAGAAACACTATTTTCCAATAAATGGCTAAAAATCCTGCTGATTTCATTGTCAGTGGGGGGGGGGGGGTAGAAATCTGTCTTGATTATTGAATTAGGGTTCTCCAGAAAGAGAGAGAGAAGGAGAAAGAGAGATACATACACACAGTGAGGTTTGTTATGAGGGACTGGCTCACAGGATTATGGAGCTGAGAGGTCCCACAATTGGCCATCTGCAAGCTTGGAGGCTCAGGAAAACCAGTGGTGTGGTTCCAATCTAAACCAAAGGCCTGAGAATGAGGTGTGCCCCTGTGAGTCTAAAGACCACAAACCAGGAGCACCACAGTCACGAGGCAGGAGTTGGGTGCCCCAGCTCAAATAAGAGAGCAAATCCCCCCTTCCTCTGCCTCTTTTGCTCTAATCAGGCCCTCAAAGGATTGGATGATGACCATCTGCATCTGAGAGGGCGATCTTATTCACTCAGTCTACAGATTGGAATCCTAATCTCTTCTGGAGACACCCTCACAGACACACCCAGAAGTAATGTTTCACCAGCCATCTGGGCATCCCTTAGCCCAGTGAAATGGACACACAAAATTAACCATCACAATGACAGACCCATATGGCCTTGTATTGGGAAATGATAACTTACATAGTAGGTGGGGGAAGGATTTCTAAGAGGTTGAGTGACTTGGTCAAGCTCATCCCTAAAGTGGCAACAATGAGATCTCCACTTTTCTGCCTGAAACCAAAGCCCTTTCTACTATTTCTCTTGCTTCCTCAGAACGTAAATGGCCTGTTTGTGTTGATCTTTAGAAAATTAGATCCTAACAGTTAATAAAGAACCTAGGACAACACAGGCGATCAATGACTGCTGTAACAAATTGCCACAAACTGGATGGCTTGAAACAGTAGAAATGTATTCTGTTACAGATGTGTAGGCTGGATGTCCAAAATCAAGGTGTTGACATGGTTGGTTCCTTCTGGAACCACTCTATGCTTCCCTCTCAGTTTCTGCTGACTCCAGACAATGCTTTGCATCTCTTGGCTTGTGACTCCATTATTCCAGTCATCTACCTCCATCTTCATATGACCTTTCTTTTGTGTTTCTGTGTATCCTCTCCTCTTCTTCTGGGTACACTCCTCATTGCATTTAGGGCCCGCCCTAAATCCAGGATGACCTCATCTTGAGATACTTAACTTCATTACATCTGCAAAGACCTTATTTCCAAATAAGATCACATGCACAGGTATCAGGAGTCAGGACTTGTACATAACTCTTTGGAGGACACTGTGCAGCGTTCTACAATCCTACTAAAGAACAGATTCTGGGATTTCTGGGTGAGTTTTCGCCTCAGTGAATGCAGAGTGCAATATGTCGGGTGGTATGCTGGCTGTGGTCAAGCCCACAGACTTCAGAACTTGGCAGGCCTTGGTTTAAGCTTCAGCGCCATTTACTGTGTGACCTTGGCTCAGTTTCCTGGATTCAATAGTGCCATTTCTTCATTTGGAAAATGATGGTATTAATCTTCCCTTCATTAAATGCATGCATTTTTTATTCTGTTATAAATCACCACAGATTTAGCAGTTTTAACACATAACCATTATCCCAGTTTCTATGGGTTAAGAGTTTGGCAGAGTTTAGCTCTGTCCTCTACTCAGGGTCTCACAAAGCTGCAGTGAAGGTGTCCAGTGGGCTGTGTTCTTATCCTGGGGCTTGACTGGGGATCTGTTTCTAAGCTCACTTGGGGTATTGGCACAGTTCATTTCCTTTTAACTCTAATTCTGAGCGCTTCTTGTTGGCTCTTGGCCTCTCAGCTACGAGAGGCTGCCGTGATGTTGTAGAGGCCACCCAAAGGTATATAGATATAGATCCAACATAATCACAATGTGACTTTCCATGACCTTTATTTACCACATTCTACTGATTAGAAGCAAGTCACAGGTCCACTACACTCGAGGAAATTATACAAGGGTATGAACCCCAGAAGTCATTCTCATTGAGGGTCACCTTAAAGTCTGAATGCCACATTGAAATGTTGCAGGAATCAGAATATGCACAAAGCTCCTAGCACAATGCCTAACACCTAGTAGATACTAATGCCTCTAATTGCTGTTGTTAACTGGTAGCTGTAATTGTTATCCATGTTCATCACTGTTCTGCTTTCAGGGTCAGTGCATACGTCCCCACAGTCTGTGCACTGCACAACTCCAGGGGGTGCCATACACATGGATCAGGATGTGAATGGAGCCCCCAGGATGTGTGAAACTCAATGGTTCTAGCTGTGATGAGCGGTCTAAGGCACTGGAATAGACTTCTGAAAGACCTGAGTATCCTACACTGATATGAACTATGACTGATTTAAAATTGGAAAGCACTGGCTTTGGTTCTGGCTGTTGAGTGGTAGTGGCATACTGTAGTCCCCCCTTATCTCTGGGGATTGTATTCCAAGACCTGCAGTGGATGCCTGAAACTGCGAATAGTACCAAATGCTCTGGGTACTACGTTTTTATTCCTATTCATACATACCTGTGATAAAGTTTAATTTATAAATTAGGTATAGTCAGAGATTAACAACAATAGCTAATAATAAAATGGAACAATTCTAACAATATAATCTAATAAAAGTTATATGAATGTGGTTTCTCTTTCTCTCTCTCAAAATATCTTATTGTACTCTACCATTATACTGGTCTTCCTCTTGTGATGATATGGGATGCTAAAATGCCTGTGTGTTCGATGAAAGGAGTTGAATGACATGGGTGTTGGGACATAGCATTAGACTGCTATCGACCTTCTGACCATATATCAGAAGGAGGATCATCTGTTTCTGGACTGTGATTGACCACTGTGGGTAACTGAAATTGGGAAAGTGAAACCATGGATGGGGGAAGGGGGCAGTACTGTATTTGGTTTAGTGCTGCCTTTGCAGGCTGATCTTTAGAGCCCCACCCAGCACAAGGCAGTGAATACAATCTTTTGCTCTCTGCACAAGCCAACTCTAACATCTCTTCCTAAATTTGAGGGTGGTTGCCAGTCTTTTTTGCTTATTTTCCTTACAGTGTTTTTCCACAATTAACATCATTTATTTTACTGTGTCTGTGTTTGATTCCCAGCAGAGAGTTGGCTTGTTTTTGAAAGGATAAATTAACTTGTGATTCTCTCACTTGCTAGAGAGCTGTTGAATATGCGAATTTCATAGCCACTATATGCCATGAGTGTTGGGTGAACCTAGGCCACATTTTAACCTCATAGCACCCAACACTCCCAAAATTTGAAAGCCCCTGTGAAGGTGGGAATAGCTTCCGCTGAATTGCCTTGTTGTCTGGTGCCTAGGTAATAAATTAGGGAGCCAGTATTCATCTCAACAGGGCTTTGTCACAACAGTGCCATAATGCCCCAGTATTGTTAATATTCCCATTTCCAGGCGTACCTTTGTGACATTAAACAAGGGGGCCTGTATGTCTGTGTTTCCTTTTGGCCACTGTTGGTGATGGCTAACCAGAAATACCCAAATCATCTGATTTAAGGAGAGTTCAATAAGCAGATTGCTTATCAATCTATGGGCAGGGGTATAAGGAAACCAGAGACAGTGCAGCGCCTGGGGCTGTTAAAACACATGTTATCACCCCTAAGCCAGGAGGGCATGAGAGAGATTGAACTCAGAAAGAGATAGGGGTACAGCTGGCCCAAGATGAACTTTGGAATAAATTCCCTGGGCTCCTTCTTTTCTCCATTCACTTGCCTGAACTCTCCATCCCCACAACCCAGCAGGCTGCTAGAAGGAGCTGTATCCTGTTGATGACGTCAGCCAGTCATCTTCCAGGGCAGGGAGCAGTGAATCTGCAGGGAACATGACACACTCCTTCATGGCTCCCTTTCAACCTTAAAGCAATAGGGTGCCAGGAAGGTGGTCAAGAGCCGGATAATTAAGCATCAGCCTATGGATTCAGATAAAATTCTGCCACCTACTAGCCTTGTGGCTTTAGGCAAGTAAGTTAACCTTTTGAGCCTCACTTCCTCATCTACAAAATAATATAATACAAGGACTTATCACTTAGCCTGAAAATGGTAGACATTGCAGTCTCTGTCCCCTTTTTCTCCATAGCACTTGTCATCTGATATATTTTACATTTACTTATTTATTTATTGTCTCAACTCCTCCACACTCCAACTAGAATGTAAGTTTGGGATTTGGATGTATTTTATGTGCTGATAAATCCCCTGTGGGAAGAGCCGAGCATAGAATAGGCAATCAATAAATATTTGGGGCATCGGTATTTGAGAGAGTGGCCTCAAAGGGCTTAGTACTGGGCCTAGGATGTATTAAGGGCTTGTATTTGATCAAGTCTTTGATAGTAAATGTATCAAATTGATTTTATTTTATTTTTTTTTAAGATTTTATTTATTTATTTGACAGAGAGAGACATAGCGAGAGCAGGAACACAAGCAGGGGGAGTGGGAGAGGGAGAAGCAGGCTTCCTGCAGAGCAGGGAGCCCGATGTGGGACTCAATCCCAGGACCCTGGGATCATGACCTGAGCCAAAGGCAGATGCTTAACCACTGAGCCACCCAGGCACCCTCAAGGTGATTTTAAACAAATGCAGGCAGACAAGCAGAGAATGGGAAATCTTCACCATGTAGGCATGATTATTTGGAAATGTGAATAAAAAAGCCTCGTGAAATGATCTGTGGTGAGTTCCTCACAAAGTTATATGATTTTTAAACAATTTATAATTCTACTTCTCTGAGTAATTTTGCTTTGCCTTTATTCATTTTTGGTAAATAACCTAAAGACATCCTTAAATCCATAGTCCTATAGGTCAGATCTCTCTACTGTGTCTATAAACCAAAACCGACACGGTCTCCAAATCTGCAATTGCCAGTAACTCAGCACGGTTGAGATTTGTAACAGGGGGCCTTGCATGCAGGGGATTTCTGTTGGGTCTTCGCCCTGGGCGAGCCTCACGTAGAAACTCCTTGGCTCCTGGTCAGGTAGATAAAGTTAATGACATATGCAGTGGTCTGAGATGCTGTGGGCCTGGAAGGCTTTTTGGAAAATAGGGAGGTCTCCTGGGGGCTTTTGAAAGACAACTCATGTTGTGTGCTCTTCCATTCTTCTCTCATGGGGAGCCAAGGGCTCCCTTTGTCTTGAAGGTGCAGAAGACACAGCTCTGTAGTCCGAAGGAACATCTGTGGATATTTAAGGTAAAGATGCCACTTAGCTCTTCTTTCCTTTAAGAACTTGTACAAGAGAATACACGTCTTGGGGACTCAACATTTAGATGTTTCTTCTAGGTCCCTTGAGTTTTTAAAAGTAGCATTTAAGTCTGGAGCTCCCTGTCCCATGCCAATACAAAAAATAAACAGATAAATAAATAAAAGCCCACGTGGCTCTTTTTTATTTTTATTTTTCATTTAGACTCAATGCATTCTCCTTGCAGGTATTCCCCCAGGATGCACTAATCTCTGTTTTTTTGTGGTTGCTGGGATGCGATTGTTCTCACTCTCCTTTCCCAAAAGCCTCTGGCAGGCAGCTTCTTGGCCTGTTTTTCCAGCAGCTGCTAATCCACCACCTATTGTTATGAACCCTTGAATCCTAATTCCAGGGACCCTTTCTCTCTTCCCAGACCTGAGTCTCAATCTTGAGTCTGCATCTGTATCACCTGGAAAGGCTTGATGCGCCCCGTCCTTGGACTTTCTGAATCACCACCAGGTCTGGGTGGGGCTCAAGACTTTGCCTTTCTAACAAGTTCTCCAAATTGTGCTGAAGCTGCTAGTCCACCAGGCCCTAGTGAAGCAAATCCTTTATAACAATAACAAGCTCATATTAGTAGGCTGATCTCTTTTAAAAATGCTTCTCTTCCTTTCTTTTCATAAAGATCAATGGAAGTGCAGATATATATAAGTAGATATGTATATGTGTGTATATATACACATACATACATCTATCTGTATATATTTTGTTTGTTCGTTTGTTTCCCTTCTTGTTCACCGCTGTGTCCTCACTGCCTCGAACAGTACCCGCCTTACCACAGAGGCTTAAGGCACATCTGTCATGGGTCAAAATAACAATGGCAGCGATGTCATCATCACCTGGGTTTCCTGCACCTGGAGGGATAGTTTTAGGGCAGAGTAGAGGGCTCATCATCTTTGCAACTCAGAGCCCTCATAAAGCCTGGAACATTGAAGTCTCATGGTGAATGTTTGTTCTGCTGAACTGAGCCAATTCCAGGAGCCAGAAACCCAATTCTACAGGAAAGAGAACTGTGTGGATCCTGCAGCCGATTATTTCAGTGTGTGAAATAATAATGAGTGCTATTTGTAATAATAGTTATAATAGTTGCTGTTTCAACTATAATATCGCCATGTCCCGCGAGCTGCTGCGGCTTTGCTGCTGTAGCTCTTCGCCCCCACCCCAACCTCTCTAGAATTATGAATTCCCCTACCGGAGTTGCACCCCCAGCTGCCTGGGAGCTGCTTGCTTTACTCTGTTGCTTTCAGTCCCTTCAACAGATGGTATAATTCTTAGCGTGTGTGATTAGGGTTCTCAGCGTTGGCTGCACACTGGCATCGCGTAGGGAGTGTTAGAAAAGATTGATGCATGGGTACTGCCCCCAAAGATTCTGATTTAATTGGTCTGGGGATCCCCAGGCATCAGGATTTTTAAAAGCTCACAGCCAAGGTTGGGAACCATTCGATTAGGGTCCAAGGGGATCCAGAGGAAGAGGGAGGGAAGAAGAGAGGAAAGAGTCCTGATTTCCAGAGCCAGCAGGTGCCACTTGAGAGGGGAGATAGTTGCAGGATGATGAAAGGTGAGCTAGCAAAAGTCGGGCGCCTGGGTGGCTCAGTTGGTTAAGCGACTGCCTTCAGCTCAGATCAGATCCCAGGGTCCTGGGATCGAGTCCCACATCAGGCTCCCCCTGCTCTGTGGAGAGTCTGCTTCTCCTTCTGCCTCTGCCTGCCACTCCCCCTGCTTGTGCTCCCCCTCCCCCCGTCAAATAAATAAATAAAATCTTAAAAAAAAAAAAAGGCAAAAGAGAATTCGGGACACACTTGGGGAAAGAACCTGCAACTCAGAAACGAGACTCATGTCTCTCCTACTCATTTTATAATGCTCCAGGGTAACCATGTTGGCCCAAGGAGATTGTAAATTCCTCAGGATCTGCATGAGTTGGACACAAACGCCCATTGCTCCCAAGGTCCCTAGAGGCATTGCATTCAAGTGGGAATGTTTATTTTTATTATTTTTTTTTAAATTTTAATTCCAGTATAGTTGACACGTAGGTGTACAATATAGTGATTCAAAAATCCTATGTCTTACTTACTCAGTGCTCATCACAATACATGTGCTCTTAGTCCCCATCACCTGTTTCACCTGTCTCCTCCCCACCCCCACTCTGGCAAACACAAATTTGTTCTCTATAGTGAAGAGTCTATTTTTGAGGTTGTCTTTTTTTTTTTATTCTTTGTTTGTTTAGTTCTTTAAATTCCACGTATGAGTGAACCCATACGGTATTTATCTTTCTCTGACTGACTTATTTCACTTAGCATTATACTCTCTAGATCCATCCATTTGTTGCAAATGGCAAGATTTCATTCTTTTTTGGCTGAAGAATATTCCATTTTATGTGTATATATATATATATACACATATATACATATATACACACATACTATTATATATGCACATACATTATATGTGTGTGTGTATATATATATACATATATATTATCATATGTATTCATCTATCAGTGGACGTAGGCTGCTTTTGTATCCTATTGTAAATAGGCTATTGTAAATAATGCTGCAGTAAACATTGTGGTGTATGTATCCCTTTGAGTGTTTTTGTAGTCTTTGGGTAAATACCCAGTAGTGCAATTACTGGATCATAGGGTAGTTCTATTTTTAATTTTTTAAGGAACTTCCATACTGTTTTCCACAGTGGCTGCACCAGTTTGCATTCCCACCGACAGTGCACAGCTGTTCCTTTTTATCCACATCCTTGCCAACATTTGTTGTTTCTTGTGTTTTTGATTTTAGCCATTCTGACAGGTGTGAGGTGATAGCTCACTGTGGTTTTGATCTGCATTTCCATGTGGGGATCTTTTAAAAACAGCCCTCAACTGATCAAGGAAGCATGAGGTCAGAGTAGGGAGTGAAAACCTGTCAAGTATGCCGGTCAGTGCAGTTGTGTGTCTGTTTGGGGGTGTGTGTGATCATTTCAAAATTATTTACTTTTCCTCTTTTTTCTTCACTATGAAAACACACACATGAAGAATACCAATAACACACAACTGAAAAAGTAGCCGCTTACCACCAATCACAACAGAAACTTGGAAATGTAGGCCCGTGGAGCATCTGTGGTCAGATAAGTAGGCATTCCCAAAGCAGATGCCGTCTCATGTCACTGGGCAGGAAACATGTTCACAGTGCAGAGATTTGCACGCACACCATGCATCCTGGAGATCCGAGTGAGCAGATACAAGCAAGTCAGGGAGAAGGCAAGAAAACCGCGTGCTTCCCCCGATCCCCAGTCTAGTGTTTTATTCACAGGCCCGCATTGCAACCCTTCAATACTTTATTAAACGCATCTCTTCTCCGGGACACCCCCACTACCTTCAGAGCAAACACGTTCCATGCTTGGAAGCCAAGTGTGTTTTTACAACTGCTTGGCTCCTAACCTTCATCACAGAGAAGAAGAAACAAGTGCTAAGGGTTGAATTAGGGATAGGAAGTTGGGAAAACTACCTCCTTGGTAACTTGAAAGGAATTCAGCTCATATTTTTAATTCATAGTAAGAATATAGAGGTGGGGTCAGAGTTCCAAAGCACAAGTTGTCACAGTTGTCAGGATGACGCCCACAAGCCATATCGATGCCTCTACTAGGTAAACAGCAGCCCTGTGGTCTAGATCAGAAACATGCTTTTCTGTATTCTAAGCAGTTTTTGACACAGTGTTTTGCTTTATTGCAAACCACAATGTTTTCAGGAGGCTTAAAAATCCAGTTATGACTATAGCTGTGAGGGAAAAGGTCTGTGTGGTGCCGGGGAAATTTAATTTTTAGCTTAAAAAAAGTACCACCAAATTCAATTTTTCTCACATTTAGGAATTCTTAGAGTTATATCCAGCTTGCATAACTAGTATATTAGAGAATATGTTACTATGGGGTTATTTTTTAACACATTTATTATTTATGAAATGCAGAGGAAAATAGTTAGAAATGATTGTTTCAGGGAATATCCTGTAGTTTTTTTTATTGTATTCAAAGAAGTTGCTCATGCTGTTTTAATTCAAACATTAAAAGTTAAATCTCTTTTCATCCTGACCTACATTTTTAAAACGCTACTTTAGCCCTTATTACGGGGAACAGAAAGGGCGGTGGAAGGAAAATGCCCACTGTGTGTGCTTCCTACCCCTTGGTTTGCCGGTAATCAAGCTGATTCTCGCCAGCCTGCCCAGGAAGGAGCAGGGGAAACAGAGTGAGATCGCCCTTCTGTTCCATCAGCATCTGTGCCCATTTCCTTTCTCCCAAAGCAAACCTCCCCCCAGCTAGTTATGCTAGTTAACTGCCTTCTCTTGAGTGATGAGAGGCTCCTTGTCCGCCTCTCACTCAGTGCTGGGGAATGAAGAGGAGAAAAGAGATTGTATCTCACATATCCAACAAGGGATTAATGTCCCTTATATTACACAGAGAATTCCTGAACTCAGCAATAAAACAAACAAACGACCTGACTCAAAAATGGGCAAAGGATTTGAACGGGCATTTCTCCAAAGAAGATATGCAAATGACAATAAGCATTTGAAAAGATGCTCAACATCACTCACCTTTAGGGGAATGCTAATGCAAACCACAAGGAGACACTGCTTTCTACCCATTAGGATGGCTATTATAAAACGAAAACAAAAACCAACTGAAAATAAGTGTTAGGGAAGTTGTGGAGAAATTGGAACCCTACGCACTGCTGGTGGGAATGTAAACATTCCTCAAAAAAGAAAAAAATAGAATTACCAGATGACTCAGCAATTCCACTTCTGGGTATATAGCCCAAAGAATTGAAAGCAGGATCTCCAAGACATCCCAGTACATAGCGGAATTGCTCACAATAACGAAAAGTTTGAACCAACCCAAGTTATTTATCAATGGGTAAGCAGATATGTTATATCCATACAGTGGACTATGATTCAGCTTTTAAAAAGGAAGGGAATTCTGACACATCTTACAATAGAGATGAGCCTTGTAAACATTATGGTATGGGAAGTAAGCCAGTCAAAAAAGACAAACACTGTATGATTCCACTTACATGAGGTACCTAAAGTAGTCAAATTCGTGGACACAGAAAGGAGAATGGTGGTTGCCAGGGGCTGGTAGAAGGGGAAATGGGAGTTAGTGTTTAATGGGTGTAGAGTTTAAGTTTTGCAAAATGAAAAAAGTTCTGTGATGGAAGATGATGATGTTTGCACATCAGTGTGAATCTACTTAATGTCACTTAAAAATTGATAAAATGGCAAATTTTATATTATGTATATATTACACAATTCAAAAAAATAAATTTAAGAAGAAGAGAGAGGGATTAGCAGAAATGGAGAAGTGCTATGTTTCATCACCTTGGTGTCCAGTGAAAATCTCAGAGAAAGAGACCTGGTGCCTGGATTCTCAGGCAGCCTGTGGCAAGACCATGCGAGGAGGAGCTGAGGATTTCTGCCAACAGCTAACACCAGCTTGCTCGCCAAATGAGTAAGACACCTTGGAAGCCAATGCTCTGGGCTCAGCCAAACCTCTTGATGACTCCAGTCCTCCAGTCTTCTTCAAGTCTTCTAGCTGAGACCCCCGACAAGGGAGAGTAAAGATGATCTGTCTGCTGTGTCCTGTCTGAATCCCTGATCCGAAGAAACCATGAGATAAGAGATGACTATTGTTGTTTTATGCCACTAAAAGTTTTGTGGTAATTTTTTCACAGCAATCCATAGTTCATCATACACTCCATCAATATTTGCAGTCGATATAATCACGTGCCATCTTTGAATATTTGGAAATGCATACCTTATCTTCAGCACACACACACACACACACACACACACACACACACACACACACACACACACACACACTTTATTGACATCTTATTTCTGAATTGGACCTGCCTTATTCAAAGCGGGACCAGCAGTTCTGAGAATCAAAGTGGCAGCTGAGTGAGATGTCCACCTTGTTTTAGCCAGAAATATGGAAAATGCCTTGCAGAAGAGATTAGGTGGTTTTGCAAGCAGAGAGTGGGCTTGTCCCCAGTGCATGCCGCAAACGTGTGCAGGATTCTCTGGGCCAGGATATCTGGTCTAGATCCTAGACAGGAGGGATGTTATCCTGTACATCAGCTGTTAATGGAACCCTTGGGTTTGTGTGACTGGGGACCGGTCTGTGCTGATGTGTAAATATGTCTGCTTTGCTTACACTCAGGCACTGATTGCCTATCTGGGGGTTAATGAGCTAAGTTTGGATAAAGGCAAGAGGGTGTCTTCTCAATGCACCAGGGTGTTTTGCCTGCCTCAGGCTGACTTTGGGCGTTTCCTCAGATCTGAGGTTTGCTTTCTGCTCAGGGGGTTCAGCTCTCATGCACTTGATGGATGCTGGCCTTAATTTGGTGTGTTGAAGCTGTTGCAAGCTGTGGAAGGATATTACCTTAAGGATATTCTTTTGAATATTAAATTAGAATAAATTAAGGCATGCTGCATATTAAGCCTAAATCAGAGTTGAGTAATTGCCTTCCGTTTTATGCCACTAAGTTTGTTGGAAATACAGGATATTTGTTTTAATTATCAGGTTGTTGAACTGATTCCCAATGAGAAGATGCACAAACACAAACAAACAAAAACTTTTTTGTGACTTTGTGAAATTTAGGTAACAACTAATTGGATACAATTTATTCATGTTCCTTCCGTCAGTATTACTTGCTTTCTTTATCCAACATTGACTAATTAACTCCCTACTATGTGCCTAGCAACATAAAATTATTTGGGAAAAGTGAGAGCTATATTTTTTATGCTTAATCATTTCCTGGATATACTGTAGTCTAAGCATTTGACATGCATATAAAATTTACAGTCTCACTGTAAGGCAAATAGGACAATTACCCCTATTTTATAGCTATAGAAACTAAGTCTTAAGATAACATCAAATTAATATTTTTTAAAAAAAAAAAAAAGAACTCACACAGTTAGAGATAGGGTATGAATGAGGCCAATCCTAAATTCTTAATTCCGTGCTATGTCAATAATTCAAAGCTGATAAAAATGTTGCTCCTTTAAAGCATATAATGCCCAGAAAAGATGGTCTATAGAGCTGATTTTAAGCTGGTCTCTGAAACTTTTAAGACTCACTAGCCAATAATAATGTTACCTTTTAAATGTTAGTAAAATGATGATATTTTTCTAAGCTTTTGTTTGGGAAAATTCCAAATATATCTATTTAAAAAATTAGGGAATAGTATAATGAATCCCTATGTACACTTCACCCAAATTCAACAATTGCCAACTCTTGGCTACTCTTGTTTCCTTTTTACCCTCATTTGCTTCCCAGCCCCATCATCACCACACATACAAGGGATTTTTTTGAAGCTAACATGGAGATTTCTTGATGAGGTATCTAACCAGTTTGGCTAGTAGAGGTCATAAAAAGTTTCTTATAGCAAAGGCTCATTAATATGGGCCTTACTGTTTTGGAGTTTTGGAAGCATTGACCATTCAGTTGCCTGTGGTAATGGGAGGTGGCTAGATGTTGAGACCATTAAAGATACTGAAACGGATAGAGATACTGACGACAGCTTCTGTTTACTTACTTGCTTGAAGAAACTGTGCTCAAATACCTTGAAAAGGGAATCTACGTATGGGCATCGTGAACTGTTTAAATTTATTGTTAAAAAGCGTGTGGATTCATTTCCCTAGTGTAGAAATATAATTTAATGCCCAGATTAGCTCATTGTCCCATAAATCCCAGGTTGGTTGCACATATCTGCATTATTAACATCTGTAGATATATATACCTGGTGCAAATCCATCATGAAAAGGCTAAGTGTGCCTACACTCAAATGGTGTCAGTAAGCGAGCATGTCTAGGATTGCTAGGGAGGTTTCTTTGCAGATATTTACCTTGTCTGAAAAAGATTGAGTTTGTCCAAATTATTAGAAATAATTCCAACATATGCTGCCTTTCCATGGAGCTATATTATGTCAAGTTCTGAACTGAGTGAGAGTAGCTATGGCCTTTGCTTATTTTATCATTGACAGATGGACTAGTCATATTTGTCTCCTTCTAAATCCATTTCATAGGCTGTGATGGACCCATTAGGGTTGCACAATCAACCACTCTTAACACCTAGGTTGGACTCTTTGAAGAATGAAGCTTTCACAACAAATTTAAACTCTGCATTGTCCTCATTATTTGGACATTGAACAGAGCTTTCTTCCATAATTGTGGAGTCCTAAGACAGTGGAAAAGAGTGGATTAATAATTTGAGGGTCTGCATTGTCTCCAAATCTTTTTCATTAACTCCATGTACAAAGCATTTTATCTTCTTGAACTTCAGTGTTTCCTTGCTGTCAGCTGCGAATAATATTGCATGTTCTGTTTCCCTCTGAGTTACTGTGAGCATCATAAGTAGGGTTTGCAAGTCTGTGACCCCTGAGTGCTTTTTTGCACCCATGATATCCCTAATAGATTATTTCTCTTTCTTATTGATCCTGGGTGTATCTTAATTAATTAGATAGTCATTCATCTCACGCTGCTTCTAGCAGTCACCACCAATCAATTAGAAATAGTCTTCAGGATGGAACAAATTTGTCTTTCCTCCATGAACCAAATAATGTACATATAAAGGCTTTCTATGAAAACATGTTAAAAGCACCACACTAGTCTAAGTCCTTCTCCTCTTCCTCATTATTATCATTATTTTTTATCATTAGGAGTTCACTCTACACAATTGCCAAGTTTGGGGACACACTTCCACCTGTGGGATATCCAGTGACCTTCTCCTACCTAGTTTCTGCCCAGACTTTGCCTTCTCGGATCATTTTAGAGGACCTTGGCTTCTCCTGAGATATGGCCCACGTTTGGCTCGCTGCCTAGTTTTGTTTAATTTGTGTACTTATCCAGCACGAATCTGGGGAGAGACAGGGGAATACACAAACTGTAGAAAGCAAGCATGGTTCTCTTATTTTCTGCAGCAGCAAACACCTACATCAAAACCATCAAGGATTCCCAGATACTTGCTTCGTTGTTCTGTTCTTTGGTATCCTCATGAGTAAAATGGAAATGATCATTGATTCCAAATCATAGCATTTGTTGTCAAGAGGGTTAAATGAATAAAGCTCTTAGAACATTGCTGTTACTGTTGTGGCTGTTGGCCGTTCTTGCTGTCATTACTGTTGTTCCTGGCACCTACACTCTCTGAGCCTCATCCGTGATATGGGCATATACTGTAAGGAGTAAATGAGGTAAATGCTTAACATTCTAGAATTACCAGACACTCAGTGTTGCTTTGTTTCCTTTTTGGTTTCTCCTGGTTACATGTGGGTATTCAGTGGGGTTGTTTAGGGGGGAATATTTAGTTGGGTGTTTTAGAGCTTCCTTCCGGGTTGAAAAACAAGAAATGGGGAATGGAGGGGTACCTGGCTGGCTCAGTCAGTAGAGCATTTGATTCTCGATCTTGAGGTTGTCTAACTTCAAGCCCCACTTGGATATAGAGATTACTTAAATAAATAAAAACTTAAAAAAAAAGAAATGGGGAATGGAGATTTTTGTCCTAGAATGTGCCATAATTATCCTCATAGTGATTTTCTTTTTTTAAGATTTTATTTATTTATTTGAGAGAGAGAGGGCAAGAGCCCTAGCAGGGTGAAGGGCAGAGGGAGAAGCAGCCTCCCTGCTGGGTGGGGAGCCCGACACGGGGCTGGATCCCGGGACTCTGGGATCATGACCTGAGCCCAAAGCAGACGCTTAACTGACTGAGCCACCCAGGTGCCCCCTCATAGTGAATTTAATTGGAGATCTACCTTGACATGTGGTGAGCTCTGGAACACTAGTGTTGGAATGAATTTTGTCTTTTTCCTGCCATTTTACATGCTGAAGAAACTGTGACCCAGAAAAACTTAGCTGCCTGCTAAGGTCACACCATTAGTTAATGGCAGAGCTGAAACAAGACTGCAGGCTTCCTTACCACCGGCACGCGCTTTTCATGGGAGAGAAATACATTTTAACTATTAAGTATTGAAATTTGATATATGAAAACCATAGCTTTTTTCTTCACTTCTCAAGTATCCCAGTCTTGAATGTAACATGAGTCATTATTTTGGGCCAATTTTGTTTGAAATGACAACCAAATAAATTACCTAGAGTCACAAATAATGTAGAACTTGGCCCAAAGTTTTACTTAGCTTCACTTATATATGTATAAAATAGATGTTTATTATATATATCATAAACATCTATCTTTATCTAGGTTAACGAATGTGCTCTGCTCTGCGTGGAATTTTAACCAAGTTTCAGAGTTTTTCATTAAGAGGATTTCATGTAGATGGTGGAAGATAAACGTCAAGGCTCCTGGTAATTTACTGTCTATTACTGAATTCCACTCCATAAATATATTATTTAATCAAAACTCATGTTTAAATGAGACAGTAAAAATGGCATGGGTAATATTTAAAGTTTGCATAATTTATACCATACATAGAGTGTTTTTAAAATGTGGAACAAGGAAAGCAGCTTGAGTGTGGAGTCCCAGTTGCTGCCCCTTTGGGAAGGGACCACTGCAGTTGGTGTGACCAACCTGACATTTGTGAGATCTTTCAAAGCAAAGGCTCAAACGTGATGCCCATTTCCCTTCAGAAAATTCCCGGAACTTAACGATTCTGGACCAGCTAAAGCTTCTCTAATCTCCTCTCTGTCCACACAGCAAAAACGGATGAGCTAGTGATGATAATGATAGTTCAGGTAAATATTGATGAGGGGAAGAATAATTCTTTGAACCTTTAATGAAATTCCCCTAAATCTAATCCATTCTCTTGGAGAGAACGAAAAACCTGGATATTCAGGGACGTGTGTGTGTGTGTGTGTGTGTGTGTGTGTACACGCATGCACGTGCACACATGCGTGTATCAATAATCAAATACTCTTTGAAATGTCATCTCATTATATGCATTTCTCCTAGCCTTTCTTTTTTCCTCTGTCTTTTGAAGGGTGTCTGTGGCAGCTATCTGCTCAGTGGGTCTGACATGACTTGAGGGAGCATGATGTAATATGAAGCTCCCAGTTTATGGAGCCAGACAGATCTGGGTTCAAAGGGGCTTTAATTAATTAATTAATTAATTTTAATTTGTTTGGCTTTCAGTAAGAAACTCAGCATGTGGAACCTGAGTTTTCTGAAAATTCTCTAACATACAGCAGAAACATCATCAACCTTAGGCCATTTCTCCCTTGCCCTAAGTAGGGGACTTTGCTGGTGAATTTCTCAAAGGTTCTCACTCCTGTCCCCCATTAGACTTGAAGTTTCAGCAAGAACTTTCCTACCTGCTCAATGACACCACCCTCTCCCTGCCCCCCGTCAGATGTTATAAGGATGAGTTTGTCTATAAAGTGGCTCTGTCACGGAGGTATTCCTGATGAGGAAAGGATGGATGGATGTAGACAAATGGCTTTGGTCTGGTAGGTCTGAGAAAAGTAGTAGCTGTACTGAGAGGGGAAGGATTGATGGACCCATAGTCATTATTGTGGAAGGAGGGTCTGACAGGTCAGGATGAGCTTTAATTGTGTCGACAGCATCCCTGTCTCCTAGGAAAATGCAGCCATTGAGTGAGGCTGACAGGGAAGTGCCATGAAGGCAAGAATACATGAACGCATGCTATTTGGTGAACAAGATATAGTGGGCATTTGAGGGCAGAGGGAGGTGCTAGGGCAGAGATGAAGGCTGAATGGGATGAAGAGAAGGATGGGATGTTGTCTGAATTTCATGCAGGCCTGAGACTAGGGAGTCCCCGATGACACACCAATTAGGGACTCTCTTGGGAGACAAAGACTCTCTAGCAGGAAAACAATTTTTTTAAATTTTTTATTGTTATCTTAATCACCATACATTACATCATTAGTTTTAGATGTAGTGTTCCATGATTCATTGTTTGTGCGTAACACCCAGTGCTCCACGCAGAGCGTGCCCTCTTTAATACCCATCACCAGGCTAACCCATCCCCCCACCCCCCTCCCCTCGAGAACCCTCAGTTTGTTTTTCAGAGTCCATCGTCTCTCATGGTTCATCTCCCCCTCCGATTTACTCCCCTTCATTCTTCCCCTCCTGCTATCTTCTTCTTCTTTTTTTCTTCTTAACATATATTGCATTATTTGTTTCAGAGGTACAGGTCTGTGATTCAACAGTCTTGTACAATTCACAGCACTCACCATAGCACATACCCTCCCCAATGTCTATCACCCAGCCACCCCATCCCTCCCACCCCCCACCACTCCAGCAACCCTCAGTTTCTTTCCTGAGATTAAGAATTCCTCATATCAGTGAGGTCATATGATACCTGTCTTTCCCTGATTGACTTATTTCACTCAGCATAACACCCTCCAGTTCCATCCACGTCGTTGCAAATGGCAAGATCTCATTCCTTTTGATGGCTGCATAATATTCCATTGTGTATATATACCACATCTTCTTTATCCATTCATCTGTTGATGGACATCTTGGCTCTTTCTACAGTTTGGCTATTGTGGACATTGCTGCTATAAACATCAGGGTGCACGTACCCCTTCGGGTCCCTACATTTGTATCTTTGGGGTAAATACCCAGTAGTGCAATTGCTGGATTGTACGGCAGCTCTATTTTCAACTGTTTGAGGAACCTCCATACTGTTTTCCAGAGTGGTTGCACCAGCTTGCATTCCCTCCAACAGTGTAGGAGGGTTCCCCTTTCTCCGCATCCCCTAGCAGGAAAACAATTTTAAATGGTCATTACATACTGTGTCCGCGTCACTATCAGAGAAGATGGCTGATTTTAGATAGGTGTGTGGAGAGCAGTCTGTCTGGGTGGGCACTGAATGGCTCTAACAGTCCGAAGCCTGTCAAAGCACATGGCTCTAGGTTTCTGTCAGGGTTCAAGATGAAAGCTCAAAATCACCATGCACCTTTTCTGACACATTTCATGGCTGAACAAAGCAAACTGGACTCCCCATGGCTCTTCTTTCTGAGGACTCAACAGAGGGAGCTCAAAGTGGGATCTCTTATTCTAGATGCTGTTGGTGCTCAGACCAAATCCCCTTTCTTGAACTCCTGTGCCCATCCCCCAGCTGCATGCTTGTTGCTTGCTAATGGTTTCCCACTGGCCCCTCTTCATAGACCTGCCCTTGGCCAAATGGTTTTGACCTGCCTTGCCTGAGAGATTACACAATCCTTACAGGGGTCAGTCAATAGTCAGTGACTGATCCAGGTGCAAAAAGGCTAGCCCTTTTACCTTAATGTGAGACAACGCTACAGAGCATTTTATTCTGCGGAGCCCCAAATCTATAGATCAGGTCAAAGCAGTTCTAAGCTCTATTTAAGGCCACACCTTGCATGGAATCTTTCCTGGGGACGAAGGCTTGGATCACATGGCAGTAATGGAAGCAATATTTAGTAGAGAGGCCACTTTTAGAGACAGGCTTGAGCGATGGAATGTACAAGGGCCCAGAGCAACCACCTGGCTGAGGACAGCGAGGCCCAGCAGGCGACCCACCTGAAAATAGCCATAGGCCCAACTGACCAGTGGGCTACTTATGACCAGGCACAGTGACCAAGAAAGGGAGAATTCCATAGGTCACCATACCTCCTTTAAAAACAGCCCCCACCCACTGTCTCCTCGAAGGCAACCTCTCCTCTGCTGCCCTGCCCGCCGCTCCCCTGCAGTGTACTCAGCAAACTTCTATCTCCTTTGTGTTGCTTCGGGTGAATCTACCTCCGGTGCCACCACCTTCCACCCAATCAGTTGCCCTGCATCTGGGGACCCTCATCTCATCAGGAGAGACACCCCATTTAGACACCACAGTAAATGTTCAGGTCCTGGTATATGCTGAAGATCTTCTTGTAGGAAATGTGTGCATTAAGAGACTGGGTTTCCTAGATCTCAGATTGAAACTTAAGCCACTCTCTGGTTTTTCTAGGAGTTATGGCTCTACATTCCAGTCTCAAGACTGCAAGAGACCAGACCGTTTCTGTGGCTTAGTCGATACACGGTTACCTGTGCAACTTCTCTGCCCTTTTGTATGCATGGATAAACTGCCATCACCATGGCTCCCTTGCATGGGAATATCTCATCCATGCAAACTGGAGAAAAACCCTGAGAAATAGAGGGCTTTGAATATGATTTGTCAGAATCCAATTAGCAACTCCAATTGATTGGTGGTAGCTGATTCCTGGGGAGGGAGGAGGGTGAATTTGCAGCTCTCAGCTCTCCTGTCCATAAGAATGAAGGCTGACTGCTGTATTGAGTACTCTTTGCTCCTCTTGGGTGAAAAGGTCATGACTTGTAGCAGCATTTATTCTTATCTTAACATTTTGCATCCCGTGGTCTCTAATGCATTATTCAGGCTTTGTGAGGACAGAGCAGAGGCCAGCTCTGCACCCACTGATCTTTTACTGGGGTCATGCCGAGGTGGGGGTGTAGTACATAGGGATGAGAGTCCGGACAAAAGGAGCTGTGACCTCAGACTGCTTAGGAAAGCGAATTGGCAGCCAAGTTCCAGCTCAGCCACTTGTCACATGTCCTTGGGCAAGTCATGTAACCTCTCTTAGCCTATTAGGATGGTGATAATGTATCCACCAGGGGTCTCAAACTCAGATGCTTACCTAGGGCCACACAGTTCATATAATCTGTCAAAGCCAACAATATATTAATGACCAGGCAATGCATGCCATTTCTAAATGGCATAGAGGAATATAGGCTCAGTGGTGCCCCATTGTCTGATTTTTGAGAAAAAGTTGAATATTTGGATTTTTAAAATGGGAAATTGACTAATTCACAGTTTTGGAAAACTGTATGGCTGAGCAAATCAATTCTGTGGCTGATGGGCTACCAGTTGGCAACTTTCAAGGTTGCTTTTGGAACAAAGGACATTAGTAGCTACCCTACCCCATTCCCTGGGGGGCATTTACCATTTCAAGACAATCTGTCTTGAGTTCTACATGTGTCTTTCAGTTTCAGGGTTTTTTTTGTTTGTTTGTTTGTTTTTTTGGGGGGTTCTCTGAAGCCAGCTCTGCCCACACAAATGTCCGGTTGGAAGAAATAAAAGCACCCTTCCCCAGTAATCTTTAATATGTGACTCAGGATTTGGTATATAAATATCCCAGCTTCTATGCATCTCAGGTGGGATAACTTGAGATGGGGGTTGGCAAGTATTTTACTTTAGAGGACAAAATACAGTCAATATTTTAGGTTCTGGGGGCCATATGATCTGTTAAAACTATTCATCTCTGCCATCGTAACGGGAGAGCAGCCAGGGACAATAACATAGGCATGGCTGTGTTCCAATAAAACTTTATTTACAAAACCAAGCAGTGGACTGGATTTGGCTGGCTGGCCTTCTACCAGTCCTATATTGCTTACCCACGCTGTGAACCCACCCCTGCGTTCTAGGCTTACTCCCAGGGTTTTGTGATGGAGGTAAGCTCTACCCAAAGTGTCAATTGGCTTTCTAATGGACTTTGTACAGCCTAACTTCCCTCCTTGTTTTAATTCCCCCACCCCACTGGGGCTTCCTGAAAACCTCCCTCCCTCTAGGCTTCTTGCATTTGGAACTTAGTCTCAGAAACCTTAGAAGTGATCATTTGAGTTTGGATTTTGGAGCTCCTTGACTTGTATTTGGATTCCAGCCACTTCCTAGTTGTATTGGCTTGAGCAAGTGATTTAACCTTTTTTTTTTTTTTTTTTTGCCTCAGGCTCCTCATTCAAGGCAATGTCAGTGCCCATGTAGAGAATAATTCAGGGATTTAACAGAGATCATGTCTCTTAAACTCTTAGCACATTTCCTGGCACATGGTAGTTTCGATGAATGCCTGCTGTGATTGCCATTCCTCATGTGGAGGACAGAGGTTAAGACTCCGCACCAGCTCTCTGGCTGTCTTTTAGGAATTGGCCAACATGTTGAGTTGAAGCCTCTCTTTTCCTGTTAATTATTGTTCGTTTTTATTTTGGAGTGAGGTCCCCCTTCCCACTGATGGGATGCAATGTAACTGTCTTTAAAAGGCAAGATTACAGAGACACCTGGGTGTGCAGCCTGAGACTTTAAATCTTAATCACTCTCTCTGATTCCCTAAGAGAAGGGACAGATGGGGGAACAGAGCTTCTGCCTTCAACTGGCCTTATTTCAACTGGCTGGGAACATATGGTCTAGGAAGAATGAAGGGACACATTTAAAGGAAGCAGAAGAAGATGTGGGATGGGAGGGACCCTCTCATACATGAATGGTCCTGGATCCTCATTGTCTTTCCTCCTGGCTAGCTACTACTAGCCTTTGGAGGAATGAAAACCCTTCTTCAAACCAAACAGAACTGGATTTGAATTTTGCTCTGTCTTTGTCACCCGGGGCAAGCTATATTACTTCTCTAAGCCTTAATTTCTTGGGGGTTTGAGAGGGAGGGGATCACAAACCAATAAAAAATGCAAACGTGCTTTCTCACTGTGAAGCCGGGTTTTGGAAGCAAACTCTAACCAGAGCCACCCATTTACTTTGGAAACACTTTACTTGATTATCAGGAAACCAGCATGGAAAGTTAGAATGATGTAGGCATGGCAGAAGGGTTTCTTCTGGAGGCCAAATTCAACTGATGCGTAGTGGCTACCTCAAGTACTCTGTTGAGAAAAAGGGTAGAGAAGCTCAGTGGGAAACTGTGCTGCAACCGATTAGCAATGTCTGACATGGGCACGGTAAGGTGGGACTAAGGTAGGGGCACCATTTATGTTTAAACCTATCACAGGGAGCAAACCTGCTGACGGACAGAGGCAGAGAAATCTGGGCAGTATTTCCTATAATCCTTAGACTGACCAGCATTAACAAGTAGTAAACAAACATATATACCCTAAGCAAACACAAATATTGACACACATATATGAAAGTATATGTACATTTGTATGGATCGATGATGCTACAGTGTTATCAGGGACTCCCTTCTCTATCATACGATCCTCCATTTTTTTGTTGGTTTCTCTACAGAGCAGAAAATGTCCTTACAATCCAGAAGAGGAAATATCTTTTCTGATAACTGTGACATAGATTCCAGGGAGGTATTTGATTGGCTGCCAAAGTCATCCATCCATCCATGAACCAACCACAGTGACCAGGGAGAAAACATGAGGGAGGGAAGGAGAGAGTGATGCCCTCCTAAGTTATGTAGACTGAACCGGGTTGCCATGGAATGGGATAGTTTGCTATACTTTCTGAAAGGAAGGGATTCTCGGCAGAAAAGAGACCCAATTCTGTGTGATGTGATTTGTTAATTAGAGGGTAAGGAGTCAGATAAATTTAAGGTTCTTTTCTCCTCTGAAATTTCATTATCGATCATTTTTTTTTTGGTTTGTATAGTGACTTGTAACTGATACCTTTTACCCCCCAAAGTCTAACTTCTATATTAGAAACCACACAATGAGGACACAGAAACAAAGACTCTAAGAAACACTTTCATGAAGAGACACACTCTGTTTCACAACACAAACCATTCAGAAACAGAAGAAAAATAATGTACCACTTGGCTTTCAGTATTTGCTCAACTTTTGTTCCTTCCCTTCAGTGTAACAGGCTCTGTTGATGGCTTTTACTTATTTCAGCATATATTAGTCTGCTAGAGCTTCCATAACAAGACTGGACAGCTTAAATATCAGGAATTCATTTTCTCACAGTTCTGGAAGTTGAACGGCCAAGATCAAGGTGTCAACAGGTTTGGTTTCTCCTGAGGCCTCTGGGCTTGTGGACATCTGCCTTCGTGCTGTGTCCGCACATGGCCTTTTCTCTTTACACACACATCCCTGCTGTCTCTTCCTCTTCTTATAAGGACATTGGTCCTATGGGCCTAGGGCCCCACCCTTATGATCTCAGTTATCCTTAAGTACCTCCTTAAATACCGTATGTCCAAGTACAGTCAGGTTGGGGGTTAGGGCTTCAACATGAATTTTGGGGGGACACAATTGTGTCCCTAACACTGGGATTTTCTAAGTCCTTCTGCATTCTTCTGCTTGTGTTCAGGCCACACCTGGAGGGAATGCCAGTCTCACCCCCTCTGCCCGTTTGAACTCTTCTTTCTTTAAAGCTGGCTCCATTTTCTGTTTCAGTAGGTTTTCCCTGAACACACACCTTTCTCTGAACAGAACCGCAGGCTCCTCTGCATCTCACAGCCTCATCTACACACCCGTTGTGTTACGCCACTGAACCACAGTGGTTTGTCAGATGCCCACCGCTCACCACCCACTACTCACTAACTGTATGCATACTGAGAACGAGGGTAAGGACTTCGGAGTTTAGTATCCCCAGTGCCTGGTACAGAGTAGATGTTCCATAAATGTTTGATGATTTGATTTGGATTGAAAGCATTTGGCAGTTTTTCTTCTGGCTTAGAAATTGTATGTGAGTGAGAAGGCTTATTTCTGTAACATTAAGATAATACAATATAATTGACTCTTGAATAACATGGGGATTAGTGGCACTGACCTCCTGCACAGTCAGATACCAAATGTAACCTTCAACTCCCCCAAATCTTAACTACTACTAGCCTGTTGTGGACCACAAGCCTTACCAATAACATAAACTGTCAATTAATATATATCTTATATTTTATATGTATTATATACTGTATTCTTACAGTAAAGTAAGCTAGAGAAAAGAAAACACTAAGAAAATCATAAGGAAGAGAAAATGCATGTACGGTCTTTTACTGTATTTATATTAAAAAAAAAAAAACCCACATATAAGTGGATCCGCACAGTTCAAACCTATGGTGTTCATGGGCCAGCTGTACATATCCAGGTGCTGTGTGCCTTGTACAGAAGGTCTGAGTCTCTCCCACGATGAAGAAAGAGGCAAGGTACAGGTTGAGCTGAGGAACGAGAAGAGATGACCTGGGGGAGCGACCCTGAGCAGGTGCTATTGCTCAGGAAAGGGAAGAGAGGAGGAGCCATGAAACGTGGGTAGATGACCTTCATCTAATCGAGGGACAAAAGGTCTCTATCACAAAAGATGTTAGTGCGTCTATTACCGATTTTGACTTTTTGTTAGTAGAATGAAGTCACTCACTTCCTAAGGGGTTCTGCTCAGCTGCCTGTGGGCTAGAAACTGGGGCAATCTTTCTTGATTCTTCTGGGGTGTTCCAGCTAATTCCAGCAGCCTAAAAAACTGCCATAATGCCGTGGCTTAAAATAATAGCATTCACTTATTTTGCTCAAGAATCTGGCAACTGAGCACGGGCAGACATTTCTTAGGACTTTTCCTGTGGTTCCAGAAACTTGGGTCTGAGGTTGTTTTGAAGACTTCCTACTCACATCTCTGGGCTGGAAGACTCAAAGAGTAGGGGCTCATCTCGGTCTATTTAGGCTGCTAACAAAAATACCATAGAGTGGCTGGCTCTAAAACGACAGAAATATGTTTATTACATTTGTAAAGTCTGGGAAGTCCAAGATCTAAGTGCCAGTAAATTCTGTGCCTGGTTAGAACCTACTTTCTGGTTCATAGATGTCTTCCTACCCTGTTCTTGCGTGGGGGAGGGGGGTTGGGAACCTTCTGGGGCCTCTTTCAATAAGAGCTTTAATCTCATTCTTTAGGGCTCCACCCTCAAGATGTAATCACCTCCCAGAGGCTCCATCTCCAAATAGCAACATACTAGGGGTTATGTTTCCCCATGTGAATTTTGAGGGACTCAAACATTCAGTCTCTAGCCGAGCTAATTGCTGGGACTGCTCAGATCTCTCTCTCTCCCACTCTGCCGTCCTCTACATGGTCTCTATCGCAGTGAGAGATGAAAGAGAGAGAGGGTAGTCAGACGTCTGACATATGGTGTCACTCCCACCACACGCATTCGGTGAGGCAGACATTTCTCCAGATGTGCTATGCAGAGCACAGAGCCATTGTCAGCGATCAACATGGCACCTCTGATGGAGAAATCTTTCCCTGCTGTCTTTATAGGAAAGAACAGAGCCTCTGTTTTCACTTCTGTGGATTTCTGATTCTAAAACAGCAACCTAAAGGTAAAGTTCTCCTGATCCCTGCAAGCGTCTGAAAAAAAGATTCTCTTAATTTACATGTGCAAAAAGGTGCAGTCCCACTTTTGGCAAAATAGTGAAGTTAGACCGTTTGGAAATTAAACTCGGAAAGGGTAGTGTTGGTAGAACCGTACATCCTCCCCTAGCCTGGCCATGTATATCAGGCATTATTATTTCCATTTTGTAGGTGGAGAAAGCCACAAATCCGTAAATTTTTTTTTTTTAAAATAAAAAAAAAATTGAAGGCCTTCCAATGGTAAAAGCTAAGGTGCATGCTTCTTTTAGTTGGAAAGAAAAATAAATATGATGATTCCTTTTTGCGTTGCTAAGCTGGGTATGTATGTCTAGTGCTTTCAGACTTTTGTTAGCCATGGGGCTCTTTCTTCAAATGAAAAGTAACTTAAGTTTAAACAAATAGAACCTAAATAACTCAGACTTACTCTGAGTCAGGTGATCTAAGGCAGCTGAACTGAGCATACTTTAATAACTTTTAACATAGAGACCACACTGTTCTCTGGGCATGACATACATACACATGCACACACACATTTTTATATATGTAAAGGATAGCAATTAATTTTATAGGTTTGGCTTTGAACATTAAGATTTCAGACCGGTTTGCAACTGATACAACAGAGAAGAACAGTGGCTGGCTGGATTAATTGAATCTGTCTTTGCACATCGGTGGCCCAAGACGATTATTTATATAAAGATTTTCTTTTCTTATAATTATAGTCCTCTTATGATGGAAGAGTAACCTATAATTTATAAAAGTGTTTACGTTGTTACAAATCTGATAGGTCGTACTCAAAGTTGAGACAAGATATTGAGCCAAGTCCACATATCAGTCAAATGACGACAGGGAGGAATAAAACTTCTCTGTCGACAAGGCTCTAACACAGAATAACAGACGACACTGAAAGTGTCAGTCACCTTCGCAGGCATTTTTGAAGTTAGATTTTAGATCGAGTAGCTATGATTTATTTTGATGTCAAAAAGTTATTCATATATTTATGTAAAAAGAAAGTAGCAGATCAACAGGGTGTTGATTATGAAGGTGGTATGTAATAAATCAGCGAAGTGATTCTGGTCATCTCACCAATTTTGACACAGAGGCTTCCTTATTTATGGCATTTTAAGATCTGAGGAGTTGATTTATATTTGCAATAACATGCCCCCATCCATTAACAGTTCTGGCATGCGTAGATGAGTCGCTCTTTTGTATTTAATGATTGGCATTTTTAAAAATTACGTGACTATAAATTGTCAGGCAGGATCAAACCTCTGTTTAATACATAATTTTGCTGAAACATTTATTTTTTTAATAAAAATATGATAGTTAAGAGATAATACATTGTTAGTATCTTCATTCTTTGCACCCCTCACCCCCATGCAATGTTAATTATAACCTAGATGGTTGAAACTGCCAAGATCCTTAGGAATAGTTTCCCACAACCACTTCATTTTGCAGATGGGGAACCTGAGGCCTAAAGATGAATAACTTTTCAAGGGTAGTTCTCCCGTATCCATCTGGTGCACCTGGGGTGTGCTACAAGTACACATGCCCAGGCTTACTTTGAGGTGTGTGACTGAGCCCCCGAGAACAGCTTCTCTAGAAGACCTTGAAGCATGGCCTGATTTAGGAACCAAATTTGGAGACAGTTGGAGGCGTCCAAACCCCGTTTCTCTTGTTTATCAGCTTTATAACCTTGGGTTAAGTCACCTTTTCTCTCTGAATCCTGTCCTCATCTATGAAGTCAGGAAGGCTAATTATTCCAACCTTACAAGGCTGTTGTGAGGATAAAATTTAATATAAGGAAAGTCCCAAGTATACCATAGTAAGTCACTGATATATTATTCTTTGCCTCCTTCACCTTTAAACCTGGTGTATACACATCTGCACGCACACACACATGCAAACCTTCCTCTACATTCTGGACTAATTGATTATGAGATTTCTGTTCTACATCCCACTGGTTAGAGGTCTCTAAAATAATCACACTTTAAGCAAAATGTGAGTCTTGTGGCATTAACTTTGTTCACTGCATGCTTTTTCAAAGGGCAGTTTTTTTTTTAATTTTTTTAAACTAAGTTTTTATTATTTTATTTTTTAGATTTATTTATTTGAGAGAGTGAGAATGAGAGAGAGTACATGAGAGCGGGGAGGGTCAGAGGGAGAAGCAGGCTCCTCGCTGAGCAAGGAGCCCGATGCGGGACTCGATCCCGGGACTCCGGGATCATGACCTGAGCCGAAGGCAGTCGCCTAACCAACTGAGCCACCCAGGCGCCCTTAAATTTTTTTATTGTTATGTTAATCACCATACATTACATCATTAGTTTTTGATGTAGTGTTCCATGATTCATTGTTTGTGCATAACACCCAGTGCTCCATGCAGAACGTGCCCTCTTTAATACCCATCACCAGGCTAACCCATCCCCCCACCCGCCTCCCCTCTAGAACCCTCAGTTTGTTTTTCAGAGTCCATCGTCTCTCATGGTTCATCTCCCCCTCCGACTTACCCCCCTTCATTCTTCCCCTCCTGCTATCTTCTTCTTTTCTTTTTCTTAACATATGTTGCGTTATTTGTTTCAGAGGTACAGATCTGTGACTCAACAGTCTTGCACAATTCACAGCGCTCACCGTAGCACATACCCTCCCCAGTGTCTATCACCCAGCCACCCCATCCCTCCCACCCCCAACCACTCCAGCAACCCTTAGTTTGTTTCCTGGGATTAAGAATTCTTCATATCAGTGAGGTCATATGATACATGTCTTTCTCTGATTGACTTATTTCACTCAGCATAACACCCTCCAGTTCCATCCACGTCGTTGCAAATGGCAGGATCTCATTCCTGAAAGGGCAGTTTTTGCTCCTTTGTGTGTGTCTCGGCATAATACTGGTGCTGTAGGCTGGTGCATTTTGTTCCTCATGTGACAGCAATAAGAGAGAATATTTATGCCTTCTTTCCCTACCCCAAGCTCCTTTTTAATGAGGACGAGGACACTTTTAAGATCAAGCTAGTTACCTTCGGTTTGTTTTGCAAAACTGAGTAAGAGCATCAGAGGCCAGGGTTGTTGGGCCAAATTGCCAAATCAGGGGACGGATGGAGAAAGTGAGGCCAGGGGTGGGAGGATACACCAAGGACCTGCAGAGAGGCAGGACCTGTGGAATCTGAGGGCAGTCAGGGGAGAGGGCCTTTTCTATGAAGAGTGTGACTTCAAGGGGATGGGTGATGAGTTTTTAGAAGGTCTTGCTGTGGATTCTCCATTTGTCATTTTCTACATTAATTATCCACCACCCCCGAACCTTTGGCATTGATTTTTTTTTTTTTTTTCCTGTGTCAAGCCTGGTCTCAAAGGAAAAATGAGCAGGACTTGATTTTCTTCTAGTTTCACCTGCGTTTGTCAAGAGACCACATGCTGGACCTTCTCATATACTTCACAAAGATAGAACTGAAGACACTAAATGAGGAGTAAACATGGCATGAGGAAGAAAAATTTAAGACTGAGGACTAATAGGGGCAGTTTGGCTCTTGCCTCTGCTCATGTGTGGGAGACAGAGAAATGGGTGGTTTAAATCCGTTGACTCCCTTCCTTGCCTGCTATTTATGGAATGATGCTGTTCTGGTTATCTATCGTATCATATCACAATATTGCTAAGCTTAGGGCTTTGCAAACTAATTCCCACCATCAGTCATAGCCCTCTGGGTTGACTGGTTTTCAGCTGGGCAGTTCTTGCTGGGGGTCTGTCATGTCGTTGCAATGGGAAAGCATCTGGAGCTGGAGTCATCAGAGGGTTGGAATGGGCTGGACATCCAAGGTGACTTCTTTTCTCACTTGTCTGGCATCTGGGCTGGGTCAGCTAGAACAACTCACGATTGGCCAGGCATCTCTTGCCATGTAGACAGCTTGGGCTCCGCACTGCATGGCAGTCTCACAGTGGTCCGATCCCTTAAATGGCCCCTGGCTTTCTCCAGAGTGCACGTTCAAGGGACTCAAGACGAAGCTGCAAGACTTCTTATGGCCTAGCCCCAGAAGTCATATGGCATCACATCCAGCACATGCTGCTAGTTATACAGGACCAGCACAAGCACAGCTAGGGGAAGACACAAAGCAGGGGTGAAGACAGAGGGATGCGCGGTTCATCAGGGAGCCATCTTGGGAGACTAGATCTCACCAGTATTAAAGGCAGCAGCTCATCCAGGCTGCAAAGACGGGTGATGGGATTTTATACCTTTTTTGAAAAGCAAGGGGAGGGGAAAGTTAACTTAATATGGGAGGTCTGCAAAAGTTGAGGCACAGCATTTTTTCCAGTAAGCTTGCCCGTCTTTGCTGAGCCCTGCACTATGCAGCCGTTAGCAGGCAGGCAATGGTTTGCTTTATGAGGCAATTATTCCAACACACTCTATTCAAAATACACATTAGAACTTAACCTTCTGAATCCTGAAGTAGCATTTTTATCACCCAACATTAGAAAAGAGACAGAGTCAGCATATTTCCCCCCCTTTTATGATCTGGTATCATTAATAAAGCATTGGGCAAGGACCGTCTCACAATTCTTCCGGATAATTTGTGACACAAAGGCGTCATGTGATACAATTGTCTGTTGACTTATTCAATAACAGAGGAAACACATGGATCGTTTTAAAAATAAAGCCGAAGAATTAAACAACCACCAGGAATATTTCCTCCCAACAATGTGAAAGCACGGTCTAGAATGAGATGTGATGACACTGGAAATGCACAAGTAGAAATGGGAAGTTAATATGGAATTTCTAATTAGGGTCACATGCTAATGAACTCTCTCTTCATGTTAGTTTTATGCCGCTTCAGAAATTTTTTATCATATGCTTAAAAATTTATGGCCAGAAACATTAATGAAAATGAGGCGTGAATTGAAAATTGTGTCATTATGGAGATGAGGGTGGCCCGGCATTGCTGATTTTCAAGGAGGTATCTTTTATTGCCTTTTTTGAGAACGGAGAAATGATACAGGTAAAATTAATGGCAAGGCATATTCTCCATCCTGACATAGGCAGCATGGTGATACGTAAAGTTATAAAAGTTTGATTTTAATAAGATTTTGAATTAATTATAAGGAGAATATTAATCATAATTGACAGTCATTTTTCAGAATAAAACTTCACCATCTAAGTAATATTATAGTTCTTAAGTGCTTGGAGATAGGCGTTTTCTTTCTCCCTCTGCTTTGTCTTTTCGGAAATTAAAATCCACCTTTTCAGAATACCGTGGATTGGGAAGCGCACGCCTTTTCATCTGTGAAATACTCACTCGGTTGCTGATTGTATTTTAAAAGTGCCTCTGCCTGCTGAGCTCGGGGGGACGGGCAGATTCTGTGAAGCCGTGGTTATGAGGAGGGGAAAGAGCGTGGGCATATTAAACTCTCTCTGTTTTTAATCTCTCAAAAACTATTGTTTTCAGTACATCTGATAACTGTCAAATTTGAATGGATTTTCCGAAAGGCACATTTCAAATTTCTAAGAATCCTATCTTAAACTTAATCATAGCAGGGACGACGGCAGAAGTGGGAACAAAATCCCATTTCTAGGCCTGATCTCCAGGGAGTGACTTCTTTCTCTCTGGCTCATTCTGTGTGCTTTTGGACCCAGGGCTTCAGACACTCTTCAGAGACCTCCTTCCTACATCCCTTCCTCCGGGCCTTTCTCAGCCCCATCCAAACTTACCAATCTTGTCTGCAGGAGAGACCCCCTTCTTCCTCCCTCCCTGCCTCCTATCCTCTCTGCCCCCTGAAAGGGTCCCAGGAAATGCCAATATGTGGGTTTTTTTCTTTACACCAAGCAGCTCTCTGGCACCTGCTGGGTGTCCTGTGATTCAGCTCAATTCTTACGCTGTCTACTTGGATACAGCATCATATGGTTAAGGGCTCAGTCCCATACCACTGCCCTCTCCCAGCTTCAGAGGCCAGTTGCCAGTCTGGGTTACCACCTGTGCCATCTGACTGACCCGTTATAGATGGGAGGTTCCCACAGACCCCTTCTTGGGTTCCATTAATTTGCTAGAGCATCTCACAGAACTTCGAGAAATATTTCACTTACCAGATCGCAGGTTTATTATAAAAAAGGTATAACTTGGGAACGGCCAGATGGAAGAGATGTGTAGGGCAAGGTATATGGGGAAGGCACAGACCTCCCATGTCCTTCACTGCATGCCACCCTTCTAGCCTCTCCAGGTGTTCACCAACCTAGAAGCTCTCTAAACCCCACCTGTGGGGCTTTTATAGAGGCTTCATTAGACAGGCATGATTAGGTTAAATCATTGACCATTAGTGACTGAACTCAACTACCAGCCTTTCTTCCTTCTTGGAGGTGAGGTGGATGGGACTAAAACTTAAACCCTCTAAACACATGGTTGGTTCTCCTGACAACCAGCCCCCATCCTCAGATGTGGTCCAGAAGTTACCTCATAACATAACAAGAGGCGCCTTTACCTGTTCCATCACTTAGGAAACTCCAAGAGCTTTGGGAGCTCTGTGCATAAGGAGGGACCAAGACCAAATATATATTTCATGTTATAAATCACATATCATACTCCCTTTGCCTTGGAGAGAAGACCAGCATCTTGTCTCCCTGACATCCCCCCATTACCTCTTAGTTCCAGGGGAGGGTGCGGAAGCGAGACTTTGACCTCCTCAGTCGGCACACCCCTCTCCCAGTTGCAGAGATTGGTTCAGACATGGGCACAGGACACAAGCCAGAGGCCAAAAGGACAAAAATGCCTGGGCTACGAAGCTGGTGGGATGTGGACCCTGAGCTGCTGCTGGTGACTGTTTTGTTACTTCCTAGGGAGAACCTTCCAGAGACCAAGGTATAGGGAGGACAGCAGAGCTGAGCAGTGCAGACAGCGCTGGGGCCCACCACACCGTTTTCAAGCTCTTTCTCTACATTCCTTTCCAAGGGCTGCTATAACAAATTGCCTCAAACTTGGTGACTGAAAACCCCACAAATCTATTATTTCATGATTCTGAAGGTCAGAATTCTGAAATCAAGGTGTCTGCAGGGCCGTTCTCCTTTGAAGGTTCTAGAGGAAGATGCTTCCTAGTCTCTGCCAACTTCTAGTGGCCCCAAATGGTACTTGGCTTGTAGCAGGGTAACTCCAGTCTCTGCTTCTGTTTCCGCAAGGCCTTCTTTCCTGTGTGTCAGGTCCACCCTACTTTCTCTTAAAAGGACACCCTCACTTGATGTAGGGCCCCTCCTAAATACTGGATGATCTCATCTAGAGATCCTTGACTTGATTACATCTGCAAAGACTCTACGTCTAAGAAAGCCACACCCATCCTCACAACACCAGGAGATAGGAGTTGGACATACCTTTTATTTTGAGGGGGCAGAGAGGGGGGCACAATTCAACTCTCTATGACCTGGGTTACTTCTTTTAGGTAATTTATTAATTCATTCCCCACCCCCTCACCCCATAAAAGAGCCCTGGTTAATATATCCTCTGCCTGTGGTCTCCACTCGCGATTTCAGACATTCAGAACTCAAAAGTACTATAAAGATAATTCTGGTCGACCCCTTAAGATAAGGCGTGGGGCTGGGGGAGATTTTGTTCAGACTCCTCTGTAGCAGCTCCCATGGCTAGGGAAGACAGGAATGCTGACTCCCGGCCCAGACTTCAGCTCTGTAAAAGTTAGATTGGAAACACAATCATTGTGTGAGATGTCCAGAGCAACTTATATAGACAGAGTTCTCTCTCCTTCTTCACCGAGGAGGCTAAGACCCAGCCTTGGCTGCACCAGCTTGCGTTCTGGCCTGGGAATTGTCCCCAGCCTTGTACACCCCACCTGCATTTTTTTTAAGTCATTCGCTGGATAATTTTTTGTCACAGGGTAGCATTGAAGGTAGTGATTATGTTGCCATAGAGCTGACACATCTCAGGGTCTCTCCTCAGTGGCTTTTCTTCCCCATCCACCCCCCCACCCCCGACTGTGGTTCTCAAGTTTATGATAGCGGGAAGGACATCCCACAACCATTTTCAGAATTTTTAAAACATCATGAGAAATGACAGTGCTTTGCGTTCAGCTGGACTTCTGTCAAGCCGGTGGTGGTGACACAAGTTATCTGAACCACTGGTCCATAATTGGATATATCTTAGATGATCCACTTGCAAAGGAGCGAATGAGTCAATGGAAAGTAAAAGCTTAACATTTTGGTTGACAGAATTCCTGTTGAGAAGCATTGAAGAACTTCTCAGCAGGGCTGTTTGGAAAGCTTAAAGTTAAGAGAGTCTTTGTCTGAAAGAGCCTGGTTGAAATCCCTGTTCCCCAGCCTGTCACTGTGTGATCCCGGGGAACTCACTGCTAGTAACCTCTCCAAGCTAGGTTCCTCCTCTGTGAAGGTGAGCCAGGCTAATACCTGCCTCTCAGGATTCCCAGAGATAGCAAACACAAAGCACTTAGCACAGCGTGTGGCATATAGTAGGTGCTTAATAAATGATAGTTGAAATGATTATGAGTCTCTTTATCATCTCTAGACTTTCCTCATTCCCTGGAGTGTGGGAGTGTAAGTATTATAAAGCACCTTCCTGGGGCGTGAAGTGGGTTTATCCAGCCTCTGCCTCCATAGGTCTTGGCCAAGGGCAGTTCTATTATAGAGCTGCCCCTGTGGGGCCTTTCGAGGAGGGTAAATTGCTAATTAAAAGCAAATCATGGGGCACCTCGGTGGCTCAGTCGGTTAAGCATCCAACTCTTGATTTTGGCTCAGGTCATGATCTCTGGTTTGTGAGACAGAGCCCTGCATCACGCTCTGCTCTGGGCTTGGAGCCTGCTTAGGACCCCCTGCCCTGTACATGCTTTCTCTCTCTCTCTCTTAAAAAAAAAAAAAAAAAAGGAAATCGCAGCTTTTCACTTATTGAGGTGTAAAAAACAGGGAATTCAGGACTACAATGACCAATAAGAGATGAATCCAATTTTCATTGTGGTTTTTGGAAATAATGAGTAGAGTGATAGTAACATGTAACCAAATGGGGATGATAAATAATAATGTTTTGGTCTCTAGTGGTTCTTCAGCGTAACAAAGCTTTCTCTTGTGTCCTGTATTTATTAGCCACTCATACAGTCTACACCGAGCTGCTGCTGACCCCATCACCCAGATGAGGAAGTAGGGAGATTAGGTTGTTTGCACAAGGACGTGAAGGGAGACAGCCGCAGAACTGAGATCAGCCTCAAGCAGTGGGTCTCCATGGCCAAATTCTTAATCGGTACGCATGGGGCCTCCAAATGGGGACTACATGCTCAAAATAGGGGATATCATAGGAAGTCTGAGATATATGTTTCCTGTAGGGATAAGGACTTGGGCTTTCTGAGGAGGGATTTTTACTCTGTCATGGGATTCTCAACAGCCACCTGGAGGTTCATGCAAGGAAGGTATGGCTCTGTGAAAAACACACATGTACGGAGGATGTCCTCTGACACCTCTGTGAGCCATCCGCTTTCTCTTCTCTGTCCCCAGCCCCTTGCACCGTGTGAGGCCCAGGGCTGGCATGCATTTTTTGAGCATCACAAGTTGCCAGTTGCCTCTCAGGGCTCTGAGAATATAAGGCTGAGTGGCATCAGAACCACTTCTGACTCTCAGAGATCACACAGTCTCGTCTGAAAGACAAATATTAGACAAACAGTTGCAGCGGTGCTGGGAGGGAAGGTGCGTGGCCCTGTGAGCAGGGATTCACAGTCCTTCACTGAGGTGAAGGGGAAAGGGTGTCCCTTGCCATTGAAGGGGCTGGAACTCCAAGGAGCTCTTTAGCTGGTGAGAGGGGTGGGGAGGGGGGATTCAGAGGGAGGAGTCACCTTGGCAGATGGCTTTGCATCAGGAAGAATGAAAGGTTAGTTAGTGAAAGGTAAGGCCAGTGGACTGGGAAACGTGGGGGCACAGAGCAAGAGGTGGGTGGAGATGATGCTGCTGCTGTCGGGGACCAGATCATGCAGGATGGGTCAAAGTAAAACATGGTGATCTGAATCCTAAGTGCAGGGAGAAGTCTCTTTAAGTCAGTCAGTCAGTCTGCCTATCGATCTATCCATCCATCCATGAAGTCCACCATGTATCTGTACATCTGCTCATCATCTACTTATCTATCCATGCTTTAGTTCTGTCAGGTATCTATTGATCTTTCTATCCATCCATCCATCCATCCATCCATCCATCCATCCACCCAATTTATGGATGCCTATCTATCTGCCTGCCTATCATCTATCAGCAACAGGATGGGTATCATCTTCCATGGACAGGAAACAGGTAGGGGCAGTGAAGAGTCCATGGGAAGGCCAGTGAGGGGTTATGACAAGAAGCAGTGAAGCCTGAGCTTGCATGGTGGCAGGGGATAGATCTGAGAGTAGTAGAAGGCAGATAGAAACCCTGTGCAGCTGAGTGACCCGACCCACATATGTGTCCCTCCACACAGCTTTACATTTCCTCTGTTTCCCTGTTTGCCTTGCCTTTCCATGCCAAGAGCACACTGCTGAGGAACAGGAAAATATTTGTTCAAGAATTCTGTTGCTCTTCTTGAGTGCCAGGTCCAAGACGTCCGACACAGTAGCTCTTGGCCCAAACAGGCCCTCTTAGATGGTCCGTGCTCACCTGCCTGTGGAGCTGTGGATCCCCCGGGAACCTGTGGGGAGCAGCAGGTGACCAAACTGTAAAACCAAGAATTTAAGGAGAGAAGGATTAGAAGTAAGCAATTCCTTTTGAGGAATTGGGTTGTCAGTCTGAAAAAAGACACCCCTTATCACTGCTCCTATTCCTCCCACCAACTGTTCAGCTGCCCCGGGTGCCAGAAGCATGAAAACGCTCTGGGAGAGAGGTTGGCACTTCTGCGGACAGCTGCACAAAGGCACAACGTCTGTTCTCCTAAGGAAGCAGTGCGGCTTCCCGGGGCTGGGAGGTGGCTGGGTGCGACCCTGGGACACATGAGGGAGCCACTGGCTCCTGTCCCTTGCTCTGTGCTCCACCCCCCCCCCCCACCCAGCACCGGCACAGGGGCCATGTGCCTCAGCCGCCAGGGCTGGGACCTCGTCTTGCTTGGCTCTGTTTTGGCTTCCCTTTCAGTCTACAGTGACTGATGGCCTTTCTTCTGCACTGCCTTTAACTCAGCAAAGACCCCCAGGCAAGCTGTCACTCCCAGAAAGATCTTTGAAAAGCAGCCTGGTGAAATTAGCAGCAATGGAAATGATGAAACATTTCCTTTTCTTTACTTATTTTTCCCCCTTAATCAGCCATTGTACTTTTTTTTTTTCATGCTCACGTCTCATGCCATGCAGCTCGAACCCCAGAGGACATCTGGCCACCCCTGTCCTAACTGGGAACTCAAGGCTCTTCCCTGCCTTTGGCTAAAGTTCTCCAGGGGCGTTTTCTTAGAGCAGTCATCAAGATTTAGAGGAGGAAGTCTGAGGGAAAACCCTGGAGGGATGTGAGGGTGTGAGTGATGGATTCCTTCCATCCTGCCACTATCAGTTTGCAGTTACAGAGTACCACGCTTCCCGGAGGACTCCCAGAACCCGCGGGAGCCTGCTTGCCATCTAGCGCACATCCAGATTCCCTTTCTCTCAGCAGCTGGCCCCCTCTCCCTCCTCACTGCCTCTTACCTTATAAACTGGGTGATACCTTCATTACCTCAAAATGTGTTAATCCAGGTGCCCTTTTAGCAAAACCTGTGGGTCTTCTGGCTGCTGGAGGCCATTCATGACTCTTGGCTCCATGTCAGCGTCACATAATAAGATCATTAGAAGAGAACGCCAGTCCCTCAATGCCCAGATTAATGGGTGCTCAGGAAGTGTACTTTGAGAAGAGACATCAGAGCAAAGCCTGGATATTGGAATCCTCTGCCGTTTGTCTCCAGCAATTAATAGGGTCCCGATCTGAGAAGTGCCAAGACCACACTGGATCAGAAAGACCTCAATGCATTGGTTAAGAGCACTGATTTCGGGGACGCCTGGGGGGCATAGTTGGTTCAGTGCCGACCCTTGGTTTTGGCTCAGGTCGCGATCTCAGGGTGTAAGATCCAGCCCCACGCTGGGCTCCGCAGGGGTCTCTCTCCCTCTCCCTCTGCACTTCCTGCTCATGCTCCCTGGAGTGTGCTCTCTCTCTCTCAAATAAATAAACAAATCTTAAAAAAAAGAGCACTGATTTCGGAGTCATTCTGAGTGCTCTCAGCTGTGTGACCTCCAAATAGGTTACTTAAGCTCTCTGAGCCCCGATGAGGAGGACAGTGAAGTTCTTACAGAGAACTTGGAGATCATAGATAAAAATGTTTGGGTAATTACTCAACACATGTTCTTTAGAGCAGGGCTCAGGATGAGGCAGGCAAAAAGAAGCCAGGCAAGAGCAGAGTTAGAGTCTGTCATTAGTTAATGTTGACATTTTATTCACTGTGCACTTTTTACATTCATTTCAATTGTATTAAAATATAGTTTATCTTGATTTCTGAGTTTTATGGTGCCCTTCAGGTGTGCCCTTCATCCCAGTCCTGACCCCAGTTTTGAGCATTTACCCTGTGTGAGGTGCCGTGCTAACTAGTGGGCATGCAGTGATGTGTCCCTCAAGATGCTTTGAGTGGCCTGTGATTGATTTTCCAAGCAAATAGGCAGCACACAATAAGGGGACTTGTAATCTGATATAATAAGAAGTCCTTATAAAATAAGACAGGCCAGCTTGAATGACTCAACACTGCCATCAAAGAATGACCTAGACCCTAGAAATGCTCATGTTCTTTCATTTTCTCACAGTGGTTAACCCTCAGACTTATCCCTTGAAGTCACATTAACCAGAACTGGGTCAAGTGCCCTAACTTTAAGGCGGTCTGGGAAAAGGGACTACCTGGCATGTTCGGCCTCTGTAGAAGGAACTAGGTGCTGCCAGAAAGAGAGTATTACATTAGGCCATAGGACCTTGTCTGTTCTGTGCTATTTCTTCTGTCTGAAACACACACACACACACAGAGACACATGCGCAGACAGACAGACACACACACACACACTTTTACTCCTGCTCTTCTGTGGCCATAGTATTTAGGGAAGGAAAAACATCTTTTTCTTCTATTCTTCTTGGTTCTTGCCTGGGACCCCTGTAACAAAAGACAGACTGACAAAAGAAAAGCATACAGATTTATTTAATACAAGTTTTAGGTGACACGGGAGCCCTCATAAGGAAATGAAAGCTTGGAGAAATGGTTTGCTTTTATGCTAGGTTTGATGAAGAGTGAAAAGTCGTGGGAAGACATGATGGGACAAAGGGAGTCGTCTAAGTGCAGTAAATTGGGGGAAACTTAGCAAGGCCTATTCATCCACATTCCCGTCTGCATCTCTCTGTCTTCAGAGATACGGGTGCTCCTTTCCTCCAGGTAGAGGAGAGTTTGTTGACCTGCTTCAGGGGAGGGTCAGAGAGTCTTTCCTGCACATGCCATTTCTCAAATTCCTCCAGCTGGAAATAAGCAGGATGTCAAATTGCCCTATTGTGGAACAGCAGGTCCTGAACCCGGTCAGGATCTTTAATAAATCATTCAACAGGTATTTGTTGTAGTTGTTGTTTTTCCAACAAGTATTTGTTGAATACAAGGGCCATACTCTCTCCTTGACATATAGGGATGAACAGGACAGACGTCTTCCCTGATCTCATGGGGCTTATAATCTGGGGTGCGGGGGAGAGAGGACAGAGATTCAATAAATAATAAACCCACTAACAAGAAGGAAATTATCAGAAAATATTATTTGCTATGCAGAGATTTAAAATAGGGAGATGTGGGGCACCTGGATTGTTCAGTCAGGTAAGTATTTGACTTTTGACCTCAGCTCAGGTCTTGATCTCAGGGTCATGAGTTCAGGCCTCATGTTGGGCTCCACATTGGGTATGGAGCCTACTTAAAACAAACAAACAAAAATGCAATACAATACAATAGGGAGATGTGCACTCAAGGGCAACTGAGTTGTAACCTTTGATTGGACTCTCCTGGAAAACCTTCCTAGGAAATTCGTACATACACTGAGATGTGACTAAAAGGAAAGTGACAGCCACAGAAGCCCCAGGAGAGGAGCAGTCCAGGTAGAAGGAACAGGTGCCATGAAACCATTGGAGGGTTTTGAACAATAGGATGACTTCCCAGTTTACAGTATTAAAGGATCCCCATCTATTAGGTGGAATGTGGGGCATGGGGATAGAGAATGAAGACAAGCGATCCCGATTATGAAACCATTGTGATAGCCCTGGCAAAAGGCGCTGATGGCCGGGTGCTGTGAGCACAGAGGTGTCTAATGCACGTGTCCAATCACCTGCAGTGATCTGGGAAAACAACAAGGCTTGCTGGGAGTTTTGCTGTGAACTGATGTAGGGAGGAGGGGAGCAGAAGATCGGGACTTTTTATTTCTTTTCAAGGGAACTATTACAGCATTTTTTTTTTCATTGTGGTTAAAAAAAAAAAACAACAACATAAAATTGGCCATCACAACCATTTTTAAGTTTATGGTTCAGTAGTCTTTATATTATTTTAAACAGATCTCCAGAACTTTTTCATCTTTTAAATCTGTAACTGTATACCCATTAAACAGTAGCTCCTTATTTCTCCCCTCATCCCCCAGCGTCTCCGGTAGCCACCATTGTATTTTCTCTTTCTATGTTATTTGACCAGTGTAAATCCCTCACGTAAGAGGAATCATACAGTGTCTGTCCTTTTGTGACTGGCTCCTTTGGTTCAGCATAATGTCCTCAAGGTTCATCCGTGTGGTAGCATGTGTCAAAATCTCCTTCATTTTTAAGGCTGAGTAATGTTCCATTGTATGGGTATGCCACATTTTCCGTATCCATGCATCTGTTGATGGACATTTGGGTTGCTTCCACCCCTTGGTTATTGTGAACAATGCTGCTGCAAAACATGGTGTGCAAATATATTGCAGCATACCTTTATTCAGAGTGGAATGGTCCAGGAGAAGGGGAGATGTTCATGATGCAGGAGAACGAGCAGAAAATTGCAAGAGCAAATCCCTTGCGAACACAGTGGAGAAGCTGGCCTGATAGGAATGGGGGCAGGGGCAGCTCATCCACAAGAACAGACGGGAAACCAGGGAGCAGATACGCAGGGAGGCTGGTACATTTGGTGGCAGGTGGGTGAGGAAATTCCTGTTTGAATGCTTCTGTTTTCTCAATGAAGTTAGAGGTAAGACCATCGGCTTCAAGTGTGTGTGGAGGGGTGGTGCATCTGAGGTGCTTCCCCATTCATAGAATGAGTGATTAACAGTAAGTACTTGAAATCAAGCTGATGCATTTCCTTATGTGCCATGCAGGCAAAATAAAGCTCAGCTTTGTTGTCAGACAAAAGCAGTACCTATTACAATGGTTGGCATTTCAGAGATAATTCAGCTCTAAGAGATAATAACACATCAATCAGTCAGGAAGCATTTTGCCCGGTTATACCAACGGTATAATATGCAAGTGATGGACTGTTCTGGACACAACCAGGAATTCTCTTTTGCTGAAAAACTCCTATTTCTAGCAGAAGCTTAACGTTGATTTTTTTTTTTTTTTCCAGCTTCTATTTGGAGAGTCTGTTTATTTCTTTCTTCCCCAGGGGCTAGTGAGATAGATATTGTAAATGGTGAGGGCTTTTTATTGTTTTTGACAGTTATCAAAGAAACATTTTTTTTTTCCTTGAGCTGGGCCATGCACTGAAAAATAAACCCTTTTGGGATTTTTGAGTCACGTGTGTTGAAATATGTGGGTGATAGTCACTTTCAGGTTTTAGGGAGTCTAACGGCACTTGTTAATGGGGGATTATCATAACCACTGTGAATGCAGGGACCCTTGCTGTCCTCTTTTGGATAGATGTCACCTCAGGAAATAGTGGTCGAGTTTCTGGTGCTATAAATCACATCCTTTATTTGCATTTCTGGAAGACTATCAGGAGGGGGCCCCCTTATTGGAGACCGCTTTACGTTCCTTCTGTAATTCTGACTCTCTACTCACCAGAGGAGGCCACTCTGCAGACCTCAGAGAGGTCCTCTATGCTGTTCCTTTTCTACTCTTCCCTCTTCAAGACTTTCCAGTCCTCCCTTGGCTTCCTATCCTGCCACCTCCCTGCCACCATCATATTCAGTACTCCCCAGTGCATTCTTCCCAGGGACAGCTACCTGAGAAATGCAGTGCATCCTCCATACTCTCATCTTTTTTTTTTTTTTCCCACAATCCCTCCAAAAGAATCTTGTTCTCTTTCTGCCCTTAATTCTGGAAGGCAGGGTGCCCCTTTATGTAAGAATACATGGGGGAGTAAGATGAACAGAAAACCATCTCAACAAGTCTTCAGGGCTCAGAGAGAACTGGGAGGTATTTCATTCTGTTGGGGATCCAGCACTGGCTTTGTTGAACCATGCAGTGGGACTAAGGTAAGGAGAGTGAGGCATACATATGTTTAAGAGAGCCCTAAAGACTCAGTAATCAAGATTAATGTAAAAGTCTATGATACATAAAGTATCAAAAATTTAAATAATGACAGGATGTGACAGAGTTGGATTAGGGTAGGGCAAGTGAGGTGAATCGTACAAGAGCAGAGTTGGATCATATTTTTATTCAAAATTTTGATACGGATCATCATTGGATTTTTACATTTTTTTTTTATAAAAACGGCATCCAGATATTATGCGTCTTGATTACTGAATTTTTTTGATGCCCTTTAAGTTTTGTGTCATGAATGAGTGCCTCACTTGCCTCCCCCAGACCCTGGCCCTCCTTGTGTCTGAACTTCCGTATTTCTGCCCTTCTCTCCGATGGCAGCTTCTTTCTACTCATTCCCTAATAACTGACTCAGGTCTGCCAGACATCATGCCACAGAAGATAACTCGTCTGAGCTGGGGAATACTGGCCAACTGTGGGTGGTTGCCTTTGTTCCAGGAAACCTCCCCTGGTCCAATCAGATGTGGTACATGTGAAATCCTACAAACCCAAGCTTGGCCAATTTTACACAATTAACTATTCAAGTGAGCAATTGAGGACGGTGGTTGCTGTTCAAGTCTGTAGACTCAGCTTCAGTATGGGACTTCTTGCGGGGGGCGGGGGTTGTTTTACCAGTGTCTATACGTGAATGGCACCCGGGACACCTGGGACCTGGGCTGTGCATCTCCCACTGTGTAGCTGAGAAAACTGAGCCACATGGCCAGAATTTGAGTCAGAGTCCACAGATTTCCTTTCTCGGCACTTCAACTTGGGAATAGCTCTACTTACATGCTCATAGGCTGAAGGTTTCTTATACTTCTGATGGTCCTCTAAAGTATACTTTGTGGATATTTAGGAACTTCCTGAGTGAGCATATAATGGTCATAATAATGATGATGGTGATAGTAATATTAGCATTGACTAAGTCCCTACTTTTTCTAGGAGTTCTACTTGGGTTATCTCAGCAGTTCCACGAGATAAGCATTGTTAGCATTTCATAAAGGGAAAGTGAAGCACAGAGAGGTGAAGAAATCCATGTAGCTGTATGGAGAGCGGGGATTTGAACAGGTGCTGTTTGGCTCTGGAGTACACACTCTTAATTTCTCTTACATTCTGCTTCTGACAAGCCCAACCCTTCCCATGAATACATGAAGCTAATTTTGTTTTCAGAATGCAGTTTCCAGAGGCATCTTTTACACATCCATGGCTGTTGGCTTGACATCTGTCTGCACTTCCTAACTCAGGACAGACTGCCTCCTGCTAGACCCGAAGCCTCTCAGTGGCAGGGTCTGGCTGATGATCACTCCCTCTCTTGTGCAAGCACGGTGCCAGGCACGCTAGCAAGCTCTGGGTGAATATTGTTTGAAATGAATTGAAAGGGGATGAGAAATGCTGAATAGAGGCCACATCTTTGGGAAAAAAAAAATTAAAAACATGGAAAGTCCTCTTTTCCCATAGGCAGCATGGATCCAAAGGGACCAAAGGCTTGTTTACAGTACCTGGAAAACCTGCTTCCCAATCTGGTCTGAGAACATACCTGTGAGCAGAGGGCCTCTCCAGAGAGAAAGCATGAGGAGGGTGTCTCCCAGTCTCTCCAGAAAACAAACAAACAAACAAACAAAAACCCAAACGAACTCCGCCCCCCCCCCCCCCCCCCTGCAATGTGGCAGAATATTTCCTTGCAAGGCGCTTCTCACTGTCTTGTGTCTTTGTTTCCTGGCTCCTCCGAGTGCATCTCTCCCATAACCTTCCCCACGCCCCTGCTCCTGGGTGTCAATTACAGCTGACTTCGCAGGCTCCAGCCCCCAACACAACAGCCAGGCGCAATGCCTTGGGCCCCATGGCATAAGGCAGTGCGGCTAATTAGCCAGGCTTGGCTGTGCCCTCTGCTTCAGTTTGAAAAGCTTCTGGATAAACAAGTTTCTGGCATTGGAGTGCATTGCTTTGTACTTTCTGGACGCTCTAAATGTCTCCATTGTGGTGCTAGCTGTCTCACTTCGTGCAAAAAAAAAAAAAAAAGGATTATTTTTTTCCTGATGCTCTGTTTTCAACTGGTCTTTGAAATTTGCTGTAGCTGCTCATACAGATGTCATGATGATGATGATGATGATGACAGCTGACTCTTAGTGAGCACATGATATCTGCCCACAGCAGTTATAAGCCCTGGATACACATACACTCATTAAATTCTCATAGCAGGTAAGTTGTATTATTGCCCCCATTTTACAGAAGGGAAAGCTGAGGCTTACAGGGATTAAGGAACTCCCTCATGAGGATATAGTGCCTTCCTCCTGTCTTGTCTTTGTTCTAGGTGCTACCAGGTATTTCCCACATATTATCTATTTTAATCTTCTCATCACCCTCATGCTCTTATAGTCTCCAATTCTGGGGCCTGTGGGAGCTGAAGTTTTGGAAATTTAAATAGGATGCCGTAAATCACAGGCTGAGTTTGGAAGCAGGATTTGAACCCCAGCAGCCTGATTCTGGAGCTTGAATCCAGAATCAATGTAAAACCGTGCTTAGATGCTCAACAAGATTATTATGGGTTCAAATGAAGTGGGAGCAAAAGGCAGACTTGGATCCAAAGCTTGGCTCTGGTCTGAGCAGCATTTGGACCGTTGAAAGGTGATTTAATCCTTGATCTCAGTTTCTCCCTCTTTAAAATTGAGTAATAGTAAAATACAGTAAAATAAGTAAAAACATTATGGGATTCTATGAGGCATGGTATGATTAAGCACCGGGATATAATAGCATTCCATCAAGAGCAGCTATTATTGTAATTATGAACACATTAGTTGAAGCTAAGCACTATCCATGCACAATGGAGCCATTGAATTCAAGTTGAAGGAAAGTTTTCTGAAGAGAAGAAGTAACAGTAATTTACAGCTTCTGTTCTTCCCCCTGTACCTTTTATTGATTGAGGGGGCTGTATATTGTGATTAATTAAAATCAGTACCTTCAAGCAGGTACTATGATGCTTTTTACGAAAGAGGAGACAGCAAGACTGTGGCAGGGTAGAAGGGGGGTGACTTTCTATTATAGTTTAGGGAACCCACCACCTCCCCACGGGACACAGAAATAACTTATGGCTCAATGGAACATGAGTCAATAAACATTTAAGGCATCTTCATGTTTGTTAAGTACCGAGAGCTCTGATCACTCATCGTGACACTGGATGGACATTTTCCAGAAAGGCAAAATTATCTTGGTGAGGATTTCACCATTTTCTCATGCTCACCCTAGATTTGCTCAGGCTGGAAATGTCCTCAACCAGGTGTTTGCTTTGCCAGCCTCGTGTGCAGCTCCAAGTGGTCATGTGACAAGTTTTAGTCAAAGAGAAACAACTGGAATTTTGCTAGGGGTGTCTGCAGAAGCTTCAGATTTCTCCATGGAAGGGGCCACCTCCAGGTGTTGCTGCCTGTCCGTTTCCTGCCCTTTTTTCTCATCTCTTATGGAGCCCTAATGGGCTGTACCACCGATTTACAACCACATGGCCCATTGGCTCTCACGTCATACAGCCACTGATTCAGTGACAGGACAGGCTACCTCTGTACCCACGTCATGTGGGAAAATTAATCCCTTATGCCTGGATGCCTCTGCAGTCAAGATGTCTATTTTTCACAACCAAAAGCATTTCTAACTGAAATAACTTAAAAAGTTATCGCAAAATTTTATTTCACGTGTAAAAGTGGCGCGCGTGCTTGTGTGTGTGTGATGTGGGACATTAGTTTTTCCATATATGTTAGCTATTAGATTTTTTTTGGTTCGATATGAAATCCTATTAGAATGTAACCACTTGTGATGTCTTTTCTTTTTAAAAATCTTTTCTTTTTCCTCTGAAAGCTCACTTGCCATTTTCAAACAGAGAAAGGTATATTAAGAAGAACACAAAGTTTGCTTCTTACTCTTGAAGTCTTCAATCTTCACTTGCACTCCTTGGGTCAGTGGCTACCTGTGACCAGGAAACTGCTTTCCTAGCTGACATTTGACACAGGAATCAAAACAAAGTTTTGAAACAAGCTTTAATAAATTTGAGGTGGCAAGTTTTTGCTGAAGAATTTCAGTTATCAAGAGACGTTGAGGGGTGCCTCAGTTGGTTATGCGTCTGTCTTTGGCATAGGTCATGATCCTGGGGTCCTGAACAGAGAGTCGGCTTCTCCCTCTGCCCTTCCCCCTGCTTGCACGCTCTCTCTCTCTCTCAAATGAATAAATAAAATCTTAAAAAAAGAAGAGGTGTTGATACTTCTCAAGGAAGAAAAATGACATGGCCAAGATTCCAACTCTCTCACAGAGAATTTGGGGAGCACAATGAAGTTAAAATGGGGCAGATTGGCATGTGGGAAGGACATGTTCAACAGTGATGATGTTGAGTGCATTCTGAGATCAGTTAAGTTAGCCCTTTAATGGCAGAAGAGAATATACATACACCCCGAGTGGTATGTCATTTAATTTCTTTGAAGCGTCATATTCTATCTTACAAATCCATATAAAACTTTCATTGTTTCCCATAATATACTCATGTTGGTTTATATAACATAATGGGGGCTCCTGTGCTGATCATTGAGCCAAATTAATGATCCAGCGAGATGTCCATGCTTGTCTTACTGGATTGGGTATTACCTGGCATCCCAGTTTGAGAACCTTGGGCACCATTCTGTAGCCAGAAAGCAAGGACCCTGGGATAAGTTTAGCTGCTTTCAGTTTGAAAAGCCTTTTCCAGGTAACAAAGATCATTCACATGCATCATCCCATTTTGCTCTTTATAGAAACCCATCATCACCACTTGCCAGCATGCAGTTTTGATTTTTGTCGATTCCATTAGTAAGAAAACTGAGTCTAATTTCAGCTTCAGGGCTTGGATTTTGGCTCTTGATCTTCATCTTTTAACCCCTCTTACTGCGATGGTCTATTTCTCATTTGTCAACGAGGCTCAGTGATAGAATGGTCTCTGAGGTGGTCTTGCCCCCAGTCTGTTGTTCCACAGAATGACTCTCTGTGTTAATAGTTCCAGATCAGAGTTATCATGAGCTGAATCCTTGCTTTGCACCAGGAGCTGAACGAAGTGCCCCCTTTTCACGTACATTGCCACATTTGATATTCACAATAAACAAGAGAGGTAGATTTTCCAGTATTCCCACTTTTGAAACACGTGAAGACCGAGGCTCAGAGCATTTCTGTAACTTGCCTGATGCCACACTGCCAGGAAGTGGCCGTGCTGGGACCTGGACTGTGGTTTTCCTGCCCCCAGACCCTCAGCGCTTCCCTTTGCAGTTTCCTAGAGGGCTGGGCGCAGCAGGCAGGCACCCCTGCTCTCCTCTCCCCATCCTCTGGCCCCGTGACCTGCTTTATCCCGTTGGTGATTGCACGGCTCCTTGGAATCACTAGTAACTTAATTAGATCGATACACGGTTGTCTGTCCAATGAATTTAGTTCATCACTTCTTTACCTGTAAATAAATTATGAGGAAAGTGGAGAGTTATGAGGGGGAATCCTCGCAAAAGCCAGGGGGAGAAATATCTAGAGTGATATAATTATCTATTTGCTGCTCCTGGTCTACAGGCTTGCCAGCTTATATATAGATAGATAGATAGATAGATAGATAGATAGATAGATAGATAGATAGATAGGATTATAGAAGATGAAAAGGAAATGCTTACTTCAGCTTTTAAGAGCGATGTAAGCAATTTTGTATTGCACTTACTCCCCAGGGGTGGTGTGAAAATGTTTCTAGTAAATTAAAGTATAATAAAAGCATTGGCAACATGGCAACTTTTATATTAATTTCTTAATTTTTTGCAGGCTTAATTATAAATCTCTTGAGGGCAGAAGCGAGGTCTGGGGGATCCTGGGAAAACAGTGTCGCATTCATAGGCGTGGAGTTGTGTGGTCCCGTACGCCATGACAGGGTAAAGGGTGGTGACGCCCGGAGAAGGACATCAGGCCGGGAGGTCCGGTTGTGCTGCTGAGTGTCAGCCAAGTTGTGTGACTGCTTGAATGGCAGTACGTGTCACAGGTATCACGTATGTCTCTGCAGTTTGACTGCCTGGGTTTAACGTCCTGCCTCCTCCTTTATGTGGACAACTTTGGCGAGCTCCATCCTCTGTACAGTGGAGCTTATGAGGGTATTTATGTCACTTGGGAGTGTGTGAAAAAGCCTGGGTCCTGCTGCCACTGCTGAGCCACCAAACCAGCTTGTCACCATCTCCTCCCAGACTTCTAGTCAAGCAAACAATAGCTGCCCTTACAGATGAAGCCACTGCTAGCCAGGTTGTGTTCCTTGCACCCTAAAGCATCCTCAGTCTTAGTCACTAAATCGAGAGTGGTACAGCATGTCACCAAACATCAGGGTCATTGAATCATGGACTATCCATGCTGGACAGGATGTCAAGGCTTTCTGGTGAATCTGCTTCATTATCTCTTCTTCTTCTTCACCTATAAATATGTTTTGAGGAAAATTGAAATTGGAGGGGGGCAGTTCTTGAAAAATTCAGGGGAAAATATCCATAGTGATATGATGATCTATTTTCCGAACAAAGCTGGAACTGTCCAGCTTTGGATGATTTTCTTTGGGTTTTCCTTCTCTAGACCTAAGAATTTTCCAGGTTCCTGTTAGGGTAGGTTACTGCTAATATCTTCTATTAGGCACAGATTCTAGATTCATTTCTTACCTCTGCACTCGTGTGTGGTTTTGAACACATAATCTTCTTCTATTTTAATCCTCTTTTTTTCTCTTGCCTCTCCTTTTCTGGGCTGTGTGTTACTTATGAGTAGAGGATATATCTTCTTATTATGGTGTTTTGTTTTGTTGTTTTTTTTTTCTTGTCTGGCATGTAGTAAACACTCAATTAGAAGTAAATAAGTGAATCAAAAAGTAAACCAGTATGTGTTCCTGAAACATTAATTCCGTGATAGGTTGATAGATACTTCTACACACATGCACACACACAGTTCCATGGTTTTAAAATAAGTGTAGGATATGTTGGATGAAAAAGAGTAAACAGATTTGTTTGCAAATACCTGAGGTATTTGCAAGGTTTTTTCTCAATACCTTTAATACAAAATGAATGTGAATCATAAATCCCTAGCAGGATGGTATAGAATGAACCAGTTTCCAAACTCACTGGACCAAAGAAATCTTCTTCTTCTTCTTCTTTTTTTTAAGATTTTATTTATTTATTTGAGAGAGAGAATGAGAGATAGAGAGCACGAGAGGGAAGAGGGTCAGAGGGAGAAGCAGACTCCCTGCCGAGCAGGGAGCCTGATGCGGGACTCGATCCAGGGACTCCAGGATCATGACCTGAGCCGAAGGCAGTTGCTTAACCAACTGAGCCACCCAGGCGCCCTTCTTTTTTTTTTTAATGCCTGGGGCACCTGGGTGGCTTAGTTGGTTAAGCATCCAACTCTTGATCTCAGTTCAGGTCTTGATCTCGGTTCAGGTCATAATCTCAGGGTTGTGATCTCAGGGTTGTGAGATTGAGCCCCATGTCAAGCCCTGCATTGGGTTCCGTGCTCAGTGGGGAGTCTGCTGGAGATTCTGTCTCTCCTCCTCCTCCTCTGCCCCTCCTCCCGCTCACGTGCTCTCTCAAATATATAAATAAATATTTAAAAGTAAAAGAATGCCTTGTAGGAACTCACTTTAAAGGCTGTACTTAGTTCTGATTTTTAAAATTTTATTTATTTTTTTCGAAAATTTGAAACATTTTCTAACTTTTTATTCTGACCAATGCTAAACTTACGGTAATGTACGAGTCCAGTACAATAGCGCCTATATATTCCTACCAGAATCACCAATTTTTAATGTTTTACCGTATTTGATCATTCTGTCCTTCCCTCCCTGCCTCTTTCTAAATTCTTTGTGGGTATCTTTTCCTGACAATAAAGAGGATCATCTTCTGGATGCCACCGGGATGTGCTTTTCTCTGCTTACGTTTGAGAAAACTGGATATGCTGTAGGGCAGATGCTTGGGTGTTTTGCACTTCTCGGTTGATGATTTATTAAATCTCACTCTAGCAGAACCCTGGAATCTCAGAATAAGGAGGGACCTGAAAAGGCATTTACCCCCAAACGCTGCTCACTTACCCATCCCTCCTGCATTCCGCATACTTATTTTATGCCTCTTGGATGCCATTTATTATTTTTTCCAGGGTTGGTGAATCAATTCTAAGTGGTGTGAAACTTGCAAATGAAGCCTTGTGGAGAGTCGGCCCTCTTCTTGGGCACTGTCCAAGCTGTCTATTAGCTGCTTCCATTTATCAAAGTCTCGCGTGGGTGTAGGAAGTCTAATATGAGGAGCTCACTAAGAGAACTGCATTTTGACTGAAGTGTTTTGCCAACTCTTGATTACCCGTGATAATAAGAATGAGAACCTTGACCCTTGTTACCCACAGATTCATTGAATCATAGAATATTCATGTGAGGAAGAATCTCAGGGATCATTTGGTTCAGCCCCAGATTTTTTTTTAGCCAGGGAAGCAGTGAACAAGAGAGGGTGAAAAATTTGCCCAAAGTCTTGTAACTGCCATGGTTTCTGATTTGGGGCCGCATTATTTCCCAAGCCACTGAGCTGATCTCAGAAGCGTAACAGAAAACTTTTAAGACACAGGCACCCCCACACACGTGCACACCTATACATGCACGTACACATGGACACCGGTACATGGAGCCACGTACAACCACATTCATAGATGGAGTTTCTGCTTCATCCAGATATTACTCATGATTGAAAGCTATATAACCTCCTGTTTGTGATCTAGAAATGTGAACTCGCTCATAGAGGCTCATCCAAATACATGGAGTGTACTTTCCAAACAAGTGCTTACTTCTACTGTAGCCTACAGAGGGAATAGGATAAGGGTAACTATCATGAGGCTGGGATGGCTGTGTGGTCAATGAAATGACAGAAGAAACATAGAAATACAGCTTTCCTGAGAGGGTAGCTCACACTAATCACATTTTATCCAGGTCAGAACTGAAATGCTTATGGTGCCTAGAAAGAGACCCCAAAGTAAACTTGAACTTACTAAGCACCAGCTATACACTCTGTCCATGCATGATCTTATTTAATCCTCCTAATGGCCATACTACTAGTTAAAAAAAAAAAAGGTATAGAGAGGCTATACTTACCCTAAATCTCACAGCCAGTAAATGGTGAAACCAAGAATCAAATGTGAGTCCAGAGATTCTTTTTTTTTTTTTTTTTTTGTTACGGTCTACATGTTGTTGTTAGAGCAGTAAGAATACAGTATCTAAGAAAGAACACAGATTTCTTTTTTTTTTTAAAGATTTTATTTATTTGACAGAGAGAGACACAGCGAGAGAGGGAACACAAGCAGGGGTAGTGGGGGAGGGAGAAGCAGGCTTCCCGCTGAACAGGGAGCCCGATGCAAGGCTCGAGCCCAGGTCCCTGGGATCGTGACCTGAGCCAAAGGCAGACGCTTAATGACTGAGCCACCCAGGTGCCCACGAACACAGATTTCTAACAAAAACAGCCCAAAGAGTTCATGTTGCCCTAACAGTAGATCTCCCCTAAGTTTTGGGAAATAAACTTATATTTTCCTCCTTGTTTCTCTGGTGAGAGGACTTTCTCTTCTCACCAAAGCCCTACAGACTAGTGCTATCCAATAGAATTTTCTGTGCTGATGCAAATGTTCTATAATCTCGTCTAATGTGGAGGCTATTAGCCTCATGTCGCAATTGAGCAAGTATCATAATATACACACTGGATTTCTAAGACTTTGTACCATAAAGAAGGTAAATAGTTCATTGACATTTTCTTTTTATAAATTGATTTCATGTTGAAATGACATTTGGCTAAATTTAATATACTATTAAAGTTACCTATTTTATTTTCTTTTTACCTTTTGAACGTGGCTACTAGAAAATTTAGAATTGCATATGTTGCTTACAGGATATTTCTTTTGGGCACCTTAGAACTAGATAATTTGTCTATGAAATGCCTGTATGTGTATGATTATATATGTCCATTGTGCATATGTATCTATCATCTATTGAAGGCCATTTAATTTTTTTAATAAAAACAGCATCATATAGTATATAATGATTTACAATTTGTTCTTATCATTTAACAGAGTAATTAGGACTTCCCCCCATATGGGTACATATCAATCAATATTTTCTTTAATTACTGCATAGCAATGCTTAAACTGATTTATGAGCTGCTCATTCACTTACACGTAGTACATGGGTGGATAGCAAGTATAAGAACAAAAGAAGGTGCAGTTCCAGAAAATTACCACCCTTTAAGAGGTAGGCAGAAGTTAGCTCTGCAGAATGGTTTGAGAATAAAGGCACAAAGTGACAGAACCCACCCAGGACAGAGGCACTGATGAAAACCAAGAGATGGAAGTTCAGGGAAGGGCCAATGGGAAGACACCTTCTAGAAACTAGCCTCTAGTTGTGGAAGGTAAAGAGGTGGCTGCTCAGCCAGGAAATGAAAAAAAGGACATCTGAATTAGCAGAGGTTGAGGATTAAATGGGAAGTGAGACCACAGCAGCTGGGAATGTTGACTGACTTTCTTGAATCTTTTACAATCTTTGTATAACCTCATGTTGTCATGGATCCTTTAGAGAATGAAATTCAAGCCAGAAAATGTGATTAGAAAAAAAAAAAGATAAAGCCAGAAAATGTGATTAGAAAAAAAAAAAGATAAAACTGACTACGTAACTGGTTACATTTTTTAGGTATTTAAAAATGTACTATAGGGGCGCCTGGGTGGTACAGTTGGTTAAGTGTCTGACTCTTGCTTTCGGCTCAGGTCATAATCTCAGGGTCATGAGATTGAGTCCTGCATTGGGCTCCAAGTTCAGTGAGCAGTTTGCTAGTTTCTCTCTCTCTATCCCTCTGCCCCTCCCTGAGCTCGCTCACTCTCTCTCTCAAATAAATACATAAATAAAAATGCACTATAAAAAAGCCAAAAGGCAAGGGCAAGTTGGTGACATATCTGCAACCTCTATGGAAAGCATTGTTTAATTCTTCTGTATTAGAATTTAAACTTCAGGAGGGCAGAGACCATATGCTTTTGGCTCAAAATGTATTCCTAATAACTAACAAAGTGCCTGGCACATAGTAGGTGTCCAGTAAACATTAGTTGAATAAATAAATGGGACTGGAACTCTCAATTTTGGAATCCCTGGGCTAGCCTTTTTAAAAAATTCTGATAGTAGTTATATAGAAAGACAACACTCTGTCCCATACAAGTTACCCAGATTTACTAAGTCAGTATATCATCCTACAGTTGTGGGTGTGACCTGGGACAAGTTATTTAAGCCTGCTAATCTTGTATGTGCATCTCAGGGTAATTCCAGCCCAACTTACTTATGAAGATCCAGGATATGAATGTACACCAAAGAGCTTTGAAAATGGAAAATCATGCTTATACCTACTTGGAAATGAGTTTTGATAATATAAGGCTCTCGTTTTTCATAGTGTATTGCATAGATGAGAAAAGTGGTTCTCACAATTTATTGTGAATGAGAATTACTGAGGTGCTCATTGATTGCAAATTCCAAGGCTCTGTGCCCAGATATTCTAATTCATTAGACCAAGGGTGGGTTTTGGCCATCTGTATTTCTTCAATCAGCTTCGCAAACATTTAGTAAGGTACATACACCTGCACATGCGGGCAATAGGATGCCAGGGATATGTCCGTGAGTAAGATGTCATCTGCATGTTAGGGAGCTTAAAGTTTCCTGGAGGTTTTAGCACAGTGATTGGCACAAATAAAGGGACATCTGAAATTGTAAAATTAGCTCCCCAGGTAATTGTCATCATCTGTCCTTTCTCAAACATTAATGTGCATAGAATCCCTTAAGGGTTTTGCTCCAAATTCAGTTTGTTAGTTTCCACCCACAGAGATTTTGATTCAATCTATGGGGCAGGGATCCCAGAATCCATGTTATTCACAGAATTCCCAGTGTTTCAAATGCTGTTACTTCGGCGACCACCCCTTGATAGTCATTGGCAGAGGGTGTGACTTACCTCCAAAAACCATCAGCACCTGTCTTCACCATTCACAATTTCAGCCGTTCCTCAGAGGGAGCAGGTATGGCTGGTACTTCTTCCCACTCTGTAGGGAGCTGAGTGGGCGCAGGCTAATCAGGAGGCAGCCTCTCACCTAGGTTGTTCATCCCTTCGAAAGTCAGCTCATGTCTCATCAGTAGCCATGGCATTTCCCTATGGCGTTAAATGCAGAACGGGATGGTTGTTAAGGCGAGGTACGAGGACAGTTAAGGTTGAAAGCTACAAAATGTGAACCATATGCTGTTAGCGCCATAAGGGGCTTCAGAGGCCAGCTTTCTTGACTGTCTCGTATCTAGAATTCACTGTGTATCCTGTCGAGACTGACGGCCATTGACCAGAAAGCCTGTTTCCTTCCCTTCCAAATAGAAGAGGAAAAAAAAAATTCTGGTCTCTCGTCAGAGTGACTGCCCATTGCCCGAGCAGGGTGTCATTAATGAGAAAATTGTCATGGTATTCTTTGTAAACCACAGAATCCTGCTCCCCCAGTTACTTCTTTGCTTTAAACATGAAGCGAGGAGCCTGACACTGGGAATGTTTTTCATCTGAGTTTCTGATAGATTTTAATTTTGCAGCTGTGGTCTGGCCCTCTTGGTCGACCCCCAGTTTCTTTTGTTAGCTCACTGCTTGCATTCTCGGTTCTCCTGTAGGGTCCATTGATGGACTGAACTGTACCATCGGCTTTCCTTTCTTTGTCTCACTTGTCGAATAAAATCATTCGAGGCTGAGTGGTATTGATGGCCGAAAGATGGCGGGTGGTGCCGGAATCCTAGACCTCAGTAGCGCGTACCTTCCTGGGTGTCCCATTTACCGGGGATTCTCATCCTTCTGAGAATCCACATCTCCAACTTAACAAAAACAACACATTTGTGCTATTAGAGAAACAATGAGGAGGGCAAACCTTCACTTAGTTCCCCCCCTCCCATAACTGAATGCATTTCCTCTTGTTTGTTGGGAAATCCTGGAGCCTTTCCTAGATGTATTATAGACCAAGGAATCGAACAGGGGGTGGGAGTGAGGAATGGGGGAAACAGCCATGTTGCACTGGAGAAACAGATCTGTGACTGGGACGTCTGGTAAAGGGCTTTTCCTCCTCATAATTTTATTCTACATAGCAAGGCACGAGGGGCGCTGGAACATATGGAAAGACTTGAGTTTAATTGTTAAAATTCTGCTCAGCCAGGCCACTTCTTCACCGCGATTTGCGCTATTTAGCATTTGTGTGCATTAGGTAATATATTTAATGTTCCTCGCGCCAATCCAATTTGCGTGTGTTTGGCAGCAGACCAGTTCCGTGGGCATCAGGGGGTGGGGGCAGGGAGACCATAAATCTGCCAGGGTAGAGTATGAAGGCGATATTGCTGTGTTTGATGGTATGCTTGCATGAACACTCCAAAATGCTTGTGAAGCAATACCTCCTCTTTCCCGAAAGTCTCTCAGGGACAGAATTAATGTATCTCATATTGTATTGATTGTAGCCAATAAGTGCCTAAACGATTTGATGTAAGGCAGAGAGATTATGTAGGGAAGAGGGGTAGAGGCAGCTTTAGAAGAAGTATGTGGTTTAATTACTGGCTGAATTTCGCCAATCCACCACCTCCCTTAGGAATTTAACAAATAGGCCTAAGTGCACTTTCGCTGTTCTTGACATCTGTTGAAATGATATCTGCTGGTGATGAGGGGAGCCTGGGAATTGGGCTTGGCGTATTGGCGGGATCAGGAAGCTCCTTCCCAGGCTGCAGAATGAGAGGGAGGAAAACAGCGCATTAGCACTTTAAGGTTAAGCAATGGAGAACAGAGCTTTCTCTGATAAAGCTCTGCCCTCCAGTTTAATGGAGCCATGTCTGCCTTTAGTGCTGGGTTAGAGATTGTGTCTATATTCTAATGATCTCAAAAGCCCAGGTGCTGGCCCAAACACAGAACTGCGCTTAAGTGCTGGGTGGTGATTGAGTGAATGCTTTATGTGAAAACCACTCACAGTTATCTCCTTTTTAATAGCACATTATGAATTGTGAGGAAATTCCATATCTTGTGGGTAAACAGCAGATGACTGCTTTTTCTTCCTTCCTTTTTTAATAGAAAAAAAAAAAAAAGGAGATGCCAAAACCCAACTAAACTTTGATGTCGACCCCAGCACAGGGAAGACTGATGTTGTGAATCTGCTAGTGTTTTGATTACATCAATAATTCAAAGAAAGTACCGTCCACTTAATCTCTTTTATGCCTCTCCTCCAGAAAGGATCCTGGTTTTATTCTGAAAGTCCTAAAGCTATCATTTTCCACAGCTCTTTCTGAAATATGTATTTTGTTATGCTTGAAACATTTATATGTATGTTAGTGGCCAAATTACAGGTAAGCCATTTGCTTTCGGAGACTGGTAAAAATCCACTTTAGATGGTAGGCACAGGCCAAGGTGTTATCAAAACAAAATTCTAAACTCAACATGGGTACCTCTTTATCAGTATATATCCCTGATTGTGCATTCGATTCTTGGTACATTTGTGTAAATTGGCCATTCTTAAAAAAATGTATAAATATATGTGTGTATATGCAGGTGTGTATAGATGCATATATGTAGATATATGTAGATATTTCATGTATATGGTATCAGATAATTGTGGCTAAAACTTTCCTCGGTTAAATGGAGAAATGAAAATTAAGAACAAACATAGTCTGTTATCTGACGCTATGATTTAGGTTAATGTCTTAATTCACTCTTACGGGCATTTCTTCTATGGTGTAGCTTTTCACAAGAGGAATTGGATATAATGTGATCAGTGAATTAGAGGATATGATTTGCATCATTCAGACCTGTATTGATTAAAGTGACTGTGATCTTAAAGTAGCCCCACACGGGTGTGTGTGTGTGTGTGTGTGTGTGTTGGAGGTGATGGTTCTGTTCTTGTACATGACCAACTTTGGGAAAGGTTCTGTACTTTATTATTATTATGTGGGATAGGCTGCTAAGGATGTTCTAAAATTCCCAAGCTAATAATCTTCCTGGTGGAGCTAGAAAAGGAAAGTTTGAGTTAAGAGCTATCGATACTCACACCACAGATTCGTTCAGTTTTATAACTCAACACACGACTCTGTTTCTCTCAGTCCCCCGATGTGTGAACTGCCAAATTATTAGAACATGTATAAAGGAACGATAACCTCATTCCTGTGGGTCTGAAACTTTCTACCCCTATCTACTTTCTCCCATTGGAACTGTATTTATAGCATAAAAATCTAAACTTCTACACTTACCTTGATAATTGGTCCCCATGTTGATGGCCCTGGGGCATGTGGAAGGACCATCAGTGATCCAAGTATATTCAATTAGTTATAATGTCAGGGACATTTTATTGTATCCTAATTCTCTCAAAATTGGTCATGTGGAATCCATGGCAGCTTCTGATGAACTATAGCTCTTGGATTTCCTGTGCATCCTGAATGTAAGAAAGCTTGCTCCAACTTCCTGCTTTAATTATCCATCTACCTATCTATCCACATGTATTTGTTGTTTAGCAACTACATGTGTAGGACTTACTTCAGGCACTACTCTAAGTGCTTTGCAAATATTTAACTAATTTAATCATCTGACAACCTATGATGTACGCACCGTATCCCCACTTTTCTCATGAGGTCACTGAGGCATAAGCAGGTGAGTTTACTTGTCCAGGGTCACAGAACTATTAAGTGGGAGGGCTGGGATTTGGTTCCAGAGACCCCACAGGCTAGCACTTAACAAAAATAACGGGTTGCAATTGTTGAGCACTTTCTACATGTCAGGGATTTAACTTTTTTCTCACTCAATCTTCCCAACATACCAGTGAGTTCATTATTATCATCTCTGTTTTGCACAATGGGACTCAGAAGCTGAGAGACTAACACATCTTTGATTGTGCAGCTTAGAAGGTGATGGAATTATATCCAGGCAGTTAGATTAGAAAGTTCTTAATATATTATAATGAAATATTCATACACATTCATACATGCATATGTATTTTTTCACATGTATATGTGTGTGTTTATAGTAAATAAAATATAGATGCATATGAAAAGTGAAAAGACAAGAAGCATTTTCTTTTTTTGTGATGACCATGTTTTTTTTTTTTAAGATTTTTATTTATTTATTTGAAAGAGAGAGAGACAGAGCATGAGCCGGGGAGCAGCAGGCAGAAAGAGAAGCAGACTCCCCATTGAGCAGGGAGCCCAATGCAGGGCTGGTCCCAGGACCCTGAGATCATGACCTGAGCCGAAGGCAGACGCTTAATGACTGAGCCACCCAGGCGCCCTGTGTTGACTATGTTTTGCTCTCAGAATTACACCTCCATAAAGCAATGTCTTTTCTTACTATTAGCTTAAACACAGAATTATCTGAGCATTTCCCCCAAATAATTTGGAAGTGTTTGAAGAGATGGAAAGCCTTTTGAACACCAGAGTGGTTTGACCCACCTTCTCTTTCTAATGAGAAAAAATTATCTGTAGCCAATACATATTTTTTAAAAGAGCATATTTATGAATATCAAGTGGCATCTGCAAAATCAGTAACTGAAAGGTAGAACTGGAGACTGAATTTGAAAGTATGTTGTACATCTACAGAGAGCAAACGAGTGCTCGATCAGAGTTCATTTATATCCAAGAGCATTGCACCAGCAATAAACTTTAAGTTAATGCTAACAATTTTAATTTGTATCTTTTAATTGTTGAATTCTGAATTGCTTTCCAATTTCCCACAGAGTTTAATGTGTATGCAAATTATACAGCCAAGAAACTCCAGATACAAAAGATAGACTGCATTTTGCAAACATACCATAATTATTGCTTAATTTTTAAAGGGCCTTTCTCTTTGTCAGGGTGTTGTTCAATTTCCCGAAACTGAACCGAAGACAACTTTTGGTTAATGATTAGTATAAATCTTGTGATGGGACTTAATTGAATGTTAACTTTGTTGTTCTCACAACTGCAAACTACTCAATTTCCTATTTCTCTGAGGTAGGGTTTCTTGCTCTCTTAGCACAAATAACTCATCTTCTAATAATAGCAGGAAAGAGTTATCAGAACATCCTTTTAATTGTCTGAAGGTTGTACACACTCATGCAGGCCATTACAGAAACAACAAAAAAGCTCTCACATCTATTGTAATGTTTCTGATTAGTTCCAATTAGACTTACAAGCCCTAGCAAAATAAAATATCACTGAAGAAGAGAGATGATGTTCTGTTGTTAACGTTCAAGATAGGAGATTTGTAGATTTAGAGGAAAAAAAATATTTATCATTTTTAGTATAAAACGGCTGTAGCTAAACCAATAGATGGGGTGGTTTAGTAGTGATTTAACTCTGAAGCATTTAATTTCCAAATGTTCATTGATTACCTGCTAGATTCCAGGAACTGTCCTAGGTATGGAGATTCAGTGTTGAACAATATCTCAATACTTGGCAATACCTGCCACCATTGTGATCATGAAACCAACAAAATAAATGAGATGCTGGAAAGGGAAAAAACAGTGATAAGAAAGAATGCTTTGGGGTTGGGAGAAGTTGTTGTCAAGGGAGGCATCATGGGGGGGATGATGTCTGAGCTCACCGCGAACGACTGACCCAGGAAGAGCAAGAGAGAAAGTTGCAGAAAGGCGGGAGAGTTGCAAAGGTGCAGATGGGAACAAGCTGGGTGTGTTGAAGAACCAAAAGAGGTATTATTCAGGTTATATCTTTATGAAAGAATAATGATATTTCTTTTTAGTCTTGAAATGCCACTCCTCTTTCACATTTTGTGTCATTTGCCCTCAGACTATTCCAATAATGGAGGACAGTTGATGGATGGGTACAGGCTGTTTGCACAAAAGACTTAACATGTCAGGCTCTGTTGGAAAGTAGGAAGGGCATGAGTTATGGACTCAGTTCTGGAATTACTCCTGAGTCTTCTTTAAGATCCCCACAAATACTGATGTTATGTTTTCCACTCCATAGTGATCAATGGACCAAAGTGATGTGGTGATATCTCAGAGAGATAAACTGGCTCTCTCTTTTTTTTTTTAATGGTGGTTTTAAATTCTTTTGATTATGAAAAATTTCAAAGATAAACAAAAGTGGGGAGAACAGTTTGATAGGATATACATGCATCACCCAGCTTCAACAACTTCCAACTCATGGCCAGGCTTGTTTATCTTGTACTTAATCTCCCTCCCTCTACCCCATGGATATTTTGAAGCAAATCCCGAATATTACATGATTATTAAATGTTTCAATATGTGTGTTCAAAAGATAGGACTCTTTAAGGAAAATACCGTATTATCATTAACATTATTTCATATTAAAATTAGCATTAATTCCTTAATATAACTAGATTTTACATATCATATCATTTAAAAATATCTATGTATGTATATTAAAAAGGTGAGGGCTTTTTAAAGTGTTTTTTATTGGTTCTTAAAAGTTATGAATACACAGTGTCTATTCTTGAAAATTAGAAAATGTGATTTAAAATTTAAATGACTCATAAACAGCCAGAATTAGACTGGGTGCCCTGGATCTTTTTCCCATGCAGAAGAGAATTTTTCTTCCTTTCTTTTCTTTTCTTTCTTTCTTTTTTTTCTCCCTTCTTTTTTTCTTTTCTTTTCTTTTCTTTCTTTCTTTCTTTCTTTCTTTCTTTCTTTCTTTCTTTCTTTCTTTCTTTTTCTTGTAGTTAATAGCAAGGGCTCTGAAATTAGAAGTTGACTCAAATTGTGGTTTCAAACTTACAAGCCTTGTGAGAAATGTCATGCAGTTATTTAATTCTTATGAAAAAGATGAGGGTTTTTAAGGAAACAAAATTATCATTAACATTATTAGGCCTTAGAAATTAACATTAATTCCTTGATATCATCAGATATTCTATTGTGTCAATCAGGTAAACTTGAACACTGATAGAATATATACATACATATATGTGTATACATATAATTTTATATATTATATATATATTTAAGTTTGCTTGCTGATCAGGAATTACAGTAATATTAATACATACCAAATTAAAATCAATTGATGTATCTCTGAAGTCTTGTTGACTGCCTCTACAATTTGTTGTTGTTGTTGTTTTAATTTTGCAATCCATTTGTTGAAGACATTAGATCATTATTATTGAAGAGTCTCCCCACTGTCTGGCTCTGCTCATTGCTTTCGCTATCCTCCATACTTCCTGCAGATTGGTGGTTAGATTCAGAAGTTTGATGAGATTTTGGGTTTTTTGTTTTGTTTTGTTTTGTTTTGTTTTATAGCACAAACATAGCATCAGTGTTATTGAGTTACTTCCACCAGCAGGAATGACATGTATGGGTGGCAGTCTTTTCTGGGATTTTTGGTAGCCACTAACAACCATTGTCATCACTTTTTCTTCATTTATTAGGTGGAATACTTCTACAGAGAAAAATCTCCTCTCTCTCTCTTTTTTGCTTACCCTGAGGTACAGGTCATAGAAGAAATACAGGATGCATGTATCTTTCTTTATATTTTACCACTTTTCAAATAAATGAGTTAGTTTGCATGGGTCTTCCAGAAGTGAGCAATGACTTTTCTCAAGTTCCATTCTGAAGCCCTGTCTGGAAGTGTCTTCCAGCTGGCTCCTTCTTGTCTGAGCAGAGAGTTCCCTTGCTTTTCGAGAGGACAAGGCATTCCCAGATCAACTTGTACATTTCCTGTTCCCCACATCCCTGACCTGTACTCAGTCATTTGTTGATGGAAGCACTTCAGAACTAGCTCAGTTTGGGAGAGTTAGTGAATATCTGTATTATTATTTTTTTAATCTCTATTCATCACTCATTACATGTTCTCCTAGTAGGAAGGCTCTTCTTTTCTGAGAAGAGCGGTTCTGTTTTGTTCTTGTGCACAGGATGAGCATGTGGGTGAGGCCTGAACATTCAGAGTGACTGAGAGCCCCGGGGAATAACAATTCATTCAGAGATGGGCTCACGATCCAGGCAGGCCACTCAGACTCCCATGTAGGGCTTGGCTATTAAACCCTGTGGAGAAATCAGCTTTTCTTCATGGGGTTGTTAGGCTGAGTACAGGTGATTCTGGGGTTATTGTGGCCATCCTGCCCTCAATATATGGAGACACAATCTAAGACATTGAGAAAGGAAAAATCTCGATGACATCTCTTGAGGCTCTGGATACAGTTGTATCTGAACTCAATCCTACTTATTTTGGAACTATGCAACCACGTGAGCCACTGCATTTCTTTTTATTCCCTAAACTATTAGGGGTGTGTGTCTGTATGTGTCTGTGTGTGTGTGTTTACACACTAATGTGTCTTGTTTAATACGAAGCTTTTCTATTTATGTAATAAAGACATTTGTAAAGATCTTTTAAAATATTTTAAAAGAGCACTAGGTGGCTTAAAATAACATTTCTTAAATATCTCCTCTCCATAAGGAAGGTGTTGTACTTGATGCTATACAATAAAGGAAAATTAGCCAGGACTTTCTCTCAACATCTTAGTGCAGTCAGTATGTTAAGACATGGCTTGAGGTCACACTAACATGAGACAGAAACTTAGAGAGTCACAAAGCATGAGGGCCCTGGGGAGGGAGAGGAGGCCACTATCCAAAGGGCTTTGAATGCAAAGAAAAAGAGTTCTGATTTTATTCTGTAAGCTACAAGTAGATCTTAGAGACTATTTTTTTTTTCCTGTTGTGTTTTGTTTCTCATAGAAAGGTAATGCAATCAGCTTGTGCTTTGCAAAGATTAATCCTGCAGGAGCATTGCATAAACTGGATTTAAAGACAAATGGAGGATGCTACTCAAACCATTTAGGGAAAAGTTTCTGAACCCCTTTTAAATCTTGCTCCTCAGGGATGCATTTTTACACATATGCTCATTTCTTTTTTGCATAAAATATTAGTTAAAAGAACTTTAAAGTAAAACTAGGTATTTCCATGAACTTTTTGTTTAGATATCGACCCAAAGGTTGATACATGTAGCATCAATGGAAGGCCTTTTGATACTCTAATGATTAAATGTAAAGAATACAGTTAAGTTAGTATGTATTAGAAAAAATATGATTTACATATCAAAAATCCTAATTTTATGGCTAGAGCTGCTTGGGATGAGACTAAGTAAGGGGCAACCCCTTGACCAGATTCTACACAGAAACTGCAAAGCTCGCTAATGGTTTTTCAAAGAATTGGTTATTAGGTGAATTGCTTTCAGAAGGTGAGTCAATGAAATGGTCATTGGAAGAACTGATTATCAGTATATTTGTCTGCTTCCCTTTAAAATTATACACCGTTTCCCCAGTGTAGAAACCACTTTTTTGTTGTATTCAGAAGAGCATCTTTTTAAATCTTATGTGTGTGTATATAATTTAAAATTAGAAAAAAATATACACACATGCAAATTAAAGTGACTCAATTCAGATAGCCAGGCCTATGTCTATGTCTACTGAACACATAAACATCAGATGATATGACTAAAATACCACAAAATCTGATCAGATCACACAACTGGTAGAATTCATTGCCCTGGAGTAGTTACCTTAGTCTGGATATGACCTACCCTCATCAAGTCAGCAACCTGATGTGTCAGTGCTCCAAAAGAGAGACCATCTCTTTGTAATGAATACATTCTAAACACATTTATGAGATTTATTAATACAATGAGTCTCCATTTAATGACTTGAATTTAGAAGGAATTTTCCTGGGAGGCTCCAGTACTTGTATTCCACTGCCCATGAAGTTTCCCTACATAGGGAAACTACACAAGAAGCCACATCATAATGAGGAAAATGTATGATGAGCTGGCATACAAGAAAGGGGAAGTGGCTGTAAGACACAAAACCTTGGTTGGACCAAATTAAGACAACCCAATCCATCTGCCTCTACAAGTACACTGGCCAGCTGTCAGACCTGTTGGAACAGGGCAGGTTGAACCCTTGAGCAAAGGCATATCTTCTACTCTGTCATGTGTAGAAAATAAGTTAGTAGTAGGTGAACGGTAATAACCTTTCCCTTATCTTTTGAGAGAATTTAATGATTCCTTGCTTATGTTTCAGTCTCCTTCTTCCTTTCTAATGAGAGAGTCTTCTTTCTTGCTAAGGACCCTGTTGACCTGTATAATAGAGGGATGGAGAGAGAAGGAAGGGAAAAAGATATACAAGTTATGGAGCTTTCAATGAATTATATAAGGGATGCCATTTGGTAATTGACTGGGTTCCTGGTTTTCTATGAGCTATTCTGTAACACAATAGTAATTTTTAAAAACTGTTAGTTTTATTGAGTGTTTACTCCATTCTAGGTACTGTGATAAGTGCCTTATATTTATTGTCTTGAGAAATAGAAGAACAGCCCCCAGCAGGTCCTATCACCTAAGCCTTGGTGTTGGTATGAGGGAGCCTGACACTCAAAGACAGCCCTTAAGTTTCTTTTACACAGAAACAACCTCAGAAAATGTGAACATCAGACAAGGCTACCTCATGATCTTGATGGGTCAAGACAAAACAAGACCACTCTGAGCTCAGTCAAAAACATAAACCTTGTCTCAACCACAGAAATGACCAGTCATCTCCCAGTTCTGGCTAATATGAGTGATGGCTTCTTCTTTATCAACTACAGCTTTAGTTTCACTATATTCTTCCTTCCAGATAAGATTTATTAAAATTCCCAATAGTAAAATTGCTCTGCTTGCTGATGGTATCCAATCCAGAGGAAAGTCCTGATTCCTAAAACCCTTACCCCAAGAGCACCTAACACAAGCCCAAATCCTATGTGAAGTCATCCCTGACACCATCTTATTAAGACACCCTATGGTTCCTCATGGTGTACATTTTCCTTCATTGCAACAGGTAATAAAACCAACTTTTCAAGTACAGGTGTGGTTTGATAATCTTTTGCTGGAAAGCACAGGCAATCTCTCTCTCTCTCTCTCTCCCTCCCTCCCCCCTCCCCCTCCCTCCCTCCCTCCTTTTTAATAGTCTAAGTCTACAAAACAAGAGATACTTAATCTGGTTAAGTCATTTGTCCAAGGACACACAGTTAGTAAGTGGTAGACCGACACTCTGAACCCAGGCGTTCTATCTGCAGACTCTATCCATCATTTCAAACTGCCTCCCAATATGGATCTTTTCTGTGTTTCCATAGCACGCGTTTTCTGTTGCTGCCATAGCAAACTACCACAAAGTTAGCAGCTTAAAATAACATAAACATTTTATCTCACAGTTCTCTAGGTCAGAAGATCAGTTGGTTCAACTGGTTTCTATGCTGGGGGTTTCACAAGGTCAAAGTTGAGATGTTGACTGGAGGAACTCTTATCAGTAGCTCTGGGAGGAATCCACTTCCAAGTTTATTCAGAAGATTGGCAGAATGTATTTTCTTGCAGCTGCAAGACTAAGGTCACCATTTCCTTGCAGACTGTCAGCTGGGGACTCCCTTTAGGTCATAGAGGCCTCTTTGGTCCTTGCACGTGGTCCCCTCCATCTCAGAGCCATCAAGGGTATGAGCCATTTTCACAACTGGAAACTCACTGACTTTCTTTTCTGCCATACTTCTCCCAGTCCATCTGGAGAAAGTCCACTGCTTTTAAGGGCTCATGTGATTAGATAGCACCCTCCTCCAAATCCAGAGTAATCTCTCCATTTTTTAGGTCCACAATCTCAGTTATATCTACAAAATCTGATTTGTCATGTAATGTGCCATGTTTGTAGGTTATGGGGGTTAGAGCATGGATGTCTTTGAGGGTGCCATTATTCTGCCTACCACACATAGCTATCACACTCCCATGCTCCAACCACTTCTGATGGATTTAGCCATTCTTTCAATATAGTAGCATATTTCTCTTCTCTCTTGTTCAGAAGCTCTTTTCTTGAATGTGACTTTGCATAATTTCTGCTCTCACTCTCTTGGCAATACAGGGTAAACTCCCAAGAAGATTGTCTCATTTCCTTTCATATAGGTACTTAGGAATTATGAGGGAGACATGGGGCTGCTGCCACTGGGGCCTACCCTGGGAGGGGGGACACTTCCATATGATATCTGGGTGGGCCTCCTAATACAGTAGGTACCCAGAGAAGCATAGCAAATGGCAGCAAATCTCAGAAATGGTAGCAAAGGAACAAGTTATAACTCTGGGCTTCTGTGTCCCTCTCTCAAATTAGCATTAGCTGCATTTGGCTAATAGCAAACCTGTCACCCAATTCTTAGCCACACCTACAGCTATCATGCTTCCTTGTCTTATGTGGAAATTTTTCTTGAAAACAGTCTATCTACAACAACATGGGAGGAGCTGGTACCAGAGAACATTGGTTTGCAAACTCTCTTTTTTTTTTAAAACCCCTTTGCCTTGAGGATGATATTTTTAGTTTGTTGGCTTTTGTGGGTCTTGGATGGACATTCTAAAATTTTAGAAGGTAAAATTCAGCTAACATAGTAATAATTCAAGAGATAGACAGCTGTACAAATAAAGGGAGGGAGGGAGGAAGGGAGGAAGGAGGGAAGGACGGAAGGAAGGAAGGAAGGAAGGAAGGAAGGAAGGAAGGAAGGAAGGGAAGAAAACTCCTATAGTTGAAAAACTTCCTTCCTTCCCTTCCCTTCCCTCCCCTCCCCTTCCCTTCCCTCCCCTCCTCTTCCCTCCCCTCCCTTTCCTTCCTTCCTTCCTTCCTTCCTTCCTTCCTTCCTTCCTTCCTTCCTTCCTCCCTTCCTTCCTTTTTCTCTCTTCCACACCTGTATAATTTGAAAACAATGTCTCTGGCAGCCTGATGGGATCAGGGGCATCTTAAAATGAGAAAATCTCTTGCCACAGTGACAAATCCACAGGCCTCATGAGAAACCCTGCAGATCACTAACACACAGCCATAAGAATATATTGACTGCAGCCCAAGCTCACGAGAAGATTGATCAATCCAGCCGACTTGCATTAATTGTGGAATGGAAAGGACGATGCGATCAATGATAGGGATGGTAGTGCCGCAGTAACCATGCCACATCTAGCTAATCCAATAATGGAGAAGCTGATGTATAGCATATTGGAATTCTACCGTCTGGGCACTTGTCACCATAAAAAATATCCCGCAATTATGGGGAAAAATTGAGCAGGCAGCAGTTGAGCCAACCTAATCAGCCTGATGCCACAGTAGTTCTCCTGATTAAACACTAAATTAAGTGGCACTCAGCTCTGTAACCTGCCTGCATTATGAAAAATAATCCTAGAGCTAATGTGAAAAGTTTGTATTTTAATCAAAGCAAACTATGAATATTAAAATATTCCTGGGCTATTTTGGTGTCGTTTAGCTGTGAACATGTTTAACAATTTATAAATGGATCTTTTGCCATTGGCTATAAGGAATAAGGGCCCAGTGCTGTATTGGGAGGTAAGGCTTCCTGTGCTAAAAATCAATTAGACTTGATACAAGCTCAGAGAACTCTTAAGGAAAAAAAAAAATAATGCATTCAAGAGGCCCTAGGAGAATTCAAATTTAGTTAACTTCTATAACGGTTTGCCTAAGGGCATCAACTCTATTCTTTGCTGAAAAGCACGTGATCATTCCAGGAGGGTTGAGGCTTAATAAGCTGTGGATACTACAAGGACCCCTTACACGCATGCGTCATTATAAAGTCCCGCAGCACAAATACGCTGACAATGTAGGACTAAATGGCAAATTCTCCAGGACCAGGAGAAAACTGTTTTTCATGGGCATTTGGAGAATGCACAAGAAAGAACTTGCATTATTACCATCAAGTCTACATCCTGGTAGGTCTAGATCCTTACCCAGGAACACACATGGACGATACTCGCTATTATATGCTTTTCCAGAAGAGAACCCTCAGAGAGTTGACAGGGTCTATTAACATCTGTACAGCCTAGTAGCTGGAAGCCTGGTGGTCTATGAGGGAAATGAGGGTTGTACCAGGTTGGAGACACCTTTTTGTTTGGAATCTCCTTTCTTCATCAGAAGACAGTGTTAATAGAGTCCTCCTATCACAGTGAGTCAGAGCGGGGCAGTGGGCAAGATGAGAAATCAACTTCCTTTAGCCATTCTTTTCTATTATATTTTGTTGTATGTGTTTATTTTATATTTCAAGTCAATTTGTGGGCTTTTAATTTAAAACACATTTTTTTTTTCTGGGTGGAAGAGTTACTGGAAGAAAGGAGACTTTCAGGCTGTGACTGTATCGTTGAAAAGTCAAAACCTGTGCAATAATTTGGATTTATTTTATTAACTAACAGTCACCCAGATATCCCTCATTCCATGCCAGGCCTGGTTCTAAGGGCTGCTGCAATATTAACATTTAATATTTAAATATTAGTAATATTTAATATTAATAAGAGTTTGTGAGGTGTTATTATTATTTCTAGTTTGGAGAAGGAGAAGCTGAAGCCCAAAGAGCTTAAAGAACTTGCCAAGGTCTTACAGATTTTAAGTGGCAGATTGGGATTTGAACCTAGGCAGGCTCTTTCCCACTGTGTCCTCTTGTAATAGGTTAGCTCTTCTAAGGTGTTGTTGGGTCAGTGAGGTCAGTCATGGGAAATGGGAAGGGGTGTGGTGCTGTCAACCAGTATTAGCTCAGGCTATGCTGTGTGTTCTTCTGATTCGTCTCCCACCATCATTCCATTCTCCAGATATGCCTTTCATGTGTCCTCTGATAAATGTCTTTTTCTAAGTAGATCTTGAAGTGATGATCTGATCTGTCTGGTCTGGGCCAGACATTCCAGGTCAGACCAGATCATTCAGACCTCCAGAAGAAAACAGGTGGGTTCTGAGCCAGACAGATGGTGTCACCATTGACAAGCAGCTCCAGTATTCAGCCAGTTGAAGATCTAGAATAATCTTAAGATGATACTCTGATCACTATCAGTTATTGACCATCACTGAGTGCTGAGAGCTCTAGTAGCTTTTGTTCTACTTTCTTACTTAATTCTTCCATGACTCTACATGCCCAAAATAAATTGCCCCAATTTTAAGGATAAAAGATCTGAGGCTGAGAGACTGAGGGCCTAGGAGATGAGGTTGCATAATTGTTACTGGCAGACAGATCTGGGACTAAAACTTAGATCTGTTTCACTCCGTTCTGTTTCACAAAACACAACTCATCTCCACCCACCAGGTGATGTCTGGGGCTATGTGGGCATATCAGAAGGTCAGTAGCCTTCAGTCCCTCATGACATGGAAAGTTACTTCTCGTTTTCCAAGATCCATTAACAGCTACCTGGAGAGACAGTAAGTGGGGAAAAAAGACTTCAGAACACCATGTGTCTGCCTCCTTCCTTTCTGACAGTGTGACCGTTAAATCCTGAAGCTGTGCACAGGGACTTGTGCCCCAGAAGAAAACGAGATCCAACAGACTATTCTTCATCATGGACAATTCATTTTAAGCTGGCTCTTCAAACAAGGAAAATTAGAGTGGTTTGCTTTATAATTGTTGGGAAGCTATGCATGCTGTGTAGAAATTCAGGATTTTCTTTTGTTTTGACTAATCCTTGTATAGACTAACAAACTGCAGTAACCAATCCTATATGTTTACAGGAAAAAGTCTTTCCTAATCCCTTATTCCCCCTTTAGATTACACTGTTTTTTAAGGCAGAAACTCAAAACACCTAACGAGAAAAATCAGGATTTCCTTTCAAGGAAGAGAAGCAGTGATATGCATCCATCCACAAGGAGCTGAGACTTAGGCTTTCCACGTGCTCCAGCCTGTTCATCCTGGGAGAGCCCCTCCTTTGGATCTTTTCCACTTAGTGCTGTGATTCCAGTTAAGTATGCTGGTGCCTACCACCTTCTCTTCACTTCCAGCTTAAGGGCTATTGTATTTATGAGTCACAGAAACCAAACTCAAACTAGCTCAAGCACCAAAGGAAATTTGGCATGAACTAAACTTAGGGATTTGGCTCTTCTTTGAGGAAGTTCAGATGCCTCCAGGACACTCCTGCTTGTTGTTCCTCTGTGTTCTCTAATGTATTTGCTTTCTTCTCTCTTTTTGTCCAATAGTATTCCCAATCCATAAAGTAACAAATGGCTGCCAAAATCTCCCAAATCACAAAAATTACATTCCACCATGCAAGAGAATGTAGAAGAATGATTTATCATTTTATCTTTCCTCAGTTAAATGACAAATTATCAATGGAAGCTTCCAGTTAGCCCAGTTTGAATCAACTGTCCAGTTAGCTCTGGCTGAGTGTACCTTATAGAAACAGCTGTTTCCATTGCAAGCATGTGGCTAAAGGTAAAGGGACAATTCCTTGGAAAGATGTTCTCAACATCCACTATAAGACACATCTTATAGGTCCAGACTTATTTCCCCTAAAAGAAGCAGTTGTTGAGAACCGAGGAGTGGCTGAAATCTTGTCTTACCATATTGAAAAGGTAGGAGAGCAGTTGGCCTTCTCCTAGCTTTGGTGCCATATAGAACTCCATCCACACTCAGTACCCACTGGATTGCTATTGCATTTCTTGGGGATCCATGACATGGTGGCATCTGAATGGAACATGGGGAATGTATAACTTCCTAGAGAATTAGTGCTCTCACTCAGATGTCAAATATACTTTACAATTCATTTCTGTGTCAATTCACTTCATTCCATGGATGAACAGAAAGTAGGGGAATTGACTTGTGTGGACTGCACAGAGTATAGGAAAGGGCACAGATTTTGGAACATCAGCTCTGAGACTTACTGGTTCAGTTCTTTTACCTTGAAATCCATACACTAATAGTTCCTCTCACACAGTGCTGTTGAGAGAATTAAATGAAGTAAGGTATGTTAAGAACTTAACCCACTGTTTTGCTCATAGTATATGTGCAATAAACCAAAACCAGTCTCTCTCAATTGGAGGTAATCCTGTCCTACCTGGAGAACCTGTGGCAATATCTGGAGACATTTTTGGCTCCCACACCTGGGAGAAGTTGCTATTGGCAGCCAGTGGGTAGAGTCAATTGATGTTGCTAAACATCCTGCAATGCACAGGGTAGCTCCCAAGAACAAAGAATCATCTCGCTCAAAATGTCAATAGTGCGGAGCTTGAGAAGCCCTGATGTAATCTATTACCGCAACATCACTATTGATGTTATATTTCTTGGAATCAGAGAGGAAAGAGGATGATCTTAACAAAATCCTTTATTTTCTATCCCCCACGCTGAGGTTCTCTTTAAAAGAAGGAAGGGGAGTGTTTCAGAGAATTACAGAGGCAATTAGGTAACATTTTTCACTCAGTAGAGTAAAAACAAATGCATAATGTAATTGAAGTGGCAAATTTGTTTGGAGAATAAATGAAAAAGAACTGTCCAAAGTTCTGAAACTTTGGCTAATAAACCAAATCTGTTCAAAGCAATGTGTAGGCTGAAGTCTAAGTTGAACAACGATCTTTGCAAATATGTATCAAAAGCTTTGGATAATAGATTCTGGCTTATATTCCCAGGCTTTCAAGGTGATGGAAATTGTTTCTAGGAGAGGAAGAGTGGATAATAGACTAAAGAGTACATTCTTTACTAGGCTGTAAGCTTCATGAAAACAGGAATTGTAATTGTAAAAAATCAAAAATGAAAACAAAAACAGAAATTGTATTATCTTTTTTCTTTTTTTTTTGAGCTTCAGTTTTTTGGGGGGTCGAACTTTAAAAATTTTTATTTTATTGTGGTAAAACACTTACCATGACATCTACACTATTAACAAATTATTACAAGTACAATGCCTTATTATTGACTATAGCAGATCACTAGAGCTTATTCCTTTTGCTTAACTAAAACTTTATTCTCATTGATTAATAATGTCTTATTTCCTCCTCCCTCCCAGCCCCTGGCAACCACCATCCTACTCTCTGACCCTATGAATTTGATTATTTTAGATACCTCATACAAGTGGAAAAGAGGAATCATGCAGTATTTGCCCTTTTGTGACTGGCTTATTTCATTTAGCATCATGTCCTCAAGGTTCATCTCTGTTGTCCCATATTGCAGAATTTCCTTTCTTGAAGCTGAATAGTGCCTCATTTATGTGTATCATTTTTGTTTTATAGTTTTTTGGTATCTTCATGGTATAGTATAAACTTGACGTTTTGTTTTATCGTTTTTTGGTATCTTCATGGTATAGTATAAACTTGGGGTCTGGAATAGAGTCCATAGTGAATGTTCTTTTTCTCCTCTTCCCTTATCCACTGTCAATGGTCTGGCTTTGTCATGGTAATAGTAAGGACCTGAATCATGTCACAGTTGTATTTAAAGGTATTCACATGTATCTTATAATCTTCACAATCAGATGGCACTGCAAAGTCATTATATCAGTGTAGAAGAGGACACTGACTGAGGGTATGAGTGAGTATGTGGTCTGGGATTGGAAACCAGGAACTCCTCCTTACCTTCCTGAGATAGTTCTAGACTATGGAGTGGATCTGCAGCTTGGCTTCCCAGCCCTGGCTGGGCATCTGAATAACCTTACAGAGTTGGTGAAAACACATAGACCTAAGCCCTACTCAAGACCTATGGGATCAGAACCTACTGGCATATAGATTGTGTATAGAGCAGGAGGTTTTGGTAAATAACTTGTAGACTGGGAAAAGGAGTAACATTCTTCCCTTCCTGTATCAAATATTATCTTAATTTTCAGGGCTGCTTTGGGTTGCTAAACAGGCTGGTTACAGTATTTTGAATTTCTGGCTGGCTAAAGAGCAAGCGAGACACCCATTTGTGATTCATCTCCTCTTGTTAAAAAAATTCTTTTAAGTAAACAAGGAAGTGTGATCATATTTGAAATTTCCCCCAGTGATTGGGAGTGTAGAATCTCACTACTCCATCTCCTACCCCATTCTATTCCCAGTAACTCATTTTAATGCCATTTTCTTGTTTAGGGAGGGAAGCATATATCATTCCATAGTGAGGAATCATGAACATCAAAGGCTTACAAGTAAGCAGCATGATTCAGAGAAACAAAAATCTCCGTGAAGGGGAAAGACCCAGTTAGTCCATCATTGTCATATTTTTTTGGTGTGATAGACTACCTCAGTTCTTAACCCCATGTGGTTACAAGATTTCCTTCTTGGTTACAAGGAAGACCACACCTCCCAGCCCACCACTGCAATTTAAGTGCAACCGCAAGCTGGCCAGTGGGTTGTGTGTCACTTCTGAGACAGAGCATGGAGAGTGGGTGGAAGGTCTTCCTTCCTTCCTTCTCTTCTGCCACAGTGAATCTGAAGTCCCATGTTGGGATGCTGGTCTGTCCATCTGCCTGGGTCCTTGAGTGATTAGGTGGAACAGAAGCTGCCTCACCCCTGGATCCATCTCAGACAAGTAGCTAATGTAAGAAATGTCCTTCTACTGTATTAAGTCACTGAGGTTTGGAAGCTCATGTGCCATCCTGTAAACTAGCCGGTGCACTTGAGTTTTAGAGAATGGCTGTAAGATATATATTTTCAAATACTGGCCTTGAATTTTGCCAGCTGGATTCAAGTCTGGGCTCGCGTTCCACACCAGTCTTTGGACTTAACCTAAGTCACTTAACTGCTCTGGCAACAGTTATAGGTGAAATTTATTAAGCATATCTGTGTGCCAAGTGCTGCACATGGGGTCTTGTGGGCATAATCTCACCCAATCCTTCCAGATACTCTTTCACTTGGGTAGACAGTAATCACTTGGTGGGTTCAAAACAGGCATGACACAGGAGGCAGAACTAGAAAGTGGAGACGCTGGACTTGAACCAGGTCTGACGGATGCCTATGACTGTATTTTGCTCACTGCTAAATTGGAGCTGATTAAACTATCTACCTCGTTGGGCAGTTTTAGGATTCTACGAGCAGCCTATGTGACAGAAGATCTGGATGCCTAATAGGTGAGGTTATTCGTTATTTGGGTTCTACCAGCACTTATTAGAGAGAACTTGAGCCTCGTTTACCAACCTGGAGATCCCTGACTTGTTTTCTTTTTTTTTTCAAGTGGTAAATGTTTCATCATTATTTTTGTCTCCTGTTCGTGTTGACCTGCTCTCTGTCATGACATTTGGCTTCATCCTTCAGCCTCTCTCTCTTTTTTATGGTTACATGTTGCTGTGAGCAGAACTCATTTTTCAAAAGACAGATGGTGGCAACCCTGTTCTCTCTAAATAAAAAAGCAAAACAGCTGTTAAGGTGCAAACAGAGTTGCGGCCAGCAAATTGTATCTGCTTCAAGTGTTGGCGAAGTTTCTCTGTAGGGAAGAAGAGCTATCTAAACAAAATGTGCAGTCTCGGCTGGGCTCTGCCAAGGCCCAAGTATAGAATGATGGCAAATAATGGAAATTTATAGCATGCTATAGATCCGGCACCTTTCTATCTTGGCGGGTGCATATTTAAATGCAGTGCTAACGGAGCTGAAATTTATTGCTCTCTGATAACGATAAAATGCCATCAGAGAATGAGATAAATCTTGGCCCCAAATCTTAGAATGCAGTGCACACACTCACACGCACACACATGATTGTAAAATACAGCCAGATACTGCTAACTCAGGAGTCTGAGTTCAGAAGAAGCCAATGGAACAGGGAAAGTAAAGGACGTGTTTTATAGATGACTGCAAATTGTTGTTTTCATGAGGCTGGGGTCAAGGTACATTGTGGCCTCGGGTTGAAATGAGTGTTGCTTTGTCTCCTGGCTGATATATACATGACCTTGGCCAGGAAAGCTTTTTGCTTTTCTGGATGCTCAATATCATTCTCTTCACCTTTTCACAGCCTTGGGACAGGACGACTTCCAAACAAATACTGATGAAATGTAACCCTCTGGGAGAAGAACATCATCTTCTTTTTTATAATGTATTTTCTTATTTCTTTTCTTATTTATCTATTTCAAGAGAATTGGAGTCTCAGGGGCTTTGTAAGAAGAGAGTGAGACAAGGAACAAATCTGCCAAAATACCATATTTGTAAATTGCTTGTGATGTGTAAATTAGGTGTGCACCCCTCCTTTACATGGAGCCTGTAGCATTCAGAGAGTGAACATTTACAAAGTACCAATCAGGAGGCTGTCCCTCACATCCGGCAGCCAGCCTGCATGGCACTCACCCATCTCTAACTTTGGGACATCTAGGGTTCATGAAGTGAAGCCCACTCGCCAATCTGCCTGAACCTCTTGCCGAATTTCCATGCACCATACTTTGGTGGATCATTTCAGATCAGCAGCTGCCTCAAGGAGGGAGTTTTTTTCTCCTGACCCTTGTTGTAGATGTTTCCTTGACTGCTTCTAATGCAAGGGGATTTCTAACAGCTCAGGTGAGATCTTGACCCTCAGTGAGAAGCATAAGCTCCTGGGATTGCTTTAGGTCAATCCCCATTAGATTCATCTTCTGGACACTTTTTTGAGCATAGTTGTGTGTGTGTGTGTGTGTGTGTGTGTGTTCATGTCTGTTGTCTTAACTGATCCTGTTGTGGAGACATGGACAATGTCTGTATATTAAAACCCACTCTTATTCAGAACTAGAAAGAATGTCCTTGGTTTGCTGGGATTTTATAAATGTGTGTGTGTGCATTGGGGGGCGGTAAGTATGGGTAGGCGTGAAGACTGAGAGGTAATGATATCTGTTGAGCTTGAAATTGACACACATTCTCTTAGTGGGGAGTGCTCCTGGGATTTCTTCATACACCTGGTGATATTTTATATAAACCTGTGGTTCTCAATCCTTTCCTCTTCCCTTATATGCCTTTCCATTTTCTATACTGAAGAAAACTATGAAACAATATAATTTGGTGTATTTACCTCATTTAGTTTTTTTTGTTGTTGCTTGAGAAAAAAGGTCGATTTGGGAAATTTTGATGCTTAGGCTGAAAAGGACCTCAGATTTTATACAAAATGAATTCTTTGGAGCTTTGGACTGAGTTTCATGGACTTCATGAAAATGTGTGTGTGTGTGTGTGAGAGAGAGAGAGAGAAGAGAGAGGGAAAGAGGGAGAGAGATTGAGAAAAATCATGCTATTTTGGGGGGATGTTTTTGTTTGTTTTTTTCTAAGAGATTTCATAGGTTCTGTTAGATTCTCAAAAGTAACCTTGTCTGTGACCCTGACCCGTGGTCCTCTTGTTCCTGTGATATATGCTGTGATATTCAATTCCTCCACAGAGCTGTGATCCCAGACTCCTCATTTCTGGGAAGGGCCTGACTTTGGCCAAAGAGGAAGTGGATCTGATGCGAAGCAGGAATGCCCAGTCCCAAACACTGCATCTTTATGGGCTTTGCCCACCAGATTAAGCTCACAAAAGAAAATTCCCGCTCCTTCCTCTGTATTAATCCCGCCCCACTTGAGTCTACCCAGCTGCGACCTCCTCCTCCCAATCTGTGGCCCCACAATACTGACCTTCTCTCAGTTGTTCCAGATAAGCCCTGCTCTCTCTCATCACCAACCTTCATACATTCTGTTCTCTCCATCTGGAGCAGTCTGCCCTTTCTTCTGACTGACACCTTCTCTTCTTTCTTATCTCCGATGAAATGCTGTTTCCCTCAGGAAGCCCCCTATGATGTCTTCTAGATGAGGTTACACGCACCATCAGTATCTTACTCTGGCATCCCCATTCCTGCCCAAGCATGATCACACTTTGAGATTTCTTAGGCCAGGGAAGTGTACATAGAAACTCGCTGTACGGGGCGCCTGGGTGGCTCAGTTGGTTAAGTGACTGCCTTCGGCTCAGGTCATGATCCTGGAGTCCTGGGATCGAGCCCTGCATTGGGCTCCCTGCTCAGCGGGGAGCCTGCGTCTCCCTCTGACCCTCCCCCCTCTCATGTACTCTCTCTCTATCTCTCTCTCTCAAATAAATAAATACATAAATAAATCTTAAAAAGAAAAAGAAACTCGCTGTACTATCTTTATAACTCTTCTGAAAATCTAAACTTATTTCAAAACCAAAAAATATATTTAAAAAGAAAAAGGAAAAGAGAAAGAAGAGGGAATGTGGATTTATCTGTGTTATATCAAAGCAAACTGAAGACTAGAGATGTCAACATAAAGAGTGAACAAGTAGAAAAGGAAATGAAATGGGATATTGCCTGTGTGATCTCATTACAAAAGGAAGAGGCAGAGGAGGAGGAAAACATCCTTCTCTCTCAGAGTCATAGCTCTGTGAAGTCTCTACCTTCCTGCCTACATCATTACTATTACCCAGTACCTACCTCAGTACCTGGTTTTAGTTAGCACTTCATAATATTTGTAGAATAAATGAATAAACAGATGCATAAATGGGCAATAGAACCTTATCTCAGCCCAGTTGGCTGCCAACCAAATCGTTTTTCTTTCCCAGCATGTACTGCTTCGGCTCCCATGTCTCTTGGGTTACCACTTGGGTCCCTTTGGTTTAACGTTTGCTTTGAATTTCACTCTAAAATGTCCTTGGCTAAGGCCACACAGCCCTTTGCAGGCCACTGGGGTCCTCTTCATCATCTGCCAGCACCGGTAGGTGACTTTCCCAAAGGCTGTCCAGCTTCAGAGTGTCACCCACATGGGGGGTGGGGTGGGGAAGGAGTGGGAAGGAATGAGCTGAATGAAAGAAAGGAATGAAACAGTTAATGAATATGATAAGCTTAGGTGTTCCTCCCATCTTGCCTTTTTTCCCCCCCCTATACTCAGGCTCCTATAGCAGATTGGCTTGAGCACCTAGAATCCCTGAGTAAAACAGAAGAAAATACTTACCAGATTGTCATACTGGGTGACAACAAATGACCAAATCGGTGTGATAGGGTTTTCTCCTGTGGTAGAGCCTTACGGGTCGTAGCATGGTTCATCATGGGAATGGATGATTATTTTGATCAAATGGTGCAGCCTTGATAAAAATGATAAATATGGGAATAGCTACTATTTTTTTTAACATTTTGAACATTGCAAGCATGTGCTAAGTATATGTATATTTGTAATATAAGACGTAAATACAACGTAAAATCGCCATTTTAAATTGTACATGTGCTACCTTATAGTTACCCTTATCTTTAAAAACATGGGGAAAAAAGGTTTAAATGAACTTAAGTGTCACAATTTAAGTAGTCTGGTGGCTAGAAAGTGGCGAAGATGAGATTCGAACTCAGTTCTTTCAAACTCCAAAGCCTTTGCTAAGGAGGGTGTGGGGCGCTTCAGAAACATGGCGCCCACTTGCTTCATCGCCAGAACAGTATTGTGGTTTGGAAGAGAGCTCCCTGGGGTCTGGCCACACACATGTTTGTGTGGTTGTAAGGAACAAGTAGGAAGACTCATGAATGGAAGCCCAGAAGGAGGCTCCCTGCCCTGCTGCTCTACTAGGGTCTCTGTGCCAGGGGACGCCCAGGGGACCCAAGATGATTCCTCCCCCTGACACGGATGTTAGCTGGACCCCTGGGAGCACCAATCGGAGCCCTCCCTGAAGGGCTTGAATAGGCTGGTGGTAGCTCAAAGTGTTCCTTAAAAAACAGGGATGCTTCCTGAAGGGTCTAAAGACCTTCTGGGATCTTGTGGCCACATCTGAGCCTGATTCTTTCATTATAAACCCTTTTTTGGGGGCTTATCTGCATAGGCTACATTACATATTCACCATGGTATTTACCAACCCTCCTGTAAATAATAAAAATAACACTAAGTAAAATAATGTAATAATAGCATCTTTGATTATCTGTAACAGATATGTTTGAATATTATATCTAGATAGCAAATATATATACAGTGTGTATATATATTATATATTTACTCTCTCTATATATATCTATATATTTCCTGATTCATGAAGGTGAATACTATTACTCCCATTCTAAAGATGAGCAAACAGAAGCCAGAGAGAGATGAAATAACTTGCCCAAGGTCATATACTGAGAAGGAGCGGAAACAGTTTTCAAACTCAGGTTTGCGGAACCTCAGAGATGTTCTTTCTTCACCACGCCTTCCTTCTCACTCTGAGCTTGTGAGGTTTAACTGAAATGTTGCTCTTCGTTTTCTTCCTTTGTAGGCCAGGTGCCCCATCAGGGCAGAAATTATGCTTTACTCATTAGAACCCTACTGAAGCCCCTGTTATAAAATTCATCTAACATTTATTGGGCATCTGTGATGAGCCAAGCACTACAGGAGGTTCCAGATGGGGCCATGCTACCCTACAGCTGACAGTTAGCAGGAGAAAGTAGAAATCAAATATAATCAAGGGGGCAAAATGAGAAAATGAATACTTACCAGGTCCTCACTGTGTGCCAACCACTTTCTCAATGTTCTTTGTGTATGAGTTCACTTACTTCATGAGATGGGTGCTGTTCTTATCACTTCTATTTTACACCCGAGGAAGCAGAAGGGCAGAGAAGTTGTATCACTAGCTCCAAAGTTCATGCAGTTAGAAAGTTGCAGAAGTGGGGTTTGGACCCCACCCTCTGGGTCTTGAGTATTTACTCCTGGCACTAAATAAATGCAGCTAAGACATGCGCAAGATGGGCAGTGCAGTGCTCTTGCAGAAGGTAGTATTTCATCTGAGGCATGAAAAAGAAGAAGGAATCCCATTTAACCAGTAGGGGTAAGAGAAATCTAAGCAAAGAGACCAGCCTGTGCAAGGGCACTGAGGTGGGGAGAGATCTTGACAGTTCAAAGAGAAGAGAAGATGCACTGTGATGCTGCAGAAGGAAGGTGCTAATAATGATCTTCAGGAAATGAATGGGAGGTTACTGGACCACAGGAAGGAGACTTCTTGGTGCTAACAGAATGGAGATCTATTTTTTGTCCATCTTTCCATATATATTCTTTAGAAGATACTTTCCTTTTTCATGCTTTCTTTCATGTACATGTGGATATGAGGCAGCCAAAATGGGACCCAAATAATGACATTCAGCTGGTTATGTTCCCAACACACACAGGGACACCTCTGACTGGGTTATCTTCCTTCTTCTAGATCAGCGATGGAGGTTACCTGCTCTCCAGTGGTACTTGTGCCCACAGTGTATACAGTAGGCCTCACTTACCAATTACTGTATTCTTTTCCACTTAGCTCAAGTAGAGCCTCAGAATCCTTCTCAACACAATATAGCAGGCTGCCATTTTTAATCACCCAGAGAGGAAAGGGAGTTAACAAGTAAGACTTACTGCTTCTGAAGGCCAAGGGGGTGATATCTGCCACCATCCAGGGGGTGTTTAGAATGGGCAACCACTTAAGTTTCTCTATCTCCATGATAATTATATCTTGGAGAAAGCTTTAGGAAGAGGATCATAAAACCAGGCATTCCCTAACAGTGGGCTATGGCGTGACTTGCTAAGAATGTGCTCCTAATGCACTTTAATGACATGCTTTATAATATCTTATTAAAGATTGTAAGAGCATCTAATAATCATTTAATAAATATTAATGAAGCATTTACAAATTGCACCTTAATTTACAACATTGGCACTTGTATACTGCCCCAGACATTAACACATGGGGGCATGGCGGCTCCAACAGTGACTGCCATGGACAGCCTAGTTCTGTGACATTGGGCCATCCTGCTACCATAAGTGATTTTTAAGAATAATAATTCTTGGAGAGCAGTTCAGAGCAATGAAGCTTGATACCCAAAGCAGTTTAGCAATTATTATTCTGTTTGGGGAACATTAAAACATAATCTACCATGAATTTATAATCCACAGCTTTCTCTCATGCACTTTTTTTTTAAATAATAGACAATAATTATAGGCCCTCAGGCAGAAACTCCTGTAGATGTTGGATAGCGTCCTGACCTCCCTTGTTAAGTCTTTTAGGCAGTACATTCAAGATTGAGTGAAGAGACGTAAGCTGCAATTCTCTCTGGATGGTGCTGGTCTTTACCCTGGGCTCAAAGTCACACCTCTCAGAAAGCCAAAGCTGGACGGGGCCTTGGAAATCACCCTATCCACCTCCTCACTTTATATGGGAGGAAACTGGGGCCCTAGGAGGGGATGGGACATTTGGAGGCCACACAGTGAGAGAGCAGCAGGAAGGGGACCAGATCCCAGGGTGTTAGATTTGCAGTCACATGCTTCCTGGGCTCATGGCCGAGGAGAGGCAGCATGCATTGGGAAGATCTTCGGTAGAAAGTGGGTCCTTCTCCTTGGAGGTCGTGGGGAGTACTTGGTGTCAGGACCAGGGTCTCTGCCTCTCTTGTCCCGGACCGGCAGGAGCGCCTCCGCAATAAGAGGACTTGGCCAGCAGATGGCGCTGCAGGGATTCAAACTGGAGCCACCACATCCAAAAGCAGTTCTAGGCGGGCAGGGATTCATAAACCGTTGCAACCAGGAGTTGTTTGAAAAAAGCTCAGATCTGTCCTGCACCACAGGGACCTACAGGGATCCCCAGACTCCTGCGGGGCGTCCCAGCCTTGCTTGGGAGAGAAAGCCAGGTCTAGGGTGAACTGGCACGGGCACCGGTGGGCTGGGCACACTGGGTCTTGGAGCAGATCCTGCACCAAACTGTAGCAGAACAGAGATATGGGCTGTGTGCAGACTTGGATGCTTGCTGTTTTCGCAGGACTCAGCCAAAGCTCAGGGTGGAAGTGTCAGCAAGACACCCTTCTCCTGTGTTGGCTCTACCTAACACCCAGCTTCTTGGGATCACTCTAAGGAGTGGTAAGACCTCCTTGACCAGGAGGCAACAAGCCAGGTTTGTAAGGCAGGTGTTTCTCCTTCCCACTTCATGACTTCCAGGCCTATTAGTTGCTGCCAGGCCATGTTCATTGTGTTTCAGTTAATAATTTAATTAATTTAATTTGTGTGCCATGACAAAATGGTTTTGCAAAGGGGTTTACTTTTCAAAATTGCAGAATTACAATGAATGAAGGACAGTGTGGGGCAGTACTTAGATCTCTGAATATTTTGAATACCCTTTCCTATTCTTTCATCCTCCCTACACCCCTAACATACCTCATCTCCTCTCTGTCTCTCTGTCTCTCTCTGTCTCTCTCTCTCTCACACACGCACACACACGCACACATACACGCACACCTCACAGCAGCAGTCACAGAGCCTCTCCTTTCTCCCTGCAGCAGTGGCATGTCTGCATACAAGTTCAGGGAGGAAGGAATGGCCTAGATCCCTGGGCCAAGGACAGGCTGATCTATCAAACAGAAGCACAATTGTCATACTTCTCAGGTCCTGGCCCCCCCTCCTCCCAACTCTCACCCTGCTCCCCCCAATGCCCAGCCCCCAACTCCCTGTTGCCAGAGGGCACTGTGCCACCTTTAAATCAGATTTAGAGTAAGTTTACATGTGGCACCTGCTGTTCTAGACATTGCAGTCTGCTTGTTGTGTCTTCTAGTTGCAAGGGAAGGATTTGCATGAGCAGCATGTGATACAGAGTCTGGCTGGGCCTTGCAGGCAGGCTGCAAAGGGTCAGCTTCTGGTCTTCTCCAAAGCAGGCATCGTTACCCCGGAGTCTGAGCCAAGTTCCCCCCCAACCCCTTGGAGGGAGCAGGGCCAGAGGTCTGGCTGTCCTGCAGCCATGGCCCACATAGTCCTGTTCCGTCTGGACAACAGGACCTTTTCTGAGAAATTAATGGTTGGTTGTCAGGGCCACCACTTCCCTAGCTCCTTTCTCCTAAACACTTTTCATACCTTCAAGTACTTAGAAACAGTCAACCCTCTTTAAAAGAGTGAGAGTTTCCTGAAGGCAGAAGTGTCTTGCTTAACTCCTCTGGCACACAATAGACACTCAAATATGTGTTCAACTAACAAACAAGGAAATGAATAGAGAGGGTGAATTGTCTCTCTGGATAAGTTAATTGCATCTGTTTTATTTAACAAGCCTTGTATAATGCTGTCTCTATGCCAGAAATTGCTCAAAGTGTTTTTTAGATATAAACTCATATATGCCTAATGCAAACCTTATAAGTTAGACACTGCTAATACCACCCCCACTTTTTTTTCAGATGGGGTAGTAGAAAGGCAGATAGCTTAAATAGCTTGCCCAAGGCCGGGCAGCTGGTAAGTGGCCAAGCCAGGACTCAAACCCAGCAGTCTGGCTCCAGAGTTTTTGCTCTGTACCTCTTCACTATACTTCCTCTATCCTTAGAGTTATTCTCCTCTGACCAAGACCAATGTACTTGGATAAACCTAGTCAGGGAACAAGCATACCCAGATTTTAGTCCCAGAATCCCGCCTTCCAGAATTCAAGTCTCAAAAGACACGACAAAGGAAGGTTTCTAGATGGAAGAAGAATGGTCAAATTATTTGATTTTACCAGGAAGAACATACAGATTTCTTTCCCTTCACCTCTATAACATACAGACTACATTTTTTGGTGTTAAAGAAGCAAAAAAAAGGGCAGGGGAGGAAGAAAGGAAAGGAAGGAAGGGGGAGAATGAGGGAGGAAGAAAGAAGAAAGAGAGCAAGCAAGCAAGCACACTTTATTTAATCTCCAGTGCAGAAACAGTGTCCATAGCCCTGAGAAACATGGTTTTTCATCTGCCTGTTGCTTGGCACAGTTTCACTGCCTAGAAGCCTGCAGAAATATTGGAAGTCAAGATCCAATATAATAATTGGCTTACAGATTTGAAGAAGGATGGACAGACTTTCCCATTTCCAAGATTCATTAGCCCAGCTCCCCCTCTAATAGACGAGGCTGGCTCTACGTGTAAGCCATTTTCTAATCAAATTGGCACACCGCTCACGCTCTGACTGGGTGTAAATGGGCAACTGCAGAATCGCTGTGCTTCAGCTAGGGCTGCCGGGGTAATGAGTGGGGTGGAATTTCTCTCACTGATGCTTGATCAGCATAAGTTCTTCATTCAGTCGCACTAAGGAGCCCCCCACCTTGAAAAAAAATCCAGCCAAACATTATCGTGACTTCTACTTGCCAAAGACTCCCAGAGGACATTCCTGTGCCCCTGTGCTTCTTTGAAAATGTGCACCAGCTGTGAATTATCCTCAAACTCGACATACCTAGAAAATCTAACAGGAGTGTGGAACTCGGTGATGACAGTACGGAAAGCTTAGAATATCCAGAAGTTTGTGATCAGCACAGAAGGCAGCATGGCAGAAGGCTCATAATAGAAGGTATTAGTATCATTCAGATGTGAGCGTGGACCCCAGCTCTGCCCCGTAGCTACATGCTGTGCCTCTGTTTCCTCATTTACAAGTGTGGATGACACATCAGTGTGCAAGCCCAGTCCTCACAGGAACTTAACTCAGGGTTGCTAGTCATGCTAACATAAAACAGAAAAAAATCAAAAAACAAAATCTGATCAGAAAGAACCAGAAAGGGATTGGCAGTCTTTTGGGGGCCAATAGAAGAAAGATGGTGCATCACAAAGAAGAAACAGAACTCCCCATTGGTTCGTTCGTTTGCTCTCTGTCAAGAGAAATCATCTTCATTCAGGATGGGATAAACTTTGGTAGGGGTGATGGAGGCAGTTTTACTGAAACAGTCTTAGGACAATGTTAGCTCTAAATAAACCTAAGTATTTTACCTAGACTAATATCCTAAAACAATAGCGTAAGTTGGGTATGGATCATAAAATAGCATTGAGAATGTGTGGCAAATATCAGACGGATAGGAGATTGGACACGGGAAACCATCAGATATCCTTGCAATTTTCAAAACAGATGGAAGGAAACTGGAGAGTCCTAGAAAATGTAGACTGGTGACTTCTCGTAAATCTGCAACTCCCATCGGGGGAGGCTTGTCAGAAGCATGGTTTGCGAATTTATTAAAGAGAGAAGCGTGTCAATAGACTCATGTATCAGTTTGTTTGGGATAACCTAGACCCAGCGCATGTCATTTCTTCTCACCAGAGTTGTTGGTTTGGAGAGTGGGATAGACATACCAGGTGTGAATTTCAGCAAGACCATCAACAAGGACACCTTTGTTGGACACATATGGGATCCCCTCGAGGCAAGGTGGAGGAATATGGGAGGGATATTCAGAAAATTAGGTGGAGAATAAGTTATTGAAAGATTGATATCAAAGAGTCAGGATATTAAGAGTCATGCCTGGTGGTTTGGATTTGAGTGACCTCCATGAGCTTTGTCTTAGTTCTGCCCATGTGGCATTGTTCCTAAATGTCTGCATGGAGATGGAGAGGGCTGCTTTTTGGTTGGAGGGTACTGTGATGCACTGAGGGCGTGACTTTCCCACCTATTTTACAGATGACAAAATGAGGCAGGGGAAGTGTATTCATTTCCTAGGGCTGTTGTAACAAACTAGCACACACTGGGGGTGCTCCAAACAATAGAAATTTATTCTCTCACAGCCTGGAGGCCTGAAGTCTGAAAACAAGCTGTTGGCAGGGCCAGCTCTCTCTGAAGGCTCCAGGGGAAGATCTTCCCTGCCTCTTCCAGTTTCTGGTCGTTCCTGGTGTTCCTTGACTTGTGGTCACATCTCTCCATTCTCTGCCTGTGTTGTCATGTGGCCTTTTCTGGGTGTGTGTGTGTGTTCTTTATCCCGTCTTATGAGGATGCTGTCATGGATCAAGGACCCACCCTAATTCACTGCAATTTCATTTCTATCCCTACCTTCCTTACATCTGCCAGGACCCTGTTTCCAAATAAGGTCACATTCTGAGATGACAGGTGGATGTGAATTTGTGGGGGACCCTGTTCAACCCGCTGCAGGAATTTATGGGGTGTATTCAAGGTCCCACAATTAAGTGTCAGATCCAGGAACTGAACTCATCTCTCTCTGCCTCATTTACCCCCTTTATCTTAGAGGAAGTGATCAGGAAAGAGAAAGGACTCAAATCTGAGTCATTTGAGGTGAAGTTGAGGAAATGTGGGTGTTTATCCTGAGAAGAAGATACTTGAGAAAGGAGATTATGGGCGTGGAGCAGAGTGGTGCCCCAGAAAGGGAACGTGTTTGGTCTGGTTTGGGCTGGGAGAAGCCTCACTTGGCCTATGGACTGTTCTAGAGCTGGAGCCGGGGTGGTGTGTAGGTGGTAAAGTGGCTGGAAAGCAGATACCCAGCAGCTGTGCTGTAGGAACGTGGCCCACAGCTTTGAAGGCAGAGAGGCAGAAAGAGTGAGTGGTCAAGAAAACTGACCCTCAGCCTCATTGCCAGGCCTCAGATCCCAGCTCCACCTTTCACTTGCTGTGTCAGCTTGAACGGGCGGCTTAATTTCTCTGAGCCACAGACTAGGGAGGAAAATACTATCAGCCCCATCAAGAGGATACAATGATCCCCTGTGATAAAATGCACAGAAAGCCCTTAGTTCAGTACACCTCACAAAGCCAGTACTTAATGAATGCTTGGTTATCATGAGAACTTAAATACTCCACTTTTCTGTGCTGCCAAAAGGCATCCCATGTGTCACCTACTGCCCATAGAAGGCAGGCAGCTTGATTCCCATCTGGCCATGGTGGTCCCTGTTTGCCTGCCCAGTACCCACGGAACCCTAGCGCCTCACCCATGGTGACCTGCAGTTCATCTCCTCCTCATTAGTGTAATTACAGAGGCTTTCCTCTTTCCCAGCAGCACTGCCAGTGGCAGTGAAGGAAGGTTTCAGCCAAGTTGACTGTCCGGACCTCCTCATTATTTAACGCACTCATTACTGAGGCTAGCCTGGCTTCCCAGCTCTGCTCTATCCAGCGAAGGAAACCAGCTCTCCTTTGCTTCCGTCCTCTGCTGGCTGCCAGCAAGCTCTGGATGGCTACCATGTCTCCTCCTGTTCTCCTTAAAATTGGATGGTTTCATTTTTTTTTTAATCAATCCTAATTTTTTTTTTTTTTTTTTTTTTTTAAGAAAACATTCAAACCCAGAGTCATGAGCAAATTACAAATTGGCCAGCTCCTGACGGGGAACACCACCCATGCAGAACTTTTTATATTAGGTCCGCTCGGGGAGCATTACTTCTCCCCGACCCAAGCTCTCTGATAATTCCCTGCTGGAATTAGAGATGGTATTCCTGAATAATCACAATGAACAAGTTGTTCATTGTTCAGTAGGTCTATCCTTGAATTTCACGAGCCATTTTGTTGGTGGTGACAGAGTTTTGTTTCATGCTCTCTGAGGGACCCTGGCTTGGGTCCATGTGAACTAAAAATGCTTTTGATGTCCCCAGATGCAAGCACAGCCCCTGCACTAAACCTTGTGAAACTTCCACACTCTCTGTGGCCAAGGGCGTGCCCTAACTTTGTGGAACGAGGCTCTTGGCCAGTGCGAGACTTGCTCCAATTGGGAAGGTAATGTGAGTCAGCAGAAATGACATGAAATGGCCAGAATTCAGTTCAACAAAGAGAGCAGAAGCACCCACTGTACAGAGATTGTAAGACCCCTGCCCTCTCCCCTCTCCTCCTGTCCTCAGGGCTGGGCTGATGAGGGGAGTGAGCCTGCTTTGGCAGCCTTTTGCTGCCTACCATTTATGAAGACACAGGAGCGCAGCTATTTGAGAGCAGAGCTGCCCCCGATTCACCTGACCTCAGTCCCTCTCCAGATTTAATGTGCATAGGCATCACCTGGGATCCTGGAAAATGGAGATTCTGATCCAGTTGGTCTGGGGTGGGGTGTGAGGGAACTGCATTTCTAAGGAGGTGCCAGATGATGCCATGGCCCAAACTTTGAGTATCAAGGTCCTGTAGGGCAATCCAGGGAAAACTGTACTTGGGTTTCTGCACTTTGCATTTCCTTCCTCACCCACGATTGCCCATTCAACTGTGGAGCTGGCCCATTTATCCTAGTTAAAGGCTTCTACTGCTCCTTGTGATTATTCCTCATGATACTGATTACATTATACACTTAAATTAAATAAAATGCACCCTATTGAATGCACGGCACACAAAAAGAATATTTATTTGAATATTAAGTACAGATAAGACTTCCCCTGGGATTATTTCACAGCGCATTTGCCGAATTTAATTGCAAGGTTTTCCCACTCAGGTTCTTTCAGAACGCTACTTGTGAAAATATTTTCTTTCCGAAGGTAAAGCTGTGCTCTGTTGGTTTATTATTATTATTATTATTTTAAATCTGAAGAGCTGTCTGAGCTCAGTCATTACTTCCAGCGTCTAATTAATACTGATGATGACAAAGCAAACAGCCAGATGACCTAGATTTTCCTTTTAAATTGCCTGCGATTTACATGAATGCCTTCTCATTGTTTCAGAACTTTTGTGAACCCGAATTCTTCCAATAAAGATTCTTTAAGTTTAGGGGTTATAAGCGTTCATTTTTCATGAAGCATATATCTTCCAGCGCTCCTTCCATTAAGCTTTCCAGGAAGAGTGTGACTCTCTCTCTCTCTCTCTCTCTCCCTCCCTCCCTCTCTCTCTTTCCTGGGCGTGCGTGTGTGCCTGCGCGCGCACACACACACACACACACACACGCACACACGGCAACCATAACAACCACCACCCAGGCAACCCTTTCAGACAACTGAACTGGAAAATTACAAAATGAACACTCCTCAAGCTTCTCCAGCTACAGGATTGTTCCCATTTCTTAAATGATGACATTTTGTAAAGTCGCGGAAATCAGGAATGGTAAGGACCTCTTATGGCTGTGTAAAGATTTCTTCAGATGCAGATAGCAGCATACCTTAGAAAAGCCAGCCTGGGGGATGTTCACCTGAGCTGCCTTCAACTGCAAAGTCATTTATGCCCCTATTTCCTTGTCTGGAAAATTGGTCCAATGGGACTTAGTTCACTTTGCTATTTGTTTTTTTCTGGTAGTGCAGTGGCTGTTACATGATTTATTTCTGTTGACATACTCTACGATCTGTGGATGTGAACTTTTAATGTTGCAGCACAAAACTTCCAGAAGCATCAGCCGCTTTTCAAATCCTTGGTTTTCTGTCACTGTGCTATTGTCCACCTAACATCTAAGCACAGAGCTGGGGCAGACCCAGTACATTGTCAACCTATAAAAAGGGATAGATAACAGCAACAGCAACCAATAGACTTGGGATTGACTTCACTTTCTTACAGTGAAAAGACACTTATTTGGTGCTTTCTGTGTGCCCAGGCACTCTCTAATTGCTTCACAGATGTTAAGGTTCATTCAGACCTTTCGGTGACCCCTTGGGGTGTATGGGCAGATCCAGGTGAGGAATTTGTCTGAGCTCCCTAAACTTTTTTTTTTTTTTTTTTTTTTTTTTTTTGACTTATACTTTTCTTTTTTTTTTTTTTTTTTTTTTTTTTTTAATTTTTTATTGTTATGTTAATCACCATATATTACATCATTAGTTTTTGGTGCAGTGTTCCATGATTCATTGTTTGTTCATAACACCCAGTGCTCCATGCAGAACGTGCCCTCCTCAATACCCATCACCAGGCTAACCCATCCCCCTACCCCCCTCCCCTCTAGAACCCTCAGTTTGTTTTTCAGAGTCCATCATCTCTCATGGTTCGTCTCCCCCTCTGACATACTCCCCTTTTCTTCCTCTCCTGTTATCTTCTTCTTTTTCTTTTTTCTTAAAATATGTTGCATTATTTGTTTCAGAAGTACAGATCTGTGATTCAACAGTCTTGCACAATTCACAGTGCTCACCGTAGCACATACCCTCCCCAATATCTATCACCCAGCCACCCCATCCCTAAACTAATAAGTTGCAGGGTTGAGAGTTGACCCTTGGAAATCTGGCTGTTAGAGTTTGTCCTTTTAACGGCTGCATTTAAGATGCCTTTCAGATGTCTCTCAATTAACATGATCAGGATGACTGCCCAGATAAGGCCAGTGGCCTGGGTGTCTCTGCTGAATCTATTTAATTGGGATGCAGATTATCAAATTACCAACTTGTGATAAAATTACCATTAGAGCTTTGCGACATCTAACCAGAAAGAAAGAAAGAAAAAAAAAAACCTCCAGTTAAAACATCTTTGCGTGAAAATATCTTGAGAACATATATCTATCCCATCTAAGTAGAGATACGCAAGTGGTATGTAAATCACCCCCCTGGTTCTCCCCACTCTTTCCCACCTCTGGCTGTGGAGAGGGGGATGACAAGAAGTCTGTGTTGAGATCTCCTGCACCATAATCAGAGTTTTCTGGCTATAAGGTAATGATGATCTTAGGAGACTGGTTCAGGGAAGCATGCCAAGCCCTTTTAGTTCCTCAGGACATTTTGTTGAGTGTTGTTTGAATTTTCTTGGCCAGAGCAAGAGGTTGGGGAGGAGGGGGCAGTTATAACCCTTGATTATGAAGGAAAGGAATGATGATTACTTCTGCGTCTGAAACAAACAGAAATCATCTCCCTAATAACCACAATTGTTTTCTCCCTCCCTCCTCTGCCTCGGTTCACAAAATACCTTATTAAATCTGGAGAATAAAAATGTGCCTTGGGTAACGGTTTATTATTAGAATAAATAATAGGCAATATTTTCCCCCCACCTTGCAAGTTATCAGATGCAAAGACGTTTTCTGGTTTCACTTGGAAAAGTGTGTGCGTGTGTCCGAGCAGCCGGGCCTCTTTGTGGCCAGGGGGCTGCCCTGTCACTTGGAGGCCTGAAATTAACAACTCTGAGAGACTGCATCCTTGCAGGAAGCAGAGGGAAGCAGGAGGCTGAAGGGGTTCCTTGGCAGGTGCTGCTTGTAGCTGCCACCTCTTACTTGGTGTTTGTCTATGGAATCCGTCTGCCTGGATGCCTTTGTCTCAAACCTGGGGGTCTGGCTCTGTTGCTAATGGGGGTATTTAACAAGTGGGTGCACGGCAGAGGAAGTGTAAAAAGCCTTTCTCCCTAAAGAAAACAGCTCTTGAAAACCCTGTTATTTGAGGCTCATTCAAGTTCTGCAGGCATCCTGACCTCTGACTTTCTTTTAATCAGATAACCAACACTTGGATCTCCCCAGTGACTTCCATCTGGAGCAGTGACTCTTGATAGAAGTACTGATACCAGCGAAATGATACAGTTTTACCAGGAACAACAGGAGAAGAAGTGCTCACTGCTCTATGTGTAGTGCCTGGCACATACCACACCATGCCACAGGTCATTTAAGTCCTGCAAACACTCAGTATTTTGAGATTTCAGGACATGCTCAATAAATTATCCCAAGTGTTGTTAGCCATCAGTTAGATATGTTAGAGCTTTCGGTCTTTGGGCTTATCTGCTCAAGGTTTGATATAACAACAAACCCATTATTCTTTTCCCCCAATTAGTACTTAGCCTGGCCAAGCTCTTTTCTCCTGTCCACCCCTGCGTCTCCTGTCCACCCCTGCATCTCCTGTCCACCCCTGCGTCTCCTGTCCACCCCTGCGTCTCCTGTCTACTACCCCTGCGTCTCCTGTCCACCCCTGCGTCTCCTGTCTAGTACCCCTGCGTCTCCTGTCTACTACCCCTGCGTCTCCTGTTCACCCCTGCGTCTCCTGTCTACTACCCCTTTGTCTCCTGTCTACTACCCCTGCGTCTCCTGTCCACCCCTGCGTCTCCTGTCTACTACCCCTGCGTCTCCTGTCTACTACCCCTGCGTCTCCTGTTCACCCCTGCGTCTCCTGTCTACTACCCCTTTGTCTCCTGTCTACTACCCCTGCGTCTCCTGTCTACTACCCCTGCGTCTCCTGTCTACTACCCCTGCGTCTCCTGTTCACCCCTGCGTCTCCTGTCTACTACCCCTGCGTCTCCCCTCCAAAGCCGGCACCTTGGCAAGACGGCAGGACTTAAGGAGCGAATTCTAGTTCTCCCCAAAGTTGAAATGAAATTGTTGGGGGAGAGATGAGTGGACTCCCCAGGTTGTTCTCTCAAATGCATTTTCTTCAATTTATACAACATGAGCCAGAATCGAGTTAATTAATCATGGCTGACTTGACTCGTTGTGACTTTTTGTTTTCTTTTTTTTTCCCAATTGATTATTCCTTGCTTCCTTTCCTGAATCCTAAGCAATTACTACTTTCCCACACTCTTTTTTCTCCCTTATACCAAAAAAAAAAAAAAAAAACCCACAAAAGACCCCCAAAACAAATGAAAAAGCCCAACCACAAGTGATGGACTTTGTACTTTCATATCTGACGTAAATGGTACTGTTTGCCTGGAATCAGAGGACACACTTCACTGTAGGATACATTTGGAAAGAGCAACAAGCTTTATTACAACCAATGTGATGGACTGCATTATATTCAGAGATTGAAGGTCTTCCTAAACTCAGCTCTCCAATAAACATTTTATATAAGAACCCAGAAGTAGAGTAGGCAGATCAACCTTTTTTTTTTCCTTTTACCTTTCCACTGAAGGGAATGCAAACTAAACTACAAAATACCCCCGAAAAATTGGAGTTGAGCTTTTTCTAGGATGGCCACCCTGGGTTTACCCTTTTGGTGTCTTGGGGAGTTATTTATAGCTCACATTAATTGAGTACCTACTATGTGGGTAGGTACTGGGCCAGGCCTGGGCTTGATGCCCTACATCCAATTTCTCATTTAATCATTGCAATAAAAAATCAGCTTTTAAAAATTACACTATTATGACTGCTGTTCATTTGAATGTACAAAAGCAGTGGGCATTCATTGCAAGAAGCTGAAATAATAGAACCCAAGATTATGAGAAATAGCCTCTCTACTTCCTTGGTCCTCATTATTATTCTCATTCCCAGGACATAATTTTTGTGCTTTGTTTGCAGTTTGGTGTTTATCATTCCAGAATTTTTTCCCGTATAAATGGATATTTGCATGTGTATATATGTACAGCTTTTTTTTTTTTAAGATTTTATTTATTTGTCAGAGAGAGAGAGAGAGAGAGCAAGCGATAGAGCACAAGCAGGGGGAGTAGCAGAGGGAGAGGGAGAAGCAGGCTTCCTGCGGAGCAGGGAGCCCGAGGCAGGGTTCAATCCCAGGACCCCGGGATCATGACCTGAGCGGAAGGCAGACGCCTAACTGACTGAGCCAGCCTGGCGCCCCTATGTACAGCTTTTTAAACAAAAATGGGATCATATTTTAAAAATTGGTTCAACTTGCTTTGTTTTATTCATTCTATCATGGACACCATTTCATATCTGTGAATTTCTAATGAATCTGTAGTATTCCATAGTATGGATCAAGGGTTGGCAAATCATGGCCATAAGCCAAATGCAGCCCATAGCATTTTTCTGAAAATAAAGTTTTATTGAAACACAGCTGAAGCCATTTGTTGACACATTGATTTTGCTGCTTTCTCACCACAAGGGCAGGATTGAGGAGCTGTGGCAGACTCTATGGCCCTCCAAGCCAAAATTATTCACCATTTGGCTCTCATAGAAGAAGGTTTCCCACCCCTGTTATAGAGGAACCGCAATTTACTTAACCATTTTGGTACTGATGGACCCTGATATTGTCCATGCTCCAGCTCTGTGTTATGAGAAGTCATGCCCTTCCCTCTGCATTCCTCCCTCCATTCTGTTAAAGGAGCTCCTAGCTGAGGAATCTTTGAGGGAGAGGAATTGCACGTTCTGTGTTGTGACAGTTGTCAACTGCTCCCGAACAGGTGTATACCAAGTTACACTCTAACCTGTGCGCTTTACGAGTGCCTGTTTAGCCACCCATCTCCAAAGGATAATATCAAACCTTTAAAAATTTCAGGGCAGCCATCACCTATATATATTTATATACATGTACACATATATGCACTTATACACATATATGTATGTACATACATATATATACTTTCTTTTGTTTTAGGAAAAGGGATCTGAGACTCAAAAAGTGTCATTAATTCAGCCAAATTCCCACAACCTATGGGGAGCAAAGCCAGGATTTAAACCCAAATCATTGGCCTAATTCTCCTTCTGAAAACCCCTGGCCCTCCCACTAATTCTTACAGCAATTTCTAGTATTTGTTGAATTATTTAAATGTGCCTGGTGCTTTCCTTAGTATCTTATGTGGATTATCTTATTTTGTGCTCACAAGAAAATTAGACACAAGGTAGGCACCATGTTATCCCCATTATACAGATGGGGAAATTGAGAACAGGGAGATGATACGATGTGGCTAATATTACCTAGATGATGTGCCATGATTGGACTGAAGCAGTCTGATTCCTGAGCCTCCAGTCTCCACTGGGGAAGAAACTCAACCTGCAAAAGGATCTGGTGGACTTGTTAGAGAAATCTGATTTGGTGGAAAGTATCCCAGTTTAAACTCATCCAGCCACAAAGAGCAAAGTGTGCAGTTCTGTGCATTTATGGAGCCAAATAACATAGTCATTTCATCTTCTCTTGAAGACACCTGCAAGTATATAAACAATATCATGTTAGAGCAGCAGAAGAGCACTTGCTAAGGACAAAATGGGGTGCAGACTGGAGGTTGGGTTAAAAATGTGGGTTTCTTTGGTTTGGGTTGGTCCTTGATACTGGGAGCTGTGTACGGCACTGATTAAAAGAGGGACTTGAGTCAAGTCATCTGGATGGCAGTTGCCTCTCCAATACTTCCTAGGTTTGCAACTTCAGAAAGTCACTCCACCTAATTGTGCCTCGGTTTCCCCATCTGTAAACTGGAGCCAGGGATACTGTCTACTCATGATTTGGTGAGCATTAACCGAGATCTTCCTAAAAAGCTTGTAGCACATTTTTTGGCATGTCATAAACATCTCATAAAGCTTAACCACTGTTAATGTGAAATTCATTTTACTAAAAAATAATTAAAATCATTATTTTCCTGTTAGCATAGTTAACATGAGCAAAATATAAAGGTTTTGTGATACAAATGTACTTTCCTTACCCCCACCCCCCAATCCAGTGTTCTCCCTTACTTTGTCCTGCCTTCAGCTGGGCTCTTTGCAATATCCTCTTCCCAAATCCTTGGGTAGGTCAGCCCACCCAACTCTTATTCATCCAATAAGGGTCAGATCAAGGACTCTATCTCTGAAAACACCTGACTGATGCCTTACTCAACTATTTTTCCCACACAGCAGACTGGGTTGGTGCCTCTCATTTGGGTGCCTGTGGGATCCCCCTCTATCACACTAGGACTATAGTGTGGCACTATAATTTTCATTTTATTCATCTCTTCCCCTCTCTTTGGGTTTTTTTCTTTTTTAAGGAAATGCACCATGTATCATTTATATCTACATCCCCTCCCATTACACAGTGCTTGTCAGATAGTAGGAACTCAAATATATACAATAATCCTGAAATGCATTAAGGAAAAGGCAAACTGTAGAATTCACCCTGGATACTTTGAAGCATGCCTTCATAGGGAATGCCATCTTATTTCAGAAGAATTTATAATGACTATGAAAATGGAGAATTTGAGAAATGTATGTAGGTACCAACTGATTTGACCTATTGAGTCCTATGTTGCTAGACTTCTTGGGGGTTTTCTTCTGAATAATTCACAAATGCTCTGAAATTTGGAATTTCAGAGTTAGAAATTTGGAATTTCTAACATTATATTATTTTAAACATTCTACACATCTGTTTATCCATTAATTTATGGTGTGTCTTATTTCTTTTGACTTGTACTTTTCCCAATTTAACTCAGTCTCTCATCAGTTTCCTCTTTGGCTTGATTCTTCCGCCATATTGAATTACTTGCACTTCATAATCTCACTGGGATTTCCACACATTCTCCTCTCTCCTTGAAAGGATTTTGTTTAATTCATTCTTTCTTTGGATACATTTTCTAAAAAACAACAAAACAAACAAACAAAAAATAGCACATTTTTTTCAACTCTCTAAAACAAGGTGGTTGTGCTGTTGGCATATCTTATACTTCATTGTAGCTAATGTTTTTTGTGTTGTAATTATCAATGTACTGTTTTTCCCCCACTTAGTGAGTTCCAGAAGTCTTTTGTTTTTACTGTTGCATTCCTAGTACCTAGAACAGTGTCTGATATACAGAATGTACAGTATCTGTATGCATTTGCTGTTGAGTACATGGAGGAATGGATGGATAGACAAACAAATGAAATGAATGGACTCCAAAGGTTGTCCTGGTCTCTAGAAAAAGAAAGTCAAATAAGACTCAGTCCTTTCCCTTGTAGATCCAGTCTAATGTGTAGGAGGGGAAATCAAACTAGTAATAGGGTCAGGATAAAGTGGGAAGAACTGATAAGAGAGAGCTCAAAGTCAGTAGAAGATGGAAAAGGCTGTCTGAGAAAGATTCTTTGGCCTGCTTGGCTCAATGAATATAGGAGATGGGAGAAGATGAATTCCTGCTATTAAACATCCCGTTCAACCAGGAGAGCAAAGGGTCTCATGCTGAAGTTTATTGCTTCAGTTTCTAACCTTTCATAAGTGCTTACTTGGCAACCTATCGAGAGTGGTATTTGATTCTCTGGAAGCATCTTAAAGGAGCAGCACCAGACCTCCCACTTTCCCTTTTTTCATTTAGGCTGTAAAATATAATGGTTCTGTGCATTACTGCCATGAGAGGGAAAAAAAAATATTGCATGTTAGTTTCCAAATGAAATGACGTTTAGTGAAGTGTATATTTAAGATATTTTTCAAGGTTGGCTTTTAAAGAGTGCACTGGAAGGGTCTTTCTTCAAAACAGATGATAAGAATTTACAGGTGCCTTTTATTCTCTAGCCCTCTCTCATAATGGTTATGGGGAAAAAATTTAAGAGGTCTAGCAATAACTAGTGAGCCTTCAAAGCATCATTATACACTGCTCCGAGTGATGTGTGATGAGCACAGTTGTAACACATGCAGAGACCCATGATGGGACTCCGCCATCTTGCCTAACTGGCCAATTATACTCTGTCGCTTGGTGAAGAAGGGGCAGTGAGCAGCCACCTTATTCAGAAGATATGGGTATTACACAGTTGCCTTCCAACCAAAGAGGTAATGGCAAATGTAGGCTTCATTAGGCAGCAGGTAGAGTGTGGTCATAAGGACATCCAATTCACAGAATATTTATGGGATTGGACAGGAACATGTCCCCAAAAGGATATTGTTTTTAGAATATTGGCGAATATTTAGGATATTGGCAAAAAGGACATTGTTTTCAGAATATTGGCAAAACAGGGATGCCTGGGTGGCTCAGTCAGTTAAGCATCTGCCTTCGGCTCAGGTCATGATCCCAGGGTCCTGGGATCGAGCCCCGCATTGGGCTCCCTGCTCAGTGGGGAGCCTGCTTCTCCCTCTGCCTGCCACTCCCCCTGCTTGTGCTTGCATACTCTCTCTCTCTGACAAATAAATAAATAATATCTTTAAAAAGAAAGAATATTGGCAAAACAATATGGGATGCCATGCAGGAAAAATGAAAAAACAAAAAAACAAAAACTCAAATTAAAAAAACCAAATGTCCACTATAGAAATGACTCAAAATGCCCCTTTTTTTGTTATCTCCAAATCTCATTTTCCTTAATCAGCTTCATTCACAGGACAACAAAGCTGTTTTCATGGCTACTGTTGAATTTTGCATTTGCTATGCTCTGTAATAGGAACATTATAATATGACATCACTTCACATTGTTTAGGTCAGTAGGCTCCTTTTTTTTTTTTTAAGATTTTATTTATTTATTCATGAGAGACAGAGAGAGAGAGAGAGAGAGAGAGAGAGAGAGGCAGAGGAAGAAGCAGGCTTCCAAGGAGCAGGGAGCCCGATGCGCGACTTGATCCCAGGACCCTGGGATCATGACCTGAGCCGAAGGCAGACGCTTAACCATCTGAGCCACCCAGGCACCCACTCCTTGTTTTTGTAAATGTCATTGTGCTTCTGTGTGTCTGACAAACCCTCCCGGGTTTGAAGACACACGTTAAAAATATTAATCTTGTTATTAGATAAAGGATTTTATTTAGTTAATTAAAATGAAAGCTATCACTATAACAATAACAGTAACAGTAAAAACACATATTTCTGCAAGTCACTGATACTAAAATATTTTCCGATTATAAATGTCCTGCATGACATAAAGGATACTTTGAAAACCACAGCAAAGCATTAAGAAAAACATTGTCATCAGTCTTTAACTGAACCTATGATTTAGTTTTAGACTGAGATATGTGGCCTGTTTGAGTTAATTTTTGTATAAAGAATGTGAGTTTTAGGTTGGGGTGTTTTGTTTTCTTTTGTTTCTGTATACAGACGTCCAATTATTCTAGCATTATTTGGTTTGGGGTATATCACATTTTGTTGTGGTGGTTTTGTTTCAAGTGGTTACTCAAAGGAATACAGTACATACATATTTCCCTTCTCTCAGTCTACATAGAGTCTATATTTTGCCATTTCAGCTGGAATGTAGAAACCTTATTGACATATGTGCCCCTTCACTTCTCTCTCTTCATATTCGGTTTATCTTAGGTACATTGCAAACCTTGTGAGGCAATTTTGTAATTTTTCTGCTTCCAACTATTACACATGTTTGAAAGAACTCAAGAGGAGTAGACTAGTCTATTATATTTATATTTACCCATATGTTTACCATTTCCTTTGCTCTTCCTCTTATCTTGATGTTCCACATTTTCTTCTGGTATTAAATTCCCTCTGTCTGGAGAATTTCCTGTAGCAATTCTATGAGAGCAGGTCTGTTGGCAATGAATTTTTTTTAGTTTCTTTCTCACCTTCATTTCTAATGGCTGTTTTTTATGGAATTACAATTATGGATTGACACTTCTTTTCTTTCAACACTCAAAAAAATCATGTGCCACCTTCTTCTGGCCTGCCTGGTTTTTGTTTGTTTAAATGAGAAGTCACAGTAATTTGGATTGTTACTCTCTCACAAATAATGCATCACTTGTCTCTGGCTGTTTTCAAAGTGTGATTTGGTTTTGTTTTGTTGTTTTCTTTGTTTTATTTTTCAGTTTTTAGCAGTCTGATTATATCTAGATGTGAATTTCTTGGGGTTTACCTCTTTAGGGTTTGCTGAGCTTAAATTTATAGGGTTATGTCATTTGCTAAATGTGGGGAATTTTTAGCCATTATTTCTTCAAATAATTTTTCTGCAGTGAACTCTAACTTTATTCTAGAATTCCAGTGACATGAATGTTATATCTTTTGGTATTATTCTACAGGTCCCTGGATTTACTTTTCTCTCTCTGTTATTTAGATTGTATGTTTTTAATTCTTATATATTCAAGTTCATTGAGTTTCTTCTGCTATCTCCATTGTACATTTGAACTCATTCCTTGAGTTTTATTTTTTTTTTATTTAGCCTATTGTTTTTACAGTGCCAAAATTTCCACTTGATTCTTCTTTGTAGCTTCAATTCTTTTGCCAGCAATGTTTATTGTTTTTTTTTTCATTTGTTTTACTGTGTTTTCCCTTACTTGTTGGAAATTTTTATAATAGCTGCTTAAAATCTTTATTTGACCGTTTCAACATCTATGTCATCCCCATGTCAGTTTCTGTGACTGTCTCTTCCCACGTGAGTTTAGATTTTCTGGTTTCTTTGTATGCCCAGTAATTCTGGTTGTATCCTGGGTACACTGGATATGAATGTTATGACACATTGGGTCTTATTCCTCTATGGAAATTGTTGATATTTTTGTGTTAGCAGGCAATTGATCCAGTTAGATTCAGGCTGAAAGTTCTTACCTTCCTTCTGTGGATTTTGCTTCCAATATCATTTCTGCTGTCAGAGCCTTTGCTGTAATAGTTGGATTTATCCCACACGTATGCATCCCAGTGACCAGTCTGGGACCCGAACATTGGTCCATCCGGTTCAGTTCACAAAGTCTATGGTATCTTGTTTGGGTCATGTGCATACATGTGTGGCTCAGGGGTGAGTGTTGAGTTCATAAAAGCACTACATGGTGTCATTCTCCCAAATTCTTTCCTTCCTTCCAAACTCTTTCCAGGATCCTCAGAGTATTTTTTATTTCCTAGGGTTCCCCTTTCTTGTCCTCCAGCCAGAGAGCTGGTACTTTCTTACATTGTTCCTGTGCTCCTGCAGCTAAGCCCGCCTTGTGGCCAAATGACAGAGGACAGAGAGAAAAATCAGTAGGGATTTGCTATCTTCTGGGACCAGAGCATCTCAGATCACAGAGAAACTTTCCCTCCTCCAGATGTTGGGCCTCTCTCTCTCTCTCTCTCTCTCTGTATTTTGATGCTTAATTCTGGGTTCTAGGCCACCTTGAATCCATGCCAGGGGATGCTGGTGAGGGGAACGGGGCATGAGCCCACCACTTGTCTAGTGGTACTTTGAACTCTTTTTTCTTGCCCACTCCACCTGCTATTGCTTACCTGGCAGAGACCGCAAATGGTTGCTCTGTGCATTCCATGCACACTTAACATTTGCACTGAGTGGCGGGAGACGGGGTGAAGTGTGCTTATTCCATCTTACCTAGAACCAGAACCTCCTCACCCACTTCACTTATTATACTGTGTGAACATAAACATAAAATAAAAGTTACCGTCTTAGCCCCTTCGAAGTGTACAATTTGGGAGCATTTAATGCATCCATGATGTTGCACAGCCATCACTCTCTAGTGTGAGAACTTTTTCATCTCCCCAAATGGAAACTTGGGAAGGGTTTCCCATGAAGCTGTCACTCTTCATGGCCTCTTCCCCAAATCCCCTGGCCACTGCTAATCTTACTTTCTGTCTCTGTGGATTTGCTCCACTTCATTTTTTAACAGTTTATGGAGATAAAATTTACATACTCTAAAGTCACTTATTTCAAGTGTATAATCCACTGTTTGTGTTTTGTATATTTATAGAATTGTACCCATTTTCTTTTGAATATTTGGGAATATTTCCTCCCAGTTGTTTCTTCTCTTTTTCTTTTATCTTCCTTCCTTCCTTCCTTCTTTTTCTTTAAAATGATCTATTTTACTGAGTTTTTTAAAACAAAAGAGGAATTATAACATGTGCGCACCTTTGTAGCTTCTTTTCTCAAGAACTAAATAGTGCCTTTTAAACATTTCCCATTTCTGTTTTTCCCAAAAACCGTGGTTCCAAATGTTGCACGTTGTGCCATCCTATGAATGTACTAGAATTTATTTTTTAATTTTCCCATTACTGCACATTTTAATATTTACCATTTTTTCTTTCACAAATAATGCTGTAGTTAATTGATAGGTAAATAAACATCTGTTTGTATCTCTTCTTATTTTCTTAGGCGCTGTTCTCAGAGGTGATGTTTCTGGGTTAAAGGGAATTACAAAACACTGATTTGTAGATTTTGGGTCCTGGCATCTCCAAAATAAAGATTCTTGTTTTTGTTTTTGTTTTGGAGAAAGTAGAAAGAAGCTTTCAATACAAAATATATAAAATATACATCAGAAGTCAGTTCCTAAACCTTTTTATCCTTTAGTAAAAGTTTCAAAAACTGGCAATATACTGTCAGATGCAAGGAGTCAGGGGTTGCTTCATTGGTTAAAAAAAAAATACGAGAAATACACAGAATCCATTGTGAATGCAGACCCAGATTTTACTCCAGCCTAGCTATCTGAGCTGAAGGTAGAGTGAGCCAGTTCCCATAGAGGTAGAGTGGCCATATGTCTCAGTTTGCCTTGTCACTCCCACTTCACATCTGCTGTCCTTGGCATGGTCACTGATGCCACCCCACCCTCTCCTCCATCTCACATCCGTTTTTCCTGTTTGGACAACACATTATGTGGTCACTCTAAAGAAGCATCCTTGATTTTAAGAAGCACATTTTGGTAGGGCGAAGGTTACTGAGGCATGGCATATGTATCGTGAATCTCTCCTTTTTGAGCTTATGGTAGATATCACAAATTCATCAAAATTTCTTTGTCTGATACAAGTATTGTCCTCAGAATTCTCCCTAACACAGTTATATGGGGACTTAACTATGTCTGATTAGAACTGGACCATAAAATGGAGCCCATTTGCCAAGGCATGTAGGTGACACTGTTGACCCTTGACATGGGACAAGACATCGTGTGATGGCCGGTGCCTAGCCCCGACCATTTTGAGCGGGTGTTCAGTGAAGAGTGCCAGCACTCTTAGACAGGGCAAGAGGGATTCTCACGCCGAGGGGAACCTTCATCCCCGGGCAGATTTTGCCTCCCATGCCCTCTACAGGATCTCTCTCCTCATTCCTCTTCAAGACTCTGGCTCATCCTAGCTGTGTTTCTGGATCACACGACTGAAAATCCAAATGAAGCTCTGGCTATGTAGACCTAAAGAAAAAAAAAAATACGTAAGTAATTAATCCTGGGTCTGCTTTGAGCCGAGTGATTAGAAGCAACTTTCTATTTTCTTTCATGTTGTTTTTGTGCAGACCTGCTGATTTTTCCCCCTCTTTTTCTTTCCTTTGTAGGTTTCAAGACAACAGATGAATTGTGAAAGAGAGCAGCTAAGGGTAGGTGCATCTGCCAGTAAAATACTTCCTGGTTCTCGTTTCTGTATGATAAGCAAAAATTTCCTTGTCTCTCCCAAGACACAGGGTTCTAAATAGCGGGCTTCATCTTAAGACTGGTAGAGTTGAAAATATTTATCCCAGCTAATTTAGTATTGATTGAGCTGGTAAATACAGTATATCTTCTTTTGAAGTGCCATTATAGTAGATATGGATTTTTTGATTTAGATTCAGCAATAAATACTTCTCTTCTGGAATTTGTTTGACATCATTGTACTCTTTTTATGTACAACACGAGGTCTAAGTAATAACAAAGGTCAAAAGGATGTCTTGCTGCCTTCTTAATGTGAATACCAGACTGTTTGCTGAGTGGCTAAAATGCTCTTTTGCTGTTAACTGGAGTGGGTGAGCCACCGATATGTCAAGGGTATTTTCTAGGACAATTCCAGTCCTCCATAGACCTTTTATTTTCAGTGGCATTTGTGTATATAGAAGAAAGAGACAGAATTTTAAACCTCATATGCTATTTACCTTCTTAAAAATGAAACTCTCTCAGCGCTCGTGTGTTAGGGGTAAAAAGTGTTCCCTGGCTGAGGGGAGGATGGTTTGCTTATAAATGCAGCTGGTTGGCATTTTTCTGCTCGTGGTATCACGGTTGATATCCTTCTTCGCGTGGATATGGTATTTTAAGAAATATCAGGATTGTCTCCCACCCCCTCCTATTGTATTTTTTAAAAATGCATTCATGCTTTGGATGGATGACTTTGAATTCATAATTGGCCCAGTTTTAATGTCACTGATGGAAGTTGGCAATTTTTACTGGACAGTGTACCTTATCATCATGTTTCCATATTATAAAAACCGGAGGAATCCACTGCTTTTGAAAACATCACAGTGAGGTTTGGGGTTGGGGGACCTAACTCAAGGTCCCTAAGCTCAAAGGGATCTAATGCATCAGAATAATTTATTAAACCAGTCCAGTGTCATTTATACACTGCCTTGTAACTTTTTAGAGCATTTACTTAATGCCGGTCTCAAGATGACAATGATTTGTAGAGTTCTTTCCATTTTACAATTGCTGTTGGCATCAGGTTTGTTAAGTCCTTGTGTAAAACAGAGTTTGGTTGCATGAAACTGAGGAAGTGAGTTGGGGATGTCTTTTTTTATGCATATTTATTTTATGTGGTCTCCCAGCATGGCTCTCTCTGTTAACCTCTCATCTATACCCACTTCACTCCTAAGTACCTGTGCCTACATTAGCTGTGATTCCTTCGTGAAATAGCCTTCAAGATGTTTTAAGCTTTCCCGAGCTCTCTTATTGCTTTTCCCTGCAGTCTGAATTACTGGTTCATCCTGGTAAATAATGTATTGCAACTTCAGATTTCTCTTCCTGTTTGGATGAGGACGATGGCCAGAACTAGGTCAGAGCTAGATAAAGAGGAATGCATGCTTTTGTCTCCAGGATCCCTGATAAACTCCTCAGAATTAAGATAATCCTGAAATCTCTTGCAAATGAGACTCGCCTGGCAAATTAGGGACTCCGGAGGCAATGAAGTGCTTGTGTGCAGTTTGAGGGGTTTATTATTTTGCATTGATGAGGACATTGGCAACAGGGGTGTGGTTTAGGAACAAGAATGGCGCCCTCCCCACTCTGTTGTTGAATAAATTCAAGCTGTGGTTTGATATAATGGGTCATATAGTTTAGTCCCTGTGTGGCTCCAGTAGCCCCATATAAAATTATCTCTAATATCATGAATTGGTGCTTTGTTTGTCATTGCTATTGTAGTTTCTGTTTTTATATTTTAAACGAATTTATGTTTTGAATCAATAGAAAACACATTTAAGTCGATGGAATACCCATTTCTGTGGTTCAGAATTTTAAATGATACCAAAGGGAATGCAGTGAAGACTTCCTTTCTGGTTTGACTGTTGGTCATCTAGTGCCTTCCTGGGAGACGCCCAGTGTTACTCTGCTGTCTGGCCTTTGACATCTATGGATATTTACTCTGTCTCCTCCTGTCTTCCTGTCCTAGCTGCGTACTCAGCCCCTCTACTACCTGAAAAGAGAACTTTCCTCATTAAGGTGATGGCTTTTTTTTTTAGGGTCCCTAGAAGAAATTTGGTTTTGATTTGAAATGCTAATACTTGGCCATCTCAATGAAATGCATTTTCCTTAATCTCATTTTTTTTCTTCTTAGAAAGAGAGCAAGTGGGAGAAAAATAGTTATCTGTTTAGATACCATCACCATTCAAGAGTGCCTGCCTGCCAGCCACACTTTCAAAAATATGTTTTAAACACAGCAATCAAGCTGCGTTTCCAGATTTGCCGTACAAGATGACTGGACCATGGGCATGTGGTCGAGTTCATATTTCTTCATTAGTTCATTTTGTTACGTTGTCAGAAGTCAGGGATGCAAGTGGGTAATTATAAAATGCATCCCTTTTCCTTGGCCTCCTGGAAACAGCAGCTAATGCAGAAAGATACAACTGCTCTTTCGGTTTTGTGCGTGTGGGCACTGTGTAGGGGCTGGCATGTCCCAGACCTGCTCCTCTGCTCTCCTTCTCCTTCTCACAAATTCTAAATTATCTTTTTTCCAAAATGGACTCCGAGGTCCATGTTCTATAAGATATTACAAATCTCAAACAAATTCTCTAATTAATTTTTAAAAAGTTGAAAAAAGGCAAACTTTTTTTTTTAGATACCTGAAGGACTTCTCAGAGCTTTTAATGTGCAAAAGTGAAGTACAGGGAGATGGTTATAATATGCGATGTTTTGTAAAAGCATCTGATCACAGAACATTTTTGGATGCAGAATACACTCTGAGAAACACTCTTGAAAATTTTATCGGTTTTTAATTTTTTTCCCCAGTTAGGATGTTATAGTCTACAAATACAGAAAAGCTATGCATTATTTAAAGTATAAAAACATTTCATCGCCTCCCGATGCCAGGGCTGACTCGGTGGACTCTTGGCGTTAGTGCAGGGGTTTGGAATCTCTGTGCTTCTCTTGGCCTTTCTTTGCTTCTTCCAAGATGAAGGACACGCATCCCTTCATCACATGACATTCTCATCGGGGAGAGCTATGAGGCTCTTCCTCATTGCTCTTGCATTTAATTGGAGGAAAATCATTCCCAGAAGCCTTCTCTGTAGACGTTCTCTTTCATTGCATTGGCCAATCTCTATGCCAATCACTCCCACTGTCCTGGGATCTCAGTGATTGGCTACAACAGCCATGAGTCATCCCAGGGGACAGGCCCATTGTCACCTGACCGAAAACAGGATTTGTGGATATCTTTGGTGGAATTACCCATTCGAGTCCCCCACAAAAGGAATCCGCATGGGCCCTCTCTGTCCTGCATGGCGTTGTTTCCTGCCAAGTCCTTTCAGTGCTCCCTTGTATCCCACACACAGGGCCATGGGAGCCACATCTAAAGCCCCAGCAAGTGCCTGAACTCTGGCTTATGGAACTTCATAGATGCTTTCTCTGCCAACGTCTGACCGATCACATCTCCCCATTCTACCTTTTCTACCCGGCTTGGCCCTCCCTTTGTGTTTTGCCTTATGTTCTTTGGAACCGGCCCAGATGCAGTGTTTACTCTTTCCCCCTCAGCCTCAGGTACTGACAGTGCACTTCACCCCAGCACCCAGCTCAGCCCCAGAGATACTGTCCGTGAGCTTCCTAGCCCCTGCTTTTCCCAAGAGAAGAGGGCCTCATCCAGTTACTCCTGACCCATGATATGCCGTTCTCAGAAGAAACTCATATTCCCAGTGAGCAACTACAGAACAGAAAACCTGTTTATTCCTCCATCCCAAGTTTTGGCTGAGCCTTCCTCTGGGCTTGCATTTCAGATTGTCACTGGGTTCTTCTGGGGAGTTGATCCACAAGAGCTCACCATGAGATCTGTACATTAAGTGCTCCTGACTCTATGGGCTGTATTTAACACCTTGTCCCAGCATCACTGGTGAGTGAAGCCAGCAGGTCGGGTAGTCTTAGTTGTGCATTTACCATAACCCAACCATCAACATTTACTGTTCCGGCATCTGGAATGACAGAAGGGCAGAAAAACAACTGAGAGAGAAATTATGTGACCTCAGTAGCCCTGTGTCTCCCTCAGTGATCTACTGTTGGAAAGATGGTATGGTCATAGGGTAGGGGATCAAATGATGACGTTTGCTAGCATTCACATAAAATATTTGGTTACAAAGGGATCTCTTGTGCTGTGAGTATCTGATGTTACTTTGGAGACTGTTTAACATATTTGGTTAGCACACTACTAAGCAGGCAAAGGCTTGGCTCCTAGGTGGGTCATTATTTGTTCACAGACCAAAATCTTTATCAGCAATACAGCAAATAGATACCACTGGAGTCAACATGGTACGAGGGGTGATTAGGGGTGGTTAGGAGCTCTAATTATATACACTTGAGTTCATATCTCAGATCTAAATTTGCCCTACTTTTTCAAAGCTTCCGTTTCCCTGTGTGTAAGATGGGGATCCTTTCTCACTGGATTGTTGATTGGATGAAATGACTTACGTAAAACACTTCAAAAAAAATGTACACCTCATAATCAGCAATATTGCCATTGCAAATACAGTATTCTTCCCAATGATTCTCTCATCCCTCTTCCTGCTAGGAATACCAGGCAGAGAACACAGACATCCAGGGTATATCTACTCCCACTCAACTCCCCCCCCCAAAAAAATAATTACCTCAAAGGACAGGTTCCATAGTTGATGGCATGGTGGTGTATTTAGAAGAAAACTGCCTCTCACTTAGCTAAGCAAATCATAAGGACTGATTCAGGTTAGCCTAAGCAGAAAAGGCATACAAACCAGGCTTCCCAAGGAGCTTAGTATCAGAAAGCTGTCAGAACTCAGGCAGTTCTTTTCCTCCCTCATCTTGATTTCTCCTTGTGGGCCCACTCTGGAATTTTCTTTTGAAAAACGATCTCTCCCTTTTTTAAGCTTGTGGTACCTTTCAGACCCTAAGATTTGTGCTGCAGTTTCCTGCAGGTTTAGGGACTGTTAATGCCTCCTGATTACAAATTCCTAGAAAAGGCATCTGATTGGCCCAGTCTAGCTCAGGTTGTTCACTGTGGTCCAGTCATCAGTGTCCGGAGAAGCAGGATAAATAAACCTCGTTACCCAAAGCCCAGCTGTTGAGGAGGACTTGATCATCAGGGAGAGAGTCATCGCCAGCTGAGTAAATATACCCAGGGATGTCCACTGCACCCTCCAAACTTGGAGATCAGAGCCAGGCAAAGGATCCTGGGAAATAGGTGTGCTACACCCAGTGTCCAGCTTAGCATTTTACAAAGTGTAAGACACCTACCCTGTGTGTGGTACTCACAGATTTCGGGTGGTGAACATCTAGTCAATAAGAAAGGGGGAACTATTTAGAAAGTGATTCCTTTTTCAATTCTCTCTCAATCCTTTTTATGTCAAATGAGAAACTCTCAGTTTTAACTACAGTTATCTTTGACAAGTCTCTCACTGGTCCTAAGCCCTGTTTTTAACAGAAACAGAGTGTGCCTCAGGCGTGGAGCCTGCAGCAGCCAAAGCATCTATCTAGACACTAAAAACATTGTTTGCAAAATACAGTAGTTAAGAACGAGGGGCCTGGAGCTAGGCCCTGCTGAGATAAAAATCTAGACTGTAATTTACTACTTGTGCAGGTTACTGAAATCCTGTGTACCTCAAATACCTCCTCTATATAATGGAGATAATTGCATATTTCATAAGTCATATGTCAGTGTATATATGTGCCCCTGCAAACAGAGATTAAAGTAGCGAATGCATATGAGGCTCTTAGAACACTCTCTAGTATAGAAGAGGTTCTTAATAATTGTTAGATATGAATGGGTTTATTTTCTTCCCATTAACTCTTATTTATGACTACTGATACTGGTTTTCCAATTGCAGTGGCAACACAAAGTTTCCTTGGCAAATAACATCTATTTAGGTTAAAAATGAGTTGCTTGAAAGACAAATACTAACTACATAATGTTACAGAGTGCCTGCAGTTATGACAAAAATTGTGACGTTGGAATGCAAATGACCGAAGTTTCAGAAACATTGAAATTACAGTGCCAGCCTTGTGAAAGATGGTGTCGAGCAGATCTGCATTATCAATATTTAATTTGCCAGTTAGAAGCAAGTTTCTCATTTCTGCTAGATACAAGAGTGATGTGGATTGCAGAAGGCAAATTGCTAATGATCATCTTGGCTTAAACCCATTGCCTTCATCCAGGCATCAGATAATGATACTTCCTGGCTGCCTTGGAAGTGAGCTATCAGAATCTGAGACACCTTTCCCCTGCCTCCCTGCCCCCACCCCCTTCTAAAGTCCAACCCATCCCCAGGGGCTGTTCCAGCAACAGGGAAGGGAATGTAAACTCCCCACTATTTGATGAAACCTCACAGCATTCATGATTTTGGGACTACAGAGTTCCTGCTTCCATTCAGTTATTATTCAAGAAATATTTCTTGAGCACGAACCATATGTCAACTACAGTGCTAGATAGTGGACAAATCTACACATTCCCGTCTTCCTGTACCTTACAGGCTAGCAGAGAAGACAGGGATTTGTCAAATAACCGTGACAAAATTGTATATGTGAAATTGACAAATGCCTGAAATGAGAGATGTTATGTAAAAGCACATGGATGGAAGAAGCTTACCTGATTGACGTGCACTTATCAAACTTACCAAATTAACAACTCCCAGTCCAGTCCCTTTCTAAAACATACTGATGCGTGCCCATGACATCCTGCGAAGTAGCTGTTTTGTACAATCTCACCTTTCTCTCTGCTCCCTGAGGTGTCTGCTTGCCAAGACTCAGTTGTATTTATTCCCAGATCTGCTTCTGGCAGCTGCAGTTGTTATTGTAATTACATTATTTAGTGGAATGTTGTGTAAACTGATGAAAAATGAGTGCAGTAAGAAAAAGAGCTGTTTCTATGAAAACTAAGGTAATGCTTTGGAAACATTCTATGAGAGCAAGCCTCAACAATTATTCTGATTAGCTGCGAAAGGACTGTAAAATGTTAGTGGATAAAGAACGCTCAGAAATCTGGACAAATTCTACAGTCAGAATCTTTCCAGTGTGTCTTGAAATTTTTACCTCACTTTAAACAAAACCAGCACTGATAGTATAGATCAGATTTTTCCTGTAAGGCAAACTTTTCCTGTAAAGGGCCAAATAATGGCTACTTTAGGCTTCATGGGCCATATGGTCTCTGTTGCACCATTCAACACTGCCATTATAGCGCTAGACAGCTACAGACACAACGAATGAGTGGGGCTGTGTTCCAATAAAACTTTATTTACAAGAACAAGTGGTAGGCCAGACTTGGCCCCTGGTCCCTATCTGGCTGACACTTCTTGGAGACTATGAAATATGGATGAGGTTTTCTGTGGGAATGATAATGAGGAATTTCAATCAGCAGAAGTCACTCAAAGAAGATACCTCAGATTCACATCAAAGATCAACAGATTGATGCACACTAATATGTTATACATTAAATAAAATATTGAAGAAACCTCTGTATCACTTTAAAGGTGATTTCTTGTTTTAACAGGCTTCCAACAAACTACCTATTCTCATCCCAAATGAGATGACTCTAAAGTATGGATAGCCGACACAGGGCTGGAAACATAAAGTGGAAGTAGACTTATTTTTATGTGCCAACCCTAATGGCTCAAAATCCTCTCAGTCTAGAATGGAAGAATAAATTTATCCTTTTTCTCAGGATACCTCAACAAGTAATTTCGGGAACTCCCCAGCGAGAGTAACCTTTCCCACATGTACGTCCTGGCGCTTGTCCTCTGTACACTGTTGTTCGCCTGCTTCAGAATACTCTTTTCCAAAGAAATGTCTAATAACTTGCTTGTCTGGATTATTTTGTGTTCAGAACCAGTTCTCTGGAAGCATGAACATTGTCCTCCATATTAACATCCAAATACTCAGCTAAAGTCAGACTCCAGTGATTAGCAAAGCTTTGCTGAATGCTCAGGAGGTAACAGAAGTCCAGTGTGCATGGAGGCTTGGAGAGTACTTAGATCCCCACCCTCTGTGGCCCTACCCAGTTTCTTGCAAGTTCCACACGTATGTCCATGTGTGCACACACACATATGAAAAGAAAAACTAATCAATGCTTGCTTTAATCTTATATAAGTAATGGTTTCACTTTAGTGATTTTTCTCCCACCAAAGGGAGTTTATCCCAAAGTAGGCTCTCTATTTGTAGAAATTGCAAAAACTCAGACCACTGGAAGAATCTCCAGCAGCAGCTCACCTACTAAATGAAAAATTCATAAATCCTTAATTTTTCAAAAGAGTATTGTCTTCACAAGAACTTGCGTTCCACACTCTTCCTTATAGATCTCCCACGCTCCCTGGTATTTACAAGGCCATTAATTGATGAGCACAAAGGGGAATGGATCAAGAAGTCAGCCAACTAGTTATAGATTTTGATTTCCCCAACCTCACTGTGAGACACCGGTAGATAAGGAAATGTGCAGGTGGCCACCACCCTGTGTCTTTGGTGCAAAATCCTGTAACTCACATGTATATAAACTATCTGCCCTCCTTTCAGTCCCCCCAGGCATTTCAGCACGTTCTTTTGGGGAAGACTCCAAAGTTATCATATTTAGGACACTTGGTCTAATATTCATTCTCTTTCATTTTAGCCCATTATCCCTAGTTATCATCCCCTTTTCCAGGGCAAATCTGCCCCATTTCTTATTTCATCATTAAATCAGTATCAAACAGCTTGAAGCAAAATTGCTAATAATGCTGACATTTCAATTTGTCATAGCTGCTCCTCATTCCTATGACTGATGTCTCAGCGAGGACTTGCCTTGCTGCTCTGCTCTTCTGAGATCTAAATATCATTCCAGGAAAAATAAGATACACTTGGTAGGATGAATGAAGGGGGGGAGATTGGAGAGGGAGATGAACCATGAGAGACTATGGATTCTGAAAAACAAACTGAGGGTTCTAGAGGGGAGGGGGTGGGGGGATGGGTTAGCCTGGTGATGGGTATTAAAGAGGGCACGTTCTGCGTGGAGCACAGGGTGTTATGCACAAACAATGAATCATGGAACACTACATCAAAAACTAATGATGTAATGTATGGTGATTAACATAACAATAAAAATTAAAAAAAAAAGATACACTTGGTAGGGAGGGGAATGGACCAAGAAGCAGCTAAATAAGTCCTCTGTAGTTTCTTCTACTTGGGGGCAGAAGAAGGTCAAGTTTGACTGAGACAGCAGGGTCTCCGCCCGACTTTATTCATGGCCTGAGAGAACCAGCATGTTGGCTGTGCATTTGTGCAAGTAAATAGTGGGTGTAGTGGGCACGTGCTTGTTTGTTGTCACAACCAGAAAACATTCCTACCCTCTGGTAGCCAGTGTTCCATTGTCCTTTTGGGGTTAATTTTCTTTGCTATCTGTTCAGTCTTGGAGGGACAAGGAATCAAACCAAGGGCTACAGATATGGACACGGCAGGTCAATTGGATTCTCTCTCCTAAGACTCTGTATGTTATCTTAATCCATTTGGGCTGCTCTAGCAAAACACCACAGACTGGGAGGCTTATAAACAATGGAATTTACTTCTCACAGTTCTGGAGGCTGAAAGTCAAAGATTAGGGTGCCAGCCTGGTTGGGCTAGGGCCCTCTTCTGGGTCACAGATTCCTGGTTGTGTCCTCACGTGGTGGAATTGGTGAGGGGGTTCCGTGAAGTCTCTCTTGTAAGGGCACTAATCCCATTCATGGGTGCTCCACCCTCATGACCCTAATCACCCTCAAAGACCCCACCTCCTAATATCATCCCAGTGGGCATTAGGATTTCACTATATGAATGGGGGTGGGCACAAACCTTTAAACCATAGTAGATGTTAAGTAGAGTGATACTCAATAGGGAAACAAATATGATAGAAAGCTGGAGTTGATTCATTTCAGTGCCGATGTCCTGGTAAGGCTGGGTGAGGAAGTAGTTCCTAGGGCTAGACCTTTGATCCACCCTGACTCTTCTTTTTATCATTTAAGCCTGGTTACCCATCCCTCCCTTGGGTTATCTCATATCTTTTAGTGATCTCTTTTTCTGCTGATGTTAGTCAGAACCCATTCCTTTTGCCGGTGATCAAAGAATCCTTACTGATACACTGGGAAAATACACCAAACTTGGGAGAACTGCAGAGCCAGGCATTTGGTCAACAGTTTGCTAAAAGCCAACTCTGGTATCATTTCCCAAAATGCTTCCCTGATGCCTCTGTGGATTGGCACCACCATTTTAGTATTGGCAGCGCAAAGCAAAGAAACTGTAGGTTTATGTCACACACAGAGCTAGATATTTTACCAACATCTGCTCATTTCCTTGAGTCATCATGAGCCTGGGAGGTATGGGGAATGAGACTTATGTTTCAGGGTAATCAGAGCCCTTTCCTTCTCTGCACAAATAAGATGGTCTTCTTTCAGTCACTCAGATCTGTACAGATAAAGGAGGGTCGAAATGAGATTATCACACATCACTTAGTTAATGCTTCTCAGCGGAACCTCCAAAGGCCACCTATAGTCTTTATAAAAAGTACCATCTCTTATTTCACTCAGCATAAGAGATGGTCCTTTTTATATATACCACTTCTTCTTAAAAAAAAAAAAAAGTACCATCTCCACAAACCTAGTCCTTAAAACATTTTGATGTCCTAGCATCACCCTAGAGACCCTGAATTATGGTTTTATGCATTGAGTTGTGTCTCCCAAAATTCATACATTGAAGCCCTAACTCCCAGTATCTCAGAAAGTGACGGTATTTGGAAATAGGGCCTTTAAAGATGTAGTTTAGGTAAAATGAGGTCTTATGAGAGGCCATAATCCAGTATGATTGGTGTTTTTATAATAATTAGGACACAGAATTAGGGGATTAGGACACAGAACCACACAGAGGGAAGACCATGTGAAGACACAGGAAGATGCCCATCTTCAAGTCAAGAGAAGATGCTCTAGAAGAAACCAACCCTGCTGACACCTTCATCTCAGACTTATAGCCTCCAGAATTATGAGAAAATAAATTTCTATTACTTAAGAAACACACAGAGAATCTATACCAGGCATGGCGAAGGTGGAGTTCATGTGTCCACCCTTAGCCATCTATGTCTCTTGGGACTGGTCCTATCAACTGATCAAGGGCTCCTTTCCATCGAACCCAGAAAGTGACCTTGTGAAACTTAATTTAAACAGAGCCGTTCTAGGTTGCCTAAATGAACAGATCAGAGCTTGGATTCATGTTGAAATCTATTCATATTAGTTTTCTATTGTTGTCCTAAACAAATTACCATAAAAATAGTAGTTTACACAACACAAATGCATTATTTTGCACTTCTTTAGGTTGGAATTCCAACATAGGTCTCATTGGGCCAAAGTCAGGGTGCTTACTAGACTATATTCTTCTGGAGGCTCTAGGGGAGAATTTATTTCTTTGCTCATTCCGATTATCAGTAGAATTCAATTCTCTGTAGTTTATAACTGAGGTCTCCATTTCCTTCCTGGCTACGAGCCAAAGGCCATTTCCACCTTCTAGAGCCTGCCATATTCCTTAACTCATGACCCTTTCCTCTATATCTTCAAAGCCAGCTATGGCAGAGTAAGTCCTTCTCATGGGTGGAATCTCTCCTGCCTCTTCTATTGCATCTCTCTGACTGATCCCTCTTATGCTTTTAAGGGTTCATGTGATTACACTGGGTCCATCCAGATAATCCAGGATAATCTCCCTATCTTAAGGCCCATAATCTTAATTCCATCTGCAAAATCCCATTTGCCTTGTAACATAACATCCTTAGGTCTAACACCAGTGAGCAAAGATCATGTGGTTCAAAATCCTGTTACACTATTTTTGTCTACCATCCCTACTCTACATGGACTGATTCTATTGGGCTTTCACATATTACATACATTTACTCTGTGATCTGGGATTCGGCACCTCCATTTTCATACAGAATTTCCAAAGTGAGAGGCCAGAGCATCCAGAACCACCATCCGAGGCAGCCCAAGGTAGCCAAAAATGTAAATAATTATTTAAACAATAATCATTTATATGTGTTACGTAAATGTTGAATGAAACACATGAATAAATGAGTAAATGAAGGATTCTAAAGACTCCTGGGTATGCTGATCGCAGATGCTTTCAGAGCACTGACATTTCTTCTCATCACTCACCTCCATGTGCCAAAGATGACTTACTGAAAACACTGATGAACCTCATCAGAGGGGCTGTTTTTCTGGCTACAGATGCAGTGCACTCATGCACAAGGCAACCCAGAAGCTTGGAAGAAGTACTCAACTCAGGATGGACAGGGATTTGATGGATCAGTACCCCAGCTTCCTCATCCCTAGGGTAGAGTTACTCTGAGATGTAGTCTAGATCATTGCGTCAAGTTCCACAATGGGATTAAGTGCCAGTTTCCCATAGTGGTCTCTTGCATGTTAACATGCCCTTCTTGACTGGCTTTCTTCCATTCTACATCTCCCTTACCTATTCCTCTACTGGTGCTTCCTTAGATCATCTCCCAAACGTAGTATTTGCCCTTGAATTTTACCCCATTTTGGTGGACCCATACTGAAATACTACCATCACCATACTGAGAGACATCATAGCTTAATGATTGCATCAAGCAAGGTATTCTGAGTAGTAGATTTTCCATCACACTGGCCCTTATCTGATCATTCGTTAGCCCATCCCCTTCTTTTTCTTCTCTTTTATAATACATCACTGCTATTCTTGAGGGAAGTCGGGGATTATTGAATAGATTCAAAAGAAACTGCAGCTTGATCTTTCACTCCTATTGCATTTCCCAACAGTTGGGAAACTTGTGTTGAGCTGACAGGGTAATTGGAGCATTTGATTTTGACAGGGCAATGTCCTGCTCATATGTGAAGAGACCAATGCATTTGTTGCTATGGTGTGGACATTTGTATTTGCTCCAATGTAATTTCTAATTTACAGGTTGCTTTTAAGAATATAGAAACCTTCCTGGGTAAAAAGCATGAGATCATGATTTCTGAAAGCTTGTCTGCCTAAAACGCAGCACATGCATGCACAGATATGCACACTCACGGAGTATTCTGCTGATAACAACTTAGAGATTTAAATATTTTTGGCAATTTTTATAGAGTTATTTTCAATGGTTGTATACTCTTGATCTTGATTGCATATATGGTTTGACATATTTAAGCAAAGGCACGTTTTTATAGATGTCTGAATTAAACATAGGATGCTGTTCAAGATAGCTGAGTTAACGTTTAAGTGGTTTTGATTAACCTGGTTTTGCTTATTTGCTCCTAAATATTCTAAAGCAGAGCCATCTCCCTTTGCATAAAGTGATTTGGGAGCACAGCCTTAGGAAACATAATTTTCTAAATAGCCAAGAGCATCATGCCCAGAATATTTCCCCAAAGATGCCTCAAACTAAGGATTTGAGATTTAGTCATTTCCACAGCCCCTCTCCCCCCACCTCAGGTAGTGCAGATTGGGGAATTGCTTCCTAACTATATGGACATCCAATGATTAAGGTCAACAAAAACCAGAGCCAGGAAGATGGTGGTTGGTGGGTGAGGTGTTAGGGATGATATCATGAACCCATGAGCAGGACTTGGCTTGGAATTTGGAAATTCCTTAGTGCGTGCTGTTTGCCCATAGTGGCATGGTGTCAATTTTTCCTCTGGCAACGTTTTCCATTAAGGTAAAAGAATTCCTGATAAACAGGATGGTCCTTCATCAGCACATCTTTTCCCCAAGAGTGAAAAATGTGAATCTCATCTGGTTTAATACATAGGTTCTTCACAAGCAAAGCTAAAGCTTCCATCTTGAGAAGTGTTTATTCTTTGGCATCATAGATTATGTTATTCTAAAACCTTATATTGAGCATCTCCTATATACCAGGAAAACAGATATCTTACCTTTAAGGCAAAATAAATATAGGTATCTTGTCTTAAAGAAAATATCTTGCCTTTAAAAGCTATGCAGTCAGCTAGGTGTGAAATGTAGACATAAGTAACGATAATGCAAGGTAGAAGAAAATGCCATTCGGTAGGTATGATATGAGCTATTATGAGAGCTTAGTCCCTCCTACCTGTAGGTACTGGAACAGGTCTCTTAAAGGAGATTTTTTCCCCTCAACTTTGAAATCTTGTCTAAGCTCTCTAGGTCTTGATACTCAAAAGGCTAATGTATATTTCAATTTAAATATTACTTAATCTTCTTAAACTCAATATACCTAAATCCACACTCATCATCTCTCCCCTCCACAGACACTCATTATTCTGGTCTTCCCTGCTTGTTCTGTCTCTTTGTAACAGCTCCCGATTCATTTGCTGGGGCCGGAAGCCAGGGTGTCACGTGTGACTCCTGCATCTTCTTCACTTCCAGATTTGAGACCCATAATATCTCCCAAATCTGTCAATTCCTCTTCAGATCCATTCTCGCAAACATAGTTGAGGCCACCATGATCTCTGTTTGTGATTACCCTGGCAACTTTCAAACAATTTTACTTGTTTTCTAGTTCTTGTTTCCTTTTAGGGTGAACACATATCCTGAGTTGCCTGGAACAGTCATAATTCAACTGTTGTCTAGGTGTGATTATGAATAGCACTCACATTCTTCTCAATAAAGTCTCATTTGGACAATAAATTATGATCACTCAATATTCCATTCACTCTTCTGGGCCAGAATGACCTTTCAAAGCATAATTAATACCACTCATATTTTTATTTTGTCACCATGCTTATTACCTTCATTATACTTACCCACAATCTGTGATTACCTAGTTTATTTACTTGTTTACTTGTTTATGGTCTCTCTCTTCTACCTTCCCTCTTCCTTTATATTGTAATCTGCTAGAGCTGAGACAATGCTCATCTTGTTCATTGCTCTGTTCTCTAGTGCCTGTACCATAGTAGGAACTAAATAAATGCTTGAAAATACTAGATGGATATTACTTTTTTCTTTTTTTTTTTTTTTTTAGCACACTGAAAGGAAACAGCGTGTGCACCAATGACACAGTTTGACCCAAATGATAACCTGCATCCCAGAGAGCTGCTCTAGAACTAGGTATTAGAATGTATCAGGGGAGCCTTTGCTTTTGGCTATAGAACATTTTTTTTTTCCGTAAACAACTTTACAACTGGGCAAAATATATGAAACACAAATTTTCAGGCATTGGGCACCGGCCAGCATAGAATTATGATCCATAGCTGCAGGGAAGTGGAGCCCAAGTGGACAGCAGAAGTTTCACTGAGCTAAAGAGGCAGGGCACAGGAGTGGGAGAGGGTAAGGAGACTGGAATTTGTGGAGCAGGAGACTGGAGAGGGCTTTGTAGGAGGCAGAAGTCTCCATGCCCTGGGACACGTAGGGCCAGGCTACGTGAGTCTTAGTAGAGAGGCAAGACTGTGATGCTGAGGCCCAGATGGAGATATTGAATGTTGCAGGCATTTGGTCAAGACCAGAAAGATCACACAGTGTCTTAGAGCAGGGGTCAGAAAACTATGCCTCACAGGTGGACTGTTTTTGTATAGCTCATGATCTAAGAATATTTTTTAAATGTTTTTAAAGGGTTAAAAGAATAAGAAAAGTATATAGGACTGAGATCATGTAGTCACATTCCAAACCTAAAATGTTTATTATCTGGCCCTTTTTAGAAGATGTGAGCCAATTCCTGCTCTATAGTAAAGGCCATGCTTTAGGACTATGGACAAATCTAAAGTAGACTTGCTGTAACCAAGCACAAAAATTAGCCTGATGGGGTCAGGAGCATGTATCAATTATTGAAGTGCTTCTAGAACAAAAGTCAACTATCATTGAGAGGAAGAAAACATAATTTAGTGTCAATTAAAATGTCCATCATAAAACAAACCAAAAAATGTTAGACATGTGTAAAAGAGAAAAAAAATGTAATAATCTAGGGAGGGATTGGTTAATTACAGCCTGTGGGGCACCCACCTACTTTTGTAAATAAAGTTTCATTGGAATACAGCCATTCTCATTGGTTTACATATGGCAAAGGCTTCTTTTCTGCAGTAATGGCAGAGTTGAGTAGTTTTAATAAAGACCAAATAGCTCACAAAAACTAAAATATTTATTTTCTGACCCTTTAAAAAAACGTTTGTTGGCCACTAATTAGAAGAAAAAAGAATAGTCACTTGAAAGAGACTACCAAGTGAATCAAATGTTAGAATTTGTAGACAGGTTGTTTTAAAAATAACTATTATAACTGTTGAAGAATTTAAAGAGAAAGGTAGACACAATAAGTTCATAGATGGGAAATCTCGATAGCGAAAGGAAAACTATAAACAATAACTAAATTGAGATTCTAGAACTGAGATATATATTACCTGAAATGTAAACAGAAGGTTGTAAAATGCTAAGTAAAGAAATCGGTAAACTTGAAGATAAAATAGAAAAGTAGAACTAAAGAACAGAGAGAAGAAAAAAATATATTGAAAAAGAATTGAAGAAAGCCTCAGATATCTGTAGGAAATATCAAACATTTAAGTACATGTAGTTGGGGTTCCAAATGGAGAGGAGAGACAGAATATGAGACAGAAAAATATCCGAAGAAGTGAGGTCCAAAAAATTGCCAAATTTGGTGAAAACATCAACCCATAATCCTGAGAGTATAGGAAAAAATAAACAGTCTAACTACAAACAAATCTCATGCCTAGGGACTTTATAAAGAAATTACTCAAAACCAAGGACACAAAGGGGGCATCTGCCTTTGGAAAGAAGATCTCTATTTGTCTACTGCGTAACATCTCTTCTCTGAAACTGGGTATAGGTGACTAAGACTCATAAAGTCATCTCCTAGTGAAACATTGTACAAACTTCTGCAACTGGAAACGAGGAGAGTAAGGAGAGGTAAAAAGAAGGACTCATTGATAGAAGCCTAGTAGCATCAAAGGGAAGTAACAGTGTTAAAGAAAAAGAGAATAGAGGCAAAGGGACTCACGAAAAGTGTAGACGGAGCCTATGGTGAACTGTATGGTGGTCAAGATGTAGTTACAACGTTTTTGGAAGCAGATCACTAATGGGGCTGAAACTTTGGGCTTGATCTCACCACAGATAGTCTTGTTCTGCTGTCTAAGTAGTGATATTGCCTAAATAGGGAGTAATAGTTGGGATTGGCTGTATAATGGGAACAGTTTCTAATGTAACCCCTCTCCTGGACATACCAACAGTAAATGTGCTTCATTGCTTAGTGATGACCAAAATCTTTATATGCTGACAGTTATTAATTTTAGTTAACACATTTCTGTAGAGCCCTGACAGGTTGCCAATGAGAACTCTAGTAAAGGGTTGTGTGTGGAAAACGTTTGGCAGTTGTGTTGCTTTGGGACAATTCTTTAGTATGCATAATGATAGCAAAAAATAAAATAGTTGCCAATATTTAGAAATTTAGATGTTTCATACAAATACCCTAATTTCTGACTTCTCTTTAAAAGAACAAAATTTCTTTAAAAAACAAATACAAATCTGAGAAATTTAGGGCTTGTATTCCTACATGGAAACAATAGTGAGTAGCTGTTGGGGCTCCTGGGGAGCTCAGGTGGTGGAGTGTGTGACTCTTGATCTTGGGGTGTGAGTTCGAGTTCATGCTGGGTGTGGAGATTACTTAAAAAATAAAATATTTAAAAAGTAAATCAAATAAAATCTTAAAACATGGTTAACTGTTGCTTGTCTAGATGATTTCATACTATAGTTTGCCAGTTGCTACTTATTTTCACATTTGTGCTATTTTCTTCTTTTTTTTCTTGATAGATAGCTAAGGGAAAAGAAAAAAATTGCTTTTACTCAACTCTGTTTAAAATGGAAAAAGAACTGTGAATTGTGCAGGATTGTTGACTCGCAGATCTGTACCTCTGAAACAAATAATACGTTATATGTTAAAAAGAAGAAGAAGAAGAAGAAGAAAAACAGCAGGAGGGGAAGGATGAAGGGGGGGAAATAGGAGGGGGAGAGGAACCATGAGAGACAATGGACTCTGAAAAACAAACTGAGGGTTCTAGAGGGGAAGGGTGTGGGGGGATGGGTTAGCCTGGTGATGGGTATTAAAGAGGGCACGTTCTGCATGGAGCACTGGGTGTTATACGCAAACAATGAATCATGGAACACTACATTAAAACTAATGATGTAATGTGTGGTGATTAACATAACAATAAAAAATAAAATAAAACGGAAAAAGAAAAGACCAGGAAGAGTCACATGGGCCATAAAAAATAATATGGGATATATCAAATTTGTTTGTGGAAATGTAGAATATTTTCAAATGTTTCATATGCAAAACCTATGTCCGGTACTCCTCCAGCTTCACTCAAATGCATCAGCTATTTGACCCCCTGCAAATATTTGAATTTCTTCAGATGCTTGCAGTAGAAGTAACAACCCAGAGAAAAAAATAAACAGTTTTAAATGCCACTTTCTCATCGCCAACCAAGATAATCACTTGTAACAGTTTATACATACTGTGGGTTCACCGTTTTGAATTCCCATTCCAGTGTCAGGGTCCATATGCCCACCTGCATACCTTTTGCGAGCCCTGGGGATAATGATATAGTTTCTTGTACAGCTTTGGTAGTGTCACATCTCTTGAGACCAGAGAACAGGCTGCTGGTTGTTGCCTTAAATACTTACATTCTAACAATTTTCAAACACTGCTTTTCTAGAACAGTTTGGAAGTGTGCACTGCTAGTGGGTGTGGGTGGGAGGGGTGAGCAAGTCATCCATCTGATTTCATGGAACAGGGCCATTTAGTGGATAAGACCCCAGAGGTTTTCCTTGCATAGACTTCTCTTGATGCATCTATAATTTTCTGCCCAGAAATCTCTTCAATGCCCGTGGAGTTTTAGCTCGGGGGAAATGATTCCTCGGAGCTAGCAGCACGTGGCGCACTAGTGAGGCTAGTCCTCGTTCACATGGTCCAGAAGGGGAAGTCTTGGTGTTGGAGGGCAAGGTACTGCCAGTTCAGTAGCTTGGAAATACGTGGGTGATCCCTGTGTTTAACTGACCAGAGTAAATGCTGTTTTGCAAAACACAATGAGTTTTACACGATGAATTTTCTTAAGGAAGCCGAATGAGAATTTTAGGTTCATGTAGGCGGCAAAGCCCCCGTGCATTTGTTAGCATCAAGGGTGCATGATCTCAAAGATTAACTAATCTGTGAATAACTGTGCCATTTGTAACATCATAAACAGGGACTAATGGGGAGATGGTTCAGTGGAATGCAAATATTTGCAACCTATCATCATATTAGTATAAGGATCAAATTTGCTACTAAGTTCCTCAGCAAATATTCAGTATCGCGTTTGTGTCTTCTTGTTATAATTTGTATGGTATTAGTAGCCTCTTACCATATTAGTGGCGTTAAGATGCTTTTAAAATTATATCTCTTGGGTGGATGGAAATGGAATGTTCTGAGGTTGTGCGAGTATTACTCATATTAAACTTGCCCTGTTAGCAGCTTTTCCTTGAACTGATACTCAAATGAGGTTTTAATATAAACAAAATGTACTTTTGAAATGCGCTTTCAGCTACAACCCATTTCTCCCAGTCCATTAGCCACTTTGCATCCCTTTTACGAAACTTGAGATTCTGCTTTTATTGAGGAAAGTATTTCCTCAACTCATTAAATCAAGTTTTGAGAAAGTGAATGCAAGGTCTATGTGTTTTTGGGTTACTCTTGGTCCCATGGTTGCGGCATTCCCTCCACCTGCCCTAACACAGGCAGGCATCTTTGAGATTTCCCTGCCTGTACCTTTCTGTACCGTTCGACACCCCTTCCTTTTATGTGAGCGGGAGGTTGGTAACTCGGCTCTTCCTGCTTTTCCATCTTCACGCTCTTTGGATTTCAACATTCGGAGTTCTCTTGCAGAAGAAGGGGGAAGGAGTACGGAACTGTCAAAGCACCTGACATCCACCAGGCGGGGATTTATGGATTCCGTGAATCGATCTAGGAATCACCTTAGGAAATGACCCGACCCAGACATGGCTTGGCTTTGTGAAATGGCCTTTTCTCCTGTCTGTAACTGACCACAGGGACATTCTTGTTCAGGGAGCCTCAGAACCCCAGAAAGAGCTAGTGTATTTGTTTCCTAGGGCTGCCTTAACAAAGTACCCAAACTATGTCACTTAAAACAACAGATACTTGTCTCACATTTCTAGAACTAGAAGTCTAAAATCAAGGTGTCTGCAGGGCCATGTTCTCTCTGGCAGTGATACGGTGGAATCCTCCCTTGCCTTTCCAAGTTTTTGGCATATGCCCCCAAGTTTTGGTGTTCCTTGGCTTGTAGATGCAACACTCCAGTCAAATGGCCATCTTCTCTCTGTGTTTCTTCACATCGTTTTCTCTTTGTATGTCTGTTTCTGTGTCCAAATTTCCCCTTTGTCTGAGGACACCAGTCATACTGGTTTAGGGTCTACCCTACTGACTTCATTTTAACTTTATTATCTCTGTAAACACTTTATTTCCAAATAAGGTCACACTCTGAGATGCTGGGCATTCGGACTTTGGTGTATCTTCTTGGGGGACACACTTCAACCCTTGGTAGCTGGAGATTTTCATTCTTGTACATTATGCCACATGGTCCCCCAGCCACAGTAACGGGGGCCCTGTTCTGTCATTTGCTTAGCTTTCATTGGTCCTGAGGGAACATGAGCATTTGCTGGGGAACCCAGCCCTCTGTGTACCAGAGAGCCTCAGACCTCTTCCTTGGACCACAGCATGGAGGGGGTAAGGGGTGATCAGAATTCTAAGCCATAACATTGTTTACTTTGCTTGATAGCCAATCCATATAGCTATCGAGAAAAGAGCAAGGAGAAATAGGGGAAAGGGATGGGAGCAGGATCAAAATCTATAAGCGGAATTACATTATTTGTTTATGTGTCCAACATATGTTCACTAAGGATCCATAATATATCAAACACTAGAAATAGAGAGCTAAATAAGACAGTATTCTTTTTTTTAAAGATTTTATTTATTTATTTAATTGACAGAGAGAGAGAGCGAGAGAGGGAACACAAGCAGGGGGAGGGTCAGAGGGAGAAGCAGGCTTCCCGCGGAGCAAGGAGCCCGATGCGGGGCTCGATCCCAGGACCCTGAGATCATGACCTGAGCTGAAGGCAGTCGCTTAACCAACTGAGCCACCCAGGCGCCCCGATAAGACAGTCTTCTTGCCTTCAAGGAGCACACAGGCTAGAGTGGTATTATTTTTGTCCACTTTAATGTAAAAATTAAAATAGTGATTATTTTTGTGTTAACATTAATACTAATGCGCAGTTTGTAGAGGCTTACAGCATGCTACATCCCAGGTTCACTTTCATTATCTCATTAAATCTCCCCGCAGTTCCATGATGTGGCGACTGTCTCCCCCATTTTATCCAACTAAATTCTCTAACACATCCAACATTGCACAGATGTTGAAGGTCAGATGTAGGATTTGAGCCAGATTCACTGACTGCTCTCCCCATCTCTACACCAATCCCTGTGGGCGGGGGCTGCCTGTGTTCATCGGCAAAGCCCAGTATCACCAGCCCACTCCTACATCTGGCTGAGCCCTGATGGGGCCATGCTCACTGAGTGTTCTTCGGAGGATGCTTCTCAAGGGAAGACCTGTGTGTGCTTCTAGAGGGAGCGTGGGAGGCACCGGGCAGGCACAATTAGAACAACACACACCTGCTTCATGTGGGAAGACCTACACAGGCAGAACCGATTTTATACTTTGCACCCCTGCCTTTCATCATCCAGCACAAGCCCCAGGCACAGGAGACATTCAGCAACTCGGAGTCCTTCCTTGTCAAAGTCAGGTTGGAAATTCTTGGAGAATATACAGGAGGTGTCACATGTATTTCTCCTCTTCTGTATAAAGAAAAATAAAATGCCATAGTGAATAAGTACCTCATAAAGGCTTTTGCATAATGACAGAGAGAGAACCAAGATAAGAGAGAAAAATAAACAGTGCCCAGTTTGGCAGGAGAGGGACTTCTGGGGGGCTTGATATGTTCAAAGTCTTGACCTGGGCAGTAGTTATATAGAGGGCTGTGTGGTGTGTCTGAGACTGTACACTTTAGATTAGCACACTTTGTGGAATGGAGTTAGTGTACTTTATGGTAGTTGGCGGGGGCTTTGGGGATAGGGCGATGGGGAATTACTGTTTCATGGATACAAAATTTCAGTTTTGCAAGATGAAAAAGTTCTGTGGTTGGATGGAAATGATGTTTGCACAACAGTGTGAACCCACTCAACGCGGCTGAACTGTACATTTAAAGTTGTTAAAATATGAAGTTTATGTTATATATATTCTACTACAGTTAAAACAAATAGTGCACTTTACTGTATCAGTACAATACCTCAATCAAAAAGTAAAGGTGATATAAGTAAAATGTTCCATTTCCATTTAATTTTGGAAGCCACTAGAAGGGTGGCATTGATCTCTGATAATTTCATGCAGTCTGGACAAGCAATTGCAAGAGATCCTCACTCCAATATCTTGGCAGATTGTTGAACACGGGTATAAATAGGTTATTTCCCTCCAATGCCTTGCCCATGTTCCTGTAGCTTCTTCTGATGCCCAAGACCTCATAATGAGTAACCTGTCTTTATCCCAGCAGAGCTGCCTTCACTATGATTTCAATGCCAAAGAAATGACTGTATTGAACACATTTAACAGAGCTGTAGTCCCCAGGAAATGTGTGTTTTTCTCCTTCATGTTTGTTACAAAGTTTGCAGATCATTGTAGCTCTGGTTACTTAAGCTCTCCGGCCAGTTCAGAGATTCCTCTGTGATTTGCTGTTTTGATGTCCTCTTACTCTGGTCCCTGTGCTCTTGGGGTGCGCTCACTCCTTGATTTTGTCCAGCTGCATGTCAACATGTTGGAATTGGCTACCACGTGAACCGTTGGTGTTAGGGTACGCTTTGCATCTGCTCATTACACCACGTGGTTCACCCCTCCCCATCCCCACCTGCTCCAGGCCACTGCACTTAACTGCAACCAACTCCTGACTGGCCTTCCCCCTCTCACTTTGCCCCAGGGCCACAATCCATTGTCAGCAGTCAGGCAGACCTTGGATATAATTCATTTTCTAGTTGAATTCCCTTGGTGGCTTCTCATTGCTCTTGGCTCCAAACCCAAACTCCGCCCCATGATCACTAAGGCTCTGCATTATATACTGCTCTTCACCTTATTCAGAGACAGAACATGGGTATAATTTCCACTCTGTTACCACAGTTTGTATCCTAAACCTTGGCCAGTGTAACTTTGCCTGCTCCTCATGGGGAAACCAAAGGAGGATGTGCCTGGCTTTAGAGACATTAATTTCCAGTGCTGGAAAAAGAAAAGCACTCATTCCTCACTAATTACAAGAACAGAAATAGCAACAGTTTTTATATGGAGGGCAATACATATGCACTTATTAATTAATTTGTCCATTGATTTAGTACATATGGAGCATTTTACTACACCCATGTTCCATATCTCCAGTGAGGACTTGGTAATTAAGTGATGGCTTTATTGTTGTTCACATTTCATAATAATTATGTTAAATATTTCATAATAAATAGTTTTTAAAAATCATACTAATGATCTTGGCCTAATTAATGTGGATGATTTGAGTAATTACCTGCCTGGAGATTGTAGGAATGGGACAGTCCTTACTGATTAATGTACGCCTAGTCATCTTTCTGTTGAGGTCCGTCTTTTCGGTGGCCTAAAATATTCTTTGAAGGCACTGGCATTTAGGATAATGCAGTAAGAATCGCTGGGACTTCCACTAAAGGGGAAGAATCTGCTTTTGCCTCTTCAGCCAGAGAGATTGGGATGGGATATGGACAGCCATGTGTTGTTAAGGGGAAGAAGAAATGATCGGACTCTTCCCATGCTCTCGGTGTCTGGATAATGGCAGTGGTGGCTGTGTGTCTCTGTGGGATGCCGAAGATCCTTTCTGGAAGCCATCTCCTGGGGAAGAAATGCTCTGTGGACTTTAATGGAACATTGGCCTTGAGGTAGGATACTGTAGGTGCTACAAAATTAAAAACTTCTGGCTCAAAATTGATCTACCTACTCAGGTCTTCCATTCTTGTAGAAAATAGTGTCAAGCAAGGACACTGTAAAACCATACTAACTAAAGGTCCCAGCACTGAATACGTTGGGTTTCTCAAGTCACTTTTCACATTCGGTGTAGTGTTTAGTAGCTCAGCTTTTTAATGAAGACTTTCTTTCATAAAATTGAAAGTCCAGTGCTGATTGTGCTGTATCATCTAATATACCACAGTGGTGTTTGATTTCTATAGCAGATTAGAAGCCACTTACATACACAGAGTGGTCACCAGCAGCTTAATCAGTGTTGGTTTTAGGCCCTGGCTTTGTAATTGATTAATTTGGTGTCAAGCTGATAATTGATAACTGAAATGCTTATTTAAAAACAATTCCTATTTGAGCACGAGAATGAGGAGCTTTAAATGTATCCACTGTGAAAGCAGCTCCTGGCCTACCAGCCAGGTTGCAAAGGGGGGAAAATTGGTTTTGAATTGAATATTCGAGTGTGTTTACTTTGTTATTAAAATGATTTAAAATGGAAGTTTTGGGGGTGGCAGTAAATACAAAATGTCAGTTTGCTCATTTCAAGGAACAAGGTTTGAGGAATTGATTGAATAATCAATTTGGTTATGAGCAGAATTTCAAACATAGAAATAATTTGCTGACACCCCCCGAGGGGGCAGCCCACTGAATGTTCCATTCTGTCTGTTTAACCTCTGGACTCCAGAGTAGAGGAATTGTAGCACCTCCCAACCTTGATTTATGGGAAACAGCTGTCTCCTGCATGTGTCACAGTGATAAAATGTTTCACCATCTTGGGTGAATCTCATTCCTTGCAGAGGGGCCACATGTTCAAGCAGGTGAGAGGATGAATGGGTGCAAGCTGAGAAGAGGGAGAGAAGACACAATCAGCAGAGTCCTCTATGCTATCAGAAGCTGAAGATTAAATGTAAAAAAAGCCCAAGAAATAATAGGTACCAATCCCTCGATTTGTTATAGGCTACCAAGTCTAGACTGTGTATCTGCTTCTCCATGGTCAGACATATTTCCTTGTTAGCTTTCTTTGAACTTGTATGGTAAATCAGTTCATTAAGATATGCAATAAATAATTTATTTCATTGTTTATTTTGAATCAGCTTAAATCTAGTCTCCTATCCTTTCCATCAGGCAAAGTATTCACTTTCAACTGTTTCACAGTACTCCCTTTTCCTAGGCATGTGCAAGGGTCTGGAGGTACAGATGGCAATACCAAGAAGACATTGGGGATGGGTCATGGATCACCATCAGTTGTAGTGGTTACCATGGCAACACCAGCTTTCCGATGCCCATGGCTTCTTTTGGCTTGGTGGTTTTTCAGTTATTTCTCTATCATTCTTATCAATGATGGCTCTGTAGTGAAGCTAGAAACCCTGGCCCTTAGCAACCAGCCTTCCTGGGAGCAATGTGCATCCACCTTGTTCTCGAGATGCAGAGATGTCTGCTTCATTCGCCATCTTTGGAGCTCCTTCTCCCCACCAGGTTGTCTCTCAAAGGCACTCTTCTCTCTCCCACTCACCTTTCAGGTCACCTGCTCTGATCTCTCCCGTGGGCTTCTGATCCCAAGGTCATTCACATACCCACAAAACAGACAAGTGAGTGAATGAGGCAGATCTGGTATCGTACAATCAAGACATGTGGGGACTATGTGACCAGGAAAGCATAATTCAAGTTTAAAGATGTTCAGATACAGCTTAAATAAAACACAACAGTGTACTGGTCAGATGGATCACTTACATATTACTTGACTTAGACTTAAGGAAAGAGAAAAAAACATTACTTCTATATCTTTGTATTGCCTGTGCCACAAAATGGAGTTGGGGGCAGTGATGGTGGAGGGAAGAAAGGAAAAAATATGGAAATAAAAACATATGAATATTTGAACAAATTATCCTGCTGTGAACACCTTCAAGAGGAAAAAGAAAGTGTGAATTTGCATAAATCAACTAACTTGTAAATTAAAGAGACTCATTGTTTCCTTTAGTTGATTGCAGTGGAACTACTTGTAGCAACTAGAGCTCCATGCAACAATTAACTGACTTCAGTGCCCATATGAGAAGGTGAGGGAATTTTGAAGTGATGATACGTTTCTGCAAGTTGAGGTTCGAGGACTAGATCCCACCAGGTCTGGAGAGCTCACTTGCCCTAAGTGAAATGAGGTTTGGGTAGAAACCTAATTCTACCCAATATAATAGGATAGATAGGTGCTCTGAAGATAAAATGAGTATTAGATTTCATTTAAACATTGTGTATAAACTTCATTATGCCCTGAAGATAAAATGAGTATTAAATTTCATTTAAACATTGTATATAAACTTCACATCTGAAATGCAGTGTGTGTGTGTTCTTACATCCCAGATCAGATCAGGAGGCATTTACAAACTTGTATGCTTACAAGGGCCAGGCCCATAAGGCAAATTAGCAAATCCAGTAGCCCAGTAACATCTGATCTCAGGGACAACCGGGAGCGGTGCAGATAGTGGAGAACTCATCATGAGTCCATTGCCGTCTCTGTGAAAATGTCACTCTTACATTGCTAGCTCACATCTAATATTTCCAAAAAAAAAAAAATTATACTTCCAGGTTTTCATTAGAAATCTCTTGTTTTTTAAATATTGGCAAATATGACAAAAAAATGTATTGGTCCAATGAAGTGCATCTTCAGGCTGTTTGCTGTCTACAGATTTGAAACATCTGCATCACACATTCACCACCACTGCATTCCAAGTACCTACACGGAGATTGATACAGAGCAGGTGTTCAGTAGAGTATCTGTGGAATCAATAAATGAACACATGCATGTAAATATTTAAAGATATTTTCTCCCCAAGTTTTCCTATCAGGAAGGACACATTTTTTGTCCTCTCTGCGAATCCAGAATTAGTGGAGATTGTGCATAGAGGTGATCTCCATCATCAAAAATAATAAGGAAGATGGATTCCCTCTTTGTCTTAACCGTAATGACAAAGTGTGTCTAGTACTTCTCCCAGGTAGAGTGACCAACCCTCTGGTTTGCCTGGGGCTGCCCTGTTTTTAGCACTGAAAGACCTGCATCTCAGGAGGTCCCCTGGCCTCTGCCAGCTGGGACAGTTGACTGCTCTACTCTCCATCCCAATGGAGATTTTACCAGTTGGTGACTGTGTGGTTATTTTCTTGCCACTCGGAGGTAGCCAGTTCCGAGGATCTCTCCGTCACTGTTGGTATAATGGCATGGCTTGGCATTGCTTCTCCCCAAACTGCTCAGCCATTATGCATCTTGATGCGACTACCTATGGGCTATTTTAACAGGTGCTTTGCCACCTGCCCGGTGCTGCAGATGATTCCACAATTTAGCTAATGCATTTTAATTATTTAGGTGACATTTTGCCTTGTGCAGTTTTAGAAATCAACTAGGGGCTCAGGCAGTTTCTCTGTGTGATGTGTAAATAGATAACGAATGGTCAAAACTCAGAGTCCAGCAAGAGATCGTTTTTCCCCTTCTCCCCTAAAGTATGAGATGTATTTTAATATTAATTCCTCCTTTATCCATATATCAATAATTGAACACTGCATCAATTAATATGCTGGGCAAATTGCATTCCCCATCCTCTCGCTCATGATGTATTTCAGTAATGGAGATAATTTTCAAGATAAAGTATACAATTTAAAATGAATTAAAAAGAACAACTAATAAAGGAAAATTGATTCAGGGGAGAAAAAAAATTTTGGACAATTTCAGGAAATCTTAACTGTGCATCCAAGCCTGTGGATTTTTGTAGGGAGAGCCTGTCGAAATGATCAAGTTTTATGCACGCTGCAAAATTTCCCGGGTCTGCAATTGCAAAGGATCATGGAGAAGGAGGAAGAAATAGACACATACACCCCCCCCCCCAAATCTGGTCTCCTAATGAGGGCATATGTATAATCTCCAAATCTCCATCTGTAGGTTGGGAAGGCTAAACATTTGTGTTAGCAGGTCTTTTTGAGGCTTTCCATTTGCTGGGTTTAGTTGGTGGGGTTTGGTTTTGTTTTTGATTTGCTGAACTGGCACAGAAGCCCCAGTGGCCCTGCCCCCCAACCGCCCCCTCCCCTTCCTTCCCTGTCCTGGTACACACCCTGGCTGTGAGCCTGCACAGGGAGGCGGCCGCCCCTGCACAGCGATGGGCAGCGGCAGCTGCACCGCGGGGAGCAGGCAGCCTGGGAGCCCGCAATGACACGGCCGAGTCGGTAGATGGCTGTAGACAAGTGTGCTGAGCCCTGGGGTATAAAGAGCAATGACTCTGGGGAGGCCTTGACCAGACTGGATGCTGCTTTTATCTGAAGTACATTTAAAGAGATAAAGGGGAAGCCGGTTGCTGCACATGTTCCTTTCACTGCGGCTGGAGCTTTACTTTGAGTTAAAAAAAAAAAAAAATCTCAGATGCTGGCCTCCCAGAGTCACCGGCTCTGTGCCGATGTGCTTGCCTCAAGAGGATCGGCCGCCTTCCTGTAAATTCCACCAGTGGGGACTTCCGTGAACCTCCCACCGGCCGTCAGGAAATGGTGTAGTGCATGCCTGTTTATGATTACACCATCGCTATTATTATTAATACTACCAGAGTATCACCAGAGTCTGTTCTCAACACTCTTGCTGGCTGCCTAAAGTGTCCGGATTTGCTCATTAAGCAGCCACACCAAGAATTTGTTACCTAAGCAGCCTTGACAGGAGAGGAAAGGCAAGAGTTAGGAAGGAAAGGGGGGGGGGGGGGGAGAGTCTGAGAGAGAGAGAGAGAGAGAGAGAGAGAGAGAGAGAGAGAGGCAGCCTGAAGCAAGTCACATCACACAGTGCCACTGAAGGAATGCTATCCTCATAAACTCATAAACAAGCACACCAAACCTTGTGTAAGGAAAGAAGAGGGGCTCTGAGGACTTGACAGGAAAAAGGCAAGATTTTCTACCCACTGGTTTCAGTTTTTCTTCCAGATACTCTTGGTGAAGTAAGGAGACTTCTGTTTGCTGACAGAGAGCCCTTGATTTCTCTTTCAAGATGATGATGTATTTGTGGGTAGGTAGTCTCCCTCTCTCTCTCTCTCTCTCCCTCTCCCTCTCTCCCCCTCTCCCTCTCTTGCTCTCTCTCCCCCCTCTCGCTCTTTTCTCTCTTTCTTTCTGATTAATAAATTGACTTCAGGGATAAAGATTGCAGCCCAGAGTAATCGCATTTTGTGTAAGGTGATTATGCTTGTGGCAGAATCATCTTGCTCTGCTATAGTACATGTGCTTGCATTTCCAGTGGGAGTTTAAGCAAGACCTGGTTCATTAGCATGAAGCTGCAATTTTATTTTCAGTTGCAAAAAGGAAACAAAAAAAAATGTGTGGGGGAATGCATGGCTTTCTCTTTTCTTGAAACACTGTGATGGTGAATTCGGGGGAGGGGGGGAAGAGAGAGAAAGAAAGAAAGAACAGAAAGCAAAGGTCTGGAAAAGCCGGTTCAGACATGAAGCAAATTCTGCATCACTTGTAGCTGTGTGGAATTTTATTTAATTACCAAGAACGAACTGTTCTGAGTCGTGGTGTTTTTTGTTTGTTTGTTTCGTCCTGTTTTGTTTTGTTTTCTCTCACAAGTGACTACTTGTTTGTCATTTTGGGGCCGAGTGTTGTAGATGAGAACAGCGTGTTGTATTTGCCTTAACCAGGTGTGTGTCCGTATGGGTATATTGTATAAGATTGGCTTTAAAAAAAGGTGGATTTCCCTGTACTTGTCTGGGCTTATGAAGGGGTATATTGTCACCATTCGTGTGTATGTATTTGTGTTAGGAGATGGCATTCACACACAAACACAGAAGTGGAAACCAGTAGTTACGAATTACAATTTTTACTGTTGAGGCAATTTAGAAAAATAGCAACCTGCTACAAAAGGCTTAGAAAAATTCCTTAATCATATTTTGGGGACAAATATACGTCCTGGTTTAGTTTGGCCACTGAAGGATCTGTGTGCCGTTATCAGCCGAGGGACCAAGATCCAGCTCTGTGATCTCCTGTGCAAGACGGGTGTCCCCCTCTTCCAAGGGAGGGAGGCACGTGCCACGTCAAACTCTGTCTTTTCCATCAGCATCAGCATCAGTGTTGGTTTCTGTTGTTCAGCATACTTAGACAACCCCCTTTTTATTCCCCTCCCTCCAATTACTTTTCTAGCTCAACTCAGATCCAAGAACTTGCCTTTGCTGGAAGGAAGAAAGCTCTTTGTCGACTTCTTTGTTAATCAAGTCGTTCTGTGACCTCTGCTGGTGTCTCAGCCTGCCTCCCCCTCAGTGAGCTTTGTGATTTAGACTTTCTGCCCCCCCTCTTTTCTTGTGGACCTTTTCCTTTGTAGTGACTTTAGCTTCATTTCCACCTGGTTTATTTTTGCACAATGCAATACAATGGCTTCTGCCAGTTGGGGACAGACTGTATTATTATTTTGTTTTCATTTTAGGGCAAGTTTCCTCTTCAAACTTGCCTATCACGAAAGATGTGTTTGGAAATACAAAACTACTGAATAGCATAAACTTATCATGAACATAACAGAGATAGTTTTACCTGAAGACACTGGAATTCTCATACCATTTAATTGTGACGGCAGGGGCTGAAATGATTTTAATTTTGAATGTTTACAAATGTTGATTTTTTTAAGCACTAGGGAAATTTGTCACATGAGATCATAGCATCAGTTATTAAAGAAATGAGTGTGCTAGTATTTCAAGAGAAGGAGTCTGTTTTGGTTTTTGTTTCGTGGGTGGATTCTGGCTAATTGTAAACAAATTTCAGTTCCACTGTGGTGAGTAATGGTTTGCTGGTCACACTTTTTCTCTGAGTTGCTAAGTGGTGTTGTTGATTCTATTAAGTTTGCTGGCTCTTACACATGCACATGTTTGCAGCTCCATGCAGCGGGGAAAGCATTGCTGGCCGGGCCCTCTCCTAGGTCCTAAAATCTGGCTAACCCAATTCCTGGTAATTAGTCCGTCTGTGACTTTTTTAAAACCTGCACCCCCCAATTCCTGCGTACCTCTTTCTGACCTCTACTACCTTCCTGCCCTGTGCTCAGGTATTCTCTTTACATCTTTAATTCAGATTTTTTGGTCTGCATTCAAAAAATGGCAGACTTTAAATGGGAACAGCTGGACCCATGCTGTTTAAGGAGATATGAATTAGCGAGCTAGCATTAACGCTATGAGGTTTGGAGGGTTTTTCCATTCTTTTCTTTTCTTCCTTTTTAATGCAGAGGCTCTGCTGTTGCTGTCTAGTCTGTAAATAAAGATACTCTCAGTGTGGCTGATATCTCTGTTTTAGAGCTCGTGTTGCTTGAGGAAAATGAGTCTCAGCTATGCCCATGTATGAAAATAGTGTTTACCGCTCTCTCGCGGCTATCAAAATGAAAATGAAGGGACATGGAGACACAGTTGAACAGATCCGGCATCCAGTTTATTCCTGTCATTGTTTCTTAAATGTGTTAAGTAGTGTGTTGATGTACACCTGTCTTAATAGCACACGATTTCGGCGAGTATGTTTTTATTTGGATTGAAAACTTTTCATTGGGAGGTGTGGGATCAGGTGGGGTAGAATCTTTTCTTTCTTTTCCTCTATACCCACTTAGTCATTTTTGTATTTGCGGACTGTCTTCTCAGGATGTGAATGGAATGCTCCAGAAGAGTACTAATGAAAAGCACAATTTAGCTCCCATAAGCCAGTCTGATAATGCATTTGCAGATGTGCAACACTGAAGTCTTTCAGCCCCATCTAACATTTGTATATCCTTTCCTTAAATTTCTTTAAGAAGTTTTTCCTATTAAAAAAAAATAAGTTTGGTAGTTTCTATTGTGCTTTGTTTCCCCAGTGTGAGGACGAGGTGGTGTACAGGGAAAAGAAAGTTGAGTTCTTCGGCACTGTTTTCCTTTGTAGTGACTTTAGCTCTGAGCAGTTTTGAGTCACCAAACTTGGTTACTGTAGAAGGGGTACCTGGGGACTTCTAGAAAAAGCAGGAAGTCACTTATACTGAGGCCCGAATCTGTGCAGGGTGCCAGGCAACACATCCCCTAGAGTAAGATAAAGCCTCTTGGCCAGTACAGTCTCCAGCTCCACTATGCTGATTCACCTGCACCAGTATTAGTCTTTCTTGGGATACAGATGAGCTGTGTCTTCCCAGGGCTGGCAGCACAAACTGCCCATTGGCACTCGCTCATCGAATTTGGAGATAAAGTCCTATCTACTCTTTTCCTCAGCTCCTGGACCAACGGGGCCCCAAATGAGACTCCACTGGGATGGGCATTTGCTTTTGACTTTGTGTGTTTTACTTTTCCCTCTTAAAATAGAGAACCATTTCTATTTTACTATTTCTACTCAAATTTTCTCGCCTGTGCACCAAGAGCTCTTCCTCTGTTCTTTTTAGTTGTAGTTAAAATACTGCCATTTTTATTTTAACCTTTTAATCATTTTATCACATTTTAATCATCTTATCACATTTAATCATATGATTTTCCGCATCCTTTTATAAACGGAGTTTTATACGTACATATCTAATCTCAGAGAATCTCAGAGTGATGTTGAATAGGCAGGGAGGAAACCAGTAACCCCAGTAGGCGGCACCGCTGCTTTTGACAATGCAGTTCAGTCACTAAGAAGGAAAAAAAAAATGAAGGAGTAAACAAAAATGCATCTACAGGATCCTGGGAGTCTGGAATCCCCCACTGTGCATTACCCTTGGCAAGAACTCCACCGGCCAGAACATTCTTTTCTCAGACTGCTCTTAGCCAACTTTGGAAGTAGCTGAACTATCAGCCTGTCTCCTGCATTTTCACCCCCATGCCAGGCATTTGGGGGGACCTCCTCTGAACTGCCCATTCTCTTTCCCGAATGCCTAAAGCTTTTTCTGTTCTATGTTCTGAATTCTAGCAATTGGTTATAAACCGGTTATAGAATGCCAGATTTATAATTTCTGCATAGATTAGAGTTTATGCATAAATTATAGATACAGACTCAGGTTGTTTTATGTTCTGGGGTCATCAAACCAATTTAATTTAAACCCCTTCGGGGCAGAACAACATCTCTTCCTCTTATTTTAACAATTTTCTTGCCGTTTTATTTCCAACAAAGCACATGCCCTTTTTAGTAAAAGTAGGCAACCAGAAGAAAATAAATAGCACTAACTCTTATACAGCCTAAGATATGTACGCAAATATTAACACTAATTTCTTATGTTTTTCTAACACACATATAAGTGCATGCACATTTATTTTCCCAATTTGGAAGCGACATTGATTATAAAGATTATAAGGCATACCACTGATTTATGAGGAGGGCTTGTGGTTTGTTTCTCTCTCTGTGTGTGTGTGTGTGTGTGTGTGTGTGTGTAGCAGCAGAAATGCATTCACACCAAAAGGCCATATCAATTGTAAAACACATCTCAAGTTCAGATACATTAAAATGTGAAGAAGGGAAAAAGAAAGCCTCTGAGAGGGGAAAATTCTGTTTGAAAAAAATGAGACAACACTGTTGTAGAACTTACTGTTTTGTAACCTGCTTTCGTCACTTAACATTTGGTGCCGTTAGATATTTTCCACAGCAGCATCTTTCATGTTTGCCTGCATGGTGTGCCAGTGCACAGGTACTCCACAGTTTAACCCATTTTTTAATTGCCAGTTGCTTCTATTTGTATAAATCTTTCCCAGGACCTAGCATTGTGCTAATATATACATGAAGCATTCACTCGTTCAGTTTGTTGATTATTTATGAAGCCTTTATTGAGCACAGACTGTATTCCAGTCATTATGCTGTGCCTTGGGGAATATACACAGCAAGGCAGAGGCTATGCTAAGAATTTGGAAGAGCTGAAAATGGCAGGTTGATGGTGAACATTAATCACCTGTTGCCTGCAGTTCTCAGATTTGCTAATTATTTGTTCCTGCCTCTGATACACGCTCTCCTTTGCCAAATCTAACTTTAGGACGGCCTCCTTTTGCATTGTGATTCCTTAGTTCTGCTTTGGAGGCCTGAGTATGCTCCGTTTTCCCCCATATTCGTTGGCCTGTCAATCAAATCGGTTTCTTTTTTGTGGGAACTGGTGCTAGAGATTTCTGGTGGCAACCAAAGAAAACATTTTTTTGTTGCTGTTGCTGTTGTGGGGAGGAAGATTTCAGTGTTTTATCCCGAAGCTGAGAATTTCTATGTTTTCTATGACTGTACTGCTTTGTAGCAAAATGCCTCAGGAATATAAAGATGATTCCTTTTCCCAGAAATTCATTTCTATTGACCTGGTGAGTTTATTTGGCACCCATAGTGGTCACCATATGTCTTAGTTAGGGGCTCAGAAAAATGGACCCAGTCGACGCTGATTACTATGATGAAGAATGCCATCCTTACTCATCTCTTACCTTTCTTGACTGTAATTTATACTGAAATCCCCTCTTTTGTTTCTATATCCCCAGGGACATCTCGGAGCTTCCAACATACCCCCATTCTCTCAAACACTTCAACCACCATTCTCTTCCTCCAAACCCAGCCCACCTCCTCTTCTTTAGTCCAACAAAGGAACACCTGTAATGTTGCTAAAAGATATTTTTAAACATTTGGAAAGAGCTGGTTTCCCAGCATCTCTGAGTCAGAGGTACCCATTTGTTTAGATACTCTTCAGATATAGGAAGGCCGATTGGGATGAGCATCCCAAACTTCTGGGTGATGAGCAGGAAACTGGATGGACCAAAAGTTAATGAATGGGAGCTCATTTATGACTTACATCTTCTCTCCCTCTGGCTTAACCATTCATGGCCTCTACTCACTGCAGACTCTCTCTGGCAGAGGGAGTAATACGTTATTTTCTGCTTGAGCACCCAGAAGCCATTGATGTAAATTGATTGGTACTTTTTTTGTATTTTTCTGAAATTCTGTTTACATGCACATTCCTCTTTGTCTGTAAAGTGATTTGTATCATAAAGCCCCATCCATTTTTCTTTCCAATCTAATAATGACACTAAACTCACTGAATTCTTGTGTCTAAAGATTCTTGCAAAAATAATGGGTCATCTATATAGGGCAGCAAAACATGGCATTACATCGAAGGAAACAAAATAAAATGGGCCAATGCTTTCTCTCAGTAGGAAATTCTCGGCATGAGGCTTATAGTCCTTTCTGATATTGATATATTGATATATATATTTATCAATATGTATGTATATATATACACATATATATACAAAGGCTTATAGTCCTTTCTGATATTGATATATTGATATATATTTATATCAATATGTATGTATGTATATACACATACATGCACATACATATATAAAAGCAAAACCTGATTTGTATTGATATAAAAGGGTTATATAGGCTTTATGCTTAACTTTTAAACACAGTCACTGGCCAACTCTGTAGGTTCTTTAGCTCTGGCAGATGGTAAAAAACCGACTTAATGTGAAGCAGCCCTTCTCTTCTTCATTTTACATTTGGAGCAGTGTTTCATACATACACCTTTAGAAAATTTCACAAACCTCCAGACAAATACTTGATCAAACGATGCAGGTTTGAACGACATAAGCAAATTAGTTTCTGTACAAACCTTGTGTCCCCATTCAGAGAAGAACAAATTGAAAAACTGATATTCAATACCAAGATAATTTTGGGAAGCAATAGAGCATTGTTTTGACAACTAAGGAACATGAAGCTTTTAGGACAAATAGAGGAAGAATTGTAGATTGTGCTTTCCATTTATTATCCAAAGGCATCTTAGATAGAAATGCCAGAAAACAATTGGGAAGGAGAGGTAGGTGTAGGAAGGAAGAGGAAGATCTGGAAATGGTTGGCAGAGATGTAATGCTATTTCAAGTGGTGATATGCATTGGAGAGCATACACCACAGCCATCTCCGCGTTCTGAATCTCATGTTCCTCATGGTTTTATCACTTAGAGTCAGGCTTTTGCATTTTGTATGTTGGATTGACACCTCTAGGTACCTTGATGTGGCGATTTCTGTATCCCTTTTGCAGTTTTTTATTATTGATGTATTTTTCATCCCACTCCAGTGTCTGCCAGTGGATTAGGTGTTATGGCTGAGATGGAAGGTGGCCTTTGATAAGAGCAGAATATAAAAGAGTGGGGTGGGGGCAGGAAGAGCTCTCTGCTTATATTTAAATAACTTGCTATGGATAATATATTGATTATTTGTTCTCTTTGGTTATCCAAAAGTTTTGCCCCCATCTCTTAATACCTGAAGAACAGACTTTGCTTTTCCAATACCTCCAAAGCAAATGTTCCTTGCAGAATAGTCTTTTTACTATTAAAGAGTGACCTGCAATTCTTTTATTTGGAAATCTATTTACATTTTACTGGCAAAGTTTATAATTTGTTCTAGCTAGAATGTTCTGTCTTAATAGGACCTATGACAAAATGGAAATTTGGCTAAACTTTTACCAGTGAATTGGAGTTGCATGCTTTCTTACATTTGGCAGTTTCTTTTCTAATTCTCTGAATTATACTGTGAGTCCTTTCATGGAGGAAGTGTCTCCAGCCTTCTCTCTTCTTCTCTGTACATGGATGTTGTGATACACACTAGGTGGGAGCTCGGAGTATATTTATTGATGATGATTATGTTTACAAGATCTTGATGTATCACTAAACAAGCAGAAATCTGTTTTCTTTTCATTCATTTATTTGCTCAAAAATAATTACAGAGAATTTCCAATGTGTCAGATATCGTGTGCCCTGAGTGCTGGGGACAGAGGGAGCATGATATGGTTCCAGTCCTCATGGAGTTCAGGAAACAGATAAAATAGAACAAAACAAAGCACAAGTGGTAACAGAGGAGCAAAACCAGTAGAAAAAGGTTTTAACTAAGACTTGTGGTGCAGAACTAAGTTGAGTTCAAAAGGGGAATATATGGATGCACATATCTGGGAAGTCCAAAGATAGGTGTTTAAGGACACCTGGATGTTAAGTCATGTTATTGGGACTCAGGCTTAGTTTCTCAGGTCCACTGGTGGCTCCCAGCTGACATCCACTGTGATGGCAGCCCCAATGGATGGACCGCATTCATCCAAGAAGTAGGGGGCTCTGAGAGAAGTTCTGGGAGCAATTCTGTCGCCCCTGGGGCGTGTCACCTACCCACCCCCAACCGATTCCTGAGACTTAATGTCCACGCCTGGGTAAAACATTCACTGTTCAGAACCTACAAGTAGGCTCAGCTCCAAGAAAACATGAACTGAGAGTAAAGGGAGAGGTGGTTTCCCAGGAAATATTAAAGAGCTGTTACCAGAAGGAGAAATAAATGCTGGTTAGGTAAAAACAACAGATGCCCACTACACAAATAAATAAACATTATAATTGCAGCCTATAATGAGGGCTAAGACACAAACCACAAGGCTGCTTGGGTAGGACCATAATGGAAGGGGTATTAGGAATAGTGACATCAGGCATGGTTTATCCAAGAAGGGGATCTTCTCAGCTGAGACCTGGGGATTAGGTGGCTGCTATCAGGGAGGACACTGCTAGGTAGAGGTGGTAGCAAGGAGGACACTGAGTGCAACCAAGTTCCAGAAGGCCAGGTTGGCCGAAGCTCAGAGTGCAAGGGAGTGTGGCCAGAGAGAGAGTTCTGAGGGGTGCAGGAACCCAGATCACACTGGGTTAGAGCTGCATAGCACTTCGTGTAATATCAGAAACCCGCACCTGCCAAGCATTCTACAGTTAAAGCAAGGGTCAGGAGGAGTTACAGAGAGTTGGGGAGAAGACAAGAGGGTGACCTTTTTTTTTTCCTTTGGAAAGTGTTGGAGCATCAAGTAGTTGTTTTTCTCCTAGGATCTTAAGCACCTCTCCATCTGCTACAAATAACTGAAATCTACCCAATTTGACTTTGCTGCCGCTCATCAAAGGCAAGCCCACGTATGTACTAAACCCACTGCTTCACTACATCCAGCTCTGATCCCTATTTTCAAAGAAACCTGATCCTCAGACCTCTACAATGACTCCTTCACGGATGCTGAATCAGCAGGCTTCTCCTGCTTATTTACCAAAAAACTGATGAGGAAGGGGGTGGATAAAGGAGAAACTCAAAAAAAGGAACAGTGTGTGGAACATTGAAAATCCCGAGGTTACCTGCAGAGCTGGGGAGAATGGAATGGGGACTCCTTGAATAAATCACAGTGCTTTACACAAGGTTCGCTCTGTCCAGTACCAAGCACCTCCAGTTGACAATCAGAAATACAAAACTGTTTAATAATGGTGAGTGTTGTTAGGAATTTCAAGTATCTTCAAGGGCATTTGACTTAAATGAGCTCAGTGATGGAGTATTCAAGTAAAGAGAGTGTTGTTAATGTGCTAAATTAAAAGGCTAATCAAAGAGGCAAGTGCTACAAATGAGAACAGGAACACAATTAGTTAATGGGGGATTGAGAGGAAGACGGGAGGGAGGTGTTTTGGGTTTTTTGTTGTTGTTGTTGTTGCTGTTGTTTTGTTTTTTGTTTGGTTTGGTTTGGTTTTGGTTTTGGTTTCACATGTGTGATAGCTTCAGATATTCCCTGAAGCTTTCAATATTTTAAACCAATGAAAGGGGCAAAGATTCTTACGCCATTCTGTCATTTGTAACATTAAGCCAAAAGCAGCCTACTTTACTTTATGACAAAAAGAGATTGTGTGTGCACACATGCCTAGGCACTCAAACATCCCTATCATTTATCATATGCAGGTAATAACAAGTTTCTTAGTGTATTATAATCATTAAGACATTATAATCATTAAGATCATGGACTTTGTGGTAAATCGGACTGTTTTCAAAATCAGGCCCTTCCAGTATTATACACATCTAACCCTCAGTTTCTCCAAATTTAACTCAGGCTGATGCGAACACATGAGGTTGCCGTTCACCTGGTGCTGAGCCGGATTGCTGAGTGGCCATCCTGGTTTCCTTCCAGCAGCCTTCTCTGTTAGTTGCTCCATTCTTCTGGTGGGTCAATGCCCGTATGATCTTTCTTGCTAAATATTTTGCCCGTCACTCTTTCCTAGCACTTATTTTTAAAAGGGTGTGGTGAATTCAAATGATGCATTGCAAGAAGGGTCCTCATAAATCATACATAGCAGGTAGTAGGTGTTAGGGAAAAGTTACCTATAACCACGGTCACCACTGTTAGGACAACAAACCAAATCCCCTGCAAGGGTGAGTGAGGGTGTGCACAGTTGCAGGGGTGACCCCCCCCATCTGTCCACAGTAGGCAATGGTTCAAAGAGCATGGAGCTTTGGAGCCAGCTCGATATGGGTTCAAATTCATTTTGTACCAGCTCCTCACTGTGTGACCTCAGACATTTTACTAAACCCACTTTAAAATGGAGGGTAATACTTGAAAAAGCACGAGAATGAATTGACAGAACCATTTTCATTGCTTAGCCCAGTGCTTTGCTCTGAAATGTGAGACTTTAGGCTCCTTTCCACCCCATCACTAAATAAAACTCATAAGCAGAGGGGGGAAAAAAAGCTTCAGAGAGGGGTGAAGAGGAAAGAAAACAGAAGATGAAAGCAGATTTTAAATTTGGGCTGTAAAGGAATGAATTAACATCGAGTCTTTGTATCTACATCCTGAAAAATGGGTAGAAGAAAAGGCCCATGAAAAGTGTTTGCCTTTAAAAAAGAATTATGATTATTCTCTTTATGAAAACAAAAGTTATAACTGGGCATTATAAAATTGGAAATATGAATAAAAACATTAATCTCCCAAACCTATCACTCACTACTGTTAATATTGTGATGTATTTCTGCATCTTCTCAAAGATCAATATACTTGAATTTACTTGGATATCCTTTTCCTTCAAAAATTTGGGTCACACTAGAAATATAATTTCATACAAATTATTTTAGAAACAGTTTCTGGTGTTACTACATATTTTTGAAAATATGGGTTTTTTAAGTTGGTATCATCTTTTAGCATTTGGATATAATATAATTTACTTACCCATTTCCTTGTTGTTGGATTTTTTTTAACATAGTCCATGATAAATATTAATGAAATGAACAGTAACAACTTTAATATGTACCAAGTGGGCAAAGGAGGATAAGCAGACGAATCAGATGGAAAAATCAAATGACCATAAATATAGGACATTATGTTCATCCCCCCCAATGTCAAATAAATGTAAACTAAGACCAGGTTTTTTTTTTTCAAATTGAGAGAAATTTTTTTAAGGATAATATATTGAATGCTTGCCCGAGTTTGACAATACTCATTCTCAAGCATTAGCTTGCAAGTATAAAGTATTTTTTAAAAACAGAAGAGCTTGTACTTTATGACCCAACCGAGGAGTATCTCCCAAGGAAATCAGAGACACAGGAAAAAAAAAATTATGTACAAGGATACGTGGTACTAAGTTATTTAAATATACTAAATATTTTTTCAAGCTTTCATTTGGAAGTTTCCATACAGACATTTCTTGGCTTGTGTAGAACCCATCCCTATAGCTAGGAATTTATTCTTTCTGCACCAGCATGGCACAGACAGAAACTAAGCCCGTGCTGTGCCAGTTCTCCTTTAGCCTGGAGGAATTCATGATGCAGCATTGTGATTGGAGAATGCACTACTCATTGAATAAGATGGAATTCAGGAAAAAAATAATACTCATTTGTGATGGCAAGAAATCTCTGAGTTCCATTCCAGAGCATTGAAAATACTGATCATAGAATATAGCAGTACATACATGAGTGACATCAGAGTATTTTAGATGCAAGAAGGGGCTCAGGGAGGGAGAGGTAGCCAAGTTTATACACTCAAAAGCATGTATAGAAGGAAAGTAAACCAGGTATTAAAAAGTGACACTTTTTGAAAAGATCATAACAGTTGTTAAGACAAAGATGAAAGTTTATCATAAGGTTATTAGAAGATGCATTTTCTGAGAGCAAGACTTTAAGGCATGTAGACTAAGTATTCAGTGTATGGCATATTTTTTAAAAGTGTTTGTTTGCCACTAAAGACAAATGCGGAGTTTGCTCCCAAGCCTGTTCCCATTCCCAGCCCCTCTTGATGTTAGAACTTGGCTACCGCCCAGCATCAGCAACAATGATTTGCAATTTCTGACTTCTAAACCAGAAACATTTGGCTCTGGTCTGTTTGCATCCTAAGTCCGGCGATTGTACAGTTGGTGAATTGTACCCAGGCATGGAGCCAAGGATGAAATCCAATCTTTGCTCCCCTTTGCCCCCCTTAACAAACTATGTACCACAGTCTGGAGCTGCATCCACCCAGAGGCAAGGGTGCCATTTTCTTTGCACAAAGATGAGATAAGCTGTCAGTTCGTACACCTTCCAGCCTGCCCAGGGAAGGGTGCCTTTACCTAATTCACAACAAAACAGTGTAGGCAGGCAAACTCCTGCCAGAGTCTACTCTTTTCTCTCATCAAAAAGAAATACTCCTCTTGCTCTTGGGCATCAGATACCAGCTCAAGCTGCTATTTGCAGGGGCTTTCCTCATGAAAATTCAAATTTGAGAAGGGAGATGAAAACGTCTACCTTGATTCTAACTTCGTAGAGGAACTCTGTTCTGTATATATCCATAGACTATTGGATTCCATTAGCCTCTATGTGAAGAGGGATCTGATATTGAGCCTAAATCTTTCTGAAAGCCTTAGAATTGTCTTTAGTGAAGTGTTAAATAGTAGCCTTCAAGCATTCACTTTTTAGATGTCTTCACAGGATTTAAAGGAAGAATAAAACATGCCAGGATATTTATGAATCATGAGATTTAATAGAGACCAAAGTAGATCTTATTATTGATGTGCTTACTGCTTCATTAAATTCCCCTTAAGGTTTGCAGCATGGATATGGATCATTTGCAATAATAATTATGTAGTGATCGATTGATTGGGTCTGACATTGCACTTGTCACCTTGAAATGCAAAATCCATCTATTTTCAACAGTGTGAACATTTCTCGCTAATCTTACACACCAGCATGCAATAGTTTATTTTATGGAGAAAGTACGATTTATAAAGTTTGGAGACTTAACATTAACCTTTTGCTAAAAACTGAAGTATCACTTGTCATTTTACAAAGAAATGAAAATCATCCAACCAGCAATTTTTTTGAGATTAGAAAACAGAGTCTAATTTCAAAAGAACTTTTCAAACCAAAAATGCATGTACTTCAATTGAGTGCTTCAAGTGTATTGTGAGCATTGCAGTTGAATGAGCCTTCCCACGGACCGTGGCTGATACAATTGCAAGCTTGAGGCTAATTCTGCTTGTGTACATATGCACAAACGTGTGCGCATGCACACACGCACACCTGCTTACCTTTATTTCCACACCTAACTCTCTAAGTAATTCTCTCTATTCCTGAAAACAATAATGGAAAATTCTGTTTCTGAAAAGTGTGGGTGCTTCCCAAGATTTCTGCACAAGATATTACTGTATGTTTTACCACTTGAAGATTCACACATTTTTTTCCAAGTTGTGATTTTTTTTTTTAAATAGGGAATGGAAAACTAGTGACCTCATTCTCTTGCATTTTCATCAACTTTGATTTCCAGAACTTGAACTGTATTGAAGTGATGACATGGCCAGTCTGAAGTCAGTTTAGCAGCGCATAATCATGCTTGGAGTTGCTTATGAAGGGCCAGGCATTGGGCCTCATGCTGGATAAAACAACAAATGGAGTTGGTGTGACCTTTTACCCACATGGAACTTAGGTTCTAACAAAGAAGTGTTCCATCTTCAGTCTTACTGAATTTAGAAATGCAGTATAATAATTGGCATGAACGAGATTCACAACATATTAATCAATTAAGGGCTGACAAATGAAAAAAAGGAATATATACTAAGGTCCCCTTTGAAATATATTAAAAATAATAATGATATGAAGAAAGATATGATTATTATTCCCATGATGCATGTTATGAATTTGAAGACTGGTGAGGTTAAAAATTCCTAAAATTTATGAGCTAATAAGTATCAGAGAGCCAGAATATGAACCCAGAAACTCGTTCTGCAGAGGCCATTGCTTTGCACAATTTATTTCTAGAAGTGTGTATACACACCAAGATGGTATGGCTGGTTGCTATTTTCTTCTTTTCACTTCCCTCAGTTTCGTATTTTCCCTGTTATGTATATGTGATATTTACATAATAAAAACAGTTTAGAGGAATATAAATAAATAGAAAAAATAAGCCTCTTATAGGACATAATAACCAGCAGGCATCATAGTATCAGAATTTGTAAAGAACGACCTGCAAGGTACTGAACAATATTTCGGAAGTCTCCAGTCCTGTGACCTAAATTGAATTTTCCCTCTAAGCCATGAGGTACTACCAGTACCTAATAACATCATTCGCCAAAGCTCTTCCCAAGTGTGGGAACCCTCAAGTAGCTGTTTCTGCTTGCTGACCCGAGTCTCTCATTCAAACATGCATGGACACCCAGAGTCTGCCAGCCATTTGCTGGTTCAGACAATTTTCCCTCCTATTCCATAATAACAACAAGAGTAAAAAACAGAATTTAACCATCCTCTTGTGTTTTTCACATATATAGTCTAAAGTCGTCTGTCAAAACAATCCCAAATGATAGCTGAATAATGTATATAATATATAAACATATATGTGTATATATATATATATTAAGCCCAAGTTAAATAATAAAAACAGCATTCATATATGGAATTCCAGGTGCTACATCAAAGACTTTGCATTATTAAACTTATCCCCATCTCCCCTCCCACCCCGTCCAACAGATTTGAGAGTATAATGCAGTGCAGAAAGTTACTGCAGCTTCTCATGGGGCAGAATCAGCGCAGTCTGCAAAAGCTTCTAAGTGAATTGGGCACCTTACCTCATCCCCATCAGGAGATGACCACCCCTCTGATTAGGATGGGCTGTTCTAATTCTGAGATGGAGGGAAGCTGTATCAGGGTAACAGATGAGAAAAGTGATATTTAGAAAAGCAAAATAACTTGCTCAAGATCTGGTTTGCCTGGCTTCAAAATTAATGGTAAAAGTGGGATGAGAATGTTGAGCTTCTGTAGTCAAGTCAGGACCTCTTTCTACTAGCTTGCTAACTTCTTAGTGTGGATATTTCAACTACAGCACCCAGAGACAAGTGTTTTTCGTGTTGGTTACATGTGCATGGCCAGTGGAGATAGGGACGCTAAACCAGGGGACTCTAAGCTGCACTTCCTTCAATGACTTGCTCTGTTATTGGGTATTTCTCTGCCTTCTTGCAATTGTGAGTGGTCAAAGTAACCAACTCCACTAGGCTTAAGCAAAATCACACATGAATGGAGAATTTACTGGCATGCTAAACAGAAAGGTTTAAAAGGTAGGTCTCAGAGGGGGGTGGGGGAATGGGTTAGCCTGGTGATGGGTATTAAAGAGGGCACATACTGAATGGGGCACTGGGTATTATACGTGAACAATGAATCATGGAACACTACATCAAAAACTAATGATGCAATGTATGGTGACTAACATAACATAATAAAAAAATGTTAAAAAAAAAGGTAGGTCTCAGATGCAGCTGCATAAAGAAACTCAGATAATATTCTCAGGACTATTATAGATACATTATAGATGGAGTCTATAGATATCTGTATAGATTAGATAAAGATATATAGGCAGATCTATCTAAAGTATATACAGATATAAACACATATATGTGTGTATACATATGCACACGCACACATTTGTCTTTCCTTTTCTCAGCTCTGTTTTTCTGTTTTTGATGTAGGCTTCAGTCACAGACAAGCCCTTCTTTCTGGTAGCCACCAGCAGTTCCAAGCTTCTGTTCTTCTAGCTGAGTACCCCCAGTTGAAAGAGAGCATCTCTGCCTCCAGTAAAAAGACTGGAGTTTTAAGTTTAAGCAAAAGCTTCAGGACTGTCTTTCATTGGTTCAGCTTAGGGTATATGCCCATCCATTAGCCAATCATATTGGTCCAGCAGTAGCATCTGGTCACTGGACAGATGTGGATCACATGACCACCCACAGAGGCCAGAACTTTCATCTTTGCATCCATTTGATCTGAGAATGGAGGAGGTGTGGGTCTATTCAAGACAAGTGGAGGTGGGCAGTTAATGCTAGGCAAGGAAAACAGTTGTTCTATGTCTCATTTTTGTCTTTGCTAGTGACAAGTCTCTGAAATGATTCTGTCTAGCAGGATTTCTTACTGCACAAATCTCTGGCATCCCTGGGACTGAGAGAAAGTCCTAGAATATTTACAGTCATTGAGTATCCCTCTGATGAATTCCTCCATACTCCTTAAAAATCCTTTGCTACAGGTCCGTAACAGCACCATGAACTCTGAAGATGTAGTTCATGTCTTGAGTCTAGTCCACCTGTGGGCTCCATTGTGTTTTTAACGACATGCATGGTGGCTATGTGTGTGTGTGTGTGTGTGTGTGTGTGTGCACGCGTGCACCTGCATGCATGCACACACATATGTGTCCATCTTTACAGATAACTCTCTTATCTATCCTGGTCAAAGAATGGGCAGCTTTAGCTAATTATATAGTACGGTTAGTTGAGAATTGGCTAATGTGGGGATCAGATTGAAAAGTATGTTGCATCTCTCCATCATTCATTTTACATTTCTGGTGATAAGACAAACAAAAAATCAGATACCCTGGGTGATTTTCAGTGATGAACCTGTCTTTGGGATCTCTTACAATTCAATAGGCTGTTGATCCAAGACTACCCATTGTCTTTTTGCTTAAATGTTTGGGTTTTCTATGTGCTTCAGGACTTTTTCTTTTGGAAATTAGTCTGTTTCAAGGCCCTGGAATAATAATCACTCTTTGGTTTCTGGTGTAAACATTTATTGAAAGTCTATTATGTGCAAGCCCTATGCTAGGCCCTTGAGATATGAATTCATAACACATAATCCCTGGCCCCAGGAAGCCCCAAATTTATTAAGGTGAATTAGTTGGGGAGTGATCTAAGCAGATGGCCCCAAAGGTGTCTGATGAATGGCATTAAACAGATACACAGCAAATAAAAAGGAAAACTAATGAATTAGTTAAACCTGTATTTCTCATGAACAGGCACTCTTCTTGTCAGTGGGTATGCAAAAGTAAGCAGATGGAGAAGATCATCCATGGCATGCAGCTTGCTTTCCATTGTAAGAGACAGGCCATAAAGAGGCAAAGCAAATATATGAATGCATGATGGCAGTCTGTGATAAGTGCTCTGAAGGACAGAAATGGGACTTGAGATAGAGTCGTCAGGAAGGGCTTCTTGGGAGGAGGGGATGTGTAAGCAGATTACCAAAGTGAATCCAGCTGTACAAAGAGCCAGTGCAAGAACCTTCTAGGCAGGAGCAGCAGGAAGTGCGGAGTCTCCAAGGCTGAAAGAGATGGCCAAGTTCAAAGTTAGAGCAGCTGGAGGGTAGTAAGCAAGAGGGGGAGTGGCACGTGATGAGGTCAGAGAGAAGGTGGGGCCTTCCATGAGGGGCTGAAAGGGCAGGTAGGGAGTATGTGTAAAAGTATAGCACATTTTGGACATGGTATTAGCTTGGAAAGAGTTGGGAAGGAGGCCACCCCGGGGTGAGAGCTTGACCTCGTCTAGAACTTCTTGATTATTGTCCGTCATCCTCCTTCTTCAGGATGGTTTATATTTTTTAAACATCTTTATTGAGGAATAATTAACACCTACTCAACTGCACACATTTAAAGTGTACACTTCGGTAAGTGTTGAGGTCTGTGCGTACCCAGGAAGCAGTCACCACAATCTGGAGAGTGAGCATCTCCACTCTCAAGTGTTCTCCTGCCCCGCTGTCATCTCTCCCTCCCACCCTCCCCAAGGAAGCCACTGATCTGCTTTCTGTTTCTATACATTAGTTTGCCTTTTCTAGCATTTTATATAAATGGAATCATGGAGTAGGTGGGGTTACTTTTTATAGCCGTTAAGCCTACACAGAATTCGAGTCTTCTAATCTTTTTCTCATATGTGTCCTTTGTGTCTGAAAAGGATCTTAAAAGTCGTTTAACAATAACCTCCTTTTCTACAGTTGAGGTCTTAGAGCGTGTGTTTGCTTGACTCTGAAGAGTTGAGGGATTTTCCTGACTTAAAAAGGCAGAGTTTGGCTCCCCTTACCTTTTCTCCATTATTATTTCAGAATATGCCATTGACCTAGAAAAGATAAAGGGGGATGAAAATGACAAAAAATTGGGAAGTGGTAACAGAGTGATGGAGAAACAAACCACAGGAAGATGCTGCTTAATGCTTCTGGTCTCAGAAATAAGATTCAGGGATGACCAATCTTGAGCTAATTAGAATAAAATAAAATACACCTCACTACACTTGCGGTTGACGTAATTGAATCTCTGATGATTCAGAATGGCCTTGGGGTCATCATGACGTCAACTCTGGAATCAGAAGCGTGGCAGAAAGGGGTTACTCGAGAATTCACGTTCAGGGAGGATGCGCATGTGTGTGCTAACACACATGTGTTCACCATTCTCCCCAGTAACAATAAGGGGCTAACTCATTTATATTTTATTTATGTACAATTTACGCTTTGCTGCTTCCCAAAGAATTTGAAAGCACTCACAAGTTGCAGAACAATGTAAAGGATGACTTTTAGATGTTAACCTCTACAGAGGCCGGATGTAAAATTTATCCATACATCCCTTTATCAAGCCTTTTTCAGGTACACACTTATTAGACACCTACTGTCTCCAAGATATTTTTCTAGATACTGGTATACCCAGTGGTGAACAAAATAATTACTTCAGTCTCTATATTTGTCCGCATGTGTTTGTGTATTTGAGGGTGGTTCCCTGGGATTTGTTAAATATATTATGAATTGATTGTAAAACAAGAAAGCCAGTCCTATGCAGAGGAGGATGTTAAATTAATATACCAGTTTGACAACAGCCGTTGCAATTAAAAATGCCCATACTCTTTGATCTTCTAATTGCACTAGGAGAAAGTTATCTTAGAGTTACACTCACCCATGTGCACAAAGATGCGTGCATAATGAGGCCCATGTAGCCTTGCTTGTTGATCCTAAATGCTCATCAAGGTAGAACTGGTTAGACAAGTCATGAGACATACTTAGGATTGAATACTATGCATTTATGAAAAGCATGATGTTGACTCACCTGCACTGCCACTGAACAAACTCTTAGACATATGGTCATGGGTGTGGGGGGAGGAGGGAGCAAGAAGCATACAGCATGTGTGGTAGGCTTCCATTTGTCAATAGGGTGGAAAGGGGCTATATCTGTGATATGTAACAACACAAGACACAACTTCAGAAAAGTTGCTGCGGATCAGGGGAGCTAGGATGGACAAAGGGTAATCTCTTTGAATTATTTTAAATATTTACAGTGTACACACGTGGGATTTGTTTTGTTAAACTAGTTTTAAAAGTGGATACATAGATAAAATGATAAGTAAAGGACACACAAAGATTTTCTAATACTTAGCTTAGGGTGTCTTATAATGATTTTATGCAAAAGTCCCCTCAGGTTTCTATTCTGTCTCCCTTCCCCCTTTACCATGCCCTGGCACAAACAAACAAAAGGGGGTGGGGGTATCTCCGCAACTACACCCTCTCATCAGATTCCCCTACTGCCAATGAAATTAATGATCTGTTAACTGCTTCTCAGAACCCTAAAGCAGCCTGGAGCCTTGAAGGAAGGGGATGCCCCCAGGTGGAGACATTGCACCTGGACAGCGATGCTCCTTTGGGTCACCGAGGGTGGGCATTTGTGAACCAGGTGTGGGACTGGGGGGGGGTCTCAGCTCAGAAGAGGAGGATCTCTGTGACTGGGGGCTGGAAAAGGGGGATGAGAGAACTTCATGGTACCCAGGGATCCCAAGCTCAGACTTAGGACATGGAATCCTAAGAAGAAAGCCATGCAGGAACACAACTTCCTCCTCTATTTAATAACAGTGGTAGATTCAAGGAGTGAAGGGGCTCAAGGCAGAGGAAAAAAAGGAGTGATTCCAGACAAAAACAGAAATTGAGGTTAACCCCTGGGGCAATTTTATTCATTCATTCATTCATTCATTCATTTAACAAATATGAATTGATACTTTCTTTGGGACAGATGCTGTGCTCCATGTTGGGCATGTGATGCAGGGAACGTTGCAACAAAGTCACTGCCTTCATTGAACCTTCAGTTTCATGCTAGGGAGAGAGTCATGTGTCAGATAATCTCTCAGACAAATATACAGTTATAAACTGTGATAGGGATTATTGAAGAAGCTTGCAGTGTGAAACAGAGGGGACTGATCATGTCACAAGAACAGAGGAGTTCTCGTTCTCCTGTTTATTTAGAAGTCTACTACTATTAACAAATAATAACATCATCCCCACTTTACAGTCGAGGACACTGAGGGACAGAGAGATGAGGTTCATTGCCCCTCACAGCAAGTATGGCTGCAGTTAGGACTTGAACAAATTAGCACAGGGCTCAAGCTTAAAGAGAGATTGCGTCTGTGCAGGGGGTTGTTTTAAGTATAAAATCCACGACCTTCATGGTTAATAGTAAACAGAGATCTATGCTCAAGTGGTTAGTAGTGAGCAGAGATCTCTAACCACAAGGATTAATCTAGTTGCTTTGGTGACATTTGGAGTATGAATTTGGGACAGGAAGGACCCTAAACCACTGCCCATAATTGAACGAAGCGGAGGCAAGACAAAGTAGAGACTGTTATTAACAGTCTAGATATAAGACTGTGATTATTTTTTTTGTTTTTATAAAAATAATGTGACAAAATGATAACGCCACAGGAGAAAAATTAGTGACTAAAAAATGAAATGTCTGTCTGTATTTACTTGAACCCCCAAAGCGGTAATAGGTGGTAAAGGATGTGGTGTTTTTTCCCGGGGACACTGACAGTGAAAAATTAGGATTCTGAACCTTCGGTTGTGGATGGACCAAGGTATTGATATAGCCCCTGAAATGAGGTATTGGACAATCTTTCTGGGAGAAAGTCTTTATCCCTTTCTTATACTTCTAGAAGGACATGGTGCCAAAAAAAAAAAAAGGAGTTTAGGAAAACTGCTCTTCTCAAAAAGCCAAGAAACTGTGGTTCCCTATTTTGGGACATTTGGCAAATCTCATTTTCCTACAGATGTTGTTGGACATAAATTGATGATTTCAAGAAGCAAATAGAATATTCTGCAATGCTTGGTATTAAGGAGTTCAGTGTGATCAGATGGGGCTTTGTCAAATTGAAGTATTTGAATTAACTCACACCGTAAAAGTGAAAGTGTAAAGCTTTGCTTTTCTTCCGAGCTAATCAATGAAGATTAATATTCTATGGGAACCTGATTTTGCAGATGGAGCTGAGCTGTACTATTTTCCCTTCCATTTTTTCTTCATAGTAAATAAATCATTTTTATTATACTGTATGAATTTACTTAGCTCTTTTAATAGCCTTTGTAAGAATAATGCTTCCTTTGATTATATTACATTTTTAAATGTGTGCCATGTGTAATACAATTCTGCTGTTGGGGGGAGGGGGTAGTGAGAAGAGAAGACTTGCCGAATATATCAGCCTTACCAGCTCATGCCCTGCGTTCTAAATCAGATGAAGAAATGTCTGGGTACCCTGGGAGTTTTAGGGGTAAATTACTAAGTGTTTACTTGGATGAAAAGGTTCATACCTGTGCCTTGTTTAAAACTTGTTCTACTGGGGAGGATTAGATTAATCTGAAAGGACTTGGTCTTTGTAAAACTGTTCTGGTTGTTACTTTGTACCGTTTTTATCTCCAAGGTGCTGGCAAATTTATTTGATTTTTTTTTCCCTTAAAGGATGGAAATAAACTTTGTAATTCCAGGGCTAACATCCACACAGTATGAGTTGATCAGCCAAATTGAGGAGCTGCTGACTGGTTGATTTGGCATATACTGCAAGTAGTCTCATTCACAATTGATAAACTGACTTCTCACCCTGCATTCTTGGAGGTTTAGTCCTTGAAGGACAGATATAGCATGACCTCTACCAATTGTACTTTGCCTGAAACAAGAGGAGAGGAGGGGGGAGCAAAGGAGAGAGAAGGAGGTGAGAAAGAAAGAAGGAAAGACAGGAGAGGGAGGGAGGAAGGAAAGAGAAACAGAGACCCAGAGAGAGATTTTATTAGAGACAAAAATATAGTATGATTTTATTCATCAGACTGAACCTTAAATTATCAAAGCTCCTGATGAGAAGAAATCAGAGTCTGCCGAACTTTACCTATGTCTTTTTGTGCCATTTACCTTGTGTAGAGTCAACAAACTAATCCTCTTAAAGTGCTTTGTCCAAGTCACTCTCATGTTCAGAACCATTAATAAATAGCTCTGCACACATTATTAAGGGATTAAAAATCAGTAGTTGCATCTGATAATTTAAGGTTTTCTTAAATCTCTCCTCAATCTGCAAACTGTGTGTGTGTGTGTGTGTGTGTGTGTGTTCCTCAAAGTAATAAGCTCATGGGACCTTGGTTCTGTTTCTGCAATTTGTTAGTCATATGACAAACATCACTCATTTTTTCTAGGCCTCAACTTTTTTTTTGTAATGGGAATAATAGTAGTAAAAGCAATGATGGTGATGACAACGATGTAATGCTCCTTAACTGATTTAAATAATGTTTTGGGGGAGGGAATCAAATTAGAGACCATATCTACAGGGACTTCCTCCCTCTCAGTGGTCACTGGCGCTATTGGTTGTTAGTACACGAACACAAGGGTGAATCAAACTCATCTAACTCAATACAGAGGAGGCTTTGCGAGCCTGATGGAATGCATAATTAAATGCCTCTACTCACTCTGGCACATACCAGACCATCGTCAATTCAAAATTGAGCTTTCTGGGGAGACCTCAAGTCCTGATATTCTATAGGGTTGATTTGAATGGAGATACAAGAGCATTGCTTCCAATTTTGGGGGGTAAGAGTAACATTCCATAGCTGCCTACCTCTTTTGGACTTTGGTGGCTGATTTTATCACAGATAAGTGGAAAGACTGTGATAAAGTAGGTAAACAGTAAAGATGGTTACAAAGCAAACAGTAAGGGTCCCTCTTCTTCCACCCCCCCATTGTCCTCCTGCTGATAGTGTGCCGTCAATGCACTGTTTAGCTATGTATTAGCTATCTATTACTTTCCATCTAGATATACATTAGGTCCCACTGCATGTCATTGTGGTATTTGACCATTTAGACTTATAATAACAACAATGTACTATGCTTCAACTGAATACACATCCACATTATAAATGTATAAATACATATTATTTTAGCCTAGGGGAACATACTCTACAGTCTCTTCTGATTCAGTACCTTTCCACTCAATGTTTTGGAGATCTTTGCATGTCAAAATGTGCAGATATGTCTCATTTTTTTTAAGGTTACATAAACCCTTATGTTATGTGTCCTCATTTATTTGAATATTTATTTCCTTATTAATGGACATTAAGTCCATTATTTCCTTATTAATGGACATTAAGTCCTCTCCCAGTTTTCACAATTATCAGCAATGCTGCCTGACCCCCTCAGAACGTACGCCTCTGGGTGCATAGGTGAATTTTTTACAGAACATATTCCTAGAAGTAGACACCTCGAGCCTTTTAAAAGGCTCACTCACGCATTCGGCCTTTTGCATGGTGAGTGCTTATTAAATTTATAATTATATGACCAATGATGTATGTACAATGAGCTTTATGAGCAAAAACTCTCACCCTCAATTTAGCAAAGTGGTCTCTTACCTCAGACTCGGGCCACCTTAAGAAAAAAAATGGAAAAAGTTTAGAGTTTGTTGTACCTAAGAGATGTGTTGGTTTTAAGAGGGAAAGAAGTTCTTATGTGGTCTTTCAAAAAGTTGCAAAGTACAAAATAAATTAGGAAAGTGATGTGTGTGTGCATGCATGCGTGCGTGCACATATTTTGGACATTTTATGTCCAAGTCAGTATGAAAAATGTGAATCCTTGGAGGAGCTGCCATTTTGCTATTGAGGTCCAAGGTCATGTATCTAAAGTTCTAAATTTCTACCCCTGGGAAGCAAGTATATGCTCACTGTTCCCTTTAATAAAGACACAGAAATGGACCATGCAGTCTGCACCAAAGCATGAGTGAGTGCTATTCATTTTAAGAAGCACTCAGGCACTGTGAAAATTAGCACTGGAGCACGGTTCCAAATGAAAGCGACACCATAGGCCTAATGAGAAACTGAATACCATATATTCATCTCCCCTAGTCCGGGATCTTTCCCTTCTGTCATTTGAGTGGTTTTGAAACGCCTTCTCCTCCTGGGCACAGTCTCTTCGAGGCTGAGCTGCATCTCTCACTTCCTTCCCTTGCCTGGCTGCAAATGAGATCCCCTCTAGCTTTTTCCTTTCCATTCTCCACCGCAATTTGGGGTTTAACCACGTGGGAAGCCCTGATTCCTTTCTGTTTATGTACCCATCTCTGTCTGTCCTTACTCTACTCTCTTTCGCTTTTGATGTGACGACTTTTATGGTTTGCAAACAGCCAAAGCTGACTGATGAATACACCCTATTTGTTGGTTGGTTGGCTTTTCAGCAAATCAAACTTTGGAAAATTATCTGGGTAGGGAAGGGTCACTTAGCAATGAAGCTAATGCTGTTAGGAACCAGAGAAGGGGTCTGAGATTGCAAATAGGATAAAGGCTTGAAAAATGTCCCTAAGTATTTACTTAAATCATGTGTTACATAATGTTCCTCAAATACTGGTCAAACAGATATTTTCTTTTTAGTATTCAACGTCATACCTTCCATGAAGAAAAATGGTATGTTTCCTTTATGTTATTGATGAAAAAACTCCAGGTGAGGGCTAGGCATTCCCATGTTAATGGATCTTTGGCATGGCCACCAATCCTTCATGGAAAAATATCTTTTCTGAGCACTTGCTGTGTACCAGGAATGTTGATAGATATTAGGTATATGGTGGTGAATAAGATGTACAGAAGCCCTACCCTCATGAAGTTTACAAGACAACAAGCTCTTGGCTTTGTTGTCTATTGCTACCTAACAAATGGCACCACTACTTAGTGACTAGAAACAGCAAGCTCTTATTATCTCACATTTTCTGTGGGTCAGTAATCTGGGAGCATCTTGAATAGTTTTGGTAGGTATTGGTTGGGTAAAAACCATGTCAGGGTTCTAGTAGGGGAAGATCTGCCTCTTAGCTCTTGTTGGTGGGTCTCAGAAGGTCTGCCTTCACTGACATGGATCTTTCTAGAAGACTGCCTCATGACAGGGTTCCTGGATCCCCCCCCAGAGTGGGCAGTTCAAGGGACAATGAGAAAAGACACCAGGTTGGAAAACACAGGCATTTTACTACCTCATCTTGGACATGGCATCCCATCATTTCCACTTTACCTTATTGGTTAGAAATGAGTTCATCAATCTAGCCCACCCGCAAGGAGAGGGAGTCATACAAGGATAGGGATCATTTGGGACCATATGAGGTGCTTCCTACCACATTTATTACATGTCCACCCTGGGAAGCACTGAGAAAACCATGAAACAGCAGTGATGGTAATAATGGCCAGTGACATTCATTGAGGACTTAACATCCTAACAGCTTTGTATTAAGGCTCATGGTAATAAAGGCTCACATTTACTGAGCAACTACTAAGTGTCAGGCACTGTGCTTAGTGCTTCATGTGCCTCTTCTCATTTAATTCTCAAAACAACCCTCAGGGGTGGTATTGTGTGCCCATTTTCCAGATGTGGAAACTGAGGCACAGATAGCAGCAACCTCTGAAACTCCCTTCTCCATGTCACACACCATAGGCCCATATTTCTGTCCCCTTTGCCAACGACATAGTAGGTCTAAATTCACTTTCCTCATCTTGAGTATCCAGACACAGAGAAAACCCAGCCAAGCAATCAGGTCCTCACTGTATTTCTTCTGAAAGCCTAGGGGTAAGTGGTAATTGCCTTGAGCAGGTCATGAGGAATTATACAAAGTACTTTTGGGGCAAAGCTATTGTATTTCAGGGACATAGGTCGCATGTACCAATACCTTTGCTTGTCCTAACTCTTCTCCCAAAACAGTTTATTGGAACATGGCCTCATTTCATAAGCAAATAAATCATCAATAAATAGTCAAGGTCCAGATTTGTTGCTGCTCTCACCTAATGCACAGCTCCATTCAGTGAGTCCATTAATGCTTAAAACTGAAACTTTCAGAAAAAAATGAAAACCCCATGCCAGTCAGGGCCGTGGGAATTAGAAAATGCAGTTCATGTGACTTGGGGCAATGCAGTGAGGCTGCCATTAGGGGATTCGTTAAGAAGCACTCTACTCACTTTTAAGGTAAATGGAGACAGAGAGGGCTCTGGAGACACCCACCATGCATTTGGCTGATGGTTATGACCAGCTCCTCTGTACCAGATACGGTGCTAGGCATTGACATATGACAGCACGCAGGACACAGACTGTCTCCTCAAGGCTTTCACGGTCTGCTGGGAGTAGTGAGTGGATGACTTAAGTAAGATGTGACATGTGCTAGGCAGAGGCGGTTTAGGATTCTGTGGGGGCACGTGGTGTTGACAGGAGTAAGGTGGGGAAGGCTTCCCGGAGGAGGAGTTGTCTAAGCTGAAAGCTGTAGGCCAAGAGAGAGACAAAAGACAAAGGAGAGGGCAGCTTGCCAGCATTAAGTAAAATACCTAAAGTTAACAGAAATCATGGTGCATCTGTGTAACTGCAAGGCATCCAGTCTGTTGAAGAAAGGACAACCAGGTGAGAGCTGGAAAGAAAAGGCAGAGAAGTGACCGTTGGAAGAGTAGCCAGAGTTCAGATCATGATGGAGCTTTTATGCCACATTAAATGTTTGGGGGTTTATAGCAAATACATTGGTGGGGCAAAAAACTGTTCTCTCAATGAACAGCCTAAGTCATTTTCAAATTTTTATCAGAGAGCTTTGGGAGTACTTTTGAATCAATGTTAATGTGTTAACAACCCTAATATTCTATGTTTTTAATATCCATAAGACATGGAGGGAGGCAGTATGAGGTAGTTATTAAGAGCACAGTTTGTGGAACCAGAGATGTATAAGTTGGAATTCTAGCTCAATCATTGCTTAACGTATGATGTTGGGGAAATTGCTTAGCTTCCAGGAATCTCCATTATCCCATCTGAAAAATGGGGATCATATAATACTTAACCTCTTAGAGTTTTATAAGGATTGTATTCTATTTGCTGTAGAGCATATTACCACACTTAGAAGCTTAAAACAGTACACATTTATTATCTCACAGTTTCTGTGCACATGGCCTAGCTGGGTCCTCTGCTTAGGATCTTGCAGACTGCAATCAGGGTATCAGCCAGGACTGGATTCTCATCAGATGCTTCTCTGGAGCTTTCTCCAAGTACCCTTAGGTTTTTGGCAAAATTAATTTCCTTGTGGCTGTAGGATTCATGGCAGCTTGGTTCTTCAAAGCCAGAAATGGAGACAGAGAGAAAGGGAAGGAGAAGGGTGATGGGGGAAGGGAGATAGAGAGAGATGTGAACTTCAGCAAGAGATGTTATCATCTTATTTAATAATGTACATGTAATCACAAATATCCTATCACCTTTGCTGTATTCCATCAGTTGAAAGCACATTGCAGGTCCCAAGCACACACCATACACAAGGGGAGAGAAGTTCACAAAGACATGAATGCTAGGCAACAGAGGGTCATAGTGGTAAGCTATCTGAAGTCTGTTCACCTCAAGAATCTAGTAAAGTCATGTGCAGAAAGAATGAAAGGATATAGCCTGATGCCTGCACAAAGAGAACTTACTCGGATCTATCAACCGTTGTTATAGTTAGCATATGATTTGAGATGATGCAATAAACTGTTGCTGGTGGTTTGTGTCACCAAGATGCGTTGGATGTCCTAGACTGGTCGGCTCTATTGGCCCGAGGATGCTAAGAGGGAGAGATCACAGTTCCCTTTCTCATGTTGTAGATGAATGAAAGCCACCTTCTGTAAGAGTAAGCCAGATGCTGCAATGTGTCTGCACATATATGACCATGCGTTTGACTCAGGCTAGGAATACAGAGCACATATCCCGCATCTGTGCATTGCTATTTTCACTGTATGCAGAAGGCAGTAAACTTTTCATGCACATATGCATATACACGTGTTTATGCATGTGTCTGTGCATATATGTGGATACACACTCACGTATATAATTGGCAGCTATCATCATATCTCTGTATGGTGAACTGATTATTGAATCATCAGAACTGTTGAGAACCTGCACTGGAGTAAACATTATGCTAGGCTCTGATGTTACAATAGTAGAAAGTATACTATATGAACTACTTTCAAAAAGAGCAAATTATTGTGGCAGATAGGACAAATAAACAGACAATTTAAAAATTCCATGTGGGAGTTCTGTTTCCAGTTAAGATAGAACATTCTGAGAATGACCTCCATTCTGTCTCTTATGCCGAATTTCAGACAAAGTGCACTTCAGAGCAAAGAAAGTAACCAGGAATATAGGGACATAGCGTAATGATGAAAGGGTCAATTCACCAGGAAGACATAGCAATCCTACATAGCCTCAAAATACATGAAACAAAACCTGACAGAATTGAAAGGAGAAATGGAAAAATCCACAAACACAGTTAAGGGCTTTAAGAGCTCTCTCTCAGTATTTGATAGAATCTCTAAAGAGAAAAATCTGCAAGACCATAGAAGTGAACTACACCACTGACCAACAGAAAATCATTGAAATATATAATCCATGCCATCCAACAACAGCAGAGTACCCATTCTTTTTGAGCTCCCATGGCACATTCACTAAGATAAACCATATTCTGGGTCATAATACCAACCTTAACAAATTTGAAAGAATTGAAATCAATACCACGCTTTTCTTTGATAAAATAGAATCAAATTAGAACCCAGTAACATAAAGTTAACAGGAAAACCTACGTACAACGCAGGTCAGACTAATCCATGGTTCAAGAGGAGGTCTCGGGGAAATTATAATATACTTCAAACTGAATTCAAATTAAAATACAATATACAAAATATATGGTATGAAGCTAAAGCAGTGCTTTGAGGAAAACTTATAATGCTAAATGCTTCTATTAGAAGAGAAGAAAGTTCTTAAAAATCAATGATCTAAACGTTCATCTTAAGAAACTAGAGAATTAAGAGTAAGCAAATGGGGAAAAAAAAGCAGACGGAAAGAAGGAGGTACTAAATATAAGAACAGAAATCAATGAAATTGAAAATAGAGAAACAAGAGAAAATCAGTCAAACCAAAGCAGGTTCTTTCAAAGTATTAAAAAATTGATAAATCTCTAGTAAGACTGACAAAAGAAGAAAATGGCAAAAATTAGAAACATCACATGCATTAAAGAGATAGTAAGGACATGTTACAAACAATCTATGTACATTTACTCAACAACTTAAATAGACTAATTTCTTGAAAATCAGTGCCAAAACTCACCCAAAATGAACTAGATAATATAAATAATACAGAAGTTTTTAACAACATTTAGTTTATTTAGGATATCCTTCTAAGACAAACATTTATAGACTCGGATGGTATCGCTGTTTATTCTACCAAACATTTACAGTTGAAAAAACACCAATTATACACGGTTTCTTCCAGAATAGAAAAGGGGCAGAATACATCCCAACTCATTTTATGAAGCTAGAACTAACCTGATAACAAGCCCGAGTAAAGGACATAAAAGGAAAAGAAACTATAGCTCACAAAGATGGACAAAAAAGTATCCTCAACAAAATATTAACAAATCAAATCCAGCTATGTATAAAAGAATAACAGCACAATCAAGTAAGGTTTTCCCCAGGAATGTAAGACTGATTTAATATTTGAAAAATTCACGTAATTCACTTATATTAACATAATAAAAAACAGGACCCTATTAAGCTAATGCCAAAATATATTTTAAGAAAAATGACTATACACTGATGACAAAAACTCTCAAATACTGACACTAGAAAGGAACTGCCTCAACCTGATAAAAGGCATTTGCCAAATACCCTACAGCTGACGTCATTTAGAGCAGGAAAAAGGAAACGAGGGCCACACTTACCACTCCTATGTGATCTGCCTTGGAAATCTTAGTGCAATAAGGCAAGAAAAAGAAATAAAGAGCATACTTATTAGAGAGGAAGAAATAAAAATGTGCCTATTCACAGACAATATTTAGAAGGTCCCAAGAACTCTCTAAAAGCATCTTAGAACTGATGAATGAGTTTAGCATTGCACCAAGATGCAAGGTCAAAACACAATTTCACTCTATATACTGTATCAATATCTTTACCTGTATCTTGATGCTACCCAATAACATTTGGAATCCAAAATTTAAAAATAAACTGTTAACAATGCTTCAGAAAATGAAATATTTATGTATAAATCAACAGGCATGTAAAGGATATTTATGCTGAAAACTATAAACTATTCATGCAGTTAATTAAAGAAGATCTAAATAAACAGAGGAATATTGCGTTTCATGGATTAGAAGACTCCACGTAGTAAATATGTTAATTCTCCATAAAATGTTCTAAAGACTTAACACAATACAAAACAAAATTCCAGCAGATTTTTTGTAGATATAATCATAAAGATTTTAAAGCTCATATGGAAAGATAAATGAACTAGAAGATACCAAATAAAGAAGAATATAGAATAAAGTTATGTGAACATATCTTAATATGTTTTATGAGTATATTTTATTTAATGTACACTGAGAGTAATCAAGATAGTGTAGTATTTGGCAGAGAATAGACACACTGATCAGAGGAACAGAGAGTCCAGAAATAGACCCACACCAATATAGGTAATTGAATCTTGAAAAAAAGTGCAAAATCAAGGGAGAAATTAGTTTTTTTAAACAAACAGTATTGGAACAATTGGAAATCTATATGCAAAATGTATAACCCTGCATTTCATAACTTATACAAAAATTAACTCAATATGGATCATAGATCTAAATGTAAAATGTAGAGCTGTAAAATTTTAGAAGAAAATACAGGGGAAAATATCCATGTCCTGGGAAGTCAAAAAGAGTTTTTAAACATGACATCAAAATCACAATCCAAAAAAGAAGAAATGTAAATCTGATGTAGTATTTTTTGTAACAAGTTATCTGCAAAGAGCTATGTTAAAGAAGTAAAAAAAAGGGAAAAACTGAAAGAAAATATTTGCAAATTACCTTGCTGATAAAGGACCAGTATCTAGAATATATAGTGAATTCTCAAAACTCAAAAGTAAGAAAAAAAAAACCCAATTTTAAAAATGGAGGAAAAAAAAGACTTGAATGGACAATTCACAGAGAAGATACTCATAAGGCAAATAAGTACGTGGAAAGATGCTTCATATCAGTAGTCATTTGGAAAATACAGACACTGGGATGAGATAACTCAAACATCTAGTAGGGTGTGTAAGATTTTTTTAAAAAAGATTTTATTTATTTTGAGAGAGAGAGAGAACACATGATTGGGAGGAGAGGCAGAAGGAGCGGAAGAGGGAGAGAAGCTGACTCCCCACTCAGCAGGGAGACCCACACAGGGCTGGATCTCACGACCCTGAGATCACAACCTGAGCTGAAACCAAGAGTCGGAAGCTCAACTGACTGAGCCACCAAGGCACCCCAAGGGTGCATAAGGTTAAAAATATTGACAATATTTAGGGGCACTTGGGTGACCCAGTCAATTAAGCCTCTGACTCTTGGTTTCAGCTCAGAGCCTGATCTTAGGGCTGTGGGATCCAGCCCTCCTCGGGCTCCACACTCAGCTTGGAGTCTGCTTGAGATTCTCTCTCCCTCTCCCTCTGCTCCTCTCTCCCAAGTGCTCTTTGTCTCTGTCTCTGCTTCTCTCTCTTTCTCAAATAAATAAATAAATCTTAAAAAAAAATATTGACAGTATCTAGTGCTAGTGAGGATTTGGAAAAACTGGATTTCTCACACATTGCTGTTGGGAATGTAAAATGGGACAGTCCCTTTAGAAAATATTTGGCAGTATATTACAAAGTTAAACATTTACTTCTGTGACCTAGTAATCCCAGTTCTGGGATTTTACACAGGGAAATGAAATTTAAACAAAAGTTTCAAAAACCTATAAATAACTGTTTATAGCAGCTCTATTTATAAAAGCTCCAAACTGGAAACAGCCCAAATGTCTTCAGATAGGTGAATGAGTAAACAAACTGTGGTATGTCCATATAATGGAATGCTACTCAGCAACAAAAAGAAACAAACTCTTGACCCGTGCAGCAACTTGGATCCACTGAAAGACATCATGCTGAGTGAAAGCAAAAGATCATATACAGCATGAATCCATTCAAATGACAAAAGCTATAGGGATTGAGAATGGATCAGTGGTTGCTGGGAGTTAGGACCAGGCAAAGTGATTATGAAGGAATGGCATAGGGAGATGTTTAGGTGATGGAACTGTTCTGTTTCCTAATTGTGATATAACAATTGTAGGATGTATACACTGTGTTAAAACTTATAGTACTGCACACTCAGAATGTGAAGTTTATAGCATATGAATTGAAACAATAAAATGCGCAACTGATGGATCACTGAACACTGGATCTGAAACTAATGATGTACTATATGTTGGCTAATTGAATTTAAATAAAAAAAAAACAATAAAATAAATATAAACTGTATGAGGGTAGAGTCTTTATATACGTTTTCTACCGTTGTATCTCCAGCCCCTGGCATAGTTTCTGGCAAAAATGACACACTTAAAAATATATGTGAAAAAATATGGGCATTGAGTAAATGAAAGGATGAAGAATTACTTCTAAAAATCCGTATGTTAGCAGCTAGTATAGGGGAAATATAGTGCCTACTTGGACATATACATTCATATGTACATAATAATACTTTGCAACAATAGATTACATATAGTTAATAAGAGGTGTACCGTTTTATTTTTAGAATTTGCAATATAAGGAGGCCATTGATGGGTTTTACACAGGGGTTGGGGGTGGCGTGGCCACTCGATCTAGTTTCTTTTTTTTTTTTAATTTTTTATTGTTATGTTAATCACCATACATTACATCATTAGTTTTTGATGTAGTGTTCCATGATTCATTGTTTGTGCATAACACCCAGTGCTCCATGCAGAACGTGCCCCCTTTAATACCCATCACCAGGCTAACCCATCCCCCCACCCACCTCCCCTCTAGAACCCTTAGTTTGTTTTTCAGAGTCCATCGTCTCTCATGGTTGGTCTCCCCCTCCAATTTATCCCCTTCATTCTTCCCCTCCTGCTATCTTCTTCTTTTTTTATCTTTAAATTTTTTATTGTTATGTTAATCATCATACATCATTAGTTTTTGATGTAGTGTTCCATGATTCATTGTTTGTGCATAACACCCAGTGCTCCACGCAGAACGTGCCCTTTTTAATACCCATCGCCGGGCTAACCCATCCCCCCACCCCCCTCCCCTCTAGAACCCTCAGTTTGTTTTTCAGAGTCCATCATCTCTCATGTTTCGTCTCCCCCTCCGATTTACTCCCCTTCGCTCTTCCTCTCCTGCTATCTTCCTCCTCCTCCTTTTTTTTCTCAACATATATTGCATTATTTGTCTCAGTAGTTTCTGTTTTAAGATCCCACAGCCTGCAGTGGAGAATGGAAAGAAGACAGGCAAGAGTGGAAGCTATATGTTTTAATCAATGCTGCATCAATGCATATTACTCTACAATGTCTTTGCACAGGTGTTGTGTATCTAATTCTAAAAATGGAGTTACTAGGTCAAAGGATATGCATATTTGGAAATGTTATGCATACAACCCCATGACCCTTTAAAATGCCCACAGTGTTCTATACTTTCACCAAGTATCACGAGTTTTTAATAGACTGGTTGATACGATATATGTTAATAGAATATCTGTAATTTGAAGTATGTGCTGTATACTTCTATACTGCTTCTTTCTTTCTTGTAATAACTTGTGGGGTTTTTTGTGGTTTTTTTAAAGTCTTTAGTGATGGGGCTCCTGGGTGGCAAAGCTGGTTAGGCATCCCACTCTTGGTATCGGCTCAGGTCGGGATCTCAGGATTGTGAGATCGAGCCCCATGTGGGGCTCCACGCTCGGTGCAGAGTCTACTTGAGACTCTCTCTCCCTTTCCCGCTGCCCACCCCACCATTCTCTAACATTTAAAAAAATACTCTTAATAATGTCTTCTCCATCAGGGTAGCATATTATACCCCTGACTTCCCAGCTCCTTTCACATCCCATCCCAAAATGTTAGCATCAAAATGATTCAGAGCGCCCAAAAGCAAACAGACAAACAAAGTCCTCCACACATAAAAGGCTGCTGGATTTGGTACAGAGGTTAACAATGTGGAAGCTGTCTTTTCCAATGAGAATAGACAGCTATGTAGAAACAGTCCTTATCCCATTTCTACATAGGACTCTGATTCATAAATTACTAAAGTGTATTCCTGAGAAACAAATACTTCACCAGCCAGTGACAGACTTATGAGCTAATTAAAATCTGAGCCTTGGAAGAAGTGGCGCCATTAGCTCGATTCACAGGACTGGAAAGCATGCGGCTGCTCCTTGACTCGGAGGTAGACGTTTACATTTGGAAAGGAGGGGGCTGGCTTATTAAGAACAACATTTGGTTTGTGGTGAAGGGAGCTCTCTATTGACGCTGAAATATTTAAATTAAACCCAAATTGACAACACAGAGGTTCTCTGCTCATGGGAAGAAGGAGGCAGAACTTCATGGTGGTTAAGCATATAGGCTCTGAGGTCAGGCTGCCTGAGTTCAAATCCCAGCTCTGCCACTTACCAGATATCAGACTGTGGGTTCATGGCTCAGGCTTCCTAAACCTCAGTGTCCTGTCCATACAAATGAGCATAGAAATACCAACTTTCTCTTAAGGATATGAGTATTAACTATGATAATGTCTTTAGATCAGTAGCAGTGTGCCAAGCAAATAGTTCCTCAATAAATATTAGATGACTAGCACCAACTGTTTAAGTGTCCAGTTTTCTCTTAAAAATTCACAGCCCATTAGATTATAAGCAATTTTGCAGTACAAAGTGTTTTGTTCCCTTGGAAAATGAGGCTAACACACATTTTTTGAGCACTTACTATGTGCCAAGTCTAGGATGGTTCTAAGCCCTTTTTGCACTCTCTCATTTACTCCTCACAATACCCATGAAGATGGGTATCATTAATTCCACTTTACAGAGGAAACTGACAAACAGTGGTGATGGATTATTTGCTCCAAAATTCAACCTAAGTTATTCTTTTGAAAAGCTTTATTTATTATAGCTCCCACCTCAAACAACTGTAAGATGTAGCCTCAGATTTTAATTCCAAGTTCTAATTGTTCTTTCCTAGACTCCTTTGGTCCAAACAGCTGTGGGCAAGGGAGGTGGTTCATATAGTCATATATGGTGGCTAACATCCCACCCCTGAGTGTGATTGCAATTTCAGAGAAAGAAAGTCTGTGTGAACTGGGTACAAATATTCTCCAAAAAAAATCTGATATTATTAAGCATTGTCCATATCTTCTTTAATTTGTGGTGTTGTCAACAATGTGTATTATTACCCACTGTACATATCACTCTGTGGTTGTTTGGTTAAAAGAGAGGAAAGAGAATTAGTATTAACAATAATAATATAAATAATTTTAAGACTAGCTAGTGGTGTTTCCTGTATGTCAGTTCTGCTTATAAGCATTTTATGAATAATAACTTATTTGATACTTAATATCACTGTTTGGGGTTGAATATTATCATCCCCATTTATAAATAGTATAATACCAATGTATGGAAAAGTAAATATTTTCTTATTCATAAACAAACACAACAGTTTTTGATGGCAGGGATTTACTTACCAGTCTTCTGGGCTATAGTATATATATATTGTGTGTGTGTGTGTGTGTGTGTGTGTGTGTGTGAGAGAGAGAGAGAGAGAGCAAATCATGACTGAACCAGGGTTTGGATAAGGCATAGTGAGAGTTAATGACAATTCTAGGTGTGGTGATGATTTTAGGTAAGTGTATAATTACGGAATGAATGAGATTCCCCCCAACCCCTGCCAGTGGACTTTGGGTTGTATACTCTTTAGGAATGGGCCCCTGTCTTCTACATTTTTCTTTGTAGCCCCGTGGAGGCTAGTTGAAGTCTCAACACATCTTGTTAAGATGACCTGACTTAAAAGAAAGGTAGTTTGCAAGAATATAAGGACTTTACTGAACAGTGTATTAATCAGGACGCTATTGGTTGCAAGTGACAGAATCACAACTCTAACAGGCTTAAATAGAAGAGAGAATTTATTGGCTTACATAATTGCAAAGACCAGGAAGAAACTGGGTCCAGGTGTACAAATAGATCACCTGAAATCTGGATCTTTTCTGTTATTTTGCTCAGCTTTTTACTGTTATTATGATCTGTGAGGGCTCAAAAGATTCAGAAGCTCCAGACTTATTTTCTACCAAATGGGCAGCCCTAGTGGAAAGCAAATGCTTATTACTTCCTGAACATTCTCACACACACAAAAAAAAGAGTATTTTCTTTGAGTGAATAATAGTGTGTTCCAAATTCCAGTCACTTTTGTAAGTGCTTTATGTATGTGTGTGTGTGTGTGTGTGTGTATATATATATATATATCTTCACAACAATCCTATAAAATAGGCATTATGATTAACCCCATTTTAAAATGATATAATTTAGGCACAGAATGGTTGTGTTAGTTGGTTATCACTGTGTAACAAACTAGCCCCAAACTTAGTGACTTTACACGGTGACCAGTTGCTGTTTCTCCTGAGTCTTCCTGTGACTATTCTGGTCTCAGCTGTGCATGCTCAGGAGTCTGCAGGTACCAGATCAGGTGGTACCTGGATCCTTGTGTACCCATGGCTGAGATGGTTCAGTTCTGCTCCACGCTCTCTTCACATATCCTCAGTAGGGTTAGCCTGGTCCTCATAGAGAGGGAGAGAAGCCACAGTGAGCTGGCAAAGTTTTGCTAGATGAAAGGGCAGAAGTACTCAAGGCTTCCCCCACCCCCACAGCTTGATTGAGATATAAATGACATACAACATTGTGTAAATTTAAGATGCACAACATAATGATTTGATACATGTATATATTGTGAGATATATTACCACAATAAAGTTAGTTAACACATCCATCACCTCACTTAATTACTGTGTGTGTGTGTGTATGTGTGTGTCGTGTGTGCAGGTGAAAATTTAAAATCTCTCTTCGCAAGTTTTAACTATATAAAACAGTATTTCCAACTATACCATGCTGTATGTAAGATCCCCAGAACTTACTCTTCTTATGAGAATTTGTACCCTTTCATCCACATCTTCTCATTACCCCTACCTCCCAGCACTCCAAACTGGATATGAGTTTCTCCACTTCCTTTCTTCATTTCCTTTGAATATAGATCCAGAAGTTGGATTGCTGGTTTCTGACAGTTCTATTCCTACTCTTTTGAGGAGACTCTATACTGTTTTACATGATGGCTGTACCAATTTACTTTCCCACTAAGAGGACACAAGGGTTACCTTTTCTTCACCTCCTTGCAAACGCTTGTTATCTCTTGTCTTTTTGGTAACAGCCATTCTGACAGATGGGAAGTGGTTTCTCATTGTGGCTTTAATTTGCATTTCCTTGATGATTAGTGATGTTTGGCATCTTTTTATGTCCCTATTGGCCATTGCATGTCTTCTCTGGAAAAATGTCTACTCAGGATTATTAGTTCTTTTTCTATTGAGTGGTGTGAGTTCCTTATGTGTTTTAGGTATTAACCCCTTACCTGATACGTGGTTTTCAAATATTTTTCTCATTCTATAGGTTGCCTCTTCATTCCGTTAATCATTTCTTTTGCTATGCAGAAGCTGTTTAGTTTAATATTGCCCCACTTTTGGGGGGGACTTCCACTTATTTATTTTTGCTTTCATTGCTTGTGCTTTGATATCATACCAAAAAATTGTTGCCAAGACCAGAGTCAAGGAGCTTTCTCCTCATGTTTTCTTCTAGAAGTTTTACAGTTTCAGATCTTATATTTAAGTCTTTAATCCATTTTGAGTTAATTTTTGTGAGTAGTGTAAGATAGAGGTCTAATTTTATTCTTTTGCATGTGCACATCTGGTTTTCTCAGTACCATTGTTTTGATTACCATAGCTTTGTAGTATAGTTTGAAATCAGGAGGTGTGATGCCCTCATCTTTTCTCTTCTTTTTCAAAATTGCCTTCGTTATTTGGGGTCTTTCATGGTTCCATGCGAACTAAGATTCTTTTTTTTCTATTTCTGTGAAAAATGCCTTAGAATTTTGATAAGGATTGCGTTGAATCTATAGATGGCATGGGTTAGTATGAACAATTTAACAGTATTAGTTCTTCCATTGCATGAACACAGATTATCTTCCCATTTATTTGTTTCTTCAGTTTCTTTCATCATTGTCTTACAGTTTTCAGTGGGCAGATCTTTCTCCTTGGTTTAATTTATTCATAAGCATTTTATTGTTTTTGATGCTATTATAAATAAAATTGTTTTACTTATTTCTTTTACAGTTGGTTTGGTTAGTATACAGAAATGTGATAGATTTTTTTACATTGAGCTTATATCCTTTACCTTTATTGAATTTGCTTATTAGTTCTAAGAGTTTTTTTTTTTTAATGAAGTCTTTAGGGTTTTCTATATATAAGATCATGTCATCTGCAAACAGAGACAATTATTCTTGCCTAATTGCTCAAGGCCTTTTGGGGCTTATGCTCAGAACCAAAACACTGTCAAATCTGCCACTCCATTTTTTTTTTCTTTTTTGCCAAAGCAACTAGTGAGTCCAGTCCAGATTCAATGGGTGGGGAAAATAGATTACCACTTTATGGGAAGGTATTGATAGTTATATAGAAAAATATCCTTGATAAATAATAGGTGAATAATTTGGGCCATTTTTGTAATCAGTCTGTCATAGTGATTATGAAACATGCCCGGAGTTACACTTCTATCAGGAATCAAACCAAGTAAGTCTGGCTCTAGAGTCCAAGTTCTTAACTATTACATCATTCTTTATTTAATGTATATTGTTTGGTTGACTTAGCTTGAATGGTGGTCCCACAACTGGATCAATCATTTTGGCCAGGACAATGAATCATTGTCATTGGTTAGGCTTGAGTCATGTCTGTACGCCAGGTAAGGGGGAGAAGTGAACCCCACATGAAGCACAGATACTAGAAGCTGATGGGGTAGTTGCATAAAGGAGAATCATTTTTCAGAAGGAGGATAAATGTAGATGTCAGGACCCAAAGGTAATGCTTCTCATTATGTGATGTAATAGGTACAATTGAAGGTGTAAAGTTCAAGGGAAAAGCTATGTCTTGAGCTTAGATTACAAATAGAGATATGTTGCATTTGTTCTGTTTACTAAGGAAGAAGAGTGAGGAGTTTCAGTTCGCTTTAATTTATGCACCTGGAGGATGGCTGAATAAGGATAAGGAATTCGGAGGAGATGTCTTCTAGTATGAGGCAGAAATGCCAAACTCCCAAGTGTCCTAGAGAGTCCAAATGGAATTTTTTACACAATTTTTGAATTCTCAGAGGCTAACATCACTCCTGGCTTAAAAAGGGACATTTGTCACACTTTTTGCAAAAGGGCAGATGGATGGATAGATAATGGGTGTATGGTGAATAGGTGGATGGGTGGATGGAAAGATGGATGGATGGATAGATGACAGATGAATAAATCAGCAATGAATGAATCTGTAGGTGATAGGTTGAAGCCTACATTGCATTCCACTCCCCACCTTGAATTTTATTCGTCAGCAGTGCCAAACTGGGTATGAGTTTCTCCACTTCCATCTCTACCTGGCCTCTATGCCTTTATCCATATGGTTCCTTCTGTGTGGAATCTAATTTTCTCGTCTAATCGTCCTCATTTTTTTTTTTTTGGAGATTCATAATTTTGAAGCCAGTTGAATGAGTTAGGTACTCCTGCAATTCTCAGAGCATGGTTATATTATTACATTTAATACTTTTCATGATAATCATCCTTTTACACACTTAGGAATTCCTCAAAGTCAGCACAATTGCCGTAATCATTGCCATACCCTAATGCCTAACATAGAACCTGACCCAGAGAGAGTGTATAGTAAGTATATTTTCAGTGATTCAATGAAAGGATTATTAGTCAACATACAAGTGATGTAGATAGGTACAAGTAATCTAGGCTAGGTATGTAGGAATGATACGCATATGTAGATTTTCCAACGACTTTTTTCATGCTCTTTTCGTTCATAAATTTAAGACTGATTTTAAAAAGAAAACGTGCTGTGCTCCAGGTTTGTCAAAGCATTTTACTAGAGTGGAGACCAGAAGTGATACCAGTCTTCTTGTCTCACTGATAACCTGTCAGGCACTTCTGGAACACCATCAAGAAGAGATCATTATGGGACAATGGGACAGCAATGAGCGTCTTCAGTTTTATGATCAGTCCTACGTGGAGAAGACACATTGCCTATAAATGGGGATGATCAATTCTTTTATATCTAATCAGGTAGGTACTTTAAAATTTAGGAATTTATGACTTTAAATTATCTTTTTTTATCATAAGAATAATAGCTTCTACTTAGATAGTGCCTACTTAGGTGTCAAGGACTGGCTGGAAACTTTATGTCTACTGCCTCTGCTCAGACAGGTTTTATAATCTCCATTTTATAGTTGAGGAAACTGATGCAGAGCTGTTTGAAGAAACTCACTGAGAGCCGCTTGGCTGGCAAGTGACTGGAGCTGAGATTTGAACCCAGTTTCACTTGACTCTTGAGCGCTGCAACATTTCCTGTGTATGACCTCACAGAGAGCTGGGCCCAGTTGAGATGGGCAGAGCCTCCTTCAGACCAGATCAGTCTTCTCTTTCTAGCAGGCAGTCAGCCAAGCATTCCCTCCGACATCTGATCAGAGGCTCTTGAGCAAATCAGCTACTCAGACTCCTGGAAGGAGCTTTAATTGGGGTCTGTTAATGCTCCTGTGAATACTGGGACACATAAAATATAAATGTTCCCTATTTCAAAGCTTCCAAATGGCAAATCTGTCGGACAGCCACATCTTATTTCTAGGGGTAAAGGGGCTTCACAGTATTTTAGAAAAGTAGTTCTACCCCTCCTGCACCTTAGAACCACCTGAGGAGCTTTGCAAAGTACTGGTGCCCAGCACGTCCATGGTCATTGCAGCATTATTTACAATAGCCAAGAGGTGGAAGCAACCTAAATGGCCATCAACAGTTGAATAGATAAAGCAAATGTGGTAGGTACAACTCTTCGTCAGCCCTAAAAGGAAGGGAGGGAGGGAGGGAGGGAGGGAGGGAGGAAAGGAAGAAAGAAAGAAAGAAAGGAAGGAAGGAAGGAAGGAAGGAAGGAAGGAAGAAAGGAAGGAAGAAAGAAGAAGGAAGGAAGGAAGGAAGGAAGGAAGGAAGGAAGGAAGGAAAGAAAGAAAAAGAAAGAAAGAGAAAGAAAGAAAGAAAGAAAGAAAGAAAGAAAGAAAGAAAGAAAGAAAGAAAGAAAGAAAGAAAGAAAGAAAGAAAGAAAGAAAGAAAGAAAGAAAGAAAAGAAAGAAAGAAAGAAAAAGAAAAAGGAAGAAAGAAATCCTGTAATATGCTACAACATGGATGAACGTGGAGGACATTATATAAGTGAAATAAGCCAGTCGCAAAGAGACAAATACTGTGTGATTCCACTGATTTGAAGTACTTTGAGTAGTCAAACTCACGGAAACACAAAGTAGAAGGGTGGTTGCCAGGGGCCTGGGGAGGTGGGAAATGAGGAAATCCGTTTAATAGGTATAGAGTTTCAGATTTGTAAGAAGAAAAAGTAACAGAGATCCGTTGTGACAATGTCCATATAGTTAACATTACTGTGCTTTACACTTAAAAATAATTAAGATGGTAAATCTTATGTGGTTTTTGCCACAATAAAGAAAATTCCAGTACCCGGCTCCTCACCGGAGCAACTAAAGGAAAATCCTTCAGTGTGACATCCAGACTCACCCTGTTAATCAAATGTGTGTTAATGAAGCAAGCATCCAGCACTGAGAACCGAGAACCACCACCTTCAAGCAGCTGTCTGGAAGACCAGCTGCATCCCTGGCTGCATGTAGACATTCGAATCCCTGAGCCCCACCAAAGGCACAGCAAATCAGAATCTTGGGGTGACTCCTGGAATCCCCAGTTTTTAACCGGAGACTTTCTTTTTTTTTTTTTTCCCTTGGCATTCTGAAGAAACTGCAGACTAGTGTCAGAAAATAAACCATTTGGTTCTAATGCACCCTGGTATCTGCTTGGCTCTCGGGAATACCTCATTATTACAAAACTAGTTTTTGATATTACGATTTGTATGTAGGAGATAGGCAGGTTTTAGTACCAAAATTCATGATCCAGAAGAGGGTTTAGTATCATATTCTCAAGGTTTTAGGGGGCAGAGGGGAAGACAGAACCTATAATTAAAAAAAGATCATATTTAGTCTAATGAGAGAAATGTATATTTTGGGCAAAATACTGTTTTATATATAAGCCATGGAGAGTCAACTTGATAAGTTTTGTCTGCTGGATATTTGGATTCTAGACTCTAGTTTCTGTGAATCGTAAATCACACCGCGGGATGAGAGTTGGGTACAAACATTGCAACTCACATTTTTCAAAAGAGAAGTCGTTATAGCAGTTAAGTAGCATTAGAATAGAAGCAAGATTTTTAAAGGAGGTTCAGTAATTTTGGCCACTTTTGCTGTGATAAGCAAAGCCTCTATGACAAGAGAGGGGTTGGGGGGCAGGGCAGAAACAACCCTTGTCTTAGTTTAAAGCCAGAAGAGATGCATTTATTTAATGCCAAAGAAATCTTCCATTTTACTCATGGACTGAAAAATATAATGCTATAGCTTATTTACATTGGTAAAAAGGCAAGAAGAAAAAAGATAATAAACTGTTTCTTTTAAAAATGGCATTTTTCTGGGTGGCACTCACATTTTTATCATACCTACAACAGCACATCATTAAGAAAAGCCATAGTTGATCTGCCATGAAGGAAAAATAGTGACCAACACAGCTTCTTTGCTGTCAGTCCCCTTGTACTCCAAAGCGTAATGTTCATTTTGAAATATCATGGCTAATCCAAAAAATATACAGCTACACAGAAAAACAACATCAGTTCAGAATATGAATACATGATCTGCTACTTAATATGTCAGTGTATTTGTCAGGTTGATAACATTAGGCTCCATGGCATTCAGTCCTAAGCCTTGTAGTCTTTGAAGTCTGATATTGTGCTTCACTAAATTTAATACATGGGCCTCAGTAATGGAGGGAATCGCGTTAGCACTTGGCAGTTTGTTATGCTGTATAAAATTGACTGCCCTGCAAATACAATAGCACTCGTAAAAACGGCGGTCAGTGGAGGGGGTGTAATGCATTTTGGAGGTTTCAGTAAAGGTCCAGATGAAATTTATTGAGATTTTTGCCATTTGGGTGATGATCAATAGAGCCGGGCTAATAATTTGTTGTGAGGACGTTCTCCCGGGATATGACATTTTGCTGAGAAACTTTGGGAATTCAGGAAGTAGACTAAAGGATGATACTGCCCGAGTATATATAACCGTCAAAGACTCTCACATCACTCTGAGAAAGGATTTACAGTGACGGTGATTACTTCTTCAGGCATCGAGGATGCGGTGCACTCAATTATTGATATGTTCTCATGCATTTCCCAGTTTGGACTCACAATCATTTGATTACATTGCTGTTTCAGCCCAGGGTTTTGTGGTAGGTGTGTTTTTAATTTCATTCACAGTTTCCAAATTGCTATTTTCTTAATTATGTCATTGATTTCCACCCCCCTCCCCTTTCCCACCTCCTGCTTCACCCAGCCAGAAAATGATCTTCTTTGAAGAAAAGAAGAGAATTCCTGTTAGCCTTCATTCACATCAGCAGAGCCTACTTAGAAATCCTGACTATTAAAAGCACTTTTCTTGGGTGGTTGCTGCTGGTCTACAGGGCTTGTGTGCTGTGCTAAATTTGCAAATGGGGCTTCTGAGTTAGAGGAATACGTGACATGGAGATAGTGTCTGTGATCGTTACAGTTTTAATGCACATATGTCAGGGGACCTGTTAAATCACCATGAGGCAGCATTCTCTTGCTTTATGGTGGTTGCTGTTGGATTTATCTTTTTTTCAATTTAGATTAGCTGCATTCCAAGGGAGATGAATTATCTGATCTTCACAAAGTTGGATTCCTCTGCCGACGACACAGATATCATTCAGAGAAAAAAAAAAAACCAAAATGAAGACGATTTTTAAGGTCTGCATTTATAGTATAGGCTTCCTATACTCCCATTTTAATGTCTGGACCGTGAGCATGTTAGAAGTTTCAGTTTGACTTTTTGTTTATTTCCCTAACTGCCACATTGTTCTGTTTCTTTATGGTATTTCATTAATCTGACCAGTTATGTTTCAGCCTGCTCTCCTAAGGAATCTTTTCATCATGGTGGTGGTTGGATTCATGTGATAAGGCACGCGCCGTGTGCATAGGTTTATAGACACTCGGACAACTTGTAGGGGAGTGGAAATTAGTCAGCACTCTGCAGAATGAACACAGAGCCTAGGCACAGCGGAACAATTTATTTGCCAGTGAGCATGCACAAAGTAAGATTTACGGCTTTCCATCTCCGATGACATTTCTTACATTGTTACTGAGCTACAGTGAATTAAAGGGATCTGTGAATACTAAGGGGTGTGTTTTTGTAATGAGGGAACAGAGACAGAGCAATAAGAAGATAATTAAGGTAACAACTTGTGAAAAATTAAAGCGTTTCCCTCTTTCATTTTTGAATCTCTGAGCATAAACTTTGTAGTTGTTAATTTAATTGCTGCTATTCGCTGCATCCCTGAAGAATATTGAGGATTAATCATCTGGTTCATTCCAACAAGAGATAAGGCCTAAGTGAATTGAAATTTTACCAATTTAACCCCGTCTTCTTCCTAATATGACATGATTAACATTTTTCAATTAACAACATGTAATTATTCTGAAGGCCTCATTCCACTTCTCTCAGCCTTTCCGGCTGTGGATTTGCCTTTTCAGGTAGTTTGGATCTGGAATAACTCAAATAAAGCTCTTTTTCTTCTATTTTTGTATCTGGCACACACGTTCAACTGCATTAGGCCTTTGGAATTGCCTTTTGATCTGGAAATAAGCATCCGTAACAGTTGCATGCATTTTTGCTTCTGTGCACTTTCTGTAAATCGTAGTGCTGCTCATTTGAAGCCCAAGAAGGAACACGGTGTTGCTGCAGCTACTGGTGACTGAACTGAGAGACTAAATGCCTTCAAGGTGAGAATTTCAAAGGTAGAGGCTCCCTGAAAATCATCTTCCATGGCATCAGGACTCGGGAAAGCCTGGTCTTTCCAAGGAACAGAGTAAAGTCTAGTTCCTGTTCTGCCGAGCTCCCCAGCGTGGTATCCAGCAGCTACAAGGGCTGCTTGCATCTACGTTAATGAAAATTAAATAAAATTTAAAATCCAGTTGTTCCATCATGCCTAGCCGCATTTCAGTGGCCCCATGTGCCCAGTGGCTGCCATATTGGACAGTGCAGATATAGAGCATTTCCATTGCCCTGGAAGGTTCTACTGGACAGAGCTGGAAAAGAGGATAATTATCAAGTGAGGGAGGGGTCGTGTTTATGAGGATCCAGAAATGGTAGGCAAAGGTTCATTTTTCTCCTAAGCGAAGTCACTGTGGGCCTGCACAGAGACAGCAGGAGGGTTTTGCTGTGGTCCTTTTTGCTTCTCCCCATCGTCCATTGGCCAGAACTGGTCACAACAGCCCTGCCTCCCTGCAAAGGGGCTGCTACTTCAGTCTTCTGTGTGCCAACTGAACACTAACATTATTTTTTACTACCGTGTACTATTTTATCCCTGTTTTACAAATGAAGAGCTGAGGCCCAGAGAGGTGAAATAATGCACATGAGACTAAATAGCTAAGGAGTAATGAAGCAGGGTCCAGGTATATCTGCGCCCAGCCACAAAGTCTCATCTTCACCCAGCTCTGCTGACTCCTCTGGTTCCTCCTGGGAAGCCATCACAGGGTTTTTGGCTTTGGAAAACCCAATTTGACCACCACAAAGAACTTGGAGGAACCTAAGGGTCAGGCTTTTTGGTTAAAAGCCTGATACATGACAATAGTGTAAGTCACTATTGTCTTTTGGGTTGCGTACCCAAAGAAGTAATGGTGGGGGACCAAGGCAGGCAACATGGTAGACAACTCCCCATGGGGACCTAGAGTGGAAATTCTTAAAGGGTAAGGATCTACTTCATCTTCAAATTAATGTGCACAGGTTCAAAAACTAGTTTGGACAGACAACTCTAGCGAATTTTTATTGAGTATCTATTATATGCCAATCCTATTCTAAATTTTAAGTGTTCTATGTGTTTGCTAATTTAATACTCAAAACATCTCAATGAGGTAGCTTCTCTTTTCCTGGTTTTAAAGATGAGGAAAAGGAGGCAAGAGAGGTTAAGAAATATACCTAGGGCCACATGGTGAAAGAGCTGGGATTTTAACCAGGGAGTCTGTGTCCAAAGCCGACAGTCTTACCAAGAAGCCAGCAGTGCTTGGAGAGAAGGATGACTCAGAGATTTGAAGCAAAGCGTGGTGATGGAGGATAAATGGTTGACTTGGAGAAGGTAATCAGCCAATGCTAATTGAAAGGTTAGGGTGTAAGCGTCAGACTTGTCAAGGAGTGGGGAGAAATGGATGCCTAAAATCAAGAGAGATTGCAAGATTGCTGAGAGAGGAATAAAGAAAACACATAAGAGCCTGCACATGGGGTCTTTGCCAATAAGAGCTAGTAAATAAGGCCAAGGATTTTGGCATTAGACAATCTTCTGTGCATCTTGGCTTTGCCACTTTGTGGCGTGGGCAAGTCAGGTGACTTTTCTGGGACAACATTCTCTCATGGGTGATGTGGAGGTTCTCTGGATGCCCAGAGAACCGGATGCTGTAAGGATTCAAGGAGAGAAGGCATGTGTGAATCCATGCCCACGATTGTCTCAGTTGTGCAAGAAGGAGCGCATTTCTGTGTTATTTTTGAAACAAGGTTAATTTTATCCTCATCCCAAATTCCACTTCATGGGCAGGAAACAGAACCTTCCTTATGCAAAGGATCCAGACTGTCACGTGGTACCTAGAGAGCTGAGGGTCAGAGGGTGGACATTGCCTGACTGTTATCTTGTTTGTTTTCCAAATACTAATTTCTTCAGCCATAAGCTTCTCCCCAGTGTTTGGTAGAAGCTGGAACCACATACCCATTTCCCTGTGGAGGTCTCTGCTGCTTATGAAACCATAGGCTTTGGTCCTTTTACCAGTGCCTGGGAATCTCTGTTGTAATCTGTGTGACATCTGTCTCTGTCTCTGTCTCTGGCTCTCCCTCTCCCTCTCCTTCCCTTCTTCTTCTGTTCTTTCTCTTCCTGTCTTCCTGTTTCCATCAGAGATACCCCCCTCATTCTCCATGCAGAACATTCATCATAAGTACCTTGAAAGGCCTTTGGAAAGCAAAAGGTTCTTAAAGATAGCACTGCCTTTCTCTCCATCCTTCCTCTGACTTCCTTCCCTTCCCATTTCCTCATCTCGAAACCAGAGGCAAAGGGGTCCTTTCTACCTGTCTGAGTGACTATAGTGGGAGGAGAAACCACAGGGGAAAAAAGCATGAATAAGAAGCCCAAATAAGTAGCTGCCAGATTTATAAAATACTTGGCATGGTCCCTGGCTTACTGTATAAATAGTATGAATAAAGGGTAGGGGTAACTTCTACTAGTGCTATTTTTACTGGTAGTAGTTAGGAGAGGATCAGCAACATGAGAAAATCAGAGACAATTTCAGGTGAGGGTTTTGACCAAGAAGCAAGGGAAGGGATAAAGTTTCAAGAATGTTGGAGTGGTGAACATTGCAGCCCGCGAAGAGGTCCAACAGTGAGAAATAAATTGATTGGGCTTGAAAACAAGGAATTCACTGTTGACCTTTGAGGGGGCTGTTTCAGTTGAGGGTGGAGAGCCCAGCGTCCAGGAGCATGCAGGTGATGAGGAGGCAGGGCACGAAGGAGGGGGCAGGCTTGTGGACCTTCGGGCTGAGCGGGAAGAAGAGGAAAAGATGGCACCCTGAGAAGGTGTTGGTTGCTGACTAGACACCTGAGTGCAGATGGCAGTGGGGTGCAGATCTCCTCAGATCGGGTGGCTGCCAGACATCAGGGAATTGGAAATGTTAGCCAGAGGAAGCTCCCGCTTGCCTCAGTCTGCACTCATGTTCTCCCCTCTGCCTAGAACTTTGTCTCCATCTCTGCCACTCTCTCATCCATTGTTGGTAGGTGCCTTCCCACTTTTACCATTTAGTGTGTCATCTATTCTTCATCTTCTTTGACCATCTTTCCTGACCATCTAATTTAAGTGCTTACCTCTCCCCGCCCCAGGCTGCATTCTAGAACCTTCATTATTTTCTTTATGCCGCTTACTGCAACTTGGAATTATACATTCATCGCTCTGTGGTCTATCCTCCCAACTCAATAAATTTATGAGTAGAGGAGACCTGTCTATTTAATTTATTGATGGATACCCAGGACCTAGCACATGGTAGGAGCTTAATGATTTTTTTTAAAAATATAGAGATGAATACATCAGTGAGTTCTGGGGCATCTTCGTAGGCAGTCCTTTGTAAATATTGGAATCAACAGTTCCCATCTAAAACCCATAGAGCAGAATATCTCAGTGTGAGAGCCCATGCAATAACTATTGAAATTAGGAGTGGACGACCAGAGACTTGGATTGGCAGATATTTATGGGAAAGGTAGCATTGCACTGTCCAATGTGTTTCCTTCGTGGGGTCATAATGGATTTCAAAGAGTCACACATCTTGAAGGATTGTGAGGACCAGGGTTCCATGGAGTTCTTTTGTGAAATGCCTTTATAATGAATTGGCATTTCCAAAAGGGGTTCAAGTTATGGTTACTAAGTGTCTCAGAGCCTAAGGTAAAAATTGGAGAGAGAGGGAGGGAGTGAGGATGAACTCCACTTGGAAGGGAGGATGACACCTCCTTCTGCTTTGTAGGGCTCTACAGGAAGCTACCCACAGCAAGCCCTAGAAACTCCCAATGGTTATCCATGGTGGTTTCTGAACCATGAGTCATGGTGTTTAATGCGGCTCTGGCTTTATGGCACTGGTGTGTCTAGACTTACAGTGGGATGGGGAGAGAGTAGGAGGATCCTTATGAGGAGACTAGGAAATAGTCAGTGGGTGTTAGTACTGGGCTCAGATTGCTTCCTATCCTTCACTGTCTGGAAACTCAGAGTTAATTGCAGGGCATGTATTCACATTCAATATTTATTCATCCCACTGCACCCACAGGATGCCAGACATGGTGCTTGGTTCTGGGAATATAATGCTGACCAAGACAGATAAGGTCCCTGCTCTGATGGACCTCAGAACACAGGGGAGACAGCTAGCATACCTTATCCGATGATTCTTTAATGGAAGTTGTGAGGGATGCTGTAAGAGGAAGTATGCAGGCTTCAGTGAAAGCAAAAGCACGGAAATGGAATTCTGCTAGAGGGAGTCAAGGATCTTTTTTTGGGCGGTGGGGGGAAGGAAGTATTTGTGACTCTCCCTGACCTGATAAAGGACCTCATGTTAATAAATATATTAAGGCCACTTGCACTTTGGGTGACTTAAATGGATCTAACTTTAGCATTCTCACGTGTTTAAAAGAAATAGGCTACTATAGCCTTCCTGGATCCCCCCCTTCTCCTATCTCAACATTTAATTCACCAGAAGTCCTAACCCAGCTTCGCCTCTCCATCCCCACTGCCACCAGCCTATTCCAAGCTACCATCAACTTTTTGCTGGGTAACTACGCTGGCCTTCTACCTGGACACCTTGCTTCCACTCTTGCCTATCCTCCATGCAAGCAACCAGAGTGGCCTTTTAAAGTCATAAATCCTGTGATGTCACTCACTCCCTTAAAATGCTTCATTGGAATCCCATTCCACTTAGGAAAAAGTCCAGACTCATTACCATGCCCACAAGGCAAGCTCCAGCTCCTGGGTCCCTCTTTGACCTCATTTCTTGTCAGTCATCCACCAGCTCCCATCCTCCACTCCTGACGGTTCCTGGAACATGGCCAGACTCTTTCTACCTCTGACTATTTGTACTTGCTCTTCTCGATACTGTTCTCCACACAGTGGAGAAAGGCTGGCTCTCTCACAACCTTCAGTCTCTACCTCAGTAGGATTTTCTTCCTTTTTTTTTTTTAAAGATTTTATTTATTTACTTGAGGGAGAGAGAATGAGAGATAGAGAGCACGAGAGGGAAGAGGGTCAGAGGGAGAAGCAGACCCCCCGCCGAGCAGGGAGCCCGATGTGGGACTCGATCCCGGGACTCCAGGATCATGACCTGAGCCAAAGGCAGTCGCCTAACCAACTGAGCCACCCAGGCGCCCCAGTATGATTTTCTTATTGGCACTTTCCCTTGTCTGCTCACCTTCTATCTTATCAATCAAAACATTTTGATCCGTAACACCATAATCAAACATTGCCTTGTTTACACGTGTGTGTTCTTACTGTCTGTCTCCCTCACTTAGACTATTGCATTTGGGCAGGGACCACCTCTTACCATTTTATACATTGTATTCTCAGTATCTTTTACCGTTAGGGGCCCATAGGGTTGGTTGCTTAAAAATGTATTGCATGAGTGAATAAATGAGTGAACAAGAGAAAATGGTCCACCCTGAGTCATTGTCTGTCCTTTTCTTCCCTCTTCCTTAATATCATCTGCTGACACATTTGGAGAGTGTTTTCCTGTGAGAATCCATTTCTACCTATGATATAGCTGGTTTCTGACCCTTGAGATAAAACTCCAGAATTGGAACTGGGTGGCAGAGACTGCTTTAGGAGAGGTAAAATTTGTCATTAGTATTATTGTTTATGTGTCCAGTGTCCTTCATAGTTTTCCCTTTATATAGCATTTGACATTTGCAAAATGTTTTCCATTTATTTTTATGTAGGGAAAGCAAAAAGCTGTACGTGATTTTTTTTCAAGTGAACGTAAAGGCAAGGCATCTGATTCAGGGTGATATTTGTGTTTTGATCAGGACAAATTAAAAGAGAGAGCCACAAAGAGAGAGAGAGAGAGAGGAGAAGAACATAGAGGTGACAAAGAGAAACAGAGACAGAGAGAGCAATGATAATGCATCCAGCAGCCTTCCAGCCCCCACCCCACCCCCAGCTCTCAGGGAGAGAACAGCCACTGTAGAAGGGTGGCACCATTAAACGACCCAAGAAAATGTGAAATGGTGTGGGGTGTGAGATTTCTTTATTAGTCAATTTAAAATAAAATGTGGCTCAGTAATTTAGAATCTGTCTGGAGTCAAGCAGAAAATTAGCCATATTCACATATGCTCCCCCCTCCCCTGAAGGCAGTAAAAGCACCAATAAAAATAAAAATAACAATACCTTGTATTTATGGGGTAGCTTTCTCCCAGAGCTTCTTCTCACTCACCCTTTTTATCTCTCCTGTGCCCTTGGAGGCAAGCAAGGACCTGGAGCCTGGGAATTCAGTTCTGCAAATACAATTGTCATGATTAAAACTTCTTAGAAGGTCTTCCTTTGATCATACATTCGTTTATTTGCTTATTCACTTATATTATTCAGCAGCATTTATTGAGCATCTACTGTGTGTTGGTAAGTCTGTGCAGGGTGGTGTGAAACTGTGAACTGCTTAGTAATAGCCCCACCCCCAGGATCTTACAGAATAATGTTTGTTCATAGACATTGGCACAATTTTGTTAGGTTTTTCTGAATCGGTCATGATTTTCTTTAAAGCATGGTGTTGTCTTCAGAACATCCCTATATGGATTCCTATGTGCCCTTGAATGGCTTGAAAGTCAGAGTTCAGGGTTGGTATGTAAGTAAAGTGACTCCTTTGAGGGAAGAAGTCTGCATAGGAATTGCCATCTGGGGGGCAATATATATATCTCTGGTTTGCTAATATGATTGTTAGGAAGGGCAAGGATAGACTCTCTTTGTGATCTTGAAGATATCCTCATTTTGGGGAGTCTCAGAACCCGTAGAGTGCATTGAAAGTGAAGAAACTTCTCCCAGACGAATGGATATTAGCATAAAGACACAGCATTGTACACCATTACTTAGGGTACCCAGTTTCCCCGATACCCAGTCTTAAGCCCTGGTCACCAGGTTAAATGCTCCTGATATAGATGAGTCCAGGCCTTTTAAAAATGCCTCATGTAGACATTTAGGGATGCAATGGAGTGTCTTTAAATGATGGCGTCACTCCTCATGGCAGCCTCCCCCCACTTTCCCCGGATAGACTGCCTCCCACTTACATCCGAGAAAATAAAATGTTTTCCTGCATCACTATGAAAAAGAGCCTTAAATCAATAGCAAATCAAGCCACGGAATAAAGGAGTCTTTATGGCCTGAGAAGGTGATTTCTGAAGGTTGCCATTTAGCAGCATTGGGTTTGTGTCTCCCTGGGGGTCTTACGGAAGTGTGGTGTCTCTGAGCTGAGGTGCCTTTGCTTACTCGAAAGTCACCCCCTTGCTTCCTCCTCCAGTGGAAGTCAGGGGATGAGAATTCTGGATGGGTTAGCCGGCATCTTTTCCTCTGAGTGCTTTTCCTCAGCAAAACCCTGGGTCAGATGGGGCTGGATAGCTCATTCAGTCCCAACCTTTGACACTGATCCCTCTCCAAGTATAGGCATGTGTAGGTCTCAGAATGGTTTCCCTACAGCCAGGGGATCCTCTCACCCTTTTCCCTCTGCCACCTTTTTTTTAAAGGGAGTTCAGGTCCTCACATCGGTAAGCAATTGCCACGTTTCAGTTTTCCTGGCTTATGTTCGTGAGAATATTTAGCAGCCCTGTTCATTTCGTGATTGCTTAATCGCTGAGTTTGAGCTTATCTAGGTGCTGATGCAAATCTTGAAATAAGCAAACAACAATGTATCTTTGAGCTTGATGTATCCCAGGGGCAGGGCCCCATAGTGGGAAGACATAGGAATATGTCTGCATCTGGCTGCGTGTCTCTCTCTCCACCCCAGATCCCTCTCCCTAGCTTACCCATCTGGCTGGTCTGGTTCTCAGATGCCCACATTCCCTCAGGTCTGTGACCCGCATGCGGAGCCACAGCAGTGGCCACGCGCTCGCCTCCCTCACTCCATGGCAGCCACTGCTTTCTTCCTTCCTCCTCTGCACCCCCTCACCCCATCTGCTTGCTACTGTTTGATTACCTGGCCAGGGGCTAAGAGTGCTGTAATTAAAACTGCTAACTCCCCATTCTCCTGACTGTTCCAAGGTGGGGAAGAACAAGATTTAAAATGAGATTTGCATGTTTAAGCACATCTAGACGGGGGGGGGGGGGGGGGGGGGGGGGGGGGGATGGCATTGCATCATGTACCCCGGGGCACAAACTGTTGGTCCCAGTCAAACTTCGTCTCCATCTTCCCTGAGACCCAGCCCGACACCCTGTCCAGTAACTGCAAATGTCAAGTATTGATATTCTAGTTTTCTCTGGCACTAAAAATGATAGCTCTGTGTGCTTATAATGTATCTTGCCTTTGAAAATGTACTTGCAGTGATGTTCTTCCCAGGCAGAAGCAGAGAGGGAATTGCAACGTCGGCATACCTGGCTGACCCAGCTGACCCCCTTAGCTACCCACCCGCTCATTTGCTCCAGCGAAGCCTGGCTTGCTGGTGACGGGATGAGAGGGGGCCTCAGCTTTCTGATACTAGAGAGGGCTACACCCCTTAGGCCGGTGGGGTTAACTTTCGTATTTTCTCCAGCTCTCCCTGAGCTCCTCATGAGAGCAATATTCCTGTGACATAAAGAATGATGCCTTCATACGGCAGTGGTTCTAGTGGATATTTGCATACTACTTTATCGTGGATCTTCATGTTGTTCCAGAACCTGCCCAAGATCTCCACTGTGGTGGGTGTGGTGTGTATCAGACAACACAGTATTCTATTAATTCACCAGCCAAGAGCCATAAGGTCATTTTAGAAGCCAAAGTACCCCCCACCCCGCCCCAATCACCTCCACCTTGCCATCGTTGTTGTTGCTGTGGGTGATTACGTAGTTGTTCCTCAGGAGAAATCCGCTCAAACAGCATGTTGGGTTTGACAGCAACTTGTTACAGGATTTCCATGGAAGCTGTTAGTGGAATAAGGCTGAAGGTGTGACCAGGAACAGGGATGATGGGATATTCTTCTGAGTGACTTTGCAAGGAGTGATTTCCCCTTGAGCACCTTGCAGTCACATGGGAGGTGTGCAAAGGTAAAAACTGCCACCTCAGGATCAGAGGCCATGTGAAAGGTTGCTTTTTAGCATATGGCCGAAGATGGATGGGCAGACCTGATCACAGCTAGTCCTAGGAAATGAGGCAGCGTCAATGTGGAGAAACCAGAAGGTGCTGGCTCTGAGCCCTAATTCACAGGATCAGATCTTTCGACATTGTAGGGCCTGGACTCCGTCAGACCAACAGATATGATGACAACAAAATGTTTACTACAAATGGGTGAAATTTAAAGGTACCCTACATATTATCTATAGAGGAGTCTCTTTTTTAATGATCCTTTCAAGACAACTCAAGAGGGTGTATCTATAGAGGAGTCTCCCTTTTAGTGATCATCACAAGGAAATCCCAAGAAGCTGGATTTCAGCAACTGTAACGCTATCACAAGATGAATTTTTTTGCATCCACTTACCCTGCCCCCCTCTTTTATTTATGCCTTGTCTCAAGTTCCTCCTTTACATATTTGAACACCTCTTTTGTTGAATGCGTCTCCACCTCATATCCTTTTGGGACACTGGGAGGAGGCTGGACACATTTAGCGTTTTAAGGCTGCACTGCCCAGTTCCTTGGGTAGAAAGCACGGCTGTTTGATTGAGAGTGGAGATTTTCCAAGTTTGATTTTCTAATGACTCACCCTTTCCGCTGTACTTGTGATAAATTCCAGTTGTGTAGTTTAAATGATCATTGAATAGATGTGTTGCTCTGATGTCTACAGTTTTAACATGCTTGAATGATCTCAAAATGAGGCGATCTTTTGAGCAGAAACCCAAAGACGCCTGGGAGGCAGAGCCTGCCTGAGACTGAGCCTGAGTCCCACAGCCCCAGGCACTTGCCTGCAGATAGGCTCTGAGTATGTTTGTAGCAGAGTGACCCACGGGTCACTTTTGTCATTACCTCGCCTGCTCACAGGACTCAGCCAGATTACTCGGCATGTGCCTAAAATCATTCGGTCTGATGCCTTTTTGTTGAAAGAGGCATCAAGACAAATACGTGGAGCCATCGAGTGCTGGTACTTTCCTACTTGAGAGAGTGCTTCAACGTCAGAGGCCTTCTGGTCTACCTACACTACACTTGCTTTTGCTTCTTTCTGAAGGAGTCCCTTCCTCAGGGCAGGGGATGGTCTTTCAAGACCCGGGTTTATCAAGATGGAAGAAAAAAAAAAAGTCTTGGAAATCATCTCCTGCAGCTCAGTTTTCTCAAACCTGCACCTTTATATCTGACCCAGAGCCAAGGCTACCAGACTTCCTGGTGGTGTGTCAGTCTGGTAACAGTTGATGTGTGGCTGTTCGCCTGTTAAGGGGTTGGCAAGTAGTCAGTCACATCACCCGAGACTCAGGGTGAAGAGTCAAGTCTCTGGGTTTTATCTTCTGATGATCACGAAAATACATCCGTTGATTCCCTGCAGTGTTCCCACTGCGGAGTCTTTGGTGAAGACCACTCATATCCCTTGCATGGATTGGCACAAACTCCCTGTGGTCTTTTCCTTCCCCCACCACACCCCCTCTCCATGCCACTCTGCCAAGTGCAGCCCTAGGGATCTTTTCATCAGCAGAGACTGATTGTGTCACTTCCTAACGAAGGCTGCTCAAAGGCCAGCCGTGGCTCTCAGCAGAGAGCATCTGTTCCTGACACATTCCTTCTTATCTGGCCACTACGCCCCATCGCATGTAGACTCCAACTGCATCAGGTGACTTGTCGTTTCGAGAATATGCCACAGTGTTCCCTCTGCTGGGACCATTCCCACTTATGTTCGACCTCACCGCTTTTTTCTTCCCCCCATCATTAAAGAATCCAGCAGAGATTTTAAATCTTAGGGGAAGCTGTCTGTGAACCTTCTGCCCCGGGCTGAGTTGCCTGCCCTTCTCCTCCTCTTCCCTTGTGTTTATTCCAACCAGAGGGTTTTCTGGCTCTATTGACGCTTGCTATTCAGTAGCCTCTTTCTGTTAGAACACGCACGCCTTCAAGACAAGGAATGTGCTTTATTTACCTAAGGGCTGACAACAGTTTCAATGCAAGGGGAAGACTTTCTAACTTATTTGTGCAGCCTTGACCATGTCCCCTAGTTCTTTCTGGCTCTCTTGTTTTATCTTCTTTATCACTTACATATTAGGCCAGGGCCCACCCTGGGCTAATGCCCCATGATTTGAGGAGATTATTTGTGAACATCATAAACCTAAATCGGTCCCTAGGCTATATTTGAGAACTGCTGATTCACACTACACTGTATAAAGTCACAGCCATAACAACTTCCACCCTCACTAGCACTCATTGATGATAACAGCAATTCCATAAATGATTACAGCACGGAGAAAGTAAGGAACGGGGCTGTTTGATCAACTCATAGAAGACGGTCTCCCTGTTAGAGTCCATTGCTCACTTCCAGATTGTTTCCTTCTCTACTCACTACTTAATTCTTTACAACTGTTATCTCCTCCAGAAAGAATTCTTAAAAGGTATAGTAATGTTGTGAAGGAGATAAATCAAAGATTATTTGGATATCAGCTGTTAACTTTTTGCTTCTTACTTGGAAAAAAAATAGAGCCAGCAGTGTGCACTGGAGCATGTGTGGGTTATTAATAATTTACTCAATCTATTGATGCTTGTTAATTGCAGTGGCTGAGAAAAGTTAGTTAATGATGTGCCTGCTTGCACCACATTATAATTATGATGGTAGTTCCCCTATTATTAGGGCTGAGTAGGTGTTCCCATTAGAAACCTTAATTTTCGAGTTGATTGTCTTAGCCATTTTAAATTACATCGGGCCATATCTTGGCAGACACTTTCTGAAAGCAGATGCACTTCTTTCCAAAATTATTTTTATGGTAGCACAGGAGTTCTCGCCCTCAAGTGAGACTGTAAAGTGTGTTCCATTTTCAGGAACTATTTTGTTGAGCCCCCACCAGCATCCCAGCATTGTCATGCATGAAGTTGTCAGAAGACAAGGCGTTTGTTGACCCAGAGGCCATGTTGGCTAAAGGCATACCTCTTTGGGAAAGTGAATTTTTTAAAAGTCAGCCACAAAATGGGAAGTGGGTCACACTTTTCTTGCTATCACGTGGATCCATCAGAACATTTTTTATTGCAAGTGATGGAAATTAAATTCCAACAAATTTAATCTTGTTTTTTTAACAAAGAGATTTATTGACTCATGAAATAAGGAATCCAAAAGATACATTTTCTTCAGGTAGGGCTGGGTCTAAGGGCTCAAAGAACGTTACTGATGGTATGTCTCTTCTCCATCTTTTGACTTCCTTCTGAGTGTTGGTTTCTTTCTTGAGCAGATTTTTTCCATGTGGCCAGTTGTAGCCTCCAGGCTGTGTTCTTAACAGCTTATGTTTTGAAGTAAAACATGATCCTCTCCCTTCTAGCTTCCATGTATAAAATTAAAGAGGTATCAACTGTATTCGGACTACATCCTCATTCCTGAACTGACCCCTGGGGCTAGAAGGAGAGAGAATTCTGCTTCCAGTCAAGACCATGTATCAATAACAATAGCACAGGTGGGGTGTGCCCGGCTTTACTAAGCCCAACGCATGGAAAGCACTCTACTCAGTAGAGTAGAAATGTTGCTACCAGAAGAAACGAGGAAGAGGTGATCCACCAGGAACAGAATGTGGATTTACTGCTCCACAGGTGTATCCACGACCTCATCCCATCCCTTGGCTGAGCTGATAGTCAAAGAATGTTGTCATTAACTCTTCATTCCCATCACAGTTCAAAACCCCATTAAAGCTTTGATCTCAAAGTGAACTTTAGCTTCTTTAAAAATGGTGCCCGTAAAGTCTGGTGCTCCCAAATAGCTGGTCATGCAGCCTTGGTAAAGATTTGCAGTAAGGTCTTTAGATTCCATTTGCATCATTGCCGGTGGCCTCTCTTTTGTGCCAGTGTCATCAAAAAGACATGAGCCTGGTGGGTGTACATGTCAGTGAGAAGGAATTGATTTCACTTTGGAAATGCAGCATGAGAAAAACAAGTGGCTAGTTCAGCTCCAGCAGAAAAATAATAGTTTAGACGAGTTCTTTGTGGAATATAGACATGGGATTTTATGTCCAAACATGACAGACCATTTTCCCTTCCTAGAAGAGACAACAGACATGAGTGGCACAGAGCCTGGCACAGAGGAACTGATTTTTTTGGAAGACTCTAAGGGACCCATAACAGACAGAGAAAGCTCCTGAGAAGAGATGTAATCTGGACTAGGCATAAACCAAGGAATAGCCATTGTCACTGCATGAAGCCTATTTTTATCCAGAGTGTGTCTATTTATGATATTCTTATTTTGTTTGTTTGTGTTTGGGTATTATTTGGTTAAGTACTTAGAAACATGAGAAAGTTTAATATTTTGTGCAAAACCTGTCTTTTAATGTTATAGTGTGGGGGAAAAATAAAGGGAGCTGAATTTCCTCCTTTCCTCCTGTTATGAATACATTTGTGTCACTTGGTGCACACAAATATTTTTTCATTCTGCAATAACTCAACTTTGGGGCTGGGTAAAAACCTCTCTCAAATGCATACCTGGAGGCATGGGTCAAAATCTCCTGAACTTTCCCATGTCTATTGATTGAAATAAACCAATAAACATGATCTGATTTAGTCTCTATGGCCAAGCTATAAATGCAATTTTTTATTTTAGTCTTTCCTCCCCATCCCATGTTCCAGGAAAATTTTGACTGAAGGACAGAGGACATTTATTGGATAGAAGGGGCATCTACTTTATTGTTGTACTTGTTATCAACTAGTCATTGTGAGGGGAAAAATACTGTGAGAAAGGTTCCCCAAAGAATGCAGCCATCTGATGTTTTTGCTCTTAATACCAGGGGGAAGGAGATAGATGTAAATTATTCTAGTTAGGCATTAAAGCTGATAAAAACATCCCTTCTCAAATAAGGAGAATGGAAATAAAGAGACAAAAACATTCTATTGACATCTCTGTGGGTTTACTTTTCAATTTACACATCATTGCCATCATTGTTGCTGCTTCCATTATTAATATTTTAACAGCAGATTTGTTTAAATATTCTGTCAGAATATTTAATGGTCTAGATTTTATAGGAAAAACTTTGTAGATAGAAAAGCACTCTGGATTGCTCTGCAGGATTTATTTTGTCATCCAAAAGTCATTCATTGAGCAACTACTGTGTGCCGAGTTTGAAATGAAGAGATAAATAGGATCGAGTCACTACCTCAAGGATTTCCAGTCAAAGGAAGATGTGCTATAAATACACAAACGGTTGCAGGCTATTGTGCGGTAAAGGAGGCAGGTGAAAAACACCATAGGTGGAAGACTGAGGATCAGCCTTATCTCTCCTCCTATAGATTAGAAAATCTACAACTGAAGAGCATGGCACACATTTTATGCCAATGTGGGAGGGATCCTGAAAGTGAGCCCAATCACAGAGAAACCCTGGGGTCTTTCTTATGACTTAATCCACAAGAGCTTCATGGGAATGAATACCCTCAGTGATGGGACTGTCTCACAAAGCAGTCACTTCTGCGTGCCTTTAATTGTTAGAAGTTCTTCCTTATGTTAGATTGAGCTGAATACCCACTCTTCTTAGACTTGAAGAAGGCATTTTGAAACAAGCGAAGAGAGGGGCACCTGGGTGGCTCAGTCAGTTAAGCGTCTGCCTTCAGCTCAGGTCATGATCCTGGGGTCCTGGGATCGAGCCCCATGTCTGGCTTCCAGCTCAGCGGGGAGTCTGCTTCTCCCTCTGCCTCTGCCTCTCCTCCTGCTTGTACACACTCTCTCTCTCTCTCAAATAAATAAAATCTTTAAAAAAAAAAAAGCTGGTGAAGATGAACGAAATATTGTAAAAAAACGGTAATAGGCAGTCATACAAGTTAGCTTGGGAAATTGCCAGACCCTTTGCCTACAGGCGTGTGTGCATGTGTTTACACGTACCGTATGTAATATTGAACATTACTATTGAATAGACATTTTATCAAATCCTCTGCGGATATTATTTCATTTAATATTTTCAACAACCTTATCAGGTAACAACCTTATCAAACCCACTTTATAGGTAGAGAAACTAGGATTCGAGTCTGCTAATTTGGTCAAATTTACAAAGCGAGTGGTAGAGAAGAGACTTTAACTCTGCTTTAAATAACTTTAGTTTCAAAAAATCATATTGTCTTGAGTAAAGTAGATTCAATATAATATGAGTTGCCTTAGAGCTGAAATACAGTGTGTGTGTGTATGTTTATGATATTAATGCAAATTTCCCAGAGCCTCTCATTTTAGAAAAATCAGCAATTGTTCTCAGTATGCACATTTCTGAACAGGCTGAGTACCATCATGTTATATACATCTTTAACAATCAAAGCCGAAACAAAGTGTGGGGATTTTTTTTTTCCTAAAGATTCTGAAAGAGTGAACTTTAAAAAAAATAAATGGCTTTATCGAGGTGTAATTGATACAGAGGGAACTGCATATATTTAATGTAATGAGGGTGGACATATGAATGTGGACATCTGCGATACCATCACTACCATCAAGGTAATTAAGGTAATGAACATATTCAACATTTCTCAGAGTGTCCTTGTGTGTGTGTGTGTGTGTGTGTGTGTGTGTGTGTGTAGGAAGACTCACCATGAGATCTACCCTCTTAAAAAATTTTGAAGTGTACAATACTGTATTGTTAACTGTAGATACTATGTTGTATATCATATCTTTAGAATTTATTCATCTAGTATAACTGAAACCTTATGCCCTTTGAATATCAACTCCATATATCCCCCACTCCACAGTTACCTTTAGGCCTCCTGAGAGTAGCAGATCTTGAGGAAGGACTTATGGAATAAGAGAAGTAACAATATTCCCAGGAATTGGCCCATGAAAGATTTGCCAGCCACCAAAGGAAGGAAGGAAAGAAGGGAGGGAAGGAGGGAGGGAGGGAGAAAGGAAGGAAGGAAGGAAGGAAGGAAGGAAGGAAGGAAGGAAGGAAGGAAGGAAGGAAGGAAGGAAGGAAGGAAGGAAGGAAGGAAGGAAAAAAGGAAAAGGGAGAGAAATAAAAGAAATTCTAGTTATCCAGCTGGTATTAATATTTATGAATAAATGTGCTATATATAATAATTCTACACTAGATATATAGAATTAATTTATTCTTTTTAATAGCTTCATAGTATTCCATTTGTGAATAAAACAATATTTAATAGATTTATTAATGCACATTTATATGGTTTGGTTTAGTTTTTTTTATTATTATTCTATTTCAGACACTGCTTCTGTTTATACATCTATCTCTCAGTGTTTGCACATGTATATTTATAGGATAATTTCTTAGTTCTGCAAGGGCTGTATCAATTTACTTTTCATAGGTATTGCTAAGATTTGCCCTCCAAAAAGGTTTCATTCATTTATATTCCTACAACATATGTGATAACCTGTTTTCTTCACACATACACACACACACAAAGGGACCTTTTAAACAACATATTTTTTATAATAAACACACACCCTCTGCTGTCAGACAGTGAAAGGCTGAAGGAAATTTGCAAGGAGCTCTCCCATTCTGCCCCTATTATACTTGATTATGCTACTAAATATTCAGCAACTTCATACTATTGAGTGTGGGAGAATGCAGTCATATTCTCATTGGCTCGGGTTAATGGAAGCAAACTCACCTGAGCATCTTTTCAGCTTTAGAATTGCAGGCTGAAAAGCTCCTCCTTGTTGCGTATGTAATGCCTGGTGGTTGGTTGTGAATACTACCCAGGTTCTTGAAATGGGAAGACAGACCATATGCTTCATTATTAAGTGAATTCACAGGACAAACTATCACAGAAAACCATATGTAATACAAGATACCGTTTCAATTTGGAAATGAATGTAGGGTAAATGGAAGGTTGCAGCCCATGCAAAATGCAGTTAGGATATAGGGTTGCCATGGAATCAAAGGGAATGTTTGTTATACCAGCAGTTAGATGCAATCCGGCTTTGGAATGTCGGTACTCCAGGATTGGTTGGGGGCTGACAGAACCATTCAGAGTCAGAGTCAATGCAGACTTCAGGGTTTGGGGTAGATCAGTTCCAAACTCTAGGCACATGTCACAGTCAGAACTGGGTCTAGGAATTCTGAATTTTTAGCATTATTGCTGAGCTGTCGTGAACTGAATTGTGACGGTAGAGTTGACAATAACCCTGCACCCCGAAGCACTTCCACGCATCACCTTGTCTTGTTTGTGGTCACCGAAGCCACAATGTGTTGAGATATTGGAAATATTTTTACGAAAAATCAGAATCTAGGCAAGAAATTAGATTTATTATATTTTTTCTTGGGTTTTGAAAGTAAATATGGATAAAACCCTTATGATCTACTTTAGGGAGGACCAATAGGTTTCAACTTAGATGTTTACTTTGATCCACTGGTAGACTTTCCAAAGGACTGTTTTTTTCTCATTAAACTTTTTATTTTGAGGTAATTATAGATTTGTCGATTTACATGCAGCTTACAAAGTAATGCAGAGACCCTGTACCCCAAGGGCAACATCTTAAAAAATGATTGTAGCATAGCAAAACGTGTGATTGATCTAATTCGTACAGTAAGATCTATTGCTCTTATTCAGACATTGAGGCCGTCTACTAATGCAATCTCCTGATTTTATTCAGATTTCCCCAGTTTTATTTGTACTCCGGTATGTGTGTATTTAGCTCTATACATGTTTAGCACCTGTATCAATTCGTATGTCCACAACACAGCCCAAACACAACACCACAGGATCCCTCACACATTGCCTCATTTCCTCCTACCCTCGCCCCCATCCCTAACCCCTGGCAACCACTATCTGTTCTTCATTTCTTAAGTTTTGTCATCTCAAGAATATATGAATGGAATGTGTACAGTATGTAACATTTTGGAATTGGCTTTTTTCACTCAATATCATGCCCCTGAGATTCATCCAAGTTGTTGTATGTATCAATAGCTTATTCCCTTTACTTGCTGAGTAGTATTCTGTGATACGTATTTACCACTCAAGTTGCTTCTTTGACAGAGATCCGGGACTGAGAGGGAAGGTGCCATTGTCACCTAGTAATATCTGTCCCAAAGATGGAGAGTGGGGACTAATTCGTCTGGCTTAGATGGATGTTCTCATATTTGAAAGGGAATCAGGAAGGAGAGAGAATTAGCATCTATCGCATGCCAAAGAACAGAATTCCCAAGCCTCGTGAGGACTGTCACTATGAAGCTGGTGATGGGTTGGAACTCCCATTCCATGAGCTAGATCTGGAGCCCTGGTGATGGAGGGCAGGATTTGAACAAGTGCATCCATCTACTTGCTCAGGGCTCTGTATTCCATTCTCTCTGCTTTTCCCACTTCTTTTTTCTGGTTCTGGAGAGCTCACAATTTTCAGGAGGTCATTTTGTTCATATCTGCCAAGTACAGATGTGGCTGCCTAGTCTGTTGGGGAGCCTGATAAACCTCTGAAATCCCTGCCCTTACTCTTTTCCATAAAATAGCTGGACTCCTCCAATGCACACCTCCCATCTATATCAACAGAATGTTGGTAGTTTGCACACGTAAAATGGAAAATAATCTTTGGCATGGCTTTGATCATATATACTAATTATTGCTAATATAGACAGCAGATGATTGCATTTTATTATATCTTTGTTTTTCACTAAATGATCTGAATAGCTTCCTTGGGGAAGTTGTCATACTAATTGTTTTGTGTTTTTCTTGACATATCTTAGCATTATCTGTGCAATTATGGCCACGTGTCTGTTGTTCTAAATATTTAAGGCATTTATGATAAGAATAGAACTAATTTCTTCCCACAACTAAAACAGTACCCTTTTTCAATTTTCCATTTCTGTCAAAAGGGTTCTGATGCTTCCAGATCTCTAAACCTCATGTAACCTTTGACTTTTTGTTAATTTTGTTCATAGGATAGAATCGTTTCCTGTCTCATTGTTGTGTTTTTGGTCCGATTCTTTCTCTTTTTTTAAGCTTACCATGTCCTCTGGTCTCACATTAGGATTGCTATAATGTCACCTCACTTACTTTCCTTTTGTAGAGTCCCTCCCCTTCTTTAAATGGATCTTTCAGTTCCTCCTAAACCTAGAGCTGATTTCACTTTCCCATCGTCACCTCATTCTGACATCCAAGAATGGGCTCACCACCTTCAAGAGAATCCCCAGAATGATTGGTTAAAGATGGGTCACATCCCAGACTGGGCTCCTGGAATATTGTTTATTATTTCAATGTTGTTGTTGTTGTTTTAAGGAAGAAATAATTCCCCACTCCCTACATCCAGCCAATTACGAAGTCCTGTTGACTCCCCCCACTGAACAATTTACCAAATCCTTCCAAAAGCTCCACCTCTGTCTAAACTGCCACCTTCTTTCACATGTTCCACACCAATAGTTAGCATACCAGCATGTGCCCTTTATAGTCCATTCTGCTGACACCAGCCAGCAGATCTTTTCAAATGCAGATATGACTATACGTCTATCCTGCTCAAACCATTCAGTGACATCCTGTCTTTTTCCAGGGGTAAGTCTGAAATCTGTAACATGGTCTGTAAGGATTTGTATGCCCTACCTCTTGCCAGCTTACCCAGCTTCCTGCCCCACCATAGTCTCTCTCCCTCCTCTCCCCCACATGGCTTTCATCTATTTCCTGGAGGAAACCACCATATCTAAAATTGCACACCCTACCCTAACATTGTCTGCTTCCTTCCCTGTGCTACTTTTCTCCTTTGTAATGATCACCCTTTGACATACGATGTACTTGGAAAATTCATCTCCTATCTTCTTCCACTAGCATGGAAGCTTGACAAGGGCTGAAATTCATATATGTTTTATTTACTGCTCCTTCCTGAGTAGTTGTCACCATAACTTAGTTGGCCATAAAGACATGTTTATTGAATGAATGAATGAATGAGCATGTTTGCATCCATCAGTAGATAAAAGGCCCTCCTGGAACGCATTTACACAAGTGTGTTCTCAGGGGTTGTGGATTCGGATTGCTTAATGACTGCCAGCAGGTCAAGCCCCTCCCACTTTCTTAGTGTATTTGTAAATCCATGTTAGTGGGAGGACTGCTTTGCAGACACAGTGTGAAGCTAAAGAAAGTCTAATGACTGTGTTTTTTGGTCATGTATCATAAGATAGTGGAACCCATATGTGCTCCAAAGAGAGGGGAATATTCATAATGCTAGGTCCCGCTTCTTCCTCCTGGACTGTTAGAATAACAGTACACCTGCTCTTGGGCTCCTCTTTTTTTTTTTTTTTTTTTTATAAAGTACAGCAAAGAGGTAAAAAGCTATGTGTTTTTGTGGCAGATGGGGCTGTTTTCTTCCTGACTTTGACACATGCCAGGGAAGTTACTTCACCGCCCTGAGCTTCAGTTGCCTAATGTGTAAAATGGCAATTAAAAAAAAAAAAAATCCAAGCCAGCAAACAAACCTTTGTTTCTTCTCCTTCACCTTTTCCTTTTTTTTTTTCCCATTTTCTCTCTCATCCTCCCTTCCCACCCTTTTTCCCTCCTTCTTGTGTAAGAGTGCATAAAATAGTAAATGTTAAATACCTCACATACAGCACAGCATATGTTTATGGTAAAATATATTATTGCACTTGTTTTATAATTGTTTTCTTTTTAATAATTGCCATGAATTTGTTCTTGTCGTTATCAATTCCATGAAGATCACCTACTTCTATTCGCTAGAAAGTCACAATACAAATAATTATCCTACCACTTTCTTGTGTATGATTGACGCAGTCTACCGCCAAGCCTTTGTGAGGTACAATCCTCATCTTAATTTTTTCGAAGGGCTTTCTGTAATGCCTGTGTCCCATCTGCAGGCACTGTCTTAGCACAGATAGCTGAGCCAGTCTTTTTTTTTTTTTTTTAAATTGATGAGTCCTGCAGGTTTCAACCTTGGAAGCCCTCTTTAATTCCCCAGTTCAACTCAGAATCCTTCAGTCTGTCTTTTACTGCTCTTTCATCAATATTGCATTTTGTCATCCCCAAACCTTCAGCACTTAGGAACAAAGCAACCCGCTGTTTACTTTCCACCATGGACGTTACACTCCCTTTTGCTAGGGTTTAACTCAAGTCGTTCTCAGCTACTCAAATGGCTACCTTCATCATGATTGCAGACCTTTTTTTTATTGCTTCTACCAAGACCAACGTCTGGGGTTATAAAATGGTTTTATGTCACTTCCTATCTCTCGGTGTGATTGGTAGTGTCTGACTGCAGCTCGACTATGTATAGGCTTATGGGGTCATAGTTAGGTTCGTGGGGAAGAAGTGCCGTGATCAATTAATGATGTCTGCCATGGTCAGGGAATAGGAAAATACAGTATGTACAGGTGTCTTTGCTTAGCTTCAGCAGCACGATGCTCAACTACTGATCCTTCCTTTATTTTATATTCTCTCAGCACTTCATGTGCTCACCTAATTCCCTCTCCTTTCAAGAAGATACTTTCACAATAAATAAAAATGCTGAGTGGAATTTGGCATGAACAGAGGACGTGCAGCCCATATCTATGGTTTCCTGACCCTGCTGTTTATGTAGTTCAGAACATAATTGGTCATCTTCTTCCTCCTGCAGAATGGAGTCTCTGGAGGCTTGAGGAGGTAGTTTACAAGTAATGATTAGGGACTTGATATCTCCTCTAAGCCTTTTCTCTCCCACTTATCCATAGCTTGACAGAAACTAGAAATAATTAAATTACCATATTCTCCAACTACATTGGACTTAAACATAACTATTTTAAATGGATGTGCTTTTTATTTTTTTTTGTATTGCTTTAGAATGGATAACAAAATACATTATTTTTTTTTAAAGATACCATTATCCTCACTTCTGTTAGTAGATACCTTGATTGCCAAGTGTGAGATACTAGATAAACTCTTCCAGTCTTTGTATTTTAAATCCTTAGGTCCCTCTAGGAGTTAGGGAATGTTGTTGTCCCCATTGTATAGATAGAGAAACAGAGGGGCATGATGGTAAAGTTGCTCGCTCAGGTTATATACCTAGTAAATATCAAAACCATTATTTGAATATGGGCAGTCTAATTCTAGAGATCTCTATGGTGAGATACTGAAGATAAGGTTTACAAATGCTGAAATCAGTGAACTCTTCCTTGGAGTATTTCTCTTATTCATTTTGAGCAGCTACTCATGAAAATCATCTTCCTAGATATTTGTAAGAAGAGCACAAGCCAGCATTTATAGAAGTGATGTCAGCATGAGTGCTGGACATTCAGACATTTCTATTCAGTCCTAAAGTAGGGAGATGGAACATGATCAATGACTTCCATTTGGAGCACCCAGAACAAGAAAGACAATGCTCACTCTTCCCTGTAAACAGGCTCAAAGGTTTGGGGGCTACCCAAGTTGAGTTTTCCAGGCAATGAACCACTAAAAACATATTTGTTCCCAGAATACAGCCAGCTAGTAAGGTTTTCCCGCTGGTGCTGACATTTACTGTAACAAGAGCCCGTTTCCTTCTCTCAGAGCTACAGCCAAGCTCCTCACGAGGGAGTTGGTGTCTTGCCAGAGAAACCCCTCCAAGCTCGAGCAGACGTGCCAGGGAAGCTAGCACTTTTCTTTTCAGCTGAAATGTGCCAATAATGGTGGAACGATGTCTAGTTTTTTTAAAATAACACAATGAAATTTTATCTATATATCATCCATCTGTCTGTCCACCCATCCTATATGTCCATCTATCTAGCTAGCTAGCTATCTACCTACCTACCCATCCATCTGCCTATCCATATATCTCTACATTTTTATGATTATATGATGGTAAAATGATTATGTATATTCATTTTAATATCACAGTAATGCCATATATATAAATGAGCAAGTTTCATTATGCCCCATTGTACAGATCATAAACTGAAAAAAAAAATTGTGGGGCGCCTGGGTGGCTCAGTCGGTTAAGCATCTGCCTTCGGCTCGGGTCAGGATCCCAGGGTCCTGGGATCGAGCCCCATGCCAGGTTCCCTGCTCCACGGGAGCCTGCTTCTCCCTCCCCTTTGCCTCTCCCCCTGCTTGTGCTCTGTCTCGCTATCTCTGTCACTATTTGTCTGTCTCTGTCAAATAAATAAATAAAATCTTTAAAAAAATGAAAAATGAAAAAAACAATCATTTCTTGATTCCTAGATAAATAAAAGGCAAAGATAAATTTTAAAATAGCTCTTTCCTTCCTACTCCTCCCCATTCTCCTTCCTTTCTTCCCTCCTCTCCTTTTGTTGTTAAGCCCTAAACTTAAAAGCCGGAGGAATAATGTGAGGTATTCTGTGGCCCGTCCCCTCAAATGGCATGTTGAAGTCAAGACGACTGGCCTTTAGTTCCCATTTTGGTCCCCACCTTGGGCAGGTTGTCTAGCATCTTTACTTTTCTGTTACATTGTATGTTAATGCAGACTTTTCTATATATGTCTGAGATCACAGGGCAGGGATTATATCCCTCTTATTTATCATCCAAACACAGTGATGCACATATAAATAATTCCTACACTCATGAAAGCATCCTCAGCTCTAGACTCTTAAATCTTATTTTTCTTATTCTAATATCAGCCAACTGAGATTTGAAAAGGTTTTGACTTGCCTGAGTTGAAGTATGAGGAGTCTACTGGCCAATTTCCTTTGAGTATTACCTTGTTTGATTTGGATGAAGGGGCAGGGAATTGTATAAATGTCACTGCAGAGAGCCCTTGTCCCCTGGTAATTAGTAACCTTATCAATTCAGAGCAAAGAGACATGTTCAGAGATTTTGCTTTGGAAAATGGCACACGGATGAGGGAATTTTATGACTATGTATGAAGTGCCTGGTCTGGTGATGTTTTGCTTTTGCAAGTGGGTGACTGACCTCATTCACCATCTGATATGTCCCCTTTATCCCGTGGTTCTTCTGTTCCCCTTGTTATTCCCTAGAATCTCAGTCTCTCCTCGGCTTCCCCACTCAGAGTCTCAATAAACTTCTTCATGATCTCAGTTTGTAAGCAGTGAAATAGTTTGAGGACATTTCTTTCAAGTTTGATTTTTATTTTTTTTATGACAGAAATAATACATGTCATTTGCAAAAATTCAAAACAGACAAGAATAAGGGGACACAAAACATAGGATTCCAAATTCTACACTCTAGAGATAACTTATAATTTATTTTAATCAAATTCAAGTAGGCTCCACGCCCAGCATGGAGCCCAGCACGGGGCTTGAACTCACAACCCTGAGATGAAGACCTGAGCTGAGATCAAGAGTCAGAATCTTGACTGACTGAGCCACCCAGGCGCCCCAGGATGGTTACATAACTTAATCCAAAATTCCCCTTCTGGCGGACTACTGTGTTATTCTCAATTTCTTTGCTTTTAACATTGTTGCTGTACCTCTTTGCAGACATTTTCAAAGAACTGTCGGAGGCACAAGAAATCTTAAGTGGGCTGTAAAACAAATGACCTGCTTCTGGAATTAACCCTAAATCATAAACTAAACTCCAGGGCTGGCAAAGTCCGAGGTTTATCACCATAGCCCCCTGCCTGAGGATGAAGCTCTGAAGAGCAAATTGTTGTAGTTTTAATAATTTCTTATGGTCTCCAGACCACAGAAGCAGAGCTACCATTGTAAATCCCACCTTTGTGTTTGGCTGCCAAGGATACAATCCTATTCATATGCACACATTTCACAGATATTTGTTGAGTGCCTACTCATGTCGGATGCTATCTGTGTCAGGCACTGAGCATTGTGGGATTTACAGGGGGACTCAGTCCCTGCCAGGGTGTGACTTGCAATCCCAGGGTGTATGTGCTGCTCGGAGGCACCTAGCTATGGAGGCAGGGGTGGGTGGTGTGGAGAAGATGCTCTGCTCACAAGCCATGAACGTGGTGTGTGGCTGAGTCCAGCCAGGGGGCAAAGTGGGCTTAAAGACTGCCAGAGGACCTAATCCCCCCTCTTCTGGAGCTCTCAGTTTGACTTTGTTTCCTCCAACTCTCAGATCTGCAGTTCTGAATATGGAGGGCATATCCATTTTGATTGGCCTTTTTCTAGGCAGGAATCAAGAGATAACTGTTGGTCCTTCTGATGTTTTGTTCTTCAGTAGTTATATAGCAAGAGATTTTCTCTGTCTATCATGCACGCGTGCTCGCACACACACACACACACACACACACACACACACAGATTTCTTCCAAGGGAATGAATAATCTATTTTTAAGAGAAAAACCTAAATCAGCAAACAAGTTATGAGGTTAAAGGTAATGTTCTGAGGGCATGAGTTATATATGAGGAAAGAAAGAAAACTAGAGAGAGGTCCACAAACAGCCTGTGATTCAGCCAGTGGGGAGGAGGGTGGGAATTGGAGGTTAGAGACTATGCAGTGCGGTGGCCTGGGAGAAACCCCAGGGTTGGGATGGCCAGAGGATGGTTAAGAACAATTTGATAGTCACTTATAGGTTGTTTGCATTATTGTCGCAATGGTCCCACTGTCCTGATACACCTGAGCAGTCAGATGGAAGAGGGATGCGGGGTATCCGTCTGTGTGCCCCAGTCTCTTCTCAACAGATGTGCTAGGGTGGCTTCAAATAGGACTTCCAGGCAGGCACTGACAACACCGTCTGTGGCATAAGATAGAACTACAAGGAGCCCAGAGGAGCCGCTGTAATGTGGACTCAAGATGGAGAGCCAATAGCTCATCTCTCAAAATGCATGGCAACAGTCCCCAGGACGTGGGACACCTCACCGGTGGGACTTAGGTAGGACCTAGGTTGGGGGTGCGCAGACACAGCATCTGGTAACAACGCTCTTGTTGGACTTTTCTTTCTGTCCTGATGACAACAGTGAGAAAGTCCCAGATCGCTGCATCCGCACCTAACTCATCTCCAGCACTTGCCCGTCTCCCTTCGTCGCAAAGAGTGGGCTGGGTTCAGGCTTAGTGTGTAACTGTGATCACAATGTCCTTGTCATTGTAATTTGTTTCTGTGATTCAGCCTCTGGAACAGGAGGGGGCACGCTTCTTCTGGAACAGGTGTAGTGGGTTGAAGAGTGCTCCCGCCAAATTCACGTCTACCTCGAACCTTAGAATGTGACCTCATTTGGAAATAGGTCTTTGCAGATGTAATTAGTTAAGGAATATTGGGGCAAAATCATTCTGGAATCAGAGAAGGCCCTAAATCCCATGGCCGCTGTCCTTTTTAAGAAAAAATAGAGGGAGGGGCGCCTGGGTGGCTCAGTCATTAAGCATCTGCCTTCGGCTCAGGTCATGGTCCCGGGGTCCTGGGATCGAGCCCCGCATCGGGCTCCCTGCTCAGCGGGGAGCCTGCTTTTCCCTCTGCCCCTGCTGCTCCCCCTGCTTGTTCTCCCTCTCTCTCTGTCAAATAAATAAATAAAATATTTTTAAAAAAAGAAAAATAGAGTGAGATTTGGCCTCACAGAGGCACAGACAAGGCTGTGTGAAGACAGAGGCTGAGGCTGGAGGGACACAGTCACAAACCAAGGAACACCGGGAGCCACCAGGAGCTGAAAGCGGCAAGGGAGATTTCTCTTCTAGAGCCTTGGGAGGGCACACAGCCCTGCCAACACCCTGAGTTGGGCTTCCGCTCCAGAACTGCTAGAGAAAAAATGTTTGTTGTATCAAGCTATTAAGTTAGTAGTCATTTGTTTCAGCAACCAGGGGTCAGCAAACTAAGGCCTGAGGGCCAAATGCAGCCTGTTGCCTATTTTTGTGAATAAATATTTACTTATTCATTGTTCATTCATTTACATATTGTTTTTTTTTATTTTTATTTATTTATTTGACAGAGAGAGACACAGCAACAGAGGGAACACAAGCAAGGGGAGTGGGAGAGGGAGAAGCAGGCTCCCCGCTGAGCAGGGAGCCCAATGAGGGGCTTGATCCCACATGAGGGGAAGGCAGATGCTTAAGGACTGAGCCACCCAGGCGCCCCTCATTTACATATTGTTGATGGTGGCTTTGAAGCTACAGTGTCAGAGCTGAGAGACCCGATGGCCCTCAAAGCCTAAAATAGTTACTCTCTGACCCTTCACAGAGAAAGTGTGCCAACCCCTCTTCTAGGAAAGTGTTCAATTTCTGTGCATTATCTAGGGATGTTGGGGATCACAAAAAAACCATTCTTAACAGGGTAGAACCACACAAGGTGGGGATTTTTAATTATTTTATTGAATTTTTAAAAATATTTTATTTATTTACTTATTTGAGAGGGAGAGAGAGAGAGAGCATATGAGCAAGGGCAGAGGGAGAGGGAAAAGCAGACTCCCCTGCTGAGCAGGGAGCCTGATGCGGGGCTTGATCCGAGGATGCTGGGATCATGATCTGAGCCACCCAGGCACCCCTATTTTATTTCTTTTAACTCAGGTTTTCATTTTTCAGGAAGCAGGTTTTTTCCTCCCCAGGGGAAAAACATGAAAATGAAATGCTCTGGAATAGTTTACGACATTAACTACGTTTAAAGGGATTCAGTGAAACAAAATTGTCTCCTTTCTTTTCAGTCAGTCAGCATTAAAGTTCACTTACCAAAGGCAGCTTTTACATGAGCAGCATTATTGCTAATGGGAGTGTGGTTTCCCTAGCAAGCTGAGGTTTGATCTGGAAAGTCTGTAGAACATGAGTGAGTTTCTTCACTCTGAACAGGAAATGGGCCAAGGTCTGATTGGCAGCGGGCTGGAGAGTGAAGGCAGATGAACTCCATCTGATATGTGCCGGAACAAAACTGAGCAAGTAAAGCCAGGCAGAGATGGGAGAAAAGTGAGCACCAAAACTCCATGGTCAAACTAACAAAATGAAAATGTAACCTACAGAACAGGAGAAAATATTTGTAAGCCATATATCCAGTAAGGGGTTAATATCCAAAATATATAAAAACACCTACAACTCAATAACAAAAACACAAGCAGTCTTATTTTTAAAAAATGGGCAGAGGAACCGAATAGACATTTTTCCAAAGGAGACATCCAAATGATGAAAAGGTATATGAAAAGATGCTCAACATCACTAATCAGAGAAATACAATTCAAAAGCACAGTAAGATATTATCTCACACCTGTTAGAATGGCTATTATCAAGAAGACAAGAGGTAACTGTTGGAGAGGGTATGACAAAAAGGGAATTCCTTCCGTTGGTGGGAATAGAAACTGGTTCTGTCACTATGGAAAAACAGTACGGAGGTTCCTTAGAAAATTACAAATCAAATGACCACATGATCCAGCAATCCCACTTCTGAATATGTATCTAAAGGAAATGAAACTGTTGTCTTGAAGAGATACCCACACTCCGATGTTTATCCCAGCATTATTCACAATAGCAAAGATATGCAAACAACCTAAGTGTCTGTCAATGGGTGAATGAAGAAGATATATATGTGTATATTTATATATATTTAATGGAATGGAATTTAGCCATGAAAAAGAAGGAAATTCTGCCATTTGCCACACCATGGATGGACCTTGAGGATATTGTGCTAAATGAGATAATTCAGACAGAGAAAGACAAATATTTTATGGTATTACTTATATGTGGAATGTAAAATAGTTGAATTTGTAAAAACAGAGAGCAGAGTGGTGGCTATCAGGAGCTGGGAGCTAGGGGAATTGGTGAGATGTTGGTCAAAGGGTACAAACTTGCAGATAAAAGATAAATGAGATAATTCTGGAGATCTAATGCACAGCACTGTGATTATAGTCAACAATACTGTGTCATTTACTTCCAAGTTGCTCAGAAACTAGATCTTAAATATTCTCACCACAAAAAAGAAATAATGACTGTGTGACCTGATAGAAATGTTAGCAAACGCTATGGAGATAATCATACTGCAATATAAAAATGTATCATATGAACACATTGTACACTTTGAACTTATGCAATGTTGTATGTCAATTATATCTCATTTAAAAAAAACACAGCGGTCAGATTGTACTCCAGGTCTCAATCAATGTGAATTTGTGAACCTTATCGGCCAGCTCAGGAAGATAGCCATAGGAAACCTAATTAATTTTGTTCATACTGGTACAGAAAACTTTCAATTAAAAATTGAATGGAAGCAGCCACATATATGCAAGAGCAAAGCAGTTAGAAGGGTTTTACTTGTTTTTTCTACTCTACATCTTGGTCGAGGCCATTTTTATGTCCTTTGCATATTTTACTGAGAAGCCTCAGCCACTTCTAGCCATAACTTCCTCTCCTTCCTATTACGAATTTTCTTCCTAGATTCACTCTCCAGTCCCTAAAAATATCCGTACCTCATTATTTATTCACTCCATAATGCATACCATCCAAAGACAACAATTTTGCCAATAAACTGTTATTCTAATGAATAATTCGTGCAGCCTTCGTTCTCCTGACTTGAACAAATATACTTTCAAATGGGAGGAGTGTGGCTCTATTTTAGCCTTAACTTCATTTGTTAACATAATATTTTTTAAAGGTTTTGTGATGTCCTTCTTGGCTGAACTCCATGGGGAATAATTCTAAGACTCTAATTAAAAGAAATAAACCATGGCACAGAATCACAACTGAATTTATATATGGAGTTTGCTACAGTGACGATAGGTGTTTGGATGTGGTAGAAAAAGGGGCAAATCAGCCAGTATTTCAGGGTAGGGAAAATGTGGAGTCTTCTAATAAGAAGGCAACGCCAATCATTGTTTCAAATTCTGCCAACTTCCATGGCCATGGTCTTCTCCTGCTTACATGCCCAGGATACAGTTTGATGGTGATGTTGAAGAGGATAATTGTAATGGAACAGTAACATTTTTTCAATTCCTATGATATGCTAGGCCTTGTACTAAGGGCTTTCCATATATCAAGGTTTTTCAACCTTGGCACTATTGATAATATGGGTCGGATAGTTCTTTGTTGGGAAGGGGGGTATGCCCTGTGCATATGCAAGATGTTTAGCCTCACCCCCTGACTTCTACCCACTAGATCCAGTAGCAACACCCACCCCTCCCAGTTGTGACAACCAAAAATGTCTCCAGACATGGCCAAATGTCCCCTGGAGGACAGCCCTCCCCCCGCTCCCCGTTGAGAACTGCTAATATGCTTGACTAATTACATCTTCATAATAGTCCTTCACAACAAGTGCATTATGAGCCCCATTCACACATGAAGATAGAGAAGCTCAGAATAAGTGATAAAACCATAACTTGGTGCAGGCTTTACAGCCACACTGAGGTTAAGGCTGTTTTGTGGCATGTGATGATTTCGAGTGTCAGTTCATCTGCCTTCTCCCCGTGCCTGGAGGATATTTTTATATTATATATGTCATATATAAATATATATGACATCATTATTATTTTGGCATATGTGCACTGGATAATTAATATTATTTTAGGTTTTATATATAGATAATTTCAAATCCCTGAAACCTCTTATATGGAAAGTATAGATGTCATGATGACAAGATGAATCACTGTTTCAAAAAAATAGTAATAATAATAATAATAATAATAATGGCAGCAATTCCTCTTGTGTCTCCCTAGCACTGTTTTTCCAACACTTTCTATGTGGCAGTCTGAGGGATTAGCCTGGACTTCCTGGACAACTCCCTTATCTGAGAGACACCTACTTTGGTTAGCCTTGAACCGAGACAGTCTGATTAAGCTTTGTTTTGTTCTGTGTCGTATCCTGAGCATTGCCAACAGTGCCTTGCATGTTGGTTGAATGAGTGACTTAAGAGGGGATGGAATCTTACGGAAAATACAGAGACTGCTCAAGCAGTGATAAATCTTCAACTGAGACACAGGTGATCTGAGCCCAGAACCTCCACTGCTACCCACTGTGGCTCGGGTCACTGGTTTCATCCGAGCTGCCCCAGCTCTGCTCCCCACTGAACCAGCCTTTCATGACTATTTTCAGGTCAAGGTCTTCCATTTTTCTCTCTCTGGTGACAGCAACAAGTACTGTCTCTCCTGTCTTGCTCCACTTCCTTTGCTCAGTCTCTGTTCTACCTATAATGTCTCCTTCATTTCTTTCTTTTTTTTTTAAGATTTTATTTATTTATTTTACAGAGAGAGGGAGAGACAGCGAGAGAGGGAACACAAGCAGGCAGAGTGGGAGAGGGAGAAGCAGGCCTCCCACTGAGCAGGGAGCCCAACGCGGGGCTTGATCCCAGGACCCCGAGATCATGAACTGAGTCGAAGGCAGATGCTTAACCAACTGAGCCACCCAGGCTCCCCTCCTTCATTTCTATTTGTCTAAATCTTACTTAGTTTTTGAGGCCCAGATCAGTCCCGACAAACTTCTGGAACATTCTTCTCTTACCCTTGACCTCTCAGTGCCTTGCAGGAAGCTTGCTATCATTGCCACCCAGCAATCTACAAAGATCTGTTTGGTTTAAATCCCAGGCCTATCCCTCTAAGACGTAGGATCTGGGGTAAGCAACGTAGACTCTTTGATGTCCCACTTCCCTGCACTGTTGAATGAGAGCAGTAATATTGCTGCTGGACACTCTAGTTTTCTGAGGATTCCATGAGAAAATGCTTAGCATAGCCCTTGACACTTAGTATGTTCTTAATTAATTACTGCCATTAATTCACTTTCACACTATATTTTATATCCTCTCATTGATTTATGTATGTATAGCTCATCTCCCCAACTGGACTGCAGGACTATAGAAAGAAATGTCTTCTATTTTGGCTAAATTTAAATTTAAAAAAAGAAGAAATTTCTTTCAGAGAGGATCTTTATTGTGAATTCAGAACAACAAGTAAAGTGGTGTCCTCAACTTTCAAAACGCAGTTTTCTCTCATTGCGTTTTGAAGTCCAGTGTCTTTATCAGTAACATGGAAGAGGCTATTCCTGTTTACTTCACCATACCAGAAGGGCCATTGCAAATGGGTTGATTTCTATGGTGGGCAATCAGCTTGTGCTTTCTGAGCATATAAGCGTCAGGACTGTAAAACCACATTATCTGTCTCTCTTGGTGCTTCATTGACGTGTCAGAGTCCTTTGAACCTTGACTTTGCCAATCAATGTCTTCTTACCTTTGTAAAATTTTGCTTACCATGTAGCTTAAAGGGGGGTGATAATTGAGGCACATCTCCAGTTATAAGTGGCACTTAAGGCGGGATAGGTCCCCTAGGAGAGTAATTTCCAGAAAGAAGATGTGGGTGGACTCAGGTCCCCCAGGTCCTGCCTTGGAGGTTGTGCAGTGCAGTGGAAAGAGCACTGTATTTCACCAACAGGCCGGTATCTGGTTCCAGTTTTCTCAGGATTCACATGACTCGGGGCAATTCAGAAAAATCTTTGTGCACCTTAATGCTCTTATCTGTAAAATGAAGCATCCAAATCAGATAAGTTATGAATTACTTTCATTTCTATAATTCCGCATCACAGAATCGAAGTTCATTTGTGTGAGCCAGTAATTCCACATTTTCCTTGTTTTACTTAGAATCCACATACCCCACAATTAATTTCCCACAATAGGGCTTTCAAATCCCATTTAAAAAGTCTGTTACACACACACACACACACACACACACACACACACACACACACACACTTTTTTATTCCCCAATGCTCCACACATTTTCCTAATAAAGTACGTAATAAAACGAAATCTTCCTGCTGGTGTGTTTGTAATATGGAAGACATTGTTATTCCCACCATGGTGGTGATGGATAAAAAATGTGTACTTTTCTCTCTCTGGAAACCATCCTTTGATCCTCAGCCTTTTATCAACAAATCAGAAGCACTACTTTCTGCAAATTAGCACCGCCTCCTGAGAAATTGTGCCAAGTTCCATTAACTGTAATTAGCATTCCTGTTGTTTCTTTTACATTGCAAAACAAACAAACAAGCGAACAAAAACTCTTTCTGAGTTACCTTGAGCACAGATCATCCCAAGTTATCCCACAGCATCGGGGTGAGCCCAGAAGCAGGGTCTTAACACACAACTATGCATTCACTTCATGGGGGCAGAAGTCGCAGAATCAAAATCTTAATTTTTGGATTTTCAAAGTGAATGTTGTCCACATAGAGTTGAACATCTGGCACACTGCCTTCTGACATGAAGGTTTGGGGAACATGGGGAGATAATCATCTCCCTCCATTTAAAGCTGACCTGCCCTGGGGTTCCAAAGCAGAAGACTCAAATATCCTAGAACAATACATTTCAAAACTAAATTTTGGACCCCCCCCATATGGTTTCAATACAAAAGACTGCAAACAAAACAAACAAAAACAAAGATCTCTTTTCCCTAGAATGCCATGATAGAAACGACATTTTAATACCCAACAAGAAGAAAGAATATGAGCTCAGAATAAAGCACAGTGCTTAATATTGGATACATCTCATTAATAATAGTCATTGACAAAGCGAAATATTATTTTATTTGATTCATAATGGCGAAAAATTATAGAATTATCTTATTTTTTATATAAAAATAAAACAATCACAACTTTGAGCCTCCTCTTTTATTTTAGGTTCCACTGCAGGCTGTGGAAACTTAGTCGAAGCCAGCTGCATTTAGAACCCACTCTTGTAAGGGACCCTTAGCAGAGGCACGGTGCCACTGCCAGAGACACGGGTTCCCCCAAACCCCGCTCCTCCCTCTGATGCTATGAAACAGAACTCAGAAACAACCAAATATAGGTGTCAATCTGTGTTGAAAGGTTCAGAGAGGAGAGTGCTAGTTTCAAATGTTTTGTGTGAAATTGAGTTCAATTTGAGTGGCAATTTTTTTTTTCTCTCAGAAGCCATTTTGTCTCTTTACTTCTTGCTTCCTTCCTTGTATTTCAGCATTTGTCATTTCAATTACAGTACTGCAGCCTATTTTTACACTTCGAATGCAATTTCCAGAAAACACTAGGGAAAGAGCAGTAAAGATATTAGGAGGTGGAAGTTAAGACTGAGAACGGCTCCAAGAGGGTGAAACAAATTTAGGACATTTTTTATTTTAATCATCTATAAAGAAATAATTCCATAGACTCATCTACAGTGAAGTCCCACTTATAGCACAAAGCATCATAAAACTGAATAAAGTCATATTCTCTAGCACAGTGCTGTAACTGTTATATTATACAAGTTCCAATAACTTACGATTCCCATTTGCTTCTCTGAGAGTTGAGGGCGAGAAACAAACATTCCCCACCCTGGATCCCGCTGAGCAACAAATGAAAGACAAATCATTCGGTTTCCTCTCAAGAAAAAGTTCAGTCAAATATAGTGAGCAGATTGGTGGAGGTTTATTCATTCAACAAGTATTTATTGAGCACCTGCTTTGTGTTATATACTGGATGGTGAAGAAAGTGCACATGGCACGTATCCCTAAGGAGCTTACTGTCCCTTCCCCATGCAAAGTCAGTTTACTTACTTTGTAACTGAATTAATCTTGGCTCTTTTATTAATCGAAACTCCACGTGCATTGAGTTTTAAATGAAGGGAGGTGCATTGTTTAGGTCTTATGATCAAAAAGAACAGGAGATCATTGGAACCAGGTAATGACAACAGTGATTGGTCTGTTACTTTACACCTCTCACAATGTATCACCGTATTGGCTTCGTCCCCTTCCACTGAAGGTGGGTTTTCTGTACCAGGCAGGTGGCAAAACATAGGCAGCTCTGGGATTTTATTCTCATAGTTCTACTGTGAATCCAATTGGTTGTTCATCTGGATTCCATAACGTTCTTCCCCTTCCTAGCAGAGGACTGATATTGCTCATGTATTCACATGGATACTCACATATCCACCTCTCTCTATCAAGTTCATGTGACAGTGGAGAATCTGACCACAACCCCATTTGGAGTTGGAGTGGGACAGACTTAACTGCTCTAAGCCAGTTATAATAACCCCCCTCCAACCTCACCCTTGTCAACATTTCATTCTGGAAACCAGTTTCCTGGCTATCATTGGATGATGACCCAACTGGTTGGTAGTTGGGCATTTGGCCAAAAAGGGCCCAGTGAGATTGAAAGCAAAGTATGGTTTAATTTTTATTGTTATGTTAATCACCATATATTACATCATTTGTTTTGGTGTAGTGTTCCATGATTCATTGTTTGTTCATAACACCCAGTGCTCCATGCAGAACGTGCCCTCTTTAATACCCATCACCAGGCTAACCCATCCCCCCACCCTCCTCCCCTCTAGAACCCTCAGTTTGTTTTTCAGAGTCCATCATCTCTCCTGGTTCGTCTCCCCCTCTGACTTACTCCCCTTCATTCTTCCTCTCCTGCTATCTTCTTCTTTTTCTTTTTTCTTAAAATATGTTGCGTTATTTGTTTCAGAAGTACAGATCTGTGATTCAACAGTCTGAAAGCAAGTATGTTTAATCTTAGCCCTTGAATTATTGCAGTGTGCAATACTTAATTCCTTTAGGGTTTAAGCTAGTTTTAGTATGGATTTTTGTTATTTGCAGCCCAAAACATCTAATTGATAAACATCTCAAAACAATAGAACGCACAGGGCTTTTCTTGGGTGACTCCACTTAGAAAAATCCTGAAGAAAAACATTGTTTGGCTGTGCTTATATCCTATGCAAGGAAATAAGAGTATTGTCTTTTCTAGGTTTGAGTCATATAAACCCACCTCTGTATCTATGATTTGTAGCTTCCACTAAAAACCCATGCATGGAGTGAATCTTCCCACAAGACATAACAACCCAGTTGAAGGGATAGAACCCAAGAAAGGGCAATCATGCATTTGGAATTTCTATTTGTTTGTAGCTTATTGATGCATAATTTCATCTTACAAAATTCATTCATTGTAAATATACAATTCAGTTTTAAGCAAACTTAAAGGTATGCAAGCATCTTCACAATCCTGATTTAGAATAGTTCCATCACCCTAATGAGTTACCCTGTGCCTGTCTTCTAAACTCTAATTCAGCTGAGCAGAATGTTGTTTTGGTTTTGTTTTTAGATTTTATTTATTTATTTGAGAGAGAGAGAGAAAGAGCATGGGGGGGGGAGGATCAGAGGGAGAAGCAGACTCCCCGCTGAGCAGGGAGCCCGATGCAGGACTCGATCCCGGGACTCCAGGATCATGACCTGAGCCGAAGGCAGTCGCTTAACCACCTGAGCCACCCAGGTGCCCAGAGCAGAATGTTTTTAAGGTTCATCTGTGTTGGTACATGTATCAGTAGTTTCTCTCTATTGTTGAGTAATAGATATACCACATTTTGTTGATCTATTCACCAATTGATGGATACTTGGATTGTTTCCAGATGTTGGCTATTATGTATAATGATGCTATGAACATTGGTTTCCATGTTTTTGTGTGGTCATAGGCTTTTGCCTCTCTTGAGTGGGTACTTAGGAGTGCAATTGCTGGGTCGCATGATTAGTTTAAGTTGAACTTAAACCGCTAAACTGTTTTCCAAGGTGGCTCCACCACTTTATATTCCTACCAGCAACAAACAAGGGTCCTAGTGGCACCGCATCCTTGTCTGCTGTTGGTATTCGCTGTCTTGTGATTTATACCCATTCTAGTGAATATGTAGTGGTATCTCACTCTTGGCTTTACCTTGCTGTTTCCCTAATGTTTAATGGTGAGTATCTTCTCATGTTCCTTACTTTTTCATGAAATAACCTTGTTCACCTGTGAAATGGAACTTAATGAATCTTGAGGAGTCTTACATCCTTTTCTCTTGTAAATAAGGCGGCAAAGACATGGGTAGAGTGGCTGAAGTGGGGGAAAGAATTCCCTCCCTTTTAGGCAGAGAGGTAGGACTGGGGACTGAATCTTCCCCTGCCCTGTTACAATCATAGCTTACTGCTACCTGTGACAACAAAGCATAGGTGGGGACACTGACCTCATATGCACATGATCCCATTTGCACACAAGGCGCACTTTGTTCGAGAACTCTGCTTTGGAGAGGGTAGGATCTGGGCTCATCACCCCACCCTTGCTGCTTGCTGCTGTGGCGTTTGAAAGCAACACATGACCCTATTAGAGCAAGCTTTCTGAGGTTACCTCTTCTAGCCACACAGTAGTTGGTGTTATTTCTTTTATCTTTTGATAAAATGACTTGCTCCCTATCAGGGGAAAGCACGTTCTCTGCACATGTTTCTCAGCTGGGTTGCAGTAATCTGTGCTTTCTAGGAAAAGGTCACTTCTTAGAGGGTTGAAAAGACAAGTTTCATACATTGCCCCCCTGAGCACATATGAGCCCAAGATACCAATTCCTCTGTTGTATAGGTTTTCACACCTTGACTACTCTGAAAACAAAAGACTAAGTACCTGGGAGGTGAGTGCATAGCAGCCAGCTCATTTTGACACTTAACAGAGGTGGACCTCTGTCAGCAGAAGTCCCCACTGACAGACCACTGGTATGGTTTAAAGCATGTCCTTTAAATCAGATTTCTTCACTTGTAATCCTGGCACTACATGCTGTGTGTGTGTGATTTGGGGGCAAGCTACTTAACCATGTTAAGCTTGGGTTAACTCAGCTGTAAAATGGGATTAATAATAATACTTGGCTCCTAAAATCATTGAGAGGATTAAATGAGATAATGCATGTAAAGTGCTTAGCATCATTCTGAATTTCTTTAGCTGTTATCATTTTTATGTTATATTTGATTTTATATCGTTAGAAGTTGGAAGAAAGCCTGATACCCAGTGTGCACTCGGTGATTTTTATGTAACCACACACAGTTGAGATATTCACTCATTCACCCATTCATACAATAATTCACTCAGTAATACTATGATAAGTTCATTCTGCTTATTCATTGATACAGTAGGTATTTATGAGGTGCCTACTATGTGTCAGACAGTGTTCTAGGTCATGGGTTAGGAAACTTTACAAATCCAGCCCTCCACCTGTTTTTGTAAATAAAGTTTTATTGGCACACAGTCACACCCACTCATCTGCATACTGCCTATGGCTCTAAATAACTAGGACAGAGAATGTATGGCTCACAAAGTCTAAAATATTTACTGTTTGGCCCCATTAAGGAAAAGGTCTCCAACTCTTGGTTTAGATACTGAGACTAAAATAGTGAACATAATAAGGTGATATTCACATCATAGTCAGGATGAGACAGACAATAAACAAAATAAATACATATTTACATACACATATAAACATAAAATATCTGTGGTGGTAAGTGCAATGCAAAATAAGTAAATAAATAAAAAGTATAAGAGAATAGAGAAGAGGGACGTCTGGGTGGCTCAGTTTGTTAAGCATCTGCCTTCGGCTCAGGTCATGATCCCAGGGTCCGGGATTGAGTCCCGCATCGGGCTCCCTGCTCAGCGGGGAGCCTACTTCTCCCTCTGCCTGCCACTCCCCCTGCTGCACTCTCTCTCTCTCCCTCTCTGACAGATAAATAAATAAAATCTTAAAAAAGAGAGAGAGAGAAAGAATAGAGAAGAGTCAGGGACAAGGATGGGAGGGATTATTTTTAAAAAGAAAAACAACGTTTTCTATTTAAATTTTTAATTTCAAATTTGAAGTTCAAAGTTTCTCTTTTGTAATTTATTTACAGGGTGATTTATCAATAGCAAAACAAACACTCACTGCTCATGGAGTCTCACTGGGCACATTCAGAAATCATCCCAGGCTGCCAGTGAATCCAGATGCGGCCCACTGTAAAAAGCTTGTGTGGAGAGGCCTCATATACAGTGTGATGGAACTGAGCAACGGCCACATGGCATTTTGCTGACTGGCATATACTTCTGCCCCTAAGTAAGTCTCCCCACATGAAGAACAGGGGGGACATCCCTTCTTCCAGTGACAGAGAAATGGCATTTGCTCCCTCTTCCAGGCTGCTCATCTCTGGACAGACCAAATTGAAAAGTATCTATTCTACAAACAAAGAAGAAGCCCTCAGGGCCTCGAGAGCTGATGATAAGAGGAATAAGAAGTAGGTCAGGGATGCTACAGAAGCTTTTCTGCCCTGTGTCTTATTTTCAGTAGGGTTTTCACAGTGCTCACCTTTTGTACAACAGGTGGCTTGCTCTCACAGCTGCTATGCAAGCAAGTTGCATTATTAACAAGATGGTAGCAGGAAGCAGGGTGCTTCCACAAAATTCTAGTGCAAGGGTCAGGAAACCTTTTGTGTGAAGAGCCAGACTATAAATATTTTAGATTTTTCAGGTCTTAGAGTCTGTGCTGCAACTATTCCTCACACCTGTTGTAGCACTCAGCAGCCTTGGCCAGTACATACATGGATGAGCATGGCTGCATTCCAATAAAACTTTATTTACAAAAGCAGAGAGGATTTGGCCTCAGGGTCATGGTTTGCCAGCCCATGTTCTAGTGTACTTTTTCCTCCTCAGGCATGCTCACAAATTAACTGGGAGCATGTGCACCACACAGATGCTTTGTCTCCTCCCTCCTGACCTATTGACTCTGCTCTCTAGGAGTAAAGGCCAGCCGTGTGCCGAAGCTCTCACAGATAGTCAGTATATGCCAGATTATGCTGCAGTTATGAACAACCCCCAGATTCTCAGTGACAGTAAAACAGAAGTTTGTTTCTTGCTCATGTAAAGTCTCCCACGGGTCTGGATGACTCTCCTGGACAGCTGGCTACCTGGCAATTCGATCTGATGGAAGCACCATCAACCTGTAGCTTCACTTTTTTTTTTTTAAGATTTGTTTATTTTAGAGAGAGAGAGCACACACTGGAAGGACAGAGGGAGGGGCAGAACTTGACACAGGGTTCCATCCCATGACCCCAAGACCATGACCTGAGCTGAAACCAAGAGTTGGAGGCCCAACCGACTATACCACACAGGCACCCCTGTACCTCACTTTTGAGAACACACAGCCTTCTTGGTTGATGTGGCCAAGAAAGACCAAGAGTAGGAGGTCTTGCAATGGCATTTACATGACTAAGTCACTAACAGTTTGGCAATAGCTAATCACATGGTCCTAACCAGCTGCAAGGAGATGGAAAATGTAATCTTCCCATGTGTCCAAAAGGAAAGGGGAACTAGATATGGGTAAGCATGAAAAGTTTTCTGTTTTTTAATCAATTGGATGATTGAATAATTGATTGGTGGTCACTACTAAGCAATCTGTTGTGCCCACCAGTGAAGAACATGTCTGTGTTATGTTCATGGGGATATGTTGTTCGCATAACCAGAATTTGGCCAGTTATACATTGAGGGGAATCTAAAAGGAAAACAGCCTAGACTTAGGGTCAGACACTTCTTACCATATTATATTCTTGTACTTGATGTTGAAAGCCATTGTCAGTGCTGTTAATCCCATGCCTGAAAGTCAAGCACATTCATGCTAACCAAATCTCTTGACATTGGGTTTCAACTGTTCTTCTAGAAGTCCTGTCTAACAAACACTCATCTTCATTTTGTATACTGATCCAGTTTGGTTGACTTTACTAATTTGGTTAACAAGACCATAAATAATAATCCAGTCTCCTTTGTTTATGGGTAACAATACTGGCCTATTATAATTTTCTATGGCAGCACATATGGGGGGCAATAAACTAACCAATAAAGCTGCCACATGGAGGATAGGTCTGCTTTTCTTTTTATGGCTCTTTCTTTAATCTGATCCATAATTAATGTGCAAGGTTCAACTTTTCCTTGGTCAGATCCCAGTTTATTTGATGCATTCTGAGGTGTTAATTTTCTTGATGCATTTGTGGGTGGCAGAGTGGGATAAAACTATACAGCTCTTTATATGGAAAGATGCAAAACCAGGAATTTTTTTTTGAAAGGAAGATGCTTAAATTACCTTTGCTTTCAGAGTTCATTTCCATTGAAAATGTAAAGTAATTCTAGGTTCAGACTTTCTCAAATCAACCCTCCCCCCCTTACTTAAGAGAACGTAGTTCTAAAAATCTTCTCTTTGGAGAATAATTTTCTCTGCCTTCCATCTCCCTCAATGATTTGTTCAGTCTCCACAGTTTGTCTGGTTCCCTCTTGAACTGATTTACGATTCACCAAAATCTGTGGGAGAATTTGCCAAGCTGCAGACTAATTAATTATGTTTGCTATTGGGCCTATCTATTAGGTGCTGGCATTTCCTTTCTGTCATACATTTTAAATTTAATGTGCACACATGTTTTGTTTTTGTTTTTCCTAAGTACCCAAGCTGACCACACAGGGGTGATTCCAACCAACAGCAACACTATTCCATGGAGGTGCACTCTGTCCTTCATTTGTATACAGGATCTGTGGAAAAAAATTCACAATTTTCTCAGAAATGTGGCACCATGGTCCATTTCTCTTAGAGAAAAAGTTCTATGTTTTGTCCACAATAGCCCCAGTCTTCTCAGTGAAAAGGGTGCCCTTCAAATTCTGCTTTATAGCACTATTGTTATAACAAATAGTAATATTGTCCATAAACACTTATTGTATACCAGTACTTTCATGCAGTTTACATGGATTAATTATGTAAATTATTATGTAATTCTATAAGGAGGGAGGGTATGAGTAGTATTTCCTTTTTTTTTTTTTTTTTTCCAGATAGAAAATAGGCTCAGGTTGGTTAAGTAAGTGATTGTTACCACACAGCCAGAAAGGGGCGGTTTCTGGAAGCCTGTTCCTCCTGATGGGATACTCTTCACATCAGGTACAGTGCAAAGCAAGTGTCTCCGTTCTGGAGGCATGTTTTCAAAAAGCGCAGACAGAAATATATTTATGCATTAGTATCGATTTATCTGGTAGGGCCCTTTGATTTTATTGGATAGTACTTTACAGGCTGATAGATGAGTTGCCGCTAAGTATAGTGACACTGTTTCTTCCCTTTTCTGTAAAAGGTATGATGGTTCCCTGTGGTGTTAGAAAGGATTGCAAGAGATTTGCTTGGGGAAAATTATCTCTCCTACTCCTCTGCTCCATTTCTGCTGTGAGTTATTACGACAAAAAAAATGAAAGAAAAGAAAAGCCAGAACACTTGCTTCAAGGTGAAAATATTTAGGCACGATATTACCACAGGGAAAGTTTATTTTCAGCATCGTGGTGAAAAAGAAGCGTGTATCAGGTTGAGGATTTTATGCTCAAAGCTCATAACAATGCCATAAAGCATTGGTTGGCAAACTTTTTCTGTAAAGGGCAAGACAGTGAATATTTTAGGCTTGTGGACCATACAGTCTCATCACAAGGACTCAGCTGTGTAGGTATGAAGCAAAAGCAGTCATAGGCAACATGTAAACAATAAATCTTTATTTTCACAACGGGCAGCGAGACAGATTTGGTCCACAAGCCACAGTTTACTGACCCTCTGAGGTAAGGGAATAGCCAGGTGTTTTAGCGATTGGGTTTCTCTCCTGGCCTCCCATTTGTCAGCTGAATGGCCCTGGCAAAGTCCCCGAACCTCTCTGAGCCCCACTCTCCCCAGTTGCTAAATAGTGAAATGGCTACTCACGCATCAGCATGGGGCGAGCGTTACAAGAGCACCACAACTGAATGAGTGAAGCACCAGACTTAATCCTTCTCTGCTCTCTTTCAGACTTTTTTTCTCTGTTCCCTCTTCCGACCTTCTGCTCATCAGTTAATAAGCGATCACAGTTAGTTACGGTTGCCTGAGAGTTTCAGAGTGCTTTTATTTTGGGCTCTGTCAGTGTTAGAGAAGCACCCCCAGAGGAGATCTTTCTGAATAATTGTATGCGAAGTGGTTTTGAAAAATTGCTAGGAAATGAAAGGTAAGGGGAGAAAAAGGGTTAATTCCTCTGGAACAGAAAGAGCGAATGAAGAGCACACCACCTTTTTCTGCAACCCAACATCCGTGGCACACACCACTGGATGATCACAACTGTCTTTGCTGATGAGCCGGATAGTGTGTTCATGGCAATTCGTTAGTCACTGTCAGCTGTTTGTAGCTGCCTCGTAAGAAGAGCCTTATTGAGGTATCTTTGACCTAGATAATTAGCTTTGGGGGTCGGAGAGTTTGAAACTTTCCCAAATTGTAAGCTACATGAAGCTTTTGAGAGGTTGCCATTTTTTCTTTGCTTTGTCAACAGTGATGCTCTTCTATAGGGAACCTGGCTTGAATTCTGCAGCCACAGATAAAAAACAAAAAGTAAAAAGTATCTTCCTTCCCCCCTTCAAGCCCGAGTTCTTCATGAAATGATCTCATGCTCAGACTTGCCTGAGCTCCCTCTTTTTCTTGGTTCCGAGAGGCTGAGCAGCAGCTGAATATTCTCTCTCCTTGTTCTGAACATTTTTGCCCTTTCCTGGATATTCTGTTGTGAGCTGTTGCTCTAGAAATGTGGGGATAAGAGGTAATTCTAATTCTTCTAGGTGAAAAAAAAAAAAACAACCCAGAAACTCCCTTCAGAGTCACTTAAGTAAAAAGGGAGAATTCAGTTTCAAAATAATCCATAGATGCCAATAACATACCAAGAGGAGGAAGAACAGCATGACGCAGTGGAATGAAACAAGGACCAGGAAAGGTATCAGTCCTCAACCCTCAAAACCACTCACTCTTTTCTTTGCAGCTCATGGCAACCCGATCAGATTTGTCCTTCTCTCTACCTTGCCCATTGCCCAAAATCCTTCTGGGATCCACTTCCCAGATCCTTGCATTGTTGGTTCCTTCATGTTAATTGCATTGCAACTCATGTTACCTCTTTCAAAGGTCTTCCCCGGCCATACCAATCACATGCCGTGACCATAAATTATTTTACTTTCTTTGTTGACTCATTTACTGTATGCCTCTCCTGCTAGAACCTAAGTTTCTGAGAGCAGAAACTTCTTCCAAACAATGCTTTACACATAGTAGACACTTGAGAATGTTTTTTGAATATATAAAAGTATAAATAAGAGATACAGCATCCTCAATTCTAAATTCTCTAGGAGAAAGAATTAAATTGACCCAGCTGGGGTTGGTATTCAACACTGGACATATTAATTAAAGTACAATGGGTTGAATTACATAAAACAACTACTTCTTATGGATGTCTCTGTCTGAGAGGAGGTTGACTAGATTTTGGGGAGCTGTGATGGATGAAGGAGATGTATCCCCAAAGAACTACAAGTGTATTGTGTTTGTGAGTTTGCAAAGGACAGTCAAGGTAGGGATTGAGCTTAAATTGGAAGAAGAAAAAACAGGGGTAATAATAAAGTAAAGTAAAGTAAAGTAAATTTACAATTTACAGGAATTTTGTGGAGAGTAGACTCTGGAGAGGGGAATAGTGGATGCAGGGGGATAAGCCAATGGGTTTTAGCAGAAGACCAGGGGAGAGATGATGGCGATGACAATATATCCACAAACTCACCACATGACGTAGGGCATCTGTTTATCTTCATTGCATGTAGGTTTTTACTTCCCCATAGTTACCCATAACCCTAATCTCATGGTCAAAAATTAACTATATGATCTAAGTGTGACTCCTCTAGTATGCCTTTATGGCTGTCCTTGCCAGGTTAGCAAGTATTGTGGTAACACAATATCCTAGAAGGGTCAGAATATTCAGGTCTTGATCACATGGGTGTACATAAAGAGATATGAACCCCCACAAATGTTTGTGAACTCTTGTGAAACTTTATTTTTTTTAAGACCTGGAGTAATCGGGACGTACAGACAGAGCTTGAATTTTAGAGTCAGAACAACCTTGTTTGAAATTTCTGTGCCTCTGTTTATCAAATTCAAAACCTTAGACAAGATTCTTAAATTCTAAGTATGTGTTTGTGTTTAAGGAGATACTAATTAAACACGGTAATAATGCTTTCTCATAATTGTTACTTATTAATAGTATAAGAATGCTTACTTTGTGCCAAATGTATGCCTGAAACTTTATATATATATATATATATATATATATATATATATATATATATATATAATATCTCTTTGAAGCATCCTGGTGAGCACATGATATGCACATTAATGCCCCACAGTGCAGATAAGGAAATTAAACCTTAGATTAAGTAATAAGTAATACATTTGAAATTGTGCAGTAAGTACATAGAAGAGCATCCATAGGGTTTATCTTGTTCCTTCCACCGAACAATGGGATTTCATGGGACAGTGTATGGAAACACTTGGCATAGCTTCAGCCAGAGTGAGTGCTTGATAAGATTCATGTTATATACCGCTCTGCAGATTTCAAATATTTATGACCACAGAATTAATTCTAAGGAAAGTAAATTGAAGGAGGTGTTTGTGTGTAATTTTTTCTCTTAATGATTCCACTGTACCCTTGAGCATTTCCACGTTTGTGTTTAATCACAGAATCTCAGCCATGATGTTTCTGACAGGTAATTTCCTTAATGCATTTGACAGAGATGGATTGCATGAAAGACCATTGGATCCCATGCTTTTGTCTGCAAGTGATAAGACTAGATTAGAGCTATCTGGGTCTAGTGCCTCCGATGATATTGCATCCTAATAATTCCCATGATAATATGGATCATCTTTGTGGACACACACATTCTTGGGCAGATGGGCTATACCATTTGCAAGAAACCCTGCCACTTTTATTACACCTTGAGAAACATCTGGGCAGATATTTGTGTGTCAGAATCATAAATCAATTTAGTCCTCAGAGATAGGCCTAGTTATGCAGTTTATCTTCAGACACACTAGTTTTTTCTTTTTCCTACTATGACTGAAAGTGTTAGACAATGAGCACACATGTCAAGATATTGGATTCCTTTTTAGGTTGTAAAGCCTTACTCCGGCATGTGAAGATCTGAGCATCAGGGAGCCTCACAGGTACTTGGTGAGCCATGGCAATTGGGGTTCTATGGCATTTCATCCCTAAGTGCCAACAATCCCAATACATTCTCCACAAAGATACAATTGCCCAGTAGAGACTCACTTCCTGACCCTTTCTCCTCCTCCTCTCAAGTGGCTGCCAGTTTTTAGCCCCCATGCTTGGTTGATGTGCTTCAGTACAGATCCACAGAGCCAGAGAGTCAGGGTCAGGGAACCCTGATGCCCCCAGGAAATACAGATGCTACTATTTCACAGAATGTCCTTTAAGGCTACTCATGGCCCTCACTGTTAGCAGTCATTTTCCTGAACAGCATCATGGCATGATGACAATAAAGACTTAATCTTATTGCCAATCTACTAGCAGTCTCTTCCACTTAGACCCTGCTGTGTGCTTCCACCCCCACTGAGAAGAATGTTCTGGTCCCACTTTAAAAGCTATTTTATTATGAAAAATATTGTACATATAGAAAAGGAGAGAGAGTAATACAATGATCATCATATACTCACATTGGGATTTAATAATTGCAAAGTTATGCACAGTACTTTAAAGAAAGTTTCCAGACATCATGAAACTTACTTCTAAGTACCTAAAGAGATGTCTAAAAAATATATATGATACTATACAAAACCACAATATCATTAATAAATTGATCCTATCATCAAGTATCATCTATATTCAAATGTACTCGGTAGTCTCAATCATACCTGTTATAACTTATTTTTAAAAACATAGTTCTCCAGGTACTTTGAACTACTGAAATTATAGGTAAGGAGCAAGGGGGTAGGTGGCATAAGATAGGATATAAATATTTATTTCTTTTCTTTATAGTGCACCTGTCCTTCCTTGGTTCTTCTTCGAGATTATGAATCACTTTTAAAATGGTGTGAAGTCTTAAAAAGGAGTCTACATATAATTTAGCGCTGTGGGAAAACCCTTTTAACATCATGGAAACAAATATGGCTCCCTATAAAAGAATATTTATCAGCATTTTTCCTAATGGTGAAAAATCGGAAATAACCTAAATTTCTGACGCCCAGAATTGGCTAATTTGTGGTGGTCATATTGGACAGTGTTCACAATGCATTGTCAAGTGAACAAAGCACATTCCACAGTATGGCATGGGCAAAATCACAGACTTTAAGAATTAGCTCATGCACAGAACAGAAATCTCGAACAAAAAAAATACTTTTTTGGTGTTTTAACCATAGTTATCTCTGGATGGTGGGATTATAGGTCATTTTATTTCATTTTATGATTTTTTTTAATTTTTGCATTTTCTGAATGAAGTGTGGAATATTTTGCTGATTGCACTAGAGAATTTTGACGAATCAGCCGACTCAGCTAGAGATGTATTATTATCTAACTGGAAAGGAAACCAGAGGTGCAAATGTGATGGAATAAAACATCCTTATGGCCATGTATTCAGCATAGGTTCCTTGAAATGGACCATGGCTGCAAAGCTGGAGAAGGTAACTCAAGTGCTTTAGGCTAAAATAGAGAGGCCATAGTGTGTCTTTCTGTATTTCCTTTGGCTTTGTAAGTCATGCATTGAAACACTCTGATATTGTCTGAGTAGGGTTTTGTTAAAAACTCTAAAGTTGAAATTTGCATTGCAATTAGTTTTAAAATACCATTTGGAGGAAGCTTTTAGCTGTATGCTACAGAGGTCTAATATGGACCCTGATTGAAGTCATGCAGGAGAGAAATGTTTTGCTGTGTGTGTGTGTGTGTGTGTGTGTGCATGTGTGTGTGAATGTATGTGTAATTTTCTCCCACTCCATTCCCTGAGTGTTCTTTTATACTCTAAGCAGACGACAGCAGATCTCGCTGCAGACTTGTCTGATGAGTGTTGGCTCAGCATACCACTTTCCGTATTGCCATCCTGAGCTGAATATGTCCCCGTGTCATTTGGGGTTCTGATGCAGATCTGTCTCACAATTGCAGAAAGTATGACCATGAGAGATGGCACAAGGCATTCTGCAAAGGAACAAAGGAATGACATTGAGTGTGCTGTTGAAAGTTTCAGAGTTTGAGGAGCTTTCAAAGAAACGGTTATGGAAACAGCGTATGAGAGCAGTAGGCAGCTAAGGATTAGAGGGAGTTCTCCGACACTCTGGAGGCTGTAACTGTAGCCTGGGAAGGATACACCATCCAGTGAAGGTTTGGTTCACGAAGCTCTAGTCAGAGGCATGTCAAGACTTTAGGGCATTTAAAGGAAAGGCTGAGTGATTCCTTAGTTGATTCAGTCTGGGATGATGGCATCTCCATAGGGACCGTGCTCTAAAGACTCACACTGATTCAGTTAGTTTCCCAAATTCTAGGAATGTATTGCCCCCACTCCAAAACACCTCCTTCCAACACACACACACACACACACACACACACAGCCCAGAGGACATAAGGCACTCTGTAAGACATAATTATCTGTATCCCATTACCAAACTCTTATTTAAATCTCTCAATTAAATCTCTTAATTTATAAACTAACCTACCACTGGGAGGAAGGTGCAATAGGTTGTAAATCACCGAGGAGGTCTAGGTCACCAACCTCACGATTTCCCGACACCTGCGGGCAATCTGCATAACACCCCCACCACATCTGGTGAGTAAAGTTTTATTTCTTTCCACCAGTTTCCTGGAAGAATCTTTCCTAGTCCATCTATATCCTGACCACCTGTATGTCTGGACAGGCCCAACCCAAATGCAGAAGGAAAAAGGATCGTTATCCTAATTGAAATAGGATTGAGCAGGACATCAATGAGTGACCCAAACACAGAGTTCTCTGTTAAGTGATAAAGAAAAACAACAATCTCAAGACTTCTTAGAAGGTCACTAAGGAATAGAATACTATTGATAAAGTAGCCTGTGCTTAGCACAATTAAATTTAAATACATTTATAATTTTTTTAAAAAATTAAATAAAAATCCTTCCATCCAGAGTCAACTGCCCCTCATTTTTTGTTAGGCTTTTATAATCACTGATGCTTCTCATTGTTCAATGAATTCCCAAGAGAGATTTTGACTTCTCAGCCAGATGTGTTTTGTTTTGTTTTGTTTTGTTTTTTCCTGAATGAAACTCTGATCTCTAGATGATGAGCTAAAGGAGATGGAAAGTGACCTAAGGCAGAAGGGAAAACTGAGGAGGTTGGGCATACAGAGAGTGATACAGTTGCCCAGAAGTCAGCAGCACTTGAAGTATTCCATCAATGGATTGGAGTGTTATTCTCTGGCCTCTGTGGTTCTGTGTAGAGCACGTTGCTCATTGGGGCAGACAGATTTCTCCATATTCACTGTATCACTCATTTGTTTTGAGAGTTGGAATAGATTTGTCTACAGACATACAAAAACATGCACACATGTGCTAAGCAAGGCTTGGTTATGCATCAGAGCATGTTAACAATTCAGAGAATTATGAAGGAAGGTCTTTTTTAAAGAAAAAAGGGGTATTCCCAGGCTTCTCCCCAGTCTCAATTAGAACCTCGAGGAAGGGGCCCAGGATGTAATATTACATGCCCCCTCCTCACACTCGCAAGAATCCACTGTGATCAGTCCAGCTTAGGGACTCCCAGAGTATGATTTGAACATTATGAAACTGTGATTCATAACCCAGAAGGAAATCCATCTTCATTCTTTACCATCATACTTACTGTTTATAGCCAGTGCTGTCTTCCTAAGGAAACCCCGTTATCCCACTCCCTCTTTTTAATATGGAACTTTGCCATAAGAATGGATTTCCTCAGTCTTTAATATTTGACTGGAGAAGTAATTCTGGTCATGGTACATCAGAAAGCCGTTTTTTCCCTTCTTTCTCATAAGGACTATAATCCATTGCTGACAAAAACGATCTCTACAGCATTTCCTGGGTGCTTTAGAATGTGCTGTGACAAATGGCGTCTTGCGTTGTGTGATCGTCCTCATGGCTTGTAATACTTTGTTTAATGAATTGATCACAGTGGAATGTAAAGATGAAGCAGCATTTATTTTGTATGTTATATTGCATATAATTTTTAGAGTTGACATTTATAACCATGGAGGCTGTTATTTTACATATCATCTTCAAACCATATCAGCCTTAAACACATTTAAATTTAATAAGCAAGTAGATTAGATTTCCTTTTAAGCTAGGCATATCATTACAGCGCGTGTTTCCGGCAGGAGGGCACTCTCACGATTCAATACTGTCTTTAGTTGTCTTAAAGAAGCCAAAATTATAAAGAAGGGGGTTAGAGCAGAAACTGAAATAATTAAGTATGAAGCCCAAAGAATACCCTTTGATGGACCACTGTAAGCATAGCTCTCCAGTCACTGAGGCAAAAGAGTCCGTTTGGTTTTATTAACCATCATCAGGCAACTTTGAGACTGAATGCAAGCCTTGGGAATGAAATGCAGATTCTATAATAGGAACATCATTGTGATAATAATTTATTAAATTTCCCGAGCCATCTCCCTCTGAGGAGGGCAGTACGACGGCCCTGGTGATTAATTTTCAACATCGTTTAACATTTTATTAGAGGGAAACAGTTTGTAATCTATTGGTGCCCTTTCTGTACAATTCCATGAGCTCTTTTCAAAACCAGAAGGAAGGGGGGAAATGGAGGAGGGTGAGGAGAAGGAAAACTGACCAGCAGTTCTAGTTGTGGTCCCAAATATTTCACACCGTCCTGTGCTTTCCTGCCATTTTGTTGTTTGAGTATCATGGGAACTTGTTGGTGTTTGTGGAAGGAAAGAGTTTGCTTGTGAATTTGAAGTTAGGGGAAATGCAGTATTCGGTGGGGAGGGTTCATCTAAGAGACTCGGGGGTCTGAAAGTTGCTGGACTGGGACTTCTCAGAATCCTAGCAATGCTTACCTAGAAGCTGCAGATAACAAAGGTCTGCAGAACACACACATCCTCTGGCTGGAGATTATTATACAAGGTACTTGGTGGCAGCAGTCAGCTCAACCAAATGTTGACTTGCTAGAATGTCAGTTGTGAGGAGAATAAAGAGAAATATAGCAAAATGCAAGGGGAGACCCTAGATGGGATCCTGGCATAGAAACAGGAGGTATATGGAATAAACAAATGAATTCCCAGTGTGATGTGCAGTTTAGTTACCAGTATTGTCCCAGCATGAATTTCCTGGCTTGGATCACTGTACTGTGATGAGGTCAGGTGTTAGTGTTAAGGGACGCTGCATAAGACACACACAGGAATTCTCCTGATATTTTTGCCATCTTTCTGTAAATCTAAAACTATCTCAAGTTAAAAATATTTTTATAAACAATAGGGGCGCCTGGGTGGCTCTGTCGGTTAAGTGTCTGATTCTTGGTTTCAGCTCAGGTCATAATCTCAGGGTGGTGAGATCAAGCCCTGCACTGGGCTCTGTGCGCAAAGAGATTCTTTCCCCCTCCCTCTTCCTCTCTCTCCGTTCCTCCACCCCACTTGCACTCTCTCTTTCTCTAAAATAAATAAATAAAATCTTAAAAAATATTTTTATAAGCAATAAAAGCAAGGTGTGGAACATGCCAAACATACTGGTAGGAAGAGATTACATTCAAGGGTCACCTGCTTGAGATACCCCACTGGGACATCCTCACACACTCTCAGAACAACGTAAGAGCAGAGAGAAAGACCATGTCTTCTGTTCTTCTTTATGTGGATAGCTTTTTCACAGTCTGGCAGTGTGGTAGGTAAAATAATGCCCTCTGCACCAGATAGGTCCACATCCTGATCCCTGGAAACTGTGAATAGGTTAGAGTACATGACAAGGGAAAATTAAGGCTGCAAATAGAATTGATCTTGCTCATCAGCTGGCTTTAAGATGGGGAGATTTTCCTGGATTATCTGGATGGGCTCAATATGATTCCAAAGGTCCTCATAAGTGGAAGAGGGAAGTGCCCTGGGAAAAAAAAAAAAAAAAAAAACCTTGACGGGCGATTACCATCTTTAACATAGAAGGGAGCCATGCACCAAGAAATGCAGGCAGCCTCTAGAATCCAGAAAAAGCAAGAACACAGATTCTCCCCTAGAGGCTCCAGAGAGGAACACAGTGCCACCAACACCGTAATTTTAGCTCCGTAAGACCTGCATCAGATTTCTGAACTACAGAACTGTAAGATCATAAATTTGTGTTGTTTTAAGCCATTATGTTTGTGCTAATTAGTGACATCAGGAACAGAAAGCAAATACAGACAGATATCATCAATATAATAGCAAGTCATTATAGTAGCAAATGCTGATATGGTTATAAGCATTTTACATGGACTCCATCCAGTGAGTTATGTACCACATGATACCCTGCTTTATAGATGAGGAGACTTTGCAGAGAGATGTTAGCTTGCCCAGTGTCACACAGCTGGTATGTACCAGGGCAGGGTATTACAGATACAGGGTCCATGCTCTGAAACAACAATCTGGTATATTAGCACTTTACTCTGGCATAGCAAAGCTTAGCAGAGATCATGGTTGTATGTTTAGTTAACTTAAAACTGGAAGAGATGTTGCCACAGGAAGGAGAGAGTGAGAGACTGAAATTTTCTTGGAGCCATAACTAGAAATACAAGATACTATTTTAGAAGTGGAAAAGATAGTAGTATCCATCTTTTTCTTAAAGAAAAGCATTGGTGGAAACTGCCTTTCCCGAAGTGTGAGTCCCATCTGATTATTATGGACTTAGGTGACATTCAGAGATGCTACTAAATGACATTAAACCAATCATTTGGGGACCGAGTTATTCTGTTCTGAATTGCCTTTTCATTTTCCTGCTTATGTCACTGAGAACGTGTTTGGTGCTAGGGTGTCTTAAACATCTTTCTAATACTGATGATCTCCATTTTTAACAATAAATTAGTGGTCTCGGGCTCAATGTCCAGGTAATGGTGGCAAGATTTTGATAACCTGTGATTGCGTTGTATTTGTTTTATGGTTACTCTCTATTTGGAATAAGTGATATTATTTTTTTTTTCTTTTCCATTTATAGTATTGATATAAAGTTGCCTTGTAAAAATAATGTGTTTCAGTGGAAGCAAAGTACATCAGTGTAAAGTTATATTTAAGCTGATAGTTTATCATTATGACACATGATAGCCATTCAGTAATAGTGGCAGAAGGATGGCTAAGCTTTGGGAATATATCTGATTCTTCAGGGCTGAAGGTTTCAAATGCTGGCTCTAATTTCTAAAGTTCATCACTAAGTTACAAGGCCCGCAACTGTCTTCGAATCTGTTTTGTTCTCCACCTTGTCACCAGAAATAAAGAATTTCATTGACTTTTGAAAGTGGAGATTTCAAAGACAAACGAGTAACATCTTATCAACATTAAATTTGGACAGGTATTAACTAAGTCCATTGGTTCTTAATTTGCTGTTCGTTGTTCTGCTAATTCTAGCAACAAAATATCTAAAATCCCTGCTTTAATACCTTTATTAAAAAAAGCCCGTACTATCTGATAACCTCACTTTGTTTCGTGCCTTGTATGTTGTTGGACTAGCCGTGTTAGGGGCCGAGCCTGTCCTCTGCTACTGGTCCAGCTTTCCCACGAGAGCCTTATATCTGGTGATCGGAAAGAATGTCTCTTACTGAGCCCCACCCTCTTTACACTGCTTCTCATCTCACACACTTGCAGGATATGGCTTTGTTGTGAGAATGTTGGTTGTGCTATCAGCCCTAACCAATTCTATCATGGAACTCATGTGCAAACTTGTGGTCCACCATATAAATTACAGGTCAGAGGAGATGAGCATTATTGCATGGGCAGGGGCAGGCACCTGACATCTGGCACAACATCTGGCGTCTGATAGGGTAGAACAGGGCATGACTCAACAGCACAAGTTTGGAGGAGTTAATGGGTACCAGAGATGCTCACAGTTTAAAGAAAGGTGCTTGGCTTATATCTCTTATAAATGGATTACTGAGTGTACCTTTGCACATGGGTCATGCTTTTCCTTTCATTCTTAGCTGCGTTGCTGTTTGTGGCAGGATCTAGGGACTTTCTCCTGGGCTCTGAGCATCTGAAGAATGTGAGCATCATCTTGCTCAGCCCTGCAGAGAGAGTTTTGAAGCTTCATTGATTACTGGTTTGTTTTGTTTTGGTCCTCACCCTCCCTCCCTTGCTTCCTCCTCCTCCTCTTCCTCCTCCCTCTTTTATTCATCCAAAGAAAGCAAAGGACAGGCTTCGTTCAGTAATTGTGACTCCAAATCAGTATGTCCTATAGTCAGAGTGGCAATAGTAATAGCAATAATTACTCTCGCTCAATACTGAGCATGTGTAATGTGTTGTCAATATGCTGCTTCATGGTGCTGGTCATGCTACATTCACTGTCACCCTCCGTCCTGAAGAGCTCTCAGCAGATCATTTCTCCAACATGTCCTGTTACCCTCTACTCTCTTCCTAGCCCCACTTGCCCAACTTGCTTGGCTGTGCACCCTCAAGAGTCTTTGGTTCAGACCATGGCCAACCTTGATAGAGCAGGAACCCAAAGCCTCACCCATTTCACAAACATTTATTAAGTCACTACGATGTGCAGGGTAGTACTCTCACTTCACCCTGACAACCCTGGGAAGTAAATACTCTTATCCCCATTTTTAAGGGAGGAACCAGTATCCCTACCTTCAAAGAACACTTGGTTAACAAGAGGAGTCAGCCATGTGTAACGGCAAGTAAACTGAATGATGTCTGCGTACATGGGGACAGGAGTTATACTGAGAAGGGTGTCTTGGACGGTTGGAGGAGACAGGTGATTCCTGGACAGGGTTTTAAGGATAGGTAGGCATTTTCAGACAGATGATTTATGGAAGGATGTTTCAGGCAAAGAGGACAGCATTTGCAAAGGGAAAGGGAAGTGGAATTCTGAGCAAAGATAAATATGTACCACTAAATATAGTTACAGTGGTGTGCAGAAGGGAAGTTGGGTTATCTGAAATATATAAAGCCAAGTGGCATCATCTTTGTATGGAAGTCCGAGTAATTTTAAAGAGGATTTAGGGGTGCCTGGGTGGCTCAATATGTTAAGTGTCCGACTCTTGATTTCAGCTCAGGTCATGATCTCAGGGTTGTGAGAACGAGCCCCGCATCAGGCTCCACACTGAGCATGGAGCCTGCTTAGGATTCTCTCTTTCCCTCTCCCTCTGCCCCTCCCGCCCCACTCATGCTCTATCTCTCTCTAAAAAGAAAGGAAGGAGGGAAGGAAGGGAAGTAGTGGGGGAGGTAAGGAGGGAGGAAGAAAGAAAGGATTTAAAAGACTCCATTTCAAAGGTGTACACCATAGCCAGACGGAGTAACCAGGCTGTTTCCCCCTGTCTCCTAACACCTGAACACATGCATTGTTCCTTCTCTGTCTCACCTAATTGTCCCTAGTCCCTCCATCCTCCCTTCAACAGGCCTTTTACCCAGCATCTCTGCTTTCTCCAGGCTGTTGGAACTAAGTACAGATGTGGTTCCTTTAAGCTTCTCCCACAACTGTTCTCCTATGGGACAGAGAAAAGGAATAAGGAAAAATATGGCTCTGAGCATCTCATGCTTCCTGTTGTATTTGAAGCAGGGAGAGGTGAGCTTGCTGTTGATTTTAACACCTGCTTCTGGGAATTCCAGAGCTACTTTCCGTTTCTGGAGTGATCTTTTCTTGAGTACAAACTTAAAAATGGCATCAGTAGGAAAGAGAGTTAAAACCTATGAAGGAAAGGTACTATCACTGTGTAGAAAATAGTTGGCAGCTCCTCAAAAAGTTAAGCACAGAGTTACCATCTGACCCAGGACCTGTACACCCAGGCATACACCCAAGAAGACTGCAACCAGGTCCTCAAACAAAAACTCTTGTACACGTGGGTTCGTGGGTTCGTACATTGTTCACAATAGACAAAAGTTGGAAACAACCCTAATACCCACCAGTGAGAGAATGGATAAACAAAATGTGGTATATCCATACAGTGGAATATTACTCAGTTATACAAAGTAATGAAGTACTGATATATTCTATAACATGGGCAAAACCTGAAACCATCATGCTCAGTGAAACAAACCAGACACAGACAGTCACACATTGGGTGATTGTATTCATATGAAATGTCCAGAATTAAAAAAAAAAAAAACCATGGAGACAGAAAGCACAGTGGTGGTTCTTGGGGGAGGGGGGATAGGGAGGGACTCTTTAATAGACATGGCGTTTTCTTGGGGATGATGAAAATATTTTGAAACTAAATACAGGTGGTGGTTGTATCATAATTGTCTGTGCTAAATGCCACAAAATTGCACAGTGTAAGATGGTGAATTTCACATAATGTGACTATCACCTCCATTAAAAAAAAAAAAAAAGAAAGCTCCAGCACAGGTCCCCAGGAAATGAGTTTTCTGCATTGCACACAGTTTGCACAGTAGAAACCGCGCTTGTGAGAAGCCCCCAGAAGTTGACCCTTGGAGAAGCTAAGTCCATCTGGAGAGTGGAAAAGGAGGCAGCTCGGAGAACCAGGGCTCATTTCCAGTTCCAAGAGGTCGGTGAAGTATGACCACCAAGATCACATGGCCATCCTCCTCCCCAGGGAATTTGCAGCCTGGGAAGGTGACAGCTCATAATGTCAGAAACTGATGATGAGAAAATTGGAACTGGATGGAGTTTTACGGCAATGCATTTTTAACTGCGCTTCGGCATAGAGGGGACATTTTAAGGAGCTAAGAGCTTAAACCGAACAAGATTTCCTCCCGTGTGATAATAAATACACCAAAGTGCCCTTTTATGTTTAATAATTCAGGATCCACTGAGTGTTTAAAGATTTTTCTGTTTTATCATTTGAAAAATCGAATGGTAATTGGTTAAAAAGTAATAGATGAGAAATGTTTTGAGATGGGCCCTGAATCGTGCACTTGAAAATGTCTTTGGAAATGGATGTCTGCGTGTTCTAGGTAACCGGTGCCTGAGGATTTGGAAGTTTCAGCTCAACCACACACTCGTCACGCCTTTGTGTGCTTTTATTGGGGAGAGATGGCAGGCCACGGTCCACACGTGGCATCGGCCAAAAGTCTGAGTGCGTTGGAACAAATTTAGACTAAAAGAACATTGTGGGACCACTTTTGCAATCAGCCGTTCCTAAATGTGCTCAGAACGTAGACAGCAACAGTCATAGAGCCAGATTTCTGGAAAATTCCAGAGAAAAACCTAAAAGCCAGGCCATAACAACTGTTTTATTGTTGGGGACTTGAACAATGGTGTCAATGAGAAGGGGTTTGACTTGTTCTGGCCTGCAAATTGGGTCCATGTGGACCATAATGCTAATTCTAGGCAGCAGTAATTTTTGGAAAGGAAGCCCCACTCTTCTTGCAAATGATAAGAACGATCCTGTGACTCTCGGATTTAAGACAGGTGGATTTTCCCAGGGAAAGGAATGGGGAAGATTATGGGTCTCTGGCGACACTTAATTAGCCTGTTTTATGATAGAATCTGAAAGGCAGAAAGGATCCATGTATGTTCTGAAACGTCACGTTGGAAAATAAAAGCCACCACTGTGCTTCATTTTTTTTTATTTTTAAAGGTTTTTATTTTATTTTATTTATTATTTGACAGAGAGACAGAGAGAGAGAACAAGTAGGCAGAGAGGCAGAGAGGCAGGGAGAGGAGAAGAAGCAGGCTCCCCGCCGAGCAGGGAGCCCGATGCGAGGCTCGATCCCCAGGACCCTGGGATCATGACCTAAGCCGAAGGCAGCCGCTTAACCGATCTGAGCCACCCCAGGCGCCCCACTGTGCTTCATTTTTAATCAGTAAGTGTGTATGAGGTGCCCGTCAGACACTGAAGCAGGGGCTGGGGATCCTGCCTTACACTACATGGTACTAGATCACACTGCTTCCATGGAGCTCATATTTTCTGGTAGAGGAAAAACATTCAAGAAGGAATTGTGACAGAACCTGCCAGCTACCTTTCCAATAGCCGTTTATCCCTTCTTTCTTAGTAATTGACCCCTTGGTAATGGGCCCCTTAGTCATCACCAAGATGTCCAAATTAAAGGAAATAATACTATGTTCTCTAGCTTTCCTATCAGAGAGGGATCACCAACAAGATGGCAATGAAAAATTATTAGGTGTGGTTTCTGGGAAAACCCTTTAATAGGGGGCTGGACTCACAATGCCAGCATCATCCATGTGTTCTCCCCCTTTCTCTCTCCTGCTATATGAACCATGTGATGTTGAGGCTACTTTGAGGATGGAATCTAGGGCCTAAGAAGGGTGGAACAAACACAGGGAAGGAGCAATGAGATTTCTGATGAACTGCCTAGCCCCAGCCTTCTTTTTATGGAGAGAGAGAATAAACTTACATTTTGTTTAAAGCCACAGTGATTTCAGGACTCTGTAAATAGCAACCAAACCCAATTTTGTGAGATTGAGGCAGAAAAGACAACCATAAAATCATTTCCAGAAAGCCAAACCTCAGGGCGCCTGGGTGGCTCAGTCGGTTAAGTGTCTGCCTTTGGCTCAGTCATGATCCTGGGATCCTGGATTGAGCCCCTTGTCAGCCTCCCTGCTCAGCGGGGAATCTACTTCTCCCTTCCCCTCCTCTTGTGCTCTCTCTCTCTCCCCCCCCAATAAATAAATAAATAAAATATTAAGAAAAAACAAAGGAAAGAAAAAGCTCCTCTGTAGGCAACAAAACAGAGAGATTGAAGAGAGTTGGACTGGCCAAGGGGTGAGGCTACTCTGGATGGGAAGCCACATACCAAAGTGATCAATAACTGAGAAATGAAAGACAGTCAGAATGGTCAGACTGTGGTAGAAGATGTAGAGAATGTCACCAGATGAGGAAGTTCTTAGCTCGATGTAGGCAGGATAATGATGATCTGATATGTCTTTACAAAGCTCACCCCAGCTGCCATTTGTAGAAAGTGGGCAGAGGGGCACCTGGGTGGCTCAGTCGTTAAGTGTCTGCCTTCGGCTCAGGTCATGATCCCAGGGTCTGGGATTGAGCCCCGCATCCGGCTCCCTGCTCCGCGGGAAAGCCTGCTTTCTGCCTCTCCCACTCCCCCCTGCTTGTGTTCCCTCTCTCGCTGTGTCTCTCTCTGTCAAATAAATAAATAAAATCTTAAAAAAAAAAGAAAGAAAGTGGGCAGAGCAAGCATGGAGTCAGGACGATCTTTTAGGTGGTGACTATAGACCTCCAGGTCAGAGTCAATTGTGGGACTGATGATGGAGGAACACTAATGCAATTTAGAGGAATTTACAAAGCCAGTTAAAACCTAATCAGCTGATGTTAGAAGGATTAGCATAGATGTAGTGTCTATATTGCCTCTGGAAGAATTTCTAACAGTCTTCTACTGGAGCCACTTGACTGTATGCAAAAGAAAAAAAAAAAAAAGACCCCAACCCCACCCCCCAAAAAAAACCCAACACTGTTGGATTACTCAACAACAGCAACAGAAAACTTGAATCAAAAATGGGCAAAGAACTTGAATAGACACTTCTCCAGGGAAGATATACAAATGGCCAGGTATGACATGAAAAAGATGTTCCATATCACTAATTACTAGGGAAATAGCAATCAAAACCACAATGACATACCACCTCACATCCATTAGGATAGTTGCCCAAAGAAAGAAAGAAGAAAGAAAGGAAGGAAGGAAGGAAGGAAGGGAAGGAAGGAAGGAAGGAAGGAAGGAAGAAGGAAGGAAGAAAAGGAAAGAAAGAGAAAGAAAGAAAGAAAGAAAGAAAGAAAGAAAGTAAGAAAGAAAGAAGAATGAAAGAAAGAAAGAAAGAAAGAAAGAAAGGAAAGAAGAGAGAGAAAGAAAAGAAAAGGGAGGGAGGGAGGGAAGAAAAGAAAAACAAAAATGGCAAATGTTGGTGAGGATGTGGAAAAATCGTAACACTTGTGCACTGTTGGTGGGAATGTAAAATGTGGCAACTACGGGGCACCTGGGTGGTGCAGTCGGTTAAACGTTAGACTCTTGGTTTTGGCTCAGGTCATGATCTCAAAGTCCTGGGATCAAGTCTGTGTCGGGCTCCGCGCTCAGCATAGTCTGCTTGAGATTCTCTCTCTCCCTCTGTCTCCCCCTGCTGTCTCTCTCTAAAATAAGTAAATAAAATCTTTTAAAAAATACAAAACAATGGGGGGAGGGAATCGGAGGGGGAGATGAACCATGAGAAACTGTGGACTCTGAGAAACAACTGAGGGTTCTAGAGGGGAGGGGGGGTGGGGGGATGGGTTAGCCCGGTGATGGGTATAAATAGGGCACGTATTGAATGGAGCACTGGGTGTTTACGCAAACAATGAATCATGGAACACTACATCAAAAACTAATGATGTATGGTGATTAACATAACATAATAAACATAAAATAAAATAATAAAATAAAATGTGCAACCACTATGGAAAACAGTATGGCAGTTTCTCAAAAAAAAAAAATAGAGTTACCATATGATTTAGCGATTCAACTTGTGAGTACTTGAAAGAGTTGAAGCAGGGTCTTGAAGAGGTATTCGTATGCCCATGTTCATAGCAGCATTATTCACAATAGCTAAAATGTGGAAGCAACCCAGTGTCCACTGACAGATGAATGGACAAGCAAAATGTAGTATATTCATAGAATGGAATATTATTCAGCCTTAAAAAGGAAGGAAATTCTGATATATTCTGCAGCATGAATTAACCTTAAACACATTATGCTAAGTGAAAGAAGCCAGTCACAAAATGGCAAATACTGCAATGTTACACTTATATGAGGCATCTAGAGAAGTCGGAATCACAGACAAAGTAGAGTGGAGGTTGCCAGAAGCTGAAGGGGAATGAGGAGTTAGTGTTTAATGAGTACAGTCTCACATTTGCATGTGAACGGCGTTCTGGAGAGGATAGTTGTACAATATGAATGTACTTAATACCACTGAACTGTACACTTAAAACTAGCTTAAATAGGAAATTTTATATCCTGTATATTTTACCACAATTTTTAAAAAAGGAAAAAAAAATCAGTATGGGTTGCTTGCCCCTGGGATTGCAGTGAGTTCTCAGCCAGCACAACCTTGCCTATCCTTCTCACAGCTCAGAAGTGGGTCCCTTATCTGTGATACCCCAGTCTAGCATCTCACTGGCAAATGGTATCTCTGAGTTTCCCATTTCCCTTTGCAAATATCAGCTCATTAGTGACTCCTTCTTAAAAGCCCCTCCAAACCCAGCAAAGGCAGCCTTCTGCCTTGAAAAGTGAGAGAGTGACTCCCCATCCACTGATTTCACTAGAAATCTAAGGATGTCCAAAGAGCTAATCCTCAGGAGGGGCTGAAGTCAGAAGTAGTCAAGGAGGACACATGCAAACATGTACATTTACATATGATTTGCATCTGCTTTACATAGGGCTGCACAAGCTGTGCTGTATTCTCCAAACATCACTCATGTTGTATTTTAAGACTGTCGCAATCTCTGATTAACATTTAGATCTGCAGCCCGGGTGCCTTGAACTTCTCCAGCCTTCTCTGTTTAAACCAGCTTCATCCTTTATCCATGGGTGGTGGGAAGTCCAGGGCCCCTCCCATGTAGCTTCGGGTGCCTGGAGGGGCTCCATCCTTCCTCAGAGTGACCACCCATTCCATTGTTCCATTCCCACCTCTAGCCAGTCGCCCCTTTCTCAGGCTCACCCCAAGCACACAGCACCACCCAGGCCGTTGTGAGTAGCAACTCTTAATACTGAGTTGGAGATGGTGGAGGAAGCAATTTAGAAGTCAATGTTAGCATCCTTGTTTTTCAGAGTTGCTCAGTCTTCTCAGGGAGTGTTCGCTGGAAGTTTCCTCCTTGCCTGGTGACCCCTATCCTTTTTCTTCTCCCCTCCCCTTTCCTCTCCTCCTCCCTCCTCCTCTCCATCCATCTTCCTCTTTTCTCTTCTCTCCCAGTGGACCATGGGTGAGCATTCATGTGGTCCCACAGACCTGCATATGGTGCCCAGTGAGCTAGTAAATAAGACGTGCGAGTCCCTACCCTCCTGAAGTTTTAGTGTTGTGTTGACAGAGATATCCCCCAAAAGTCAATAAATAAAATCAGTGAATAAATTGTTTTTGCCACAGTGAGAGATAATGGTGCATAGTCAAGGAATTATGAAGGGTCAGCAGCTGAAGTGGAGGGATGGGAAGATGTCTCCACGTGAAGGTCAGGGTGAGGGAAGGCCTACGTGGAAGGACAGAAGGACAGAGCCCTAAAGCAGGAGGGTCTCAGCATGTTCCAGAAAGCTAAAGGAGGCCAGTATGGGTGGGGGTCAGGGTGACATGTGGGCAAAAAGAGACAGGAACAGGACGGAAGAGGCAGACAGAGATGTACCTTGTGCGGCTTCTGATGCCCCATCAGATATGGATTTCACTGTCGGTCTGTTTCCGTTAGGGGGGTAACATGAAATCATGCATATTAAAAGCATATCACTCTGATGGCTCAATGGAAAGCTACTGCCCCTCTCGTATTTTCCCTACTTTTCTCCATTTTCCTGTGCTCATGGTTTCTCAGGGACTCAGTTGACCAGGACTCCAGGCTCCTCTTATGAAGAATAACGCAGCTTTATCTTCAAGCTCGTGTGTATGCGTGTGTGTGTGTGTGTGTGTGAGAGAGAGGTGGGAGGCATTATGCCACCCCCCCCATGAGGTAGAGGTAGAGACTATGTGTGGAATATTTAATTTCCCTTCTGGTTGCTTCCTCTCTGCACCACCCCCCCGCCCCGGCCACCATCAGTGATATTAAGACAGAGGATGAGAGGTGGAGAAAATGCTACAAGAGATGAATGTTGTCCAGGTGAATATTTTGGAAAATTCCAACTGAGTACAAACGTATGGAGATAAATACAAAACCTCTGATGGTATGTCTCCTCCCACCATGTTCATATTTCTGCCAAATGTGTTGACAACATATGACACATCTTATGAACTGGATTTTCATGCCTTTCTGGTCATTAATAGTGTTGATATAAACCTGGTCATTCAACCTGCAGTCTTTGGTGATAGGCAGGATGACCAGGAAGAAAAGAAGGCCCCTGAGTCTTTGAAAAGGGCAGAGGTGAGTACAGGGACCCTAGTGATTATCTCTGGGAGGTGAATTGGCACCTTACCACGTGGGAACTGTGTGTAGCAATTACTGAGGAGCCAATAATGTTCTGCTTACATATCCAAAAGCAAGACAGTCATTACTGCCTACTCCTCAGCTTTTGTGGTGGAATACAGGAAGATTATCTGGCTTTTCATATGATTCTGTGACAGCATGATGTGTCTAGAGCAGATGGTGTTTCTTTGAACACAGGTGTGGCTTGGCCACCCAGATCAAAGTAGAATGTTTTGTTTCAGTCGAACCAACATCAGGAACTCAATAAAATGTTTAGCAGATTTAGGTAAATGCTTACTTACAGTCTAATTTGGGAAAAATAGTCCCTTCTGTATAGTAATATTTATTGTCAGAGTAAGCCAGGTGATACAGACTGATTATCTTTCTAGGCAAACTGAGCGGGTAAAATAGATTTAGTAGGGAGTAACATCTTAATATTTGGTGTTTGCACTGCAAGGATCTGGCTAAATTAAAGATGGGGAGTAAGTAGGAGTTTTGAGATCGTATGTTGTGTATGGGTCTGACTTTACATTGTTCAATACACGTAACAGACCCTTTTCCAAACGCATTACATGCATTTTTAGCAATTAGGATATTTGCCTACTGATTATATATATATATAATATATATATATATATATATATAATATATATATAGTAAGAAAGAACTTGCAAGCAGTCCGAAGCAAGTTGCCCACCATACCATAACCCTCTGCCATCAACTGGGTTAAGGCAGATTTTTATTGCCAGTCATATTGTACTCCAGTTGAAGTGCTAAGAATGCTGTCTTATCCCTCAGCTGGATTAGCTTTAAAAGGTGATCTTGGAGTCCTGTCAAGCAGAGAGTGAGGATTTACGAAGTGACAAACACACGACCATGACATTTACTATGAGATTTCCCATAACTGAATTCCCAGCTCCTGGCCAAGAAGAAATAAGCAATGGAAGAGTTTGAAAGGGAGCATGTTAGCATGGACACGTTTTAGAAGACAGGAAGTTCCTTTTTAGTGTTTAAGTCGGGATTTCTAAACAGTCAAACAATACTCTTATCTGAAAAAAAAAACTGGGGAGACAGGAGCAATCATCTTGACTTGGAACATTGGTTTCTTTCCTTCTATTGCCATGGTCGGTTCCCTCTCTGTGTTCGGCTTGCTTATGGTGCTCAGGGCTCCATGGCCTTTTGCAGCCAATTTAGCCCTTTGTAGCTCATCATGATCTCATTCTGAGAACAGCAACTTCAAGTGCTTTATGGAAACCAGACAAATGTGTACATGCTTCTGTAGAGCCTTCAAATAACCCCATCCATCTTAATGGCATTTCTTCACTGGTCAGCCAGAGGTTTACATTGTATTTTCTTTTACAGCATCTTCATTAGCTTTGTCTCTTACAGAGCTGCCCACTTCCATGTGTTCTGCATCATCAGCCAGGCTTTACGCTTGTTCCTCTGGTCATGCTCTGGCCCTTCATTCTGCTAGCTTCAGGTTGATCAGCCATGCATGTTTCTGAGCAGATGGAACATGCTTTTCATTATTTCCTCACTGTCCCTTCCAAAAATCTTTACTCCTCTTTCCATTAGATTCACATGAATGGTAGAGAGAGGAACTCCATAGCATAAAAAAGCCTTAACAGGGGTACCTGGGTGGCTCAGTTGGTGAAGCATCCAACTCTTGATCTCAGCTCAGGTCTTGATATCAGGGTCATGAGTTCAAGCCCTGAGTTGGGCTCCATGCTGGGTATGGAGGTATATATATATATATATATATATATATATATATATACCCTAACAGAAACTTTATTAAAAGAGAATTAGACATCCAACATACACTAGATTAGCCCCCGACAGTACCTGGTACACGTTAGATGATCCAGCGAATATTGCTTGAAAGATGAAATGGTTGAATTAATTACTGATCTTGCTACCAAAAGTAATGAAATGGAGATAGGGCCATCAAGTTTGGGGCCAGATGGGTAATCTGTGATACCAGTAGAAGGTGCAACAACCTCACTACAGAGTCTTCCAGCAAAACCGTGCTCAGCACTAGGAATTGCTTCTGTAACCTCAAGATGGATGGTAGTGAAGAAAGTTCTTACCTCTTTTTAATAGAACCCAACAGCTGAGTAGTGACCTGGGGTTCTCTGTATGGCACTTGCTTCTGGCCCATCCAGGGCTAATTTGTCCGTTGGACCCAGTTCGGATGGCATTGTGCTAGAGCCTCCACTGATGGAGGGCAGTTGGCCACCATCTGTTGCCGGGCACCATCTGTCACCAGAGAACATCTTTATTCAAGGACAGAGCCATAGAGAAGATGTGCTGCTACTGGGGAGGTCAACTCCAAGGAGTCTTCTGTTCCCCCTGCCCCCGTCTGTCTGTCTTAGGGAAACACATCAGTTCCCTCCACTGGGGGCCTCTTGTAAGTGGGATCTATTTTGCCCATCACCCAGGGAACTTAGTGCATGCCATCCTTTCTAGCAAGCTGGAACTTCAGGCATCAGGAATCCTGCAGCGAATAACCAAGAGAGACTGGTATGGCTACAGGAAAACTGAGGATTGTGACTTCTCTCTGGAATTTGGCTTTTGGAGGCAGGATCTTACTGGAGCTGAGGTATGAAATTGCCACCAATTCTCTCGCCATCTGTTATGGGTTGAATTGTGTCCCCCCACAATTCGTACGTTGGAAGTCCAAAATCTCAGCAGCTCAGAATGAAACCATATTTGGAGAAAGGGGCTTTAAAGAAGTAATTAAGACTAAATGAGGTGATCGGTGTAGGACTGGGGTCCTCATGAGAAGAAGACATGAGGACACAGACAGGCAGAGAGGGAAGACCATGGGAGGCCATGGGGTGAAGGATGGCTGCCTGCAGGCCAAGGGGAGTCTTCAACAGAAACTAACCCTTTCAACACCTTGATCTCAGATTTCCAGGCTCCAGAATCATGACAACACACATTTCTGTTGTTTACACCCCCCAGTCTGTGCCACTTTGTTATGGCAGCTCTGGGAAAGTCATATGCCACCCCCCCAAATGTGTTTCCGTGGAACATGTGGAAAAGCTGACCCCACAACATGAAAACACAGCTGTTCTGCCTATGTGTGTGTGTGTGTGTGTGTGTGTGTATGACTTATCGCAAGTACTTGCTGATAGGATGGTGGGGGGCTGGCCAGACAGGCCTGGAGGTCTGAAACGCATAGGGCAGGCTGTCAGGAGGAGCAGTCCGAGCTCTCAGGCGGGAGGAGGGACGGCAGTGCACAAGTGAAATTTCTTCTTCCTCAAGGAAGCTTCGGTTCCGCTCTTAAGGCTTTTCACAGATTCGATCAGGCCCACCAAAATTTCGAGGATAATCTCCTTTACTTAAAGACACCTGATAGCTGACATTAATCCCATCAACAAAATACCTTCAACAGCAACCCCGAAATTAGTGTTTGATCAAATCACTAGGTGCCTAACCCGGTTGACACATAAAATTGACCATTATAATGACGGCAGTGGCAACTGCTCTTCCATATTGTACTCTCCATAGGTGTCAGGCATGCCACTAAGATTCTTACATGCAGTATTTACATTTTTATCCCAATTATTATCCTCCTATCATCTATAAGGAGGTTCAGGGAGGTTAAATGATATGTCCCAAGTCGCACTGGATTAAAAAGTAGGTCTGTGTGATCTCCAAATCCAAGTTTTTAACCCCTGGGCTGGTAACTGTCAGAGAGACAGAAATCCTGGGCTCTAGGGCTCCATCATTAATAAATACAGGAAATGGCAAAAACCCCAGGGAGCATCTTCCACGTAAAAAGCATCCCATGAATCTGAAATGAGGGAGAAAGAGCTTGTTGTTGGAATCTAGAGCCACACCTGTTAAGCAAAGCTAACTCCTTTCCTTTCCAGGGGGAAATGAGCAAGAACCTAAGTTACCATCATTCCTGCACTGGGGGCCTGGAGGATGTTTCCTCTTCAGCTCCCAGGCCAGGTGGGCAGTAAGGAGCCTGAACAAGGAAGCCTCAGAGGGTGTTCCCTGGGCCCTTGTCTCTAAGCGGCCGTAAGCCTTCACATCTTCCTCCAGTACATCCCCCGCCCTTAGCACGCTGTGGTTGCAGCATTTCCTAATATAAATGCAAGCAAAATAAAATTAGAAATGTGCCAGTGGGGGAAGCCAGCTACCCACAGGCACCGTAAATTGCCTTTCCCTCTTACCCCTCCTCCCTTCTGCCTACCCCCTCTCACCCCCATCAAGCCACCCCGAATAACCTGCCTTGCCTGGCTGAGTCACTGTTTCTGGAAAAGCAGGGCCAGGGAGGTTCCAGACAAGTCAAGGGAATGATGATTAGCTGAGGATCAGCAGTGAAAAGTGAATGTACCAAAAGAAAAGTGATGTGATTAACCTGTGTGGGTGGCGGGTCCAGAAGGGCTGCTTGGAGCCGACAGCTTGAGTGACATCTGTCATTTAGGGTCAAGAGGAAGAGAGAAGCACAAGCTGCTAGGTTTTGTCATCACATCAGCCGCCTATGTACATGATTCCTTTGTTTCTGCTTTTTCAGTGTTGGCACAATCCTTTACTCTCAGGGAGAATAATCTGTTGGCTGAACCATCAACAGCTCAGTGTTTGATGACTGAGGAACACCTGTTTTATTAGCCACTTCCCCACAAACACACTATTTTAAATGTATGGCTATGTTTGAATCTACACAGAAGCTACTTTAGGGTGTAGGGAATTCAAAATCGGGGTATACTCCAGAACAGGGTTTCTCAACATAGGATCCCTAGGGCCTGGGCATCTGACCTTTTTCCAAGCAGAGGAGCCTCATACCCCTGGGAGGCTGAGGACTCTCTCATAAGGCATTCTCACCAGCTGCTTTTTTTAAGAAAGCAGAGGAGTACAGCATCAATATTTGAGGACTTTATTGATGATAAAGGGACACTATGCTAAGATGGTGAAGATGATGGTGGCCTTATTATTCACTGAAGCAGTAACAGTTACATATGATCTGTTACTGAGCTATTGCTTTGCCAGGCATATTTTGAGAACCATGCCATAGAACATGTCATTTGCTCTTCCCCCAAATCCTGGAAGACAGTATGATTGTCCCATTCCTGCTTTTACAGATGAGAAGAAATAAATGAGAGCCAAATTGTTGAATAGCTTGCCAAGATTATGCTGCTACTGGGGGTCGAGAGTGGTTGGTTTGTGGGTCATCTGGAGCCTGGAGGCTGAGCTCCTAACCACCTTGAAACATTGCCAGAATCAGGGGAAGTGCACGGCACTTGGGATATTGTGAGCAGAGGGAAGGAGGCGCCTGTATTTTCCCCTTTCATCAGTGGTTCTCCATTCTGCTTTCACATCAAGGTCTCTTGGGATACCTCAAGAAATAGTGTTGCCTGTGTCCAACTGCAGACCAGTCAAAGATAATTTTAGGGAAGAAGGCCTTAATTATCAGTATTTGTTTAAGTTCCCCAGCTAATTTTAATGGGCAGCCAGAGTTGAGAACGACTTCCTGAGATCAAAGATTCTTAAAATGTGGTCCACGGGCCAGACTTCAATAGGTCTGTTTGAAGTTTTTGTGCATGAGCATTTATTGAGGATGGAGGCATAGCTTTTCCTGATTCTCGAAGGGATCCCCTAATGCTGACAAACAAGCCAAAAAAAGATGGGAAATCATTGCCTTGGAGAATGATGGTAACCATCACTACCTTCAGTTGAGAGCCTACTGTGTGCCAGGCTCTAGAATGGGCTCTTGAGACAGGTTAACTCATTTAATCATTCTAACAGCTCTGGCATTGTCCTATTTTATATATGAGGACGCTGAGGTTCCAAAGGGCCAGGGGACATGCCCAGAATGTCACCATGAATAAAGGATTGAGCCATAAACCAACTCAAGTCTACTTAATGCCAAAGCCAGTTCTTCCTAATAGACTTCCCTGATGGATAAGGGTTGAAAAAGTCTTGCCCAGAAATAGGGGAATGGACTCAAAGACAGCTAGAGGGCTTTGCCAGCCAGAGGGCATGCAGGAACTCTAAAGTGGTGCATTGTTAAAGAAGTAAAATATTCCAAGTTTGCACTGTATAGCTCAGGATTAATCTCCACTGTCCTGAGGAGCAACAGAGAAAGAATTTGACATTTCCCTCTTGCCTAGAACCTGATCCTTTCTGGAAACTTCTGCACTTCTTCATGGGGAATCTTTTATTTTATTATTATTATTATTATTATTATTATTATTATTATTTTGCTTCTTTTCCCTGCCACCTTATTTTCCTAGTCTCTGACCGTGTATCTCAAACAAGGAAGTTTTCTAGTGAAGCATATGTAGACCCTTCATTTAATCCCGAGCATGTCTTTCATCCTGTTTTCTTCTAATCTTTCTTCCCCAAAGGACTTCTGAAGTTTAATTTCATGCATGTGGGAGGAGGATGTCCTTCACAATGACAAAATGATCTTACCCAGCAAATATGTTTCCCTACGCAGATCCCTGTGCTAGCAAATGGCATGAACCTAGTTGTTCAAGCTGAACACCTCAGCGCCCTCCTTCATCCTTCCTTCATCCCTTCCTCTTGTGCTTCCCGCTCTCCTTTCTCTCCAGCCAGTCACCGTGTCCTAACAAGCCTCTCAGGGCCACTGTTCTCTCCCTGTCTACCATGTACATCTCCGTTCCAGACCTCATGTCTCTCTCAGACAGGAAACCACCATGGCTCCTGCTTGCTCAGCCCCCAGCTCCCTCCCCTCCCATGCAACTTGAGTCATACTCTTTCATACCATACTTCAGACTCTGCTCCGAGTGCTGAAAATGCACACATGCACACACACACATACACAAACACACATACAAATACAGGTGGCTCTTGAATAAATAATCCAGAGTTGGGGATGCCAACCCTACATGTAGTCAAAAATCTACATGTAACTTTTGAGTCCCCAAGAACCTAACTACCATAGTCTGTTGACTGGAAGATTTCCCAATAACATAAACAGTCAGTTAACACATATGTTTTATGTTGTGTGTATTATATACTGTATTCTTAACAATAAAATAAGCTAGAGAAAAAATGTTATTAAGAATATCGTAAGGAAGAGGAAAATACACTCACAGTACTGTACCGCATTTATTGAAAAAAATCCATATAGAAGTGGACCTGCACACTTCAAACCCATGTTGTTCAAGGGTCAGCTATACACACAAACATATGCACATATGAACTCACACACACACACAAAAACACCCTTCTCTGAGCCCTGAAAGTAAAGTCCAGAATTCTTCATGCAACCAACTCCATGCAGCATGGTTTTTTCCTTCTGTTCTCCAGTATTTCCTTTGCTCGTTGGTTCCCACTTCTGCAAAATTAAGTGGATAAATTTCCTTCCATTTCCTGCCTGCACACATGAGATTATAAGTAAGGTGGTCTGGGTAGCTTGTTACTTATGGTGAAAGAGGACTTTTGTTTGTTCATGAAATGGCTTTATTGAGATATAATTCACTTACCATAAAATTCACCAGTTCAATGTTTTGTTTTGTTTTTTTAGTATATATTGCAGAGATGCACAGCCATCCCCACAACTAATTTCAGAACATTTTGATTTCACGATGTATACATACATAATCATCACCTTGTATACCTTAAATATACTGCATACAATTTTTGTCAATTACGCCTCATTAAAGCTGGGGCCGGGGGGTGGGGAGAATATTTTCACCATCCCCGAAGATCCTCGAACATATCAGCCTTCATTTACCCCTCCCCTCAACCGTCGACAACCACTAATCTACGTCTGCCTCTACAGGTCCCCCTGTTCTGGGCATTTCATGTAAATGGAATCGTACAATAGGTGGCTTTTCGTGTCTGGTTGCTCTCAGTTAGCATCACATTTGTCAGGCTCATCCATGTTGGGGCAGGTTATTGCCAGAGAACATTCTGTTGTATGGATATAGCATATTTTATTTATCTAGGTACCACTTGGTGCACATTTGGGTTATTTCCACTCTTTGGCAGTGTGAATCATGCCATTCCCTGCATGCCATCTAGGGACATCACTAAATCCAGGTTCTGCCATGTACTACCAACAGAAACGCAGCCAGCCATGCAACTCGTCTAAGCCTCAGTTTTCTTCTCTATAAAATGGGAAGCACAACAGCATCTACCTCAGGGGTCCTTGTGATCATCAATTGTAATGATGTGAGTAAAGAGTTGAGTCTAGCATCTGGTACATAAGTAGCATTCCATAAACCTGCGCTGTTCTTCTAACGATTCCCTTTTTTGTTGGGCCAGAATCCTTAGGGGAGTGGTTGCTGACGACTATTAGTTTTTCACAAATACTTATTTAATTTTTACTGTGCCCTAGTGATTTATTCATTCTTTTCAGTAAACCTGTGATGGAGTCATTACTTTATTATATTTGAGGAAACTAAGTCTGAGAGGATTCAGGAATGTGTCCTCGGTGAGTGAAAGTACAGCCAGATTTCTGGCCAAAACCAAACGATGAGTATTTGCAACCTGCATTTTCTGGTGTTTGGAACCTGTTCTCCACTTGACTCCCAATCCTGCATCTGCCCCCCTTGGCATACGAAGGGTGAGGCAGCTCATTCTAGGAGTATAATCAAGGACTTGGCTTCAAAGAGAAAATGTAGACCTGTTCCTTAGCCGTGGGAAGCAGTGTTTGGTGGATAGTAGCTGATCACTTTCTTCTGAGAAAAAGGCTGATATACAACGGGAAAGACTGCAATGAAACATCAGAAAGAACTCCCTAATTGTCAAGGTCTGGGAATCTTGGATAGCTCTTCTACAGTCTCCAGTCTGTGTCACCAGCTCCACTGACTGTGTGTGTGTGTTTGTGTATTTTTATGTACGTGGGAGTGTTTGTGTGCATATATGCGTATACGTGTTTTGTGTATATGTTGGCACTGGTCTGCATATGTACATTGCTGAGGGGGTCCTGGGGTGCACATGCACCTGACCACAGCTCCCCTCTTAGGAGGCCAGGCTATATCATTCCATCTTGCTGATTTTTCTAACCCTATGATTTTTTTTTTTTTTTTTTTTTTTTTTTTACCCAGGGACTTGGCAAATGAGCTTAAGACTTACATTTTCTTTTTCTTCATGATTATAGCTAAACCCTCTGCAAATCACTATCCTTTACCTTCTGAAGATGTGTTTGGGGGTAACAATTAAAATGTACAGTCAACCGAGGCCTTCATCCATGTACGTTTCTTTCTCTCACTCCCCTTCAGTATGTGTGTCATGCAAGACACATGGATGGAGATGGAAAGAGGGATGAAAATGACATAGTCAGAGAGCGAGGAAGCTGGGGAGAGAGAGAGAGAGAGCCCGAGAGACTGAATTCTGTATTTGATCCCACTCAGGGAGCTTCAGGAGGAGGGTGCATGTTTGAGAGAGAAAATAGTAAAACAGTAACTAGGTGTCACTCTTTTACCAACCTTCACAGTAATTGAGCAGAGAAGTAGGCAAAAATAAAAGAACGGTTTTGTTAACCAGAGGATATGATTTGGCTTAAGGTTTTTAGGGTTAGGCAGTGCCTGTGTGTTTCTTTTGCTCCTACCTAGCTGCGAGCCTTTCGCAAGTCATCTCTCTCTCAGAGTGATAAAAAAAAAAAAAAAAGGAGGGGGGGTTTCAGCAGGGATTGCCTTTTATTTTCTCGCTTCCCCTGCAATGAGGTAATCAGGAATGTGTCTGGAAGCATCAGAAGGCACGGCTACATTGGGTGGGCTTGAACTGGCCCACCTCCCCTGCCTCCTTCAGCCCCATGCAGGGAGTGTGTGCGGCACAATCCCATCTCTGGGGTCTGGGCGTGTGTCCGGGCTGTCTCTAGCAGAGCTGCTATCCCTGGCTTCACAAAAGGTCCTATTTCCTGCTGGTGGTCACAAGAGAAGGAGAGGGTGAGAGGGCTCTGGGGCCAGACAAAGCGAGCTTTTGCAACCGAACATGGCATTGACCACCAGCAGCCTTCATTATCCCCATCGTCACAGGCAGTCGGGCTGGCTTTTTGTCAGCCCTGTTCAGAGAAGCCTTGTTAATTCACCCCCGTGAAAATGGAAGTTTCATAGGCATTGACATAATTAATGAAGAGGCAGGCAGCATGCTCTACCAATTAACACCACAGGGAAAAGTAAAATGGGCTTTCTTTTGGCGTGTTGTGCCAAAGTTAAGGACTGTAACACACAGCAAATAAATAGAGATGCTTTTAATGAGCCGCAAGATCGAGCTGAATAACTCAGAAAGGATGGTGGGTAAACACTGCCAACTCTTTGCACCGTTAAGAGTAATTGATGAGCATAGTTAAAAGTTTGCGGGGTAAAAGGGACTGTCGGGTGCTGCAACCATGCTCATTTATAAATGTATTTTCCCCTGAAAGTAACTGTTAGGTATGTTAAAGGATGTAATGTGCCGTCGGAAACAAATATGATAGACTGGGCATTTTGTAGGGCCCGGAAAATAGGAGACTTCGCTGTTCCAGAACAAATACTGTGGTGGATTTTTCACACTTGATGGGATTGTCTTTGTCAAACTCAGAGCAAAAACGGGCTCCTTCAGCTGTGGATCCCTGCTCTATGTACACCCTGGAAGGGGAAGGAAGGGGATTTTTAGAAGTGCTGTTGGAACCATTCCATCCCTTTCAGAAAGCCTGATGGATAATTTAATTATTTTTCCGTGTTCATAAGATTAAAACATGACCTTCCACCGAAGGATTTCTTATTGTTTCTGAAAGAGTGAATGCATTTGTACCAAGAGGTTTTTCTGACCAAAGTGAAATCCATTTGATCAAAAAATAGAAACACAATAGATTTCATTAGCTATTTTAGGAATTTTTCTTTTTCTTTTCTCCTTTTTTTAAAAAAATATTTTATTATTTATTTGAGAGACAGCACAAGCAGCGGGAGGGGCAGAGGAAGAGGGAGAAGCAGACTCCCCACTGAGCAATGAGCCCGACATGGGGCTTGATCCCAGAACCCTGGGATCATGACCTGAGCCAAAGGTAGACACTTAACCGACTGAGCCACTCAGCTGCCCCTATTTTAGGAGTTTTTAAAATTCTGAGTTTGGTTAGTTTTTGGTAATGTGGTATATCTGGTCCAATTAAGCTCCATTTTATAATCAAAGTGCCTATCAAAGAGTCACATCATTCATGTATTTAACCCGAGAGAACTCAATTATGTATGCCAGGCCAATAAAACTCAACAATTCTGCATAGCCCGCAACTCCCTGCTCCCAACAACCATAACAGCAAAAGTACAGGAGGGAAATTGTTGGCGTTAGTGGAGAGCATGCTGTGAAGTGAGCAAGAGAGAGATGACTCAATATGGTGCCCTTCAGTGGGTTTCAGTTCCTTTTCATCTCTCCTGGCTCTGGCATCTCACCACACCGAGTGTGGTGCCATTGTCAAATTGTGTATTGTTCATGCAACAGAGGCCAACAGCTCTATCTGTTGTTGCTCAAAGAAAGCAGCACATGAGAACCCTAGAGAAGACACCGCCATCACAAGTTCTTGAAGGATGATGTCTTGGTACCAGCATGGTACCTTGCTAAGCAGTTCTCTAAGATTTCACCACATGTGTGTTCTGTTTTATGGGCCCACTGTGGATGTGACCCTAATGTTGATGTGTCTCTTGGAAGCCACACCATTTTCAGTTACATATTTTCAGGTACGATTGCTTCATCTTTCTTCCAGTTGAGAACTATTCCCTATGCTTTTCAGTTATCTGCTCTGTAAATGACTTGTGGTAGTATTTTTCAGATTGTGGTCTCTGGACCTGCCTCGTAATCATCTTGGATGCTGGTGTTAAGTGGAATTCCCAAACCCACTCTGATTCTATTATATCAGGAGTATTCCTAGAATCAACATGCTTAATGGGCATCCCAATATCCCCATGCTCTTCTGATCTGTAAGAACATTGAGATCCCATTCTGCTTTCTGTCTGTCATGATGCAGTATACTTCTGGGACTGTTCTCTTAGGTGTGTGCTCAGGAAATCTAAATGATTTGCATATCAGAGACTGATGAGAAAGAGACACCTATCCAGCTAAGAAAACAACCCATTGTTCTACAACCCCAACAAGTGAAGAGTTTGGTTTATTGGGTTTGTTGTCAGACTACTAGGTATGTGTTCAATCTGTCCTGAAAGATGAGGCCAGAATAGTTGTGACTGTTGAGTTTTGATTTGATTGCTGCATTTTATATTGTGGCTCCTATTTAGATGTCTGTATAAGAACTACGTTTGCTTTTTTAGGGAGTGTGACCCCAAACAGCTGCTTTGCTCATTATAAGAATCCAAGAAGTAGTTTGGAAATTGTCAGAATAAGGGCCTAACAGCCACCAGGCAGGTCTCAGAAGGCAAGGTGGCCAAATTATAAAAGGGGAATTCTAACTTCTCTTTTCTTTCTACATTACCCTTCACCCCACATACACACTTTAAAATTTCAGCATGGTTATTCACTGCTCATTGAAGTTTGTTACTTTCCCAGAATGGTTACATCTCTCAGAAGTGAGACTCAAGAAAGCAAACACACTAAAAAATTGATTTCTTTTCTCAGAGGAGTTCCTGATTTATCTCCTGATTTATTTTCATAATGCACAAGGACCGATGTCTCAGCACGTCCAACCACAAAATGGGTAGAAAGCAATACAATTCAGAAGAGGTCTCTAAGTCTTGGTTTTCTTCTTTGCTGGAGAAGTGGAGAGACTGCATTTTATTTTTTACCATTATTAGCCAGCCTGTCAGTCAGCTGAAATTTCCTCATGAAGACACAAAGCCAAGTTTTGAATACTGCGTGTCACTCCTTCCAGCTGATGTTATGAAATGCGGCAGTGAACATTCCAGGTAAAAAAAAATATTCCTCGTTTCAAAAGCTCAGCTGGAGGCAAGAGAGGGCCACAGGAATGACCGGAGCAGAGAGGAGGTGGCCCACAGAGGAGCGCACATTCCTCTTTGCTCCTGTTTATTTTCCATGAATGCAGTGAGTTTCAGCAATTGAAGTTATAACGCTGCGTTTGACACGCAAACAGCCCTAATGTACAAAGTCTCAGGCTGGCTGTATAGGTAGTTTCTGTGTCAGTCCCTATTATTAATACATTCCTCAGCAGTGAGGGTTTTCTCGTTCATTCTTACGGAACTGTTTAGGGCATGTGGAGTCCCAGAGCTCTGTCAGAATGAGTTGCCCCCCTTGGCAGGGCAGGGAAGCGACAACCTAATGCATGCTAAAGCTCTCTCGATAATGGGACCCAGGGGAGGCAGGGCGGCAGCACCCATACCGGTTATACATCTGGGTGCCGGCATTCTATGTTCTCCTGCCTGAGTTCAAATCTACCCGCCGCTGCTTGTGAACTGTGTGCTTTTTACACGTTTCTTAGCCCTTGTCAGCCTTTCTTCCTCGTGGGGTTGTTGTGCAGATTAAATGAGATAATGTGTCAGGTTTAGCCCAATACCTGACACACAATGCATGCTCTAGAGCAGCTAGGATTCAAACCAGAAGCAGAGATCAGGGCAGCTCCAAGCAGCTATCCAGGGCATCCACCATGAAAGATCACGTGTTCCGTGTAGAGCCATTATTCAGTGGTTTACAGAAAAGGGTCTTTGTCCAGGATCCTCACTCACTTAGCTGTGCCCAGCCGGACTTCTCATTCATGGTAAATTTCTTTCCAGGAGGGTCCCACCTTATTCAGTGTAGACTTATTTGCAGTCTGGCTGTGCTAGTTCGTAGTCCGGCTCACACTCCATTCTTCTTCCTCCTCCCATACTTGTGGGCTAAAGCCTGACTGAAGGACGGATTTCTGTTCTGATGTCAGCAGCAGCCTGGGAGGTTAGGTACCGAACTGGATGAGGCGGGGTCACTTGCATCTACATGGGTTAGAGGCTGCAGCGCAGGATGGATTAGGCAGGACCAGGAAGGTTATCGTTAACGGGTGGGTCAGCCTAAGAATCCAAGTTTGAGATTAGAGTAAGGAGGCGGGAAGACCTCCAGGGGAGTCTCCACAGGGCCAGGTGAAACCACGTGTGCTTCCCATCCTCAGAACATGGAGAAGGATTTTTCTGTGAGCCTGGAATTTGACAGTCAGTAGCAGAGAAGGCTCCAGGATCTGATGGGTGTCTGTGGTGGGTTCCATTGATAGAGGTAGAAAGAAAAACCAAGACCGAGTGTCTTTTTCATTCACTCATGATAAATTTAGCATTGGTAGTCTTAACAAGATAATATGATAGATTATGGTTTTAAGAGCTTTACCTATGGGAGGTACTTAGCGGAAGTCCCATTTTATAGGTGAGTTCACTTAGCCAAGAATTGTGCAGGAGATCAAGGGTCCATCCAGGTCAGCTTAACTCCCAAACTGTGATCTTCCAGCTTTCGTTATTCATTTCTGTGTCTCATGCCGAAGAGCTACAGAAATATTGAATCCCCACTATGGGCAAACAGTGCTGGATGTTATGGGACAAACGGAAGTGCAGAATATACAAATTCTGCCTTCAGTGGAGCCTTCAGTGTGGAAGGAAATGAGCAAGGTCCACAGAAGCAGATAACTGGTCCCTGGTAATTGTTTTTTGTTTTTGTCTAATAGAAATGGGGATACTTCCGAAACCAAATGAGCACTTTTTTTTTTTCCTAGAAGTAGCAATTTCTTTATTAAAATCCATATATCTCTCATGGCTGGTTGGTTCACACACCTTATAGTTTAAATGTACTGAGCTGAAGTGGTCATATATCAGGATAGGAACATGTAATTACTTCTTATATGCCTTATGCACTTTCTGAAATAATATGAATTATAAGTACATAAGAAAAATATATATTATTAATATATATTTTTAAAATTTATGACTATTGGAATGAATCACTGATTTCTTAAGCAATTGTTCTAGGTTTTACAGAAAGTAGATTTTCAAATAACATTTTCTCCCTACTCCCTTCTTTTCTAAAAAAAAGCCTCAGTTGAAGAAGTGGCTTAATGCATGGGAACAGGTCCACAATGCAAATATTCCAATTACAAAGTGACTTACATTAGTCTTAGTATAAGCAAAAGTTATGAAATGTGTTTCTCTAAATGTTAGTAGTAAAGTTTAGCTGTTTCATGTCAGTATATTCACTCTATCGAAAGTCATCAGCAGCCCTGGTGCCATTTGAATTCTGCCCATGGGGATTTGTTGGAGTTGTTATCACACTTGACCTGTGATATCCCTCTCCAAGGACTCTCTACTCCGGTGGGTCTCAGTCTTGCCTTCACATTATAGAGCTGCAAATGTACTGCTGCCTGGGCCCCAGCCTCAGAGCTTCTCATGTAACTGGTATAGGAGAAGTCTGGGCATCCAGATGTTTGAGCTTTTAGATTTTTAGTTGAGCGTGTGTTGGGATGTGGAGGAGATCATGTCTCTAAATAGAGATTTTTTTTTAAAGATTTTATTTATTCATTCATGAGAGACAGAGGGAGAGAGAGAGAGAGAGAGAGAGAGAGAAGCAGAGGGAGAAGCAGGCTCCCAAGGAGCAGGGAGCCCGATGCGGGACTCGATCCCGGGACGCTGGGATCATGACCTGAGCCGAAGGCAGACGCTTAACCATCAGAGCCACCCAGGCGCCCCCCAAATAGAGATGTTTATTTGGTTAAAATTAAATAGGAGGATCAAATAAGCTGTGTTTTGCATGAAAAAGTGCTCAACATCGCTCGGCATCAGGGAAATCCAAATCAAAACCTCAATGAGATACCACCTCACACCCGTGAGAATGGCTAAAATTAACAAGTCAGGAAACGACAGATGTTGGCAGGGATGCGGAGAAAGGGGAACACTCCTACACCATTGGTGGGAATGCAAGCTGGTGCAACCACTCTGGAAGACAGTATGGGGGTTCCTCAACAAGTTGAAAATAGAGCTACCATACAATCCAGCAATTGCACTACTGGGTATTTACCCCAAAGATACAAATGTAGGTATCCGAAGGGGTATGTGCACCCCGATGTTTATAGCAGCAATATCCACAATAGCCAAACTGTGGAAAGAGCCAAGATGTCCATCAACAGATGAATGGATAAAGAAGATGTGGTATATATGCCCAATGGAATATTATGCAGCCATCAAAAGGAATGAGATCTTGCCATTTGCAACGACGTGGATGGAACTGGAGGGTGTTATTCTGAGTGAAAGAAGTCAATCAGAGAAGACAGGTATCATATGACCTCACTGATATGAGAAATTCTTAATCTCAGGAAACAAACTGAGGGTTGCTGGAGTGGTGGGGGATGGGAGGGAGGGGGTGGCTGGGTGATAGACATTGGGGAGGGTATGTGCTATGGTGAGCACTGTGAATTGTGCAAGACTGTTGAATCACAGATCTGTACCTCTGAAACAAATAATACAATATATGTTAAGAAAAACAAAAAAAAAGAAGAAGATAGCAGGAGGGGAAGAATGAAGGGGGGGACATCGGAGGGGGGGTACAAACCATGAGAGACAATGGACTCTGAAAAACAAACTGAGGATTCTAGAGGGGAGGGGGTTAGGGGGATGGGTTAGCCTGGTGATGGGTATTGGGGAGGGCACATTCTGCGTGGAGCACTGGGTGTTATGCACAAACAATGAATCATGGAACACTACATCAAAAACTAATGATGTAATGTATGGTGAATAACATAACAATAAAAAAATTTAAAAAAAACAAGCTGTGTTTTGGAAGAGCCGTGAACATTCTACAATCACTTAGGATTCTCATTTTGGGGTTACCCTGGCTTTGTGTGTGTCCTATGTCCTTGTTATTCAAGGTATAGTCCAAAGCCCAGCACCATCAGCATCACTTGGGGACTGGCTGGCAATGCAGAATTTCAGGACCCCTCCCCGACACACTGAATCAGAATCTGAAATTTAACATGACCCCTAGGTGATTTAGTACACTTTGAGTTAGAGAAGCACCACACTAGAGGTCAGTGGTGAGGAGAGTCATAATGATGACAGTCTGTTTTGTTGAGCACCTGCTATACGTCAGGCACTAGGTCAGGACAGTGTGGGATACACTTCTCTTTAAATTGTTCTAGAAATAGGGGTGCCTGGGTGGCTCAGTTGGTTAAGTATCCGACTCTTGGTTTTTGGCTCAGGTCTTGATCTCAGGGTTGTGAGATCAAGCCCCATGTCCAGCTCCACGCTCAGCAGGGAAACTGCTTGAGCTTCTCTCCTTGTCCCTTTTCCTCTCCCTCCCCCTCTGCCCCTCTCCCAACTTGTGCATGTGTGCACATACACTCTCTTTCCCTCAAATAAATAAATAAAATCTTTAAACTGTTCTAGAAATAGTGAGGCATAAAGAGCAGTAAGCCTAGTGTCTGATATCCCAAACAGAGTTCCAAAAAATGGGTTTTTATTATCTTGTTTAGTACTCACAATGACCCTATAAAGAAGGTGATCTTGTACCTTTTATACAGATAAGGAAATTGTAAGTAGCTTGTTCAAAGTCCCTAGGTAGTAGAGGAAAGAGCTAGATTGCCAACTGTCTTTCTCCAAAGCCACACACTTAGCTTATTTGTCATACTGTAAAAGAGTAGGAAGTGTGAATCTAGATGAAAGTTTGCAGATTGTCTCCCTTCCACAAAGCATACGAAACAATGGGATTGGGACTTGCATTAAAAGATAACTATACTGGGATGGGGGAGTGGTGCTTTGTTCCCCAAACTCTTTAGTTTATGAGTGACAGAAATCCAAATAGAACTGCCTTTAGTCAAAAGTGCAACATGTTGTACTTCTAAAACTCTGAATTTCATGGTCCAAAATGGGTTTCAGGTATGGCTGGATCAAGGTGACCGAATGATGACATCCTTAGGAATGTGCCTTGAAGTATCTCTAGGCTCTTCTTCTCTTGATGCTGACTTCATTCCATGGCATATTCTCCCAAAATGGTGGCAAGATGTTCACCTGCAACTCTGGACTGAGACCTTATCAGTTTATTAAGACCAGTGTAAAGGAGTACGTCTTTCTGAATCATACAAGGCAACATCATGGAGATAACTCTCATATATCCCAAACCCTCCTTGAACCAGTTGCTCTGGTCTGAAACATGGGATATTTGGATTATACAGGTTTGGCTCCAAGGATGAGTATGACCCTGTATGAATAATAAGTTCTGCACTATACTTTATAAGACTAAGGCTAGAGAAGGAGCTTTTCTTCAAAAAAATATAAGATGTTATTCTTATCGGAAGGGGAAGGGAATTATTGGCAGATATAGGGGGACATGAGTCCACTATAGGGCCTCAGTTAAGGGAATCAGGTAGAAAGAATGGTAGGGGGTCAGTCTGCATTGATCTTGCACCCGCCTGCATGTACATTCTGAGGACAAAATTCTGGATTTTTCTCTTGCCTGCCATAACAACTGCTTTCAACTACATCTCCTTAGGGAGAAAGGAGCCAACATCTGGTAGCTCTGTCTGGTACTGGAACAATGCTAAGGGCTTACACAGTTAACTTATTTTCGGTTCACAACCACTCTGTCAAGTAGATCGTCCAGAGTCAAACTCCCAAGCCAAAAAAGGCAGCGTGGAGGAACTCAGCAATGGGTCTAAGGTCATAGCTAACCAGGAAGACTACGTGAACTCCCAGCTCACGTCAAAACCTATGTTCCTGTGTATAGGAAGACTCCAAAAATGAATAAGTGAACACATTGTGTCATTAAAACAAAATTCAAGCTGGAGATTCTAAACTCGAGGCTCACAAGCCAGGAAGACTTTACAACTTGCAGATATGGTGCTTTTTTTTTTTTTCTCATGTGGTTTGTGTGTGTGAGCAAATAACATTTCATGTGAAAATATGAATTTCTGGCTTCTCCCACTCGCTACAAGATAAATGACTGGAGTTGAGATATTGTGTCCCCTCTGGCGATGCATTTTTTCTGCATTCCCTCCAAAGTTCCCACCTGGCCAGCTTTAGTCATTCACTATGGGATCTATTCAGCACTGGAGACGCTTGAGTTTGCAAATCCTTTTTTTTTTTTTTTTAAGATTTTATTTATTTATTTGAGAGAGAGAGAATGAGAGAGATAGAGAGCACGAGAGGGAAGAGGGTCAGAGGGAGAAGCAGACTCCCTGCCGAGCAGGGAGCCCGATGCGGGACTCGATCCGGGGACTCCAGGATCATGACCTGAGCTGAAGGCAGTCGCCCAACCAACTGAGCCACCCAGGTGCCCGAGTTTGCAAATCCTGGTGTAACAGCATCATGTTACTTCACTCATGTACATGGTGGCCTCCGCAGCGCGTCCTCCATTCCCGTGAAATGCCACAAAGCGTTTCGAGTGTTCTGTATCTATATCTTTTCTCACTGTGTGTTACACACACACACACACACACACACACACACAGGGGAACAATTTGCCTTTGCCTTGTCCTTTCCTTCCCCTGCCCCCTCTCATTTAGCTCTCCGCATAATACTCTTCTTGTAGCCTTCACCTCCACAGCGTAGGAATTCAGCATGCTTTCTACCCAGCTGTATTAATAAAGCACTTAAAAATATGCAGTTTTCTTCAGGATTATTTATCTAACTATCTCTACTGAAGTCCTGCTTCTAAAGCTCCTCATATGCAGCGGTCTCCCTAGAGGCAGCCTTTGGAGTCCAAAAGCGTGGACTGCAGTGTTAAGCCAAGGATGCCACCTGCACACGCAAGCGTCCCCAGGCCAGCCTTTGCAGCAGGAGGCAAACACAGGCACTGAAGTGGGCATGTTGTCCATCCCCCTGCCTCTGGGCTGAGCCGTACCAGGTAGCCTCGGCACCCAGGAACGCTTTCCTTCCTATGGCAGTTGCAGGAAATCCTAATCTCACGATTGCAGCTTAGGGTTTGGGAGAGCCCAAAGCAATGATGAAGTCTGTCTTGGCTGTTTTTAACTCCTTGCCTTAATGATGGATTATCTCATTCTTATCCCTTCCCTTGTAGCAGGCTTTCTCCACAGTCAGACTGTTCTTTGTTGTGCGCCCCCCCCACCCCCGAGCACCGTGGATGCTTAACAGTAACCCTAGCCTCAACCCATTAGATACCAATAGCATCCAGTTGTGACAACTAACCTTTCTCCTGACATTGACCAATGGGAAAATTTGCCTCGTTGAGAACCACTGCCTTCTAGGAACATAGCACAGATGAGCTCTGTGAGATCAGGTATTGTGTCTGATTCGCTCATTGTTTTGTGAACACACAGTGAATTCCCAATATTCTTTGAATGGATAAAAGACTTTACTGTTGGTCAGAGCTGAAGATTATATTTATCCCCACGATAAAATGCGAAAACTGTAGTGATTGTAACTCACATATGAGAAAGGAAATCAAGGGCCCTTTTTCATTTCCTCCTCCCTCTGCCATTATCAAACAAGTTCAATAAATGTTTGCTGATTAAAAGCCTAAATCATCATTACAGCTTTCCTAACTTGAGTATCCATTACGTGGTCGTTCTAAATAGGTGTCACCATTTAATTTAATTTCCTCAGTGACTCATTGAGATAAGTAATATCAACCAAATTTTACAAATTGGGAGCGTGGAAACCAGAGAAGTCAAGTAATTTGCCCGTGGCCACACAGCTGTGAAGTACTAGAGACTTGACTCAGATCAATTTTTTTCTTTTCTCTCTGTACCTTACTGGCTCACTCTATCCCGTCAAAACTCAATGCAGGACATGAAGAACATTAATCCCAGGGTGAAATGTGCAAAAGGTTAAGTGGATTTGACCAAGTTTCCCATTACATTCATTTTGGGGGAAAATGGATTACAAACAGAACCCCTTGGTCATAACTTCATGTTCACTTGAAAATGAGAAGTGAGTGTTTTATAGATCCATAGTTTCACATTAGCTATTGCATTGTGAGAAAAAGAAGAAGATGGATGGCGGGGGCAAAGAGCATAATAGTATTGCAGGCTCTATATGGAGGGGTCGAGGGAGGAGAGGATGAGCTGAAAGGGTGAGGACCAGAAGGCTGAGAAGGAAGAACTCATAAGAGATGTATCTAAACTACTTTTAAAAATGGTTAAGGAACTCAAGGAGAAATATAAAGAAGGCAGCACTCTAAAAGGTCAGAAAAAGTAGTCAAGTAAGAAGCAAAGTAATTTAAACATAAAAAGGAAAAGCTACAGATCCTTCTTTCATGCTTCAGAAAGCATCAGTCTTAAACCTTGCAATGTCCCAAAAAATTCACTGCAATCCTCTGCAAGACACTAAAGTATTTCACAAAGATACACCTTTTCCCCCTAAGCTGGTGAGTCCCTGAGATGGTCCAAATTTCCTTAAAAAATTGAAATGAAACAACTAGGCTTTCTAAACATTAACCTTAAAGATAATGATGTATTGGATCTTGTCCTATAAACGACATATGGTGGTAGCCTGGTTACGTTTCCCTGTGTGGTAACTCCATTATTCAGCAATTGATCGATGAAAATATCAGTGTCATGGGATGGGAAGGAAGGAAGGAAGGAAGGAAGGAAGGAAGGAAGGAAGGAAGGAAGGAAGGAAGGAAGGAAGGAAGGAAGGATGGAAGGATGGAAGGAAGAAAAGAAGAAAGGGAGGGAGGGAGGGGGGGAAAATGAAAAGAAATATCTCTCTTCATCATCTTTTTCTCCTCCATTCATTTGTTTACTCATTCCACTATTGCGTTAGTTGGGTATCTACTATGTGCCAGTTACTGTGTGAGCTACTTGGAAGACAATGGTAAGCAAAACCAAACACAGTACCAGCGCTCATGGGGTACATGGTCTAGTAGGAAAGGCAAAAACAAACAAACAAAAAGAATCCAATAATCACTGCTACATGTGTTGGGGTAGAGTCTATCTTTTTGCCTTTACCCCTCATTTCTGGCTCAACGTGGCAGCTGGAACAGTTAACTAATTTACCAGCCTGGCTCTCAGACCCCACATATTTGGGCCACTGGATCGGCACCTTCAGGCCATAATGAAACACCGCTTGACAGATTCACCCCCCATTCAGTGAAGGAGAGGAAAGCTGGGTTGGTTTTATTTCTCCAACCAAGTGATGGAGTTGGGTTCTACCCCTGGCTTCCAATGTGTTCATCCTCGAACTTCTTCCTGAAAAATCAGTGGAGGCATTAAACATAAAAGAGAGAGCCACTTGGAGCTAAAAGTGACCCCAAGGTCACCTGTGCCATCCGTCGTGAGTTTACGCTTTTGGGTTTTTGTTCTTTGGACTTAAACTTTCCCCACACTTTTGATCAGTTTGTTTTTGCCTGACAGAACTGCTACTGGTCATTTTATGACCAGGTCATTTTATTCCTAGACAACTGACAGTTCCTCATTTTAGAGAAACAAGTTTGTTCTCCCCAAAGTTGCTGACTATAATTTTACCCTCTAATACCAGACAACCAGTCACTGGTCTTTGGAGCTGGGGGGTCCAGATGACCTGGTCCAAGTCCCAGCATCTGCATTTACCAGCTGGGAAACTGGAGGTAACATTCTGGCTCCCTGAGCATCAGGGGTCTTTTCTATTGAGTGGAAAGTATTCTGCACACTCTACCTCTCCAGGATTCAGTGTGGAAGACACATGGTCATCTGGATCATGTGGGTTTTCTCTACATGGTACCAAAGAGACCACTATGGCTCAAAACTCCCATCCTTCCAAGAGAACAACCCAGAAAGTTAGGACATGTTTGTTTGTTTGTTTGTTTGTTTGTTTGTTTGTTTTATACCTGGGCAAAGCAAGAAAGGAGGACTAGGGTTGGTTTTCTCTGGGCCTTGTGTCCATCCTGAAAGCAACCAGAGTAAGTCAGGAATGGGCTGCTGTGGTCAGTGTGTCTGGAGTATTAGAGAATCAGTCATTGTAATGATGGAGGAAAATATCTGTCTTTACCACTCCATGGCTTCCATGAACAGCAGTTTACCCAGAACACACATTCTCCTAGCCAGACTTGTAAAAGGCAAGGGGAGGTTCCTGAAAAAGTTAAATATAGAATTATAAAATCACCACATGACTCAGCCATTCTACTCCTCTACTGATACTCAGAAGAGCTGAAAACAAGAACTCAAAGGCTTGTACGTAAATATTCATAGCGGAACTATTCACTGTGGCTAAAATGTGGAACAGCCCAAATGTCCATCAGTGGATGAATAGATACACAAAATGCAGTGAATCGATGCACCAGAATATTATTCAGCCATAAAAAAGGAACAGACTACTGACACCTGCTGCAATGTGGATGAACTTCAAAAACATGCTGAGCGGAGGAAGCCAGACACAAAAGGTTACACATTGTATGATTCCATTTATAGGACATATCCAGCATAGGTAAGTCCACAGAAACTGAAAGCACATAAGTGGTTGATAGGGACATGATGGGAATGGTGAGGAGTAGCTGCTTAATGGGGATGACATTTTCTTTTGGAATGGTGAAATACTGTGGAACTAGACAGTGGCGGTGATTCTACAACACTGCGAATGTATTAACTGATACTGATTTGTTCACTGTAAAATAGTTAATTAAAAAAAAAAAAAAACAAAAGATTCCACATCAGTCAAGGCTGCTTCCCCCTTTCTGGGCCACTGCAATGGGCTTCACTCCCTACTCTCTTCCCTTTGCTTCCACCAGATTCTTCTCCCAACAGCCAAAGAGCCCATGTCAGAATGCACTTAGGATCATCTTCTGTCCCAGCAGAAAACCCCACTGCACTTAGAATTCCTTCCCGGCCCCTTCATCTGATACTCCAGGTCTGGCTCTTGACAGCCTCACTGAGTTCACCCTTCTGTTCTCATTCTGATCCCGTTGACTCTGACTCGCCTCGAGCAGGCTCCATCCCAGCTGAAAAGTCACCTGAAAGACCTTTTCCAACCAGCCTTTGTAAACCAGTGACCCTTCTTTATTCTTTGCCGTGGCACCCTGCTCACTTGCTTCAAGCTCTTATTATTGTCATTTGTATTTTTAAAAAATTAACTTGTTTTTTCCTCTTTGTCCATCTCATTCGTGAATGCAAGTCAGCTGGCTAATGCAATGCTTGGCACATTGAGGGACCCCAATCAGTGCTTATTAAATGAGGTCAAGGTGTGGAAATAATAATTATTATTGTCATCACTATCCTAAAAATCCACAAAGCCTGCTTTCCCCTAAAGTACAAATTTGTCAAGCAATTAAAGGGATACACTTATAGTTTGCCTTCTGGATGTGCCGCTTCAACAGGGAATGTGACTTTAGCACAAGGTGGCAGCCCGTTGAACTTTGAACCCTTCTTTTATTTATGATATATGTCTCAGGGAAACATGACAACATCTGGGAATTCATTAAATGACAGTTTTCTCTTCAACTTCATTCTCTACTTTATTTTGTCCAACACAATCCTATTAAGGGAAAGGCTAATTGACCACCAGCTTCGTTTCTGCTGAGCTTAGCCAAAAAGTCAATCACTGCTTGGCAGGAGCTATTCTGACTGTTTAGCCAATGGACAAATTTCCATCTTGACTGGCTTTGTGGGTCCTAAGAGAATAGATATAAAGGTGCTTAATTCTATTTTGATACTTTTCATTTTCAGCAAAACTGAGACAACCCCAAGGAGTGATATTCCCATGAAAAGGCAGCCTGGAAATTATTTCATGAGAATGCTTATTTCATTTCCATTGCATTCAGCTCTGTTCACAAAAGTGTGTTCTGTTGTCCGGCACTCAGATTCATGGGTCATGGCCATTGAGTTAGGGTACCCTGCAAAGGAACTGTAAGCCTCCTCTGTTGAAGGCAAGGGTTTCTCAGGCCAAATAAAGGGTAACCCTTCTGAGAACACACACACACACACACACACACACACACACACACACACACACACAAGAACTAGCTCCTCAGTGGTTTGTCTTCCAGCAAGTTCATGTTGCATATAATATGGAAGTGTGAGAGTGAGAGAGGACAAGAAATCCATTTGGTTTGCATTCTGTCCATTTGCCAGCAAAATCACAAGGGGGAGAAGAGCTCTCCTTGGATAGTGAAAGGTTAGAGGGAAAGATGCCATCTTTGAACTAAGCCTCATCCCCAACAAAGAAAGGAGGCTAGCCCCAAGCTTTTGCCTTCAGCCTTAAATATAATCACTGCATCCTGGGTCATATTAAGCACGTAAAAATGGACTTTTCTACATTCAAACAACAACAACAACAAAAGCAAACTTGCTGTTTCACCAAATCCTACCAAACACCTTGTCCTGAATGGAGAAATCATAAGCCAGTAATAGACTACATTCAAAATCATTTTCCATTTCCAAAAAAAAAAAAAAAAAATCAGGGCACCCCATTTTTGGTACATGGATTTTTTAGCACTTAATGGATAGAAATTTTATATATCCCTTAAGAATTATTCACAAACATCTCCCAATTCCATTTTCAGAGACGTATTGTAGACTTGCCTTTATAACTTGAATCCAAGAAATTTATTTCTACCACTGCAGTCTGAAAAAGGGAATGTCTAATGAGTTTTTGCTAGGCAAGTCAAAGTGTCATGGTGGAATTCTTCTCTGCAAGACATGCTTCACTGGAAGGAAGAATGTAAAGCAGCAAAGGTTCTTTAAGAGGCATATAAATCTACACATCGGTAGTAGTCACACTAATAATAAACATTCATTTGGCATCATATATTTTCAAAGTGCTTTAAAGTATTGGAGTTCCTCAGAAAGGAGAGAAGACTTAGCAAACCATTTTGACTGCAGATCTTTATTTCTTAAATGGTGACATCATAAACTAATAAAGAGAAGCTAGTAATTTGCGACACCTTGAGCCTTCCTAGGTTTCTCACTTATATTCAGTGAATGGGCACAGATGTAATGGAAGTAAGGGGGCTGTTTTTCTCACTTTGAGTTGATAGGCAGCCATGACTAGGGATGAACAATTCTTTTTGAAATGAGTATTATACTACCCCCTCGTGTGACATTAAGAACATCCTGTTGAGGGATGCAGGAAAGCCATCCTTTTTTTTTTTTTTTCTTACTGGCAATTTATTTATTAAGACTTGCTCAAAATTAAAAAAAAAAGTTTAAATCTAAGTACTATCCTGTGTCAGCCTTCACTAAAAATAATGCTTTATTATCACCATTCCAGTTTTTACAGTTGAAGGCTATTAATCAATGAGGCAGTGTGGATCCATATGAATATTGATCACTGTCTTGTTGCCCTCTTGTGTGAGTGTTCTCTCTTAATGACAACGAATTTCAATATTCATTAGAAAAGGTGCATTTTCTGGATTGCACCATAGCTGGATTGGTGACAGAGGGATTTAGCTAAACTGTGGGCATCTCGTTTAAATAACCCCTCAGATCACAAAGATCCTGACTATGGTCTATCTGGACTTAGCTCAACTCTAGGATCTCAGAAATTCCAGCATTTTCTTTTTTGTGTTTCATATTGGATACCTAAATAATGCTACTATTAAGCATTGATTTTCTCATGTTTAATAGCTCAAAAATCAAAGCAAATATTCAACTGGTGCATTTTAGATCTCTGAAGGGAAGCCCAAATAGCCCATAGTTTCAGAGTGAACCAGGGTTAATAGGATCTATTTAACACCATATTGCTTTAGCTCAATTTTAGGGAAAGAAGAATGTCACATATGCAAAAGTATAGCAGTTTTCCCCTTGCCATTGTGTCCGGAGTACAGACAGACACCGCTTCTCCTGTCACCTGTTGTAAAATCTGGCAGGATATCTTTCTGTTGCATGGCTACCAGGTGCACCCATCCCATTGCCATTGGGATCCTGCTTTTGGCTTTTTGCCCATCTGTGTGGGCAATTACTATCACGTGAGCTGATATCTCTAAACCAGGAATAGCTTACCCTTTGTCAGGTAGCATATTATGGTCAACTTCCCAAACAGTGATATATCTATGAGGCTTTTCGTAGTTATTTTTAGAAGTAATTTAGAAACCTTACTTTTTTTTTTTTTTAATTCCTCCACCACTGCAAGCATGCAGTGGGGTTTAGTGCCCTGAATTATTCAGCAGTCATTGACAATGCAATCAGTGCTAAGGAAGAGTCTAGTCATCATACCTGGGTTTGTCAACATTTCTCTTTCTCAGCAAACAGTAGGTTCATTGGAAACAGGCACAGGGGTGTGAGTGGTGGTGAGAAGTCTTCCCCTGGAACGCTTGTAGGACCACAAACGACATCACTGTGCATGAGCAGACTGCCTCTGGGTAGTGGTTTGGCTACTAGGTGGATGCAGAATAGGCTGGCTTGGGAAGAGGAGAGCGATTCTTTCGCTAGAAGAGGTTATTGCATTACCCGTCAGCCTGATTCAGGAGAGGTGGAAAGGAGTGTGGGGTTTGGGGGCATCCAGCTGCTTCCCAAACTTTCCAGGGACAGCAATGCAGCAACCAACACAAATGTCAGTGTCCGGCCAGCATGCCAGATGCCATCATAGAAAATAACTTCCCCTGCCTGGCATCTGGGTACTTGCCTTGTCATCCAGAAGACCACACGCTGGACCGTGAGCCCCTCTGCCCTTCCTTCTTCCATGTCCATTTAGCATTTGGATGGATCACTAGGGAGTGTAGAATGGACTTTGGTTGTGCCCTTATTTGAGTGTTCTGTACATAATGATAATTAATCATAACAATATAAATGGATCCTTACATAGCTCTGTCTATGGACCAGGCACCACTCTAGATGCCGCAGATTGTGCCTCATTTACATATTTGTTATCCACCTAAGAGTCTCATTAGCCTAAAGCAGAATGGAATGAGCAAAGTAAAAAAGCAGATAATTCAGACTCCGGAGTTGGACAGACCGGCTTAATAGTCCACCTCTCCTTCTTTCCGTATGTATGACTTTGGAAAATAAATTCTGCTGTCTGTGCCAGAGCTTACTACCCTTCTCGAAGTTCTTGAAACAGATCCTCTCCTTGCCTTCGCAGGGTCTTTGCATGGGCTCTTTCTTCTGCCTGGAACCTTTACCTGGCTCTTTTTTCTGATAAGCCCTCTGTGTCCTTCTGACCCTGGCCCAAGTGTCGCATCATTAGGAAACCCCATTTCCGTCTTCTCCCTGCCTTCTGAATCGTCCAGATTCGAAAGCCATAATAAGATGCATATGCATTTCCTTCCATTACTTTTTCTTCCTCACCATTCCTGAAACAGTTGGATGCCACCATGGGCTTCTTCTCCATTTATGGAGAGTCTCTGGATACTGGCATGTTCTCAGAGAAAGATAGAAACAGCTGGGGTGAAGCCACAAAACGTACATTCAGTTGCCTATCAAGGCCTGTTTTTGTGTTTGTGAAAGAATCAGATGAAATCAGAAAACACTAGAATCTTTTGAGTTACTACTGCCAACCTTTTAAGACTGACAACACATTTGTTTTATATTTGAGTATTTTTTGCTATTCTGGAGTCTTGTTATAGACAGTTAGCTTATTGGAATTTGCTGAGGTTTTGAATGTGTTCCTTTGAATTAACAATAACTCATTTAAGAATGAAAATGGGGCATGTGGCTTGTAGAAAGAAAATTAATATTGTTTGTATTCGTCTGACTTCTTGAAACTACCACTTGGATTGAGTCCATATAGTTCAATGTGTTCAAAGAGAATATTTCTTAATGTTGATTAATACTTCAAATATCATAGAACTCCCAAAATAAGATACTTGTTGAAATTATAAGATATAAAAATAAGAAGAAGTAGAAAAAACATTTATGGAATATTATGTATCAGACATTGTTCTAAGTATTTTACATGTATTTATTCATTGTTCTTCATAAGACACTTAGATTATACTTATATATCCTCATCCATATTTTGTAGATGAGGAAACTAAAACACTGACAGTTTAAAAAATTCCCCAGTTGGGGGGTGCCTTGATGGCTCAGTTGGTTAAGCATCTGACTCTTGGTTTTGGCTCAGGTTATAATACCAGGGTCGTGAGACTGAGCCCCACGTCAGGCTCTGCACTCAGTGCGGAGTCTATTGAGATTCTCTCTCTCTTTCCCTCCCCTCACTCATGCATGCTTTCTCTCTCCCTCAAATAAGTAAATAAATAAATCTTTTAAAAAAAACCCAATTGGCACATATAGTATGTGTTAAAGATACATGTTCAAGACAAAAGACAAGTACGTCAATTTATTATATTGATTTCTATTAAACTTTTTCTTGCAGCTTTGATATTATGTTAGCTTTCCAAAACAAGAACTCAAAAATTTCCTTACTTCGATGGGGCATTTTACTTTTTCCTACACCTTACCTGGCAGTTGCTTTAAGTGCGGCCGACATCAGTTGTGACTATTGATGAAAATTAAGTCCATGGGGTTTAGGTGGGAAAGCGATATTTTATTATGAAGTAGAGCTTCAGTATTTATATCAGATTGCCATTTCTGACTAGGAGGACCAAGAAAGAAGTATCTCTTACGTGTGTAAAATGAGAAGCCCACCAGAGGACTGATTATTCAGAATCCCAAAACATATTGCCCCACCTGGAACATAAATCGCCAGAGTGTTTTCGTACTCATTAGCTGAATTCTGGCACCTCCATTTCAGTGCTGGTATTTATTTTAATTCCTCTCAGCTTGAGTAATGGATGTGGCCCAACCAGAGAGCAAGTCACCTCCTGGCCCCTTGAACTGTCTTGGAAAAATATGTGATTCTCTGTGGTATTAGAGGATTTGCAGTTCACCGGGTAAATTATGCACTCCAACATCTAAGCATGGTTGTTTAATTAAACCCTTTGGTTCATTCAAGATGACTAGCATGTTTCTGAGCAGGACATTTTGAAAGTTATTAAAATTTCACAGCAAAAACCTGTATGGCATGGGCCTTTATGGACTTGGTTTTGGTTGGGGCATTGTGAGAGAGTTACTTAAAATGTTTTTGTGTATCTGTACATTATAGTCAAGTAAAAATAGTCTTCTTTACCTCTATCATGTTTCCAGTAATAGTGCATTATGAAAAATCCATACCTGGATGACAAATACGGTACAAATGGATAGATACAGTTGCATATATGCATATATACAAACACATTCACACAAATCCATCTCCACATTCCCTCACCTTGATAGAGATAGAGGTATACTAATAGATATATGCACATGCACATATGTGTGCATGTAATATATATACACACACAGGTATATAGATTATATGTATGTGTAACAAGTTCATTTATGATATGTATATAAATGAATACGTGAGTGTATCTATGTATGTGTGTATGTAGACCGAGTTCCTCAACCTCAGCATTACTGATACTTTGGATTCAGAATTCTTTGTTGCGGGAGGGTCTGTCTTGTGCATTATAGAATATTTAACAGGCTTCTACCCACTAGATGCCATTAGCACACACACCTCAGTCATAACAATAAAAAAATATTCTCCCAGGCACTGCCAAATGTTGGGGGTGTGGGATGGATTGCCTCCCCGGTTCTGGAAACCTCTGCCCATTGCTCTACATGCATACGCACACACGTACACACATACTCATATATGTAGATCATATATACACTGTAATGCATGGAAATCGTTGTTTCATGAGTAGTTTATCAACAGACTGACAAAAGCACTCACCCCAAATTCAGGGACATGACTGCACGTAAATGTCTGGATAAAACAAATAAAAAATAAATACCAAGTCATAGGAATGGTGTATCATCATGGGGAAAGAGGGTACCTTTGATGCACACATTGGGCTGTGCCACGTGACAGCTGTGTGGTCTTAACTAGACCTCTCCAAACCTGAGTTCCCTCATCTATGAAATGGGAGACATCATGGTTATCTGGCAAAATTAATTTTTTTAAATGGTGCAGAAGAAGGCAGAAAGTGGCAAAGAGGTGGGTTAAGGTGTAGACAAGGAGACATGTCCCGGTGTCTGAGCATGAGAGGAATTACTGGCAGGCTAGAAGGACCCTCAATGCTCTTTTCCTGACTGTACCCTAGTCCCCCAAAGGTCAAATCCTATTGCATTTCTTCAGGGGCTATCTGGCCATGGGAGGCTCTAGAACCCACTGTCCATGAAAGGAGAGGCTATCATCCTTAGAGGTTGAAGGCTTTCTTGGCACAGGAAGTGTTGGTCCTTTAATCTTAACACTCACTGAATTCATGGCTAGAGCCAACCTCGGCCAGCAACCTGAGTCACACCTCCACTAAAGAAACAGAATGCCCTGAATTGCAACATAGCTTGGGCACATGGAGTTCCCCTGGCTGTTGGCTGAGAATGAGCTGAACAAACCATCAGAAGTAATAGCTGCATGGTGCTCGGCACTAAGGCAGTTCAGTCTAATGTTGACACTGCTGGGTGTGCCTCCACTAGCCAGTTGGACTGGGTTTATGATTGAGACTTTGGCCATATATCACATATGACTGATAGGGTTGCCTGACTAGTTGCCTGGGAGAACTGACTGAACAGCTCCGCCAAATGGTCGATTTCAGCCCTGACTGTCTTGGCCAGAGGCCGACTGTGCCAGTGGGAGAGTTGAGTCTGTGGTCAGGTGCAAGGGATACATCTTTCTATTCTTGCCTCATATGTAGAGCTAGGTCTGCCCTACCTCTCTATCAGCTTTACCTTGTTCCTTCTTCTGTCTCTTCACCTCTTGCTTTTGTGACTTGATTTTCAGAATGTCAAGCTCTGGCTTTAGATAGATAGATACATACATACATACAAAGAAGGGAGGGAGGCAGGAAAGAAGAAAGGAAAGGAAAGGAAAGGAAAGGAAAGGAAAGGAAAGGAAAGGAAAGGAAAGGAAAGGAAAGGAAAGGAAAGGAAAGGAAAGGAAAGGAAAGGAAAGGAAAGGAAAGGAAAGGAAAGGAAAGGAAAGGAAAGGAAAGGAAAGGAAAGGAAAGGAAAGGAAAGGAAAGGAAAGGAAAGGAAAGGAAAGGAAAGGAAAGGAAAGGAAAGGAAAGGAAAGGAAAGGAAAGGAAAGGAAAGGAAAAGGGAAAGGAAAGGAAAAGGGAAAGGAAAGGAAAAGGGAAAGGAAAGGAAAAGGGAAAGGAAAGGAAAAGGGAAGGGAAAGGAAAGGAAAAGGGAAAGGAAAGGAAAAGGGAAAGGAAAGGAAAAGGGAAAGGAAAGGAAAAGGGAAAGGAAAGGAAAAGGGAAAGGAAAGGAAAAGGGAAAGGAAAGGAAAAGGAAAGGAAAGGAAAGGGAAAGGAAAGGAAAGGAAAGGAAAAAGGGAAAGGAAAGGAAAAGGAAAGGAAAGGAAAAGGGAAAGGAAAGGAAAAGGGAAAGGAAAGGAAAAGGGAAGGAAAGGAAAAGGGAAAGGAAAGGAAAAGGGAAAGGAAAGGAAAAGGGAAAGGAAAGGAAAAGGGAAAGGAAAGGAAAAGGGAAAGGAAAGGAAAAGGGAAAGGAAAGGAAAAGGGAAAGGAAAGGAAAGGGAAAGGAAAGGAAAAGGGAAAGGAAAGGAAAAGGGAAAGGAAAGGAAAAGGGAAAGGAAAGGAAAAGGGAAAGGAAAGGAAAAGGGAAAGGAAAGGAAAGGAAAGGAAAGGAAAAGGGAAAGGAAAGGAAAAGGGAAAGGAAAGGAAAAGGGAAAGGAAAGGAAAAGGGAAAGGAAAGGAAAAGGGAAAGGAAAGGAAAAGGGAAAGGAAAGGAAAAGGGAAAGGAAAGGAAAAGGGAAGGACAGGAAAAGGGAAAGGACAGGAAAGGAAGGAAGGAAAGAAAGGAAAAGGAAAAAAGGGAAAGGAAAGGAAAAGGGAAAGGAAAGGAAAAGGGAAAGGAAAGGAAAAGGGAAAGGAAAGGAAAAGGGAAAGGAAAGGAAAAGGGAAAGGAAAGGAAAAGGGAAAGGAAAGGAAAAAGGAAAGGGGGAAGGAAGAAAGAAAGAAAGGAGAAAAGTATTCTTTGTCATTAACTTAAAATGTTAGGAATGTCAATAAAAAATACATTTGAAGGTTTTCATTAAAATTGTAACACAGCCAGTATTAAATCAGAAAGTGAATGTTCAGCAAACATTTATCGATCTCTTACCATGTGCCAGCAACTATTCTAGCACTTGGTATGAATTCAGCTCACTTATCCTTCAAACAAGCTCCTGAGTTATGGATTGACATTATTCTGGTTTGGTAGATGAGGAAAATTAAGGCTCAAATGTTCACACAGCCGTGGCTGAGCCAGAGGCAACCCCAGGAAGCTGACCCCATACTCCTTATCCTTAGCAAATGACGTTGTATTACTAGATTTCACATGATCTCAGATGGTAATTTCTAATGTTGGATTCAGGAGATCCATTTAACCTGTGAAGCCACATGGAAAATTCTATCAGTGTCTAACTTGCTTTTTATTTATTTTTTCCTGTAGAAAATGTTCATAGCTTTTAAAGCAGCATCTCAAAGTGGTCTTTGTGTCCTCAGCAAGATTAAAAATAATCAGTGTATATTCAAACTTTTTTTCTGTCTCTTAGGTCATTCTCTGGCTTAATTTTAAAGAGCAACATTGTCACTGAGGGGTGTCTTCATAAATAAAAAGTAAAAATGTAAAGAAACATTCATGGGGATGGATCTTTCATCTCCTTCTCAGGATGTGTTCCAGGAAAATGCCAGATTATCCAACAAGAAAGAAAAACCCTAACATTTTGTATTAACCACAATGTAGTCTTTATGATCATCTTGATTTTGAAAGTTGCTGGCACTTGAGCAACTCCTTCAAACCCTGAAGATGTGCCCTCGTAGGGCCACGCTGGACCTTTTCCCTGAGCGAGCCATTTGAGCACACATCTTTGTCATATTGAGATCAAATTTGACCATCCCCTTTGCAAAACCATATTCAATTTTCTTAAGTGGGAGTGTATTTTTGGCAACCTGCCATTGGAATCAGAGCCAGCAATCACTTTCAGTTGTGATGCTATTGGAGCACGGGCACTTTATTCAGGTCCGAGTGTGGCTCAAGTTATAGTGAATATCCAACCGATATCTCCGCTTAAATCTATAAATCTGTGGCTCGCTGTCCATGGGTTCCTTCCACTTCTCACGCACCCTCCCCTAATATTGTGTATTGTGAAAAGATCAGAGGTATTGACCCAGGAGTTGGAAGGTAAGCATACTTGAAGGAGCCGGGCTGGGCCGTAAAACATAGATGGCCAACACGGGTTAGTTCTCATGTTCCCATCTCTGACGTGATGCGTGGAAAAAAGCTTCGTGTGTGAAGCTAATTGGCAACACGCCCTTCATGTTAGGGGACCAGCAGGGAGATGTAGGGAGCAAGACGGAAGAGCTCAAGCTCAGTCTAACAGTGGCCTCTGCTACTCAGCCCTGGAACATTTTTTCAACATAAGAATACACCAGATTTTCTGATTCCTTTTTTTAAAATTTTTATTTTATTATGTTAATCACCATACATCACATCATTAGTTTTTGATGTAGTGTTCCATGATTCATTGTTTGCGTATAACACCCAGTGCTCCATGCAGAAGGTGCCCTCTTTAATACCCATCACCAGGCTAACCCATGCCCCCACCCCCCTCCCCTCTAGAACCTTCAGTTTGTTTTTCAGAGTCCATCGTCTCTCATGGTTCGTCCCTGCCTCCGATTTCCCCCCTTCATTCTTCCCCTCCTGCTATCTTCTTCTTTTTTTTTTTAACATATATTATTTGTTTCAGAGGTACAGGTCTGTGATTCAACAGTCTTACACAATTCACAGTGCTCATCATAGCACATACCCTCCCCAATGTCTGTCACCCAGCCACCCCCTCCCTCCCACCCCCCACCACTCCAGCAACCCTCAGTTTGTTTCCTGAGATTAAGAATTCCTCGTATCAGTGAGGTCATATGATACATGTCTTTCTCTGATTGACTTGTTTCACTTAGCATAATACCCTCTAGTTCCATCCACGTCATTGCAAATGGCAAGATTTCGTTCCTTTTGGTGGCTGTGTAATACTCCATTGTATATATATGCCACATCTTCTTTATTCATCTCTCGATGGACATCCTGGCTCTTCCCACAGTTTGGCCATTGTGGACATTGCTGCTATAAACATCAGGGTGCACATACCCCTTCGGATCCCGACATTTATATCTTTGGGGTAAATACCCAGTAGTACAATTGCTGTGTCGTACAGTAGCTCTATTTTCAACTTTTTGAGGAACCTCCATACTGTTTTCCAGAGTGGCTGCACCAGCTCGCATTCTCACCAACAGTGTAGGAGGGTTCCCCTTTCTCCACATCCCTGCCAACATCTGTCATTTCCTGACTTGTTAATTTTAGCCATTCTGACTGTGTGAGGTGGTATCTCATTGAGGTTTTGATCTGGATTTCCCTGATGCCGAGCGATGTTGAGCACTTTTTCATGTGTCTGTTGGCCATTTGGATGTCTTCTTTGGAAAAATGTCTGCTCATGTCTTCTGCCCATTTCTTGATTGGATTCTTTGTTCCTTGGGTGTTGAGTTTGATAAGTTCTTTACAGATTTTGGATACTAGCCCTTTATCTGATATGTCATTTGCAAATATCTTCTCCCATTCTGTCGGTTGTCTTTTGATTTTGTTGACTGTTTCCTTTGCTGTGCAAAAAGCTTTTTATCTTGATGAAGTCCCAATAGTTCGTTTTTGCCCTTGCTTTGCTTGCCTTTGGTGATGTTTCTAGGAAGAAGTTGCTGCGGTTGAGGTCGAAGAGGTTGCTGCCTGTGTTCTCCTCTAGGATTTTGATGGACTCCTGTCTCACATTTAGGTCTTTCATCCATTTTGAGTCTATTTTTGTGTGTGGTGTAAGGAAATGGTCCAGTTTCATTCTTCTGCATGTGGCTGTCCAATTTTCCCAACACCATTTGTTTAAGAGACTGTCTTTTTTCCATTGGACCTTCTTTCCTGCTTTGTCGAAGATAAGTTGAGCATAGAGTTGAGGGTCCATTTCTGGGCTCTCTATTCCATTCCATTGATCTATGTGTCTGTTTTTGTTCCAGTACCATACTGTCTTGATGATGACAGCTTTGTAATAGAGCTTGAAGTCTGGAATTGTGATGCCGCCAGCTTTGCTTTGCTTTTTCAACATTCCTCTGGCTATTCGGGGTCTTTTCTGGGTCCATACAAATTTTAGGATTATTTGTTCCATTTCTTTGAAAAAAGTTGATGGTATTTTGATAGGGATTGCATTGAATGTGTAGATTGCTCTAGGTAGCATTGATATCTTCACAATATTTGTTCTTCCAATCCATGAGCATGGAACATTTTTCCATTTCTTTGTGTCTTCCGCAATCTGATTCCCTTTTTAAAGAGAGTCTGGAAATCTGTTTTTGTGATGAAATCTTTCCATTTAAAAATTAGACTTCTAATGAAATCCTTAATACCTTACCTGGACCAAACAAAACACACCTGTGGGGTCGTTCTGCAATTTGGGTCATTGGTTTAAGACCAATAAGGAACATTAATATTTGCAAAACAAAATACTCAAAAAAAAGAATAGGAAAAAATCTAATCTTTATAACTTCTGAATGGTGGCACATTAATCTCTTGGTGATCTATAGCAAACCTGAAGCAGATGAACAAGTATGTAATGTTTTTGTTTCTATTTTTGTTTTTTGAAAGGTGTTTTTTTTGTTGGCTCAGGGGTACTCAGGATCAAAGTTAAGTTTTTTTTTTTTTTAATTTTTAAAACTTCAAGTTGACCCTCTGTCCATTAATCTTTCATAGTGCCTTAAACAATACTTCGTACACTCATAGCACTTCCCAGTTTACCAATTACTTTCCCTTTGGGTTTATCTAATTTAATCCCTATAGCTTTGTAAATAGATACTCAATTCCCCCGGTCCATACCAACTTGAAACAATTCAACAAACACAATTAGCCAATTGCTGGGAAAAAAAAAAGGTATAGATTTCAGTGTAAATGTAAATTTTATTCGACTACAAGTGTGGCATAAATTATCACCCACCTTAGGCGAATGACTAATTCACAACTGCTAAGTGTGTTTTTACTTTTTACTCTAAGCAAATATTTTGAGAGATTTTTCACAATTTAGTTTGGCCCTTAAATTGGTAAATGTTTTGCTCAGGCATGCTGAAGCCAAGTCTATTTTAGAATTAAGGAAGTAAGGACTGTTTTTGAATTTCAGAATCTGTTTGGAAACAATCCTCAGCCTCTCCACAGCCACCACCCTAATCCAGTGCAACCATCTCCCACCTGGACGGTTCCAAGAGCCCCATCCCTGGTCTCCCTGTCTCTAGCCTTGCTCCCTGGAATCTGCCCACAGACAAGCAGCCATTGGATTTTTTTCTGAAGTAGATAACCGGAACATTTTTCTCCTGTAGCTATAAATTAATGGGGGCTTCCAGTTATAACCAGATTTCAATCAAGACTCCTTGTTGTAGCCCACAGGCTCAGCGAGAGAGAGAGCACAAGCAGGGGGAGCAGCAGAGGGAGAGGGAGAAGCAGATTCCCCACTGAGCAGGGAGCCCCATGTGGGGCTCGATCCTAGGACGCTGGGATCATGACCTGAGCCAAGGCAGCCACTTAACCAACTGAGCCACTCAGGCTCCCCCACACTCTAAGAATTAAATAATGTAATGAGTTTTGAGTGCCAGGTACATAACAGCTGCTCAATAATTGTTAGTTGAAATTATTATCAATAATAATAGCTTACTGGGGCGCCCGGGGTGGCTCAGTCAGTTAAGCGTCCAACTCTTGGTTTTTGCTCAGGTCATGTTGGGCTCTGCACTAAGTGTGAGAGTCTGCTTCAGATTCTCTCTCCCTTTCGCTCCCACTCATTCTCTCTCTCTCTCAAATAATAAATAACTAAAATCTTTAAAAAATAATAATAATAGCTTACTATTTTTCTCTAGGATCAAATGCATGACACTTTTAATAATATATGGGCCTAATGAATAGTTTTATCTTAAAAACAACTAAAATCTCACAAGTCATACTTACATGAATTTATATCCTGTCACAGCAGTTGTATGATTTTAAGAACACACTAGTGAGTGCTTATTGTTACACATCTCTCGATTCAGTTGTCATGGTAAACACAGCTTCTTTAAATTCACATCATTGTACATTTTCATCACACCGAGTAAGCTTGGGGCAGTCTGTCTAGGTATTTTAAAATGTGCTTGTAGAAGGAAGAACAACTCCTGAGTCAGGAAAGAGATCTCCATAAAGGTAAATATCAGAGAGAGCTGAGCTCATGGTTTTGAGCCTTGGTTTCTTCATCCATCATTTGGAGATAATACTAGTTCTATCACAGAGTCCTTGTGAAGATCAGAGGTAAGACTTATAACACATTAACACAGCATCTGGCGCATAATGGCTCCCCGAATTCATGCTTGCTTTCTTACCCGCCACTACCCCTCTTCCCTTCTCATAAAGGACAGCACGGTTGGCACTCCTCAGCTGTTGACACATCTTAGTAGGAGCCCTGTGTGGGCATCTCTATGATTTCTTAGCCCTCAGGGGAAAAAGTAGTCCAGTTCAACCGAGATTTTCATGCTTAGATTTGTTGGCTTTGTTGGCCTGAGTTGGGAAGTGTTAGTTGATTTCGAAGGTCTTGTTATCTCAGCCGCAAGCCAACCTTCCCTGCAACCAGGCATTTCTTGTCTGTGGCGAGTTAACTTGTTTTTGATCCCCTTATTACAAAAGCAATACAGTGTATTATGAAAATTTGGATATTGCAGATAAGCACAGAGAAGAACATTAGAATCACTTGGCATTCATCATCCAGAGATAATGTGAGACAACATTATAGTTCATTTATTTTCCTATATATCTAGATATAGATGTTCCAGGAAAAATGCTATTTGTGACAATGGTCTTTGTGAGGAACAGCTCAGCTATCATCTATTTATAACATGTATGTCTCATCTTACCTACATGGAACAAGGTAAATGTTGCTATGTATAGCCTGCCCCCAGAAGAGGTGAGGTACCTCCATCCTGTTCAGTGAAAGGCCCTTTGTCTGTGGAATCCTGGATAGGTTTGATTTTGCAGGTTTAGGAGTGGGAGCCAGGGAGAACAGTGCTGTGCATAATAGGAGAGAAATGTGGAGTTCCAGGAACAGGGCTGACAGGAGAGGGGGAGAGTCATGGGAGGGGAGGGAAGAAAGGAATCTAAGCTGAGGAGGATAGGCACACAACAAAGGCTTACTTGGTGTGACCCTTCTTCTGTGACTCCAACCCTTCAGGAAAGTTTACCATACTCCCAAATGTTTTGTAGGCATGGATCTGCTTCTTTCTTTTCTTTTAACTTTTCTTTTCTTTTCTTTTCTTTTCTTTTCTCCTTCCCTTCCCTTCCCTTCCCTTCCCTTCCCTCCCCTTCCCTCCCTCCCCTCCCTCTCCTCCCCCCCTCCCCTCCCCTTCCCTTCCCTCCCCTCCCCTCCCCTTCCCTTCCCTCCCCTCCCCTTCCCTTCCCTTCCTTTCTTTCCCTTCCTTTCTTTCTTTTCCTTCCTTTCTTTCTTTCTTTCTTTCTTTCTTTCTTTCTTTCTTTCTTTCTTTCTTTCTTTCACTTCTTTTTCTTTTGCTTCCTTTCTTTGTTTTTTGATGGACCCTGAAAAAGAAAATGGTGCAGTAAGGAGGTAATAAATATGATGGGAGGAGCCTGGAGGGCAAAGAAGGCAGTAAGAACAAAAGATGCTTGGGGAATTACCAAAAACTGGAGAGTCTTTAGACTCCCAACAGCCATAGAAATGGGAGCTCTGTGTCAATTTTACCTACATTCCCCAAGGAGAAAATATTTCTCCAACTGACATCTGAGTCTCTCCCTTGCTGTCTCCTCCTTCTCCCTCTCTCTCCCTGGTTGGCTCAACACATCCTATATCAACTGTACATTGTATATTTCCAATTTTTTTTTGGAATAACTACAGTATATATTGTGGAAAATTTTCTACTTTATAAAGCTTCTTTCTACAAGAATAGGGCTATAAGAGTAACATAAAGCTGAAGAGTAAACCATTAAATGGGTACCAGACTGTTTTTTTTTTCCATAGCAGTCAATTTCTGAGCTCTTGTGCTTTGCATTGTCTCTGGTTTTCCATCATAACAAACAGACAGTGATGGGCAATGTTGTGTCTATATCTTAAGTGCACCAAGGACTTTCCCAGGAATCCCTCCCTACAAGTAGAAATACTTGAGTAAAGGCTATGCAAATGTTTAAGCCTTCTGATACACATTCTTAAATTGTCTTTTCAGAAAGGTTAAATCAACTTACACTCTCCACATTGGTGTTTCAGAGAGACTCCCCAAATCTCTTCTAATAATTAAGAGTTAGCTTTATAAAAATCCTTCCCAATCGCCAGTTGGGTGGAAAAATAGAGCTTATTTGGTAACTATTAAAGTTTACCCCCTCTTTGCCCTGTATGTTCTCAGGGTAAAACCCTCTTCCTGTCTTTCCTGTCATTTATCGATATTTTGAGAGTTGTGTTTTTATTTTTTATTTTTAAAAATCGAACACAGTGTTTTCTGAACGGTCAGCAAAAGCCTGATTTCTCTCAGTAGACATTTGTAGATTAGCTCCAAATGGAGAGTAAATCCATGGAGGGTAAAAAGGATGGATCCCTATGGAGAGTAAACAAAGGACAAATCATCTGTTGTACCTGGGAGAACAGGATGCTTATATTAGCCATGTGCTGATGGCCATGAATGTCAACCTGATGATTAAAAGTTCTGGAGTCAACTTGATGGTATAAAACCATTTCTTTGTGCCTCTACTCAGTGAAATCCTTCCTGAGCCACTCAAGTTAGCTAGCTGCTTTATCACCTAAGCTCCTACCCAGCCACTGTAATTATACTTATATCTTCTGTTTAATCCATTTTCACCTCCTCCCTCCACAAAAAATAAACTGCCTGAAGGTAAAGACTCAGATTCTATACCCCAGGCACCCAGGTCATAAACCAGCAGACTCCAAGTACATTTAGATGAATATGTCTTACCGTTAGAATGTTGAAGAACATCATACCACGGTTCTCAGAATTTTCATGCACCCAGCGCATTTGTATATGAACACATTTACCAGGAAGGGTCACCCTGGGTGTAATCTTTTATGTCATTCTGCCAAAGAACCAGGCTTCAAAAGGCTGCAGTTCTTCTTTTGTTGAGGGATTCTTACAGAGACACTCGAAGGAAAGTACAAAACCCCTATATTAGTTGGCGGCCCCAAGGGAAGTAGAGAAGGTTAGTGAGTTCTAGGATACTGCAGACATGGTGAGTGAATTTGGAATTCAGAACAGGAAGGGAAGGGATTTATTTTCCAGCTCAGAATAGCAGGTGAAGGCCAGATCTGAGAAGTTCCCTTTCTTTTCTTTTTTTTTTTTTGAAGATTTTATTTATTTATTTGACAGAGAAAAAGAACACAAGTAAGCAGAGAGGCAGGCAGAGGCAGAGGGAGAAGCAGACTCCCCGTGAGCAGAGAGCCCAATGAGGGGCTTGATCCCAAGACCCAGGGATCATGACCTGAGCTGAAGGCAGACGCTCACTCAAATCCTATCTTGAATGTGGGTCACACCGCAAACCCAAGTATTGGGGCTAGCTATTATTATTTTCATTTTATATGAAATTAAGTAATTTTGTGCTAAAGTTATGTAATAGGAAGTATCAGATCTGGGAGGTGAACCCAGGCCTCTGACTTTAGAGCAGGTATGCTTTCCACTGCTGTAACTTAATTCCCATAATTGCAGAACCATAATCTTAGAGCTTCCTGGTGTGTGTGTGTGTGTGTGTGTGTGTGTGTGTGTGTGTGTGTGTGTGTATGTGTACACATTCTGCCCATTTCATAAATACGCATGCACTCATTTTAAAGGAAATTCAGCATCTTAACCTCTGATAATAAGCCCTCTGGGTAAATAAGTGTTCTGCATCTTCCCCCTCTTTGTTTACTCTCTTATAATTACTTCTTAAACACAGTGTTGCTAGACTCAGCAAACACATCCAGGTCATTCTGTTTGCATTGTGACAGCTCTTTTGGGAAAAGTCTGTTCCCAACCTGTCTTATTTCTTTGGAAGCAGCAAGGGCCCAGACCACAGAGAGGGTGTGGCTTACAGGTGCCTCACCATTTATAAGTGTATCGCTGGCAATGGACAAATCATTCAGTCCTGTTACGTGGAGCTGTCCAGAAATCCATGTTAGTGTCGGTGGTATCAAGGCTGAAAGTAGAAAATGCCAGTCTCTGGCTTCTGGTTCATTCTTTTCTTCAAACGGCTTTGCATGGTGCTCTCTGGCTTAACAAGCTAACAAGACTCTTCATTGCCCTCAGGGTAAAGTCTGAGCTCCCAGAAAGCCTTCAGAATTGTGCCTCTGCCTACCTCTGCAACTTTGACTCTCATAACTTATGTTCCTTCTAACCACCTGCAGAACTGTAAATGCACCTTCAACCTACAGGCCTTTTCTGGCAGGTTTTTTTTTTTTTTTCTTTCCAAGTACTCTTATATCCTTCTTCCTTGTTTTCTGCCCAGCCGATTCATACTTGCCCATCTTGCCTAAGTTCAACCTCACCCCTTCCTGACCTGCTCCTCAGGCAGCTCAAATGCCTTTCTCCATCAGCACATAGTAAATCCGTGCCGACCCTCTTATGACTAATCTTGCTGCTTACTTATGGCTGTGAGCTCCTGGGGGCGCAGAGATCTTGTCTTGTGTCTCCAACACTGAGCCCAAGCTCTGTGCGTGAGAGCTCTTAAGAAATGATTGTCAGAGGATTTAATATTTTCTATGTTCGGTACCTAATTCTGGAAGCTTTCTATATAAGAGCTCTATTGTATCAGGAGAGGGGCATATCAGAATTTGAGACTGCAAATAGAGAGTTTTCTTTACTAGATGTCACAAGACTCAGAGGCAGTGGAAGCTCCCAAACCTAGCATTTTTTGAAAGCTTATTCTACCTTGGCTGTTGTGTTACTGTGCATAGCAAGCCCTTGACTCCCAGTAGTTATTTTAATCCTCACAGCAACCATATGACCCCCTTGTTTGGCAATGAGGAGACTCAGGAGCAAAGAGGATAAATGCTCTGCCTAAAATCACACAATTAACTGCTGGAAGAACAATGATCCCATAGAAACTGTACAACTGCTGGGGCTCAGAGGGTTAATCACTGTGTAAATAAGTTCTTATGTGCCTTTAGCCACTTGGCTGTTTCTTGGATGGTTCATCTGGCAGCAAGACCAACTCTGGGCATCCTTAGGTTCACTGAATTTACTGGATTATCTATCACATTTCTTTGATTGCCCAAGCCAGTCACCATTGGCAAGGTGTCAATGGCCTGATTAAGCCCTCCAGCCCCCCGCACATTCTATTCCCTTCTTCGTTATCGATATATACTCATTCCAAATGCCATCCTGTTATTTATCTAACCGTGCCAGGTTGTCATTTTATACTTCCCAGGTCATAATCCTTTATGCTGAGTCTTAAAAGAGGAGGGATGCTTCCACTCAACCCCATCTTCAGTGATAGAAGACAGTGAGAGCCATTCAAATCTAAGTTAGGAAGACATTGACAGGTCTGTTTTGAGATTATTTTTATCCCCAAACTAAATTACAAGCATTATGTCTCTGAAGCATTATTATTCCTATCTATAATGATACCTTATGTTGTATTTCACTCAGAGTTGGACAAGAAGGAAAGGGTTGGACATCTGGAGTGAGTGACTTTGGTCTAAAATAGGTGAAAATCTCCCAATAAGAACATGGTCAGTGGATATTGTGCAGTCTTTCTAGACATTTCGAATTTCAACTCAGATACTCATGTATGGTTCAGCCTTAAATAAAAAAAGTCACAGTTTCTATAATTGTACTTGTGGTGGTGGTGTGAGTGTCCACAGTTCTGGAACTTTCTAACAATAGTGCTGTTAACATTTTATTTACATTGTTAAACATGTTAGCTATTATTTACTGAATGTCTCAAGTGTGCCCAAAATAATACCATCTCTGATCCTTCCGACAGAACTTCTCCCATTTTAGACAATGAGCCTGAGGGTGGAGATACAGTTTGCCTAAAGTTAAACAGCCAGTTAAAGGCTGAGACTCGATTTGAAACCAGAGCTGTCTGGCCTTCAGCTCTGTTTCTACCCTACCACACTGCTGGGGAAGCTGTGTGTGCAATGATACCCTTAAAAGGCTGTGCATCACAGAGTTGTAATAATAGTGAACCATCGGTAACAAGCTAAGTAGCCGCTGATGGGGACTGGCTTCATACATTTAGTGACATCCATACATATGCAATATTATCTGGCATCCAAATGCTCACTTTATTTTTATTTTATTTTTTTTTAAGATTTTATTTATTTATTTGACGGAGAGGGACACAGCGAGAGAGGGAACACAAGCAGGCGGAGTGGAAGAGGGAGAAGCAGGCTTCTTCTGAGCAGGGAGCCCGATGCGGGGCTCGATCCCAGGACCCTGGGTTCATGACGTGAGCCGAAGGCAGACGCTTAATGACTGAGCCACCCAGGCGCCCCCCAGATGCTCACTTTAAACACAAGTGAACATGTATTGCCATGACAGATGTCCCGCTTACATTTAGTGGAAGAGACACCGCAAAACAATTTGTACTGCATTATCTATTGTCTTAAAACAGCATTTCCAATATATTTCAATATGTCATCGATATAGAAAATATCGATGACATATTTTACAGGTTTTTTTCCCCCTAAGTCTTCAAAATCCATGTGCGTTTTACACTGACAGTACATCTCGATTTGGACCAACTACATTTCAAGTGTACAATGGACACATGTGGTTCACAGTTCTCCTATTAGGTAGCGCGGGTCTGGTGGAAATCTAATAATAGCGTAAGTGGTTCACTTCGGGATGGTGGGTTTATGTGTGTTGGCATTAGTTTATTGTCCTTTTTGCCTTATCTGCCTTTTCTAAATTTCCATAATGACTATATACAACCTTTCTAATTTGGAATTAAAATAAACTATTAAAGACATCATTCATTTTTAATAGGGAGTGGTGAGCTTCCAAAATCCACTTTTAAAAACAAATACATGAAATGTAAATCTGTGACCTATTTTCAATGGAGGAAGAGAAGCAGGAATGATGTGATCTTGGCTTCCCTCTCTACTCCCTTGCCTTCCTCCTCTGTCACCCCTTCTTCCACACATCTGGCCTCTGAGCCGAGGAGAGGAGAGAGGTTAAACCCTCTCTCCCCACAGTCAGGAAGCAGGGCTCTGGAGAAGCCACCGTACCTGCTAGAGGGTTGAGGTTTTGCCCCAGATGCATTTTCAGGCACTTTGAGAGACACAAGCAGCTGTCTGGGAAAAGGCTCTGTCAGTGTTTCTCTCGATCTTTTTATGTCATTTTTGCTACCTCCCTTCACCAAGGAGCCTTTTTAGACGATTTTCTTTTTCCTGGTCGCCTACCCACCCCCCCACCCCCATTAAATTTTAAGACCACAGATAAATACTGTCTATCTGTTATGTAAGTGGCTCTCTGGAGAGTCATAAACCATTGAAATGTCTCTCCCCCACACACACACCTAGAACCAATCTTTACCCCCTTGAAGGGCAATATCACGCCCCCCTCATTAAGAATACATGGCTGGGGCGCCTGGGTGGCTCAGTCGTTAAGCGTCTGCCTTCGGCTCAGGTCATGATCCCAGGGTCCTGGGATCGAGCCCTGCATCAGGCTCCCTGCTCCACGGGGAGCCTGCCTCTCCCTCTCCCACTCCCCCTGCTTGTGTTCCTTCTCTCTCTGTGTCTCGCTCTCTGTCAAATAAATCAAATCTTAAAAAAAAAAAAAAAAAAAGAATTACCTGGGGCGCCTGGGTGGCTCAGATGGTTAAGCGTCTGCCTTCGGCTCAGGTCATGATCCCAGGGTCCTGGGATCGAGTCCCGCATCGGGCTCCCTGCTCCTTGGGAGCCTGCTTCTCCCTCTGCCTCTCTCTCTCTCTCTCTCTCTCTCTCTCTCTCTTTCATGAATAAATAAATAAAATCTTTAAAAAAAAAAAAAAGAATTACCTGGCTATGCACGTTCATAGTAAATGTTAAGTGACAGGGGTCGCTCTGTGACTTATGTTTAACTTAGCATCTTGGGCCAAGGTCACCCACCTCTCTAAACTTCCTACCCACAGAGCTTTGTCCTTTGGTTTCTGTATCCCCACCAGGGCAAGTTGGTCCATCGGGAAATCTGTCCCCCTGTCTCCCCCTTCTCCTTCCCCCTGACCACCTAGGGAGCTTCCTTTATGCCCCTCTTGTGGCATTTACCACAGCCAGCCTTGTCCTATTACTCATTCTGGTCCTGTCTCCTCTCCCCTATGATCTGACCCTCCTTGAGGACAGGGTGCTGTTCCTAATTTTGTTCCCGTGGTGTCCGGAGCTTTGTATGGCTCCGGCTTTGCCTGCCATAGTCCCTCAGTAAACAGTTGTGGAACTGAACAAAATTGCCTTCAGAAAACCCTTTCCAGTCCAACTGTTTCTCTATCAGAAAATCTCATTAAGACTTAATCGGTAACATCTTCCCATCCCAGGGGTCATGCAGCAGTCCCCAACCGAGAGGAAGTAAAAGCATCCCCTTACATTCCCAAGACCCACACATTTCCTGTATATTTCACACCACCGGAAGGTCGCCACCTGGGGGGTGAAATTACCTGGCAACCACGTGAAACTTGCTGCCCCTCTACCTCTCCCTTTTATTTCTTAAATCGCTGGATTGAAAATTCACTGATTGGTAACTGTGAAATAACAGCCACCAGGAGCTGGATTTCTATGACTCTCAGAAAACCATGTCCCCTGGTTTTCATCTGCTTAATCAGACAGTTCTCTGTGTTTATTCCACTAGAAACCTCTCAACCTCCCCCCACGCTGTGGTCCACCCTTGCCCACCCTTGTCCATTCACACCCACGGTGATACCCCTCTTAAGAACCACTTCCTTCCGAAGTGAGAGTTCACCGCAAATACTCATCATCACGCAACTGTCCTTTGATTATGTGGGAACCCCATTTTTACTCTACAGTCAGGAAACCTCCCTTTGCTCTGTTAAGCGTAGATAGAGTCTCTGTCCAAATTTCAGCAGAACTCTGCAGATCTGAATGAGAGATTTGAGAGCTTCCAGGGCTATTGCTGCTGATAGCAAGCATTTAGCTAAGGAAATTACATTTGAAGACCTGCATTCCAGCTGGATTCTGTGACTCTCTGGGCTGGGAATGATTTGGTTACGAGGAGATTCCATCTCGCTCTCTCCCATTTTCAAGGGAGCTGAGGAGGAGAGCAAGCTGAGCAGCACCTAATGAAGGAATTCTGTATCGGCAAAACCCTGACATTTGAAATGTTCAATGTAATCAGCAGAACTGGTAGCTTTAGGCAAAGATCACTGTGCTGAAAAATAAAATTCAGTTGGCCATATTTTGTTCATGAAAATGTCCTTTTATAATTCACAGCTTTCATAGGGACCAGCCGTAATTTCTTAAACTGTTTTCCTCTGGAGGGCTTTCTGCGTGTGCCATTCAAAATGTGCAGCAAACAGAAGTGTGTGTATCTGGACCATGGAGATCTTAATTACATTTCCATTCCAGTATATCTCTTATTAATTATTCTAGTCACTTTAATTTATAGAGTCTCCATATTTTAGACATTAAAATGAGCAAAAGTGGGATAAGAAGAACTGTTGCTGGCTAAAATTATTGACTGGACCTTTGAGATTCATGTCCAAATACGCTCCACTTGGGGAGCACATCATTTGCCTTTTTCATCCTCCTCTGTGTTCTCTCTCTCTGTCAAGGGGGGGGAAATTACTGCAAGGAGATTATGAAATATTGTAGTACATGTAAGTAAAAATATATCAGAGCTGGCACATTTGTAATTTACTCCTAAGTACGAGATTCATATTAGAGATCTATATATCATATTAGCAAAATAGTATGAATCCCGTACTCTATTATTTTACTAACATGATGGCTGAATTTCAAATGAAATGCAAAGGTCATGGTTGCTATTCTATAGGGCCATTTAATCTCATTTTGTCTTTCCTTACTGACCTCAGCTTTATTAGTTGCTGCAACTACCACTGATTTTGAACCAGGAAAGGTTCTTCCAACAGATGTCATTGCAGCCCTCACATGTACAAGTAAGGGATTCTGGCTGAAAATTCTTCAGTTCCCTGCAAAAGGAGAATGTCACAAGTTTGCGACTGTGTTCCAGTTCCCCCCTAAGGTGCAGTTTTTAGATGGAAGAAAAATGGTCCTCTTTCCCCGGTGACATATTGCATACCTTTCCAAGTATGTGTATTCCCTCACCTCTTGCCCCTCTTTAAAACTAGTGACACCTCCACCTTTGAGAAAACCAGTAGCTAAAATGAAGCAACCCTACTTTATGAAAAGTCCCTGAGAAGCAATTTAACCTGGTTGACCATATCCATCAATCTGTCACCTGGAGAGAAGCTGTTGACACCAGGTGACCTTTCTCCTACCATCACACTATGGAGTTATCTCTTTGATGAGATAAAGAGCTTTCTCTTTGATGCTGTGCAATTAAACTGAAGGTTGGAAGCATTTTGCTAGAAGGAAACCAACTGCAAAGAGACAAGCACAACAAAAACACCTCCGTGTCACAGACACACACATGCAAATGATCTTTACCCAGAAGGGCATGGATTTCAGCTGTTCATACCACAAATCAAACATAACGTGTCCTAGTGCAGGGTTTGGTTTTGTTCTGTTTCTTAAATGAGTCCGACCCTTGTAGGGTGCATGCCATTGCACAAAATCCTACAACCATCTGAATGTAATGGCTATGCAGCACTGCTTTGAATGCCGGGAACATCATTTACGGAGAGAAACAGGGAGTGGTCAGTACAAATCCATGATATGGGGACAAAGCAAAGGTTAAAAAGCAGTTTAAATTCAAAAATTTCTCTCTCTCTCTCTCTCTCTTTTTTTCCCTAATAAATAAGCCCATAGCTTCTGCAATGTTATCACTTATTCGAGAGGTGACCATTTCTTGATGCTTATTGATCACTCACGTAGCCATAGGGCCAGCTTGTGGTGACAATGCCACATGCTTTGTCAATAGCTGGCTAGTGAATGGGGAGGGAGGGGCATTTCTGAAAAGTAACGTTTACTGAGGAAGGATAACTGTGTGTCTGTGTAATAAGTATCTAGTAGGGGCACCTGAGCGGCTCAGTTGGTTAAGCTTCTGACTTAAGCGCAGGTCATGATCTTGGGGTCCTGGGATCGAGCCCCGCATTGGCCTCCCCACTCAGTAGGGAATCTGCTTGTCCCTCTCCCTCTGCCCCTACCCCGACTCGGGCACTCTCCCCCCCCCCAAATAAATAAATAAAATCTTAATAAAAAAAGAAGAATCTAGTATACCTAGTATGTTAAGTGCCTAATACATACTCAATACTTGGTCAACAATTCTAGGATAAATGAATCCCTGTCAATTTACATTGGCATTACCCATTCGCTGTTTTTGATTCTCAACTAGTTGAGAGACGATGAATATCCTTATCCAGATATCAAACCAAGACCCTTTTGAGGTTATTATGGAACGACATGCTGTCAGTCTCACCAAAGTTGTTGTATTTGGAAGAAATCAAACTGCATTTCTCTAGCTGCTAATTCAGACTTCTCAGTAATCCAGACACGCCTCACCCTTGATCTTAATTAACAGGCGAAGTCACGCAGTGTGTATTTTATCAAAATTCCATTAACTATTGCACTAAACAACAAGAACAACAACAAATAAGAGAAGGAAACAAACAAAATCAACCACCCCAAAATCACCCATAAAGCTCCTAAATAGTTTTGGCTTTGGGGATGAGATAATCTTTGATTTCTGTGTGTGTGTGTGTGTGTGTGTGTGTGTGTGTGTGTGTGTGTGTTGATATTTCCCCTCCCTCTTTAACTGTTTCTCTTGTCCTTGGATCTCGAGGGCTGCATCTTCAGGGAATAACTCGTTGCATCTCCATTATGCGTTATCCAGAGGCTTTATGTGGGTAAAACAATTGAGTCTGGCTAAAGGGTGCATTCGGTGTTATATCCCATTACTTCATTGATTTTTTTTTAAGTTTCTCTAATGTTATAATGAGAATATTCTCCACTCAATCCTTAAGGATTCTAGAAGCTTTTATTGACCTCGGGGTGTACCACACACATGGGCTACCTCCCTAGGCTGGCGAAAAACAGGGTCCTCAGAGAGACTAAATGGAAAAATTGCTTTTCTATCGACCCCACGTGCAAGAGTTATGGAACCCCTATCTAATTAAGGCCCAGGGGGAATTCTGATGCAGTGGTTGTGGTTAGCCCCATGATTAGGGTAAGTGCTAGGCTCTGGTTAAGTGTCTCACTGTTCCTTCAAGGGTCAGGGAAGTTCATGGCCAAGGATTTGAGTCTCTTTGGGGGAATGGAGGAAATCTGTCCCCAACACCAGATAGGCTCAGACTATTCAACCTGAGACATGGCCTAAACTGGAAATAGAGAAACTGAGGGGGACAGTGGCGTCCTGTGGCTTCCTCTGTCCTACGACACATTTCCAACAGAGTTGGAACCTGTTAGAACCCTGTTAGGGTTCTAGTTCCAGTTCTGGCATGTTTCTGAATTCAGGCAGGTGAGTCACTTAGCTTCTCTGAGCTTTCGCTTTCTGCTTTGTAGAATAGTTCTAAGTATTTAAGGAGCCAGGATATGATGTATAAAGTGGAACTGATACACGCTTGGCCCTCCGTAAATGTTGGTTTGTGGTTGTACCGGCCTCCTCACTACTACCATCATGATACCCGGACTTTAGGGCAACACTGAGGGCAGGAGCATTGTTGCAAAAGCAGTTGTAGGCTCGGAAATCCAATTCTTTCTCTAGGTTGGGGCTGAAAACTAGAATGAAAGGCTATTCAGTGTCAGAGATGGGGCAAGGGAGGGAAACTGTGCTCTTATTTGAAAGCCAGAGCCTGCCTGGAGGGACCTACAATTTGGTGGTGTCATCGTACCAGAGACCAAGACCCTGGGGGCTCAGTTTTACCCTGGTGGTAGGGTAGGAGGATGATATGCAATGAGAAATGAGCCCATGAAGCCTTCCACAGCCTTTGTAAGTGAAATGATGGTTTTCTCCTCTGGGCTCTTGTGAAATCCATCCTCAGCGTCCGAACGGCCCTCATGTCTTTGTTAGGCACTGAGTAAATGAAAAATTGAATAGTGTTGTGCAAGCTTCATTACATGTGTCTTTGTTCTCCGAATCTGAGCCACTTGAGGCAGGAGCCATGAATCACTTTGCTTGGTATATCCGGTACCAGAATCTGGCACCCATCCTTAGTACCCAGTGAACATATGAGAGTAGAAGACACTTTGGCCCTCTTATTAGGCGTGCATGGGCCCTGAAATCATCCAGAATTTTGATGCTTCCAGGAATGGTGCACCAAGAAACGGGAAGACATTGATTCTTAATTAACTCGAGCTGGGTATAAGGACAATTTGAGTTTTTAACCACCATTAATGTCTGGCCTCTGGAACAGACTGGTTTAAATTAGCATATCTGGGGTGACACCACGTGTTACAGTTCCTTAGGTAATCCAGGTAGGACTGAGGACCATTGCCCCAAAACTGCAGAGGCTGGCCGAGCTAGAAGTAGTGATGAGAAGGTAGGAGAAGGAATGATAAAACCAGAAGGAGAAAAGAGACCCTGAGAAAAGAGGGCATTTGGGGATCCAGCTGATCCTCCTCACGATCAAAGCTAGCACCCACTGAGCCAGACCCTGGGCTCAGCTGTTTGTGCCTGTTGTCTGCTTCCACACGGCAACCTAAACAAGAATTGGTACCCCTTCCCAGCCAAGGAAAGAAAGATTGTATACTGAAGGGTTAGGCTGCTGGACTCCAGACCCCAAGCACTGAGTTGTGTTTCTTCAGAAGGACAAGGTAAATGTGAGGAAGATGGGAGTGGATTAGGCAGGAGAAAAACAAGATCGATAAACCCAAGGAGAGCTAGTGGACATTAACATAAAAACAAATGACACAGCAAATAAGAAGCAAAATTCATATTTCTTCAGGGCCATTGAGGCATTGTGATAAACTCGCAATAGCTGTAGGCAACAAAACCCCATTAGTCCTAGCTTGTGGCAGGGGATCCAAGGCTCAGAGTAGTTGAATATCTTGCCCAAACTCACACAGCTTTTAAGTATCTGGGCTGAGCATTTTTTGTTTGTTTGTTTTGTTTTGTTTTGTTTTGTTTTTTTAACAAAAGGCCAAAGAATAAATATTTTAGGTGTTGCCAACCATGCATTCCCTGACATAATTATTCAGATCTACAATTGCAACACAAACGTAGCCATAGAGAACACTGTAGATAGCCAAATAAACATGGTTGTGTTCCAATAAAACTTGATTTATGACCACCAAAATTTGCATTGCATAGATTTTTATGTGACATGAACTATTATTTTTCTTTTGATTTTTCTCACCTACTTAAAAATGTAAAACCTGGGGCACCTGGGTGGCTCAGTCATTAAGCGTCTGCCTTCAGCTCAGGTCATGATCCCAGGGTCCTGGGATCGAGCCCCGCATCGGGCTCCCTGCTCAGCGGGAAGCCTGCTTCTCCCTCTCCCACTCCCCCTGCTTGTGTTCCCTCTCTCACTGTGTCTCTCTCTGTCAAATAAATAAATAGAATCTTTAAAAAAATGTAAAACCCATTCTTAGTTCATCCACTATATAAAAACAGACAGTAGGACAGATTTGGTCTATGGGCCATAAATTGCCAACCCTGGTCCAAATTCTAAAACACGCAGAGGGTAAAAAGTTATTGAGAAAGCATAGAATAAAATTAATATATGTCCATTTGAGACCCTTTGCATGGGAAGATCTATCAGGCCAAGAAGAGCTCAAACTTTCTGTCTTCCTCAAATCAACTCCAGCATTATTTGCAAAATGCATCTGTGCTGTTCAGTCTGGGACCCCTGGACTTTGAAGTGCACCATGCCCATTCTTTCAGCTTGACAAGAGCATGATAAACTCCAAAACCTTTTCTTCCATCAATAATTATTGCATACCTAATAGATTCCAGGCTTTGTTCTAGGTACTAAGGGTATACTGGTTGAATCAGTCATCTTGGGCTGCTGTAACATAATACCATAGACTGGGTGGCTTACACAACAGACATTTATGTTCTCAAATTCCTGGAGGCTGGAAGCCTGAGATCAGGGCGCCAGTACCGTCGAGTTCTGGTGAGGGCTCTCTTCTGCATTGCAGACTGTGATTTCTGGTTGTGTGCTCACGTGGTGGGGGGCTGGTGAGCAGCTCTGGTGTCTCTTCTTATAAAGTCCACCAATCCCAGGATGAGGCCCCCATCGTCATGGCCTCATAAACCTAATTATCTACCAAAGACCCCATCTCCAAATAGAGTCACATTGGGGATTAGCGGTTCCACATAGCAGTTGGTGGTGCGGGGCAGGGGGATGCAATTTGGTCTGTAACGGTGGTGCACAAGAAAAATGAGGTCCCTGTGTTCATGGAGCTTACATTCTGTACTTGTATATCAGCAAGCAAGTTAAAATAATAATTTCAGATAAGTTCAGATGTGCTTCAAAGACAAAAATAAATAAAACGTAAATAGAGTGTAGGGATCAACTGGAACAGGGATTGTAACTCTGGAAACTATTTTCAAAGGAAGACATTTTGAACAGGGGACTCTGGACTGAGCTGTGAGCATTGAGCCTGTCCCAGGAAGGGGGTGGGGGGGGGGGCAGCGTGTGTGGAGGAGTGGGACAAGTGCCAGGGAGAGAGAGAACAAGTTTCAAAGGGCCAAGATGAAAAGAATGGTGAACCAGGGAAGCAGAGAGGAGGACAGTGTGCCTGGAAAGGCGTGAGCAAAGTGCAGAGTGGTGGCCCGCAATAAGGAGTTTGGATATTGTCCTAAATGCAATGGGAAGACTTTGGTGAGTCAGAAACACTAGAGTCTTTTGCACTTTAAAAATATTTTGGATGCTGTGTGGGGAATGGACGGTAGGGGCCGCTGTCTTTCTCTGGAGCTCTCCCCTGACTGATGGCTCTCCTCCGGGCAACATGGGCCCAGGAGTTATTTGCAGGAGGGGGGGATGGGGGCGCAGGTCTTCTGCAAGCCCAAATTGCCCCTTCTCAGGAGTGTCTCACATCCCCTCCCAAAGATGCTCAGAGGTAATACGTTCTAATGAGGAGTCTGAATTGGCAATTGCTTGGTGCTTTGCAGCTAATAAAGAATAGATCATGGTCTCAATGCTTTGGAGTCATCTTGTGCTATAGTAAGTTCTTTTACTTGAGCTTGTTTAACTATAATTCAATTCTCCCTGTGTTTTACTTGGGAATTAATACCCCAAACTTGAGCCCAGGCTTTTTTTTCACCAAAGTTATTTCAGAATATACAGCATTTTGGTTCTTTATTCCGTGTTTTCTTCTGCTGCTTCGCAGTTCTTCCCACTATGCACACATACACCTTTTAAACACATTTTTAATAATGCTCTGTTTCAAAAAGCAACGTCTGATCATTTGAAAAATATTTAGAAACACATGCAAAAACAAAAACTACTTATTGGCTGCCTATTACCCGCCCCCCAAATAACCACTCTTAATATTTTTTTTAAATTAAGACTTTATTTTCTTAGAGCGGTTTTGTGTTTATAGCAAAATTGAACAGAAGGTTCTGTCCCCACCCATTAGCCTTCCCGGCTATCAACATCCCTACCAAAGTGGGACATTTGTTACAATCGATGAACCTACATGGATACATCATCATCACCCAGAGTCTATAGTTTTGGTTAGGGTTCACTGTTGATGTTGTACATTCTCTAGGTTGGACACATGTATAATAATATGTATCCACCATTATAGTATCATACAGAGTATTTCCCTGCCCTACAAGTCCTCTGTGTTCAACCTTTTCATCCCTCCCCCCAACCCCTGGCAACCACTGATATTTTTACTGTCTCCATAGTTTTGCTTTTTCTAGAATGTCATAGAGTTGGAGTGACACTCTTAACTTTTTAACATTTCTCTTGTTGGTCTCTTGAGTGTCTGTGTGTGTGTGTGTGTGTGTGTGTGTGTGTGTGAATTTGTTGTATATATTTACAATATTATACTCTCAGAATATTTTCAGAATTTGTCCTACTTTTTTTAACTTGGTATGAAAACATGAACATTTTACTATGCCATTAATCATCTTTCAAAATTACATTTAATGCTTCCATAACTTTCCACTATACCAAAATTTATCACCACTGTTGACATTTAGGAATTTTTTTGTCTTTCCTCCTTACTATTGTTATGAATAATGCCACAGAAAACATTCTAATATGCAAGTCTTTGTTCACTTTCTTGAGTGCTTCCTTAGACTAAATTCTAAAACGTGTTACATCAGGGTCAAAAGATACAAGCATACTGGGGCACCGGGGTGGCACAGTTGGTTAAGCCGCTGACTCATGGTTTCAGCTCAGGTCATGATCTCAGGGTCGTGAGATTGAACCCCACATCGGGCTCCATGCTCTGTGGGGAGTCTGTTTGAGATTCTTTCTCCCTCTCCCGCTGCCCCTCCTGCTTATACTGTCTCTCCCCCTTTCTCTCAAATAAATAAATATTTTTTAACATTTTATTTATTGACAGAGAGAGAGAGTGCATTTTATTTATTTATTTGACACAGAGAGAGAGAGAGTGCGGGTACACAAGCGGGGGAGTGGCAGGCAGAGGGAGAGGGAGAAGCAGGCTCCCCACTAAGCAGGGAGCCCCATGCAGGGCTCGATCCCAGGACCCTGGGATCACAACCTGAGCTGAAGGCAGATGCGTAACCAACTGAGGCGCCCAGGCACCCTATAAATAAATAAGTCTTAAAAAAAAAAAGATTCAAGCATACTAATACCTGTCAACTAGATTTTATCCAATTGTTCATTACACCAATTGTGCCCGTGTACATCCCATAATGGCATTCTATTGCAATGTCATTTCATGTTTCACCATTGCCAATATGATTGGCATTATAATTTGGTATTATTATACACTTTTATCAACTTGTAAGCAAAAATTACCTCATTGTTTAAAGCTTTCCCTTTTATTTTTTTTTAAAGATTTTATTTTTAAGTAATCTCTACACCCAATGTGGAGCTCGAACTCACAACCCTGAGATCAAGAGTCGCATGCGCTCCTGACTGAGCCAGCCGGTTGCCCTTCAAGCTCCCCCTTTTACACTTCTCTGTTTAGTAAGGCAAGTAGCAAACATATATGAAGCCCTGACAGTGCACGCCGGATATTGTAGAAAGTAGGTACTGTTCATTTCTTTTTGTAAACTGAGAAACTAATGCTACCTGGTAGGTGGGGGAGCTGTTACTGGAATCCAGCTCAGGCTGTGTGTCCCTGGGTCTGAACATTAGCTCCAGCTCTCTTCCACCTGCAGGTGTGAGCACGAAAGGGCCCTCTCAGCTGGGTGTGAATCAGGAAAGCAATCTGACTGAAGTAATTCACACTAATATGTGAATGACCAACAGGAGCATCTAATGGGTTTTTAATTAAGAAACAAACTGCTAGTTGTCCTAAATAAATCGCTTCCTTGTGGAAAAAGTTATCAGAAATTTAATAGAAGTGAGAACATCCGGGAATGCTAAGGAACGATAGACGTGGGCAAAGCGACATCTCCCTCTAGTTCAGTGGTTGCTCACTGCTGCCCCACAGACAGGAATCAGCCCAAAGCCGTATTTTATTTTATTTCACATGGACTGTGCATAAAATACTGAATTCATCATCATCACACAAAATCCTAAGTTCCACCTTGTGTTTAAAAATGAAAGATCTGGAAACATTCACTACTGTCCACTTCAATCATTTACAGTATCTGATTGATCCCGGTGGGTGCATAATGTGCGTCTATCGGTAGCCTGCTAGCTCCCCCTCCTTCCTTGTCAACTTCCCTACTTTCTCTTCCTGAACCAACTCTCTAAAACCTTTCTTTCTACACCATTACTGTTTTTATTTTAACTGGAGGTCCTCCTACAACTGGGAACCCCCTTCCTACCCTGTTAGGTGGAAGAAGCTGAGGGGTCACAGTGGGGCGATGCGCTGAGCCATTTGGAAGACACAGCTGTTTGCAAGTTGGGGCCCATGTCTTTATTGGCCCCTGCTTCAATCACATGGTAATGTAAGCTCCTCTCATTTTGCTGCATTGCATCATAGCTCTCTAAAGGAGACCTGAAATAGAGCATATCGCATTGTGCACATTTTTGAAGGATCATGAGTGGAGGCTAAATATAAGATTCAAGTCCATATTCTGAGTGCTTCTCCCCTAAATGGAGAAGGGATGCACTTGAACGTTCTGTCCCATGCTTGCCTTTCTGATCTTCACGTGGTTCTTAATGTTTGATTTGCATCCTTTTTGTACGTGAGAACATTCGCAGGCACCTTAGCTTCAAAGGGCCGGGGCTTGCCTTGGAATCAGCGGGAGCTTCCGTGGATAGGACGAGCCAACGGCAAACACTGCCCCCCACACACCGGATGCACCAAGTGCCTTTCTTTCCCATTTGAAATGTTCTTTAAAGCAGGCTAGTGACCCCTCACCCATGCACATCCCACTGGTAGACTGTTTCTCATTTTCTTAATTCCACTTGTTTTATCATTTACTGAATAACAATTTGCTTTTATTCAAATATATTTATGTTACGACAGTAAATGTTGTAAGCTGAAGCAGGACTACACGAGGAACTTGGTATTAAAAATAAATATGTGGCTACCGGCTAAGACCATGCAATGTGCCACCTAATTCTCCAATACCAGATGTTGGGAAACACTTATTTACAAGAAAGTGTTTCATAAGGTGGAGGAGAGCAGCCATATCCAGAGAACCAGCGTAGTTGCCCACAGGTGACCATCTCCTCAGATCTTGTTGGAAATGTCTAGATGGTTTCACTCAGGAAGGATCTCAAAGCTGCTCCTGGAATCTCTTCTCCCTGGTCCCCCACGCATGTTAGCCTACTTGACATCCCTGGGGGGCACCGCCCCCCCCCCCCCAGGAAGGCTCCTTCTCTTGCTGCTTTAGCCTCCTTCAAGTCTTCATACTCTTCTGTGAACAGAGACGGCCACTCTGCAGAGAGGGCGCTGGGGGCTGTAGTCCCAAGCCTACGTATTCTCCCATGTTTGGGGTTTGTAAGCTCTCCAGGTGCTCCCTGAGACCTCTCAGGAGCATTCTTTTGCTTTCCATTCCTCTCACAAGAGGCATGCCTCTTGTTGACTTCCCTTCCTCCCTCCCTTTGACTCACCCTTGTCCATACCACGGACCCCAGGCTGGTTGCGTGCTTGCTGATGGGAACCCCAATCTTTGCCGTGTTTTTGTGTTACTGGTTCCACACCCCTGACCAGACCTTGGCTGGGACTGATGTTCTGGATGATGGCTCTGTGGTTTCTGATCTGTAAGCATTTTATTTTAATACATTGTAAACAAGAACAGGTCCATTTGGGGTTCTCTCCGGTGCCGAATGGGTGACTTGGCTGATGTGCCCATCCCAGCTCTGCCGCACTGAGGCTTGGTGACCTGGAGTATGTTGTCTCACCTCCTTCTCCCTGGGTTTCCTCAATGGACAAGTTGAAAAGGAGACATCTACTTTTCAGGGTTTTTATGAGAATGAATGAGGAACTGCTTTTCAAAAATGTGAAGCTTGGTCCTGATGAAAGGTGGACATGATTTTGAAACACAGGGTGTTCACTAGTCTTGTCTAAATTCCCCATCACTGGGGACACAATTCAGAAGGCTTTTGCCACATCCGTTTCATTGGGTTGTTCATAAAGCTGTTTATTTTCCCAATGCCGCATCTGTGCGCACGCTCTCTCTGCTACTGCATAATTTCATTATCTGCCGTACATAAATGTATTATGTAATTCCCTCAATATGTCATCGATTGTTTCTGTTTCTCTGTGGTATTACTTAAGTCCATAATACTTTTTATTAAATCCCCAAGGAATTTTACTGAAGAGTGGTTGAAGGATAGTCCTGTCCACTAACTAAAACTCAGCACTTAAATATTTGAAATAACACAAAGCAGTAGAAAAAACCTAAGTGTGGAATTTCCCACTGGCCTTATGAAATCCAGGAAACCAATTGAGGTATTTGTTTATAGCACCTTTGTCTATCCAAGAGATTTATGCTGCCGTTCAGATAGTAATAACAGCATTAATAAATAATATGAAATTAGCTAATGCCTATTGAGTGCTTACTATGTTCCAGGTGCTATTATACATGCTGCTTGTATTAAGTCATTTAATCTACACAATAACCTCATAAAAAGGTCTGTTTTTTATCCCCATTTTATGGTTGAGGGAACTGAAATTCAGAAGTTTACCTGCCTTGCCCAAGGACACATAATAAGGAAGTAATGCAACTGCAAAGAGCGTGCACACACACACACGCACACTCACACACACACACACACACACACACACTCACACACTGCTGTGTAAGCTTAGGAAACTCATCCACATGCTGAATGCCTGAGAGTTTAGGACCTTTCTGTTGTGAACTTGTTTCTGCCACTGATGTTAAGCTAATCAATTCTCTCTGTGACCAGGTTTCCTTATGGGCCAGGTTTGGAGGCTTGGATGAGATCATTTATTTTTATCTGCTTCCTGAAGTTCAAGCACCTGAGTGGGTGGTCCAGAAGGAGTGGTGGGGGTAGGAAAGGCAATGTTGAGCAGGTAGGACTCTGGAGCCCCCTCCTTCATTACTCAGTACACTTCTGCTTGTGTCTGGGATAGATGGATGGATGGATGGTTGGATGGATGGATGAATAGATGGTTGGAAGAATGGATGGAAAAAAGGAAACAGACACACACTTGAACTCATACATTATTAAATCGTTCCAAAATAACATTGTGCCATGATTATTTTCCATGTACACCATCGAATATTCCTTGAAAACTTGATTTCAAAAGGCTGTATTTATTCAAGTATATGAATAGATCACCCTTTACTTAACCATGCCCCTATTTTGGACATGTAGGTTGCTTATAATTCCTCATCATTCATTCATTTACCAAATATTTACTGGGAACTACTATCTGCCAGTTCTAAGTATAGCACAAATGTTCTTATACATAAGTTTTTGACATACATATATTTAATTCCATAATTATATGGATATTATTATTTTTGGTTTTGTTTTTAATTGTTGGCTTTCTGTAGTGAAGAAAAACCTGTTCTAGAAAGCCTGCTGGATTTGGATGAAATGTTGAGATGAAATCTGTACAAACGTTGAGCTTAGCACACAAAGGGAACATGACTGGAGTTCTGGACTCACTCTCTCCCAAGATCATCATTATAAAATTAATAGACATCGTCTTGATTGTATATGCCCCCAGCATCCAAACCTACTTTGTGATCTGCAGCCTCAAAGGGATCATCTTGAAGCTGTAGCTTTCCGTGTTGCCTAGTTTTAAGCTGGGTGAAGCCCCAGAGAACATCTAGTCCAACCTGACCAGGAGCCAAGAATATAAGCCCCAGCCCCAAGGATTGCAATAAGGCTTTGCCTTGGTGACTCCCCTTCTAAGTAATCTGGGGGGAAAATCATAATTGTGCCATGATATAAACTGAATATAGCTGAGATTATAAGGTGCTTATAAGTTCCATGCATAAAAGCATGATACAGACCCTCTCTGATTGAAAAGGCAATAAAGAGAAACCAAAACACAATTCCTTGTCCATAAATGGAAATCAGACAACTCAGCTTTGTAGATTCAAAGGGACCATGCAAGGTGGCAATTTGGAAATACCCCTTGGAGGCACAATGCCAAGTCTGGAGTGAAGCTTCAGAGTGATGCGGTATCCAGAGACGAGCTGTTTCTGGCTGCAGTCTTAGTGTCACGGAATGGTGACACTTTTCCCCATGCCCCCTAATGTTCCTCTCCTCCCTGATGACTCTGCATTTGAGTGATGGTCAGGCTGTTTAGAGACAACTGGCTTGGTTTTCCCTCCCAAGGATTTGTTTGTGTCTTAGGACTGAAGATATCTGGAAAAGATAAGACTAGACCCCAAACAGCTTCAGCATCCTGTGAGGACTAAAGACACTGCGTGGACAGAACATACCATTAGCTTTGCTCCCCTCCTCCATACTCCTTTTATCTCCTTCCCCGATGGTGAGCAAAGGGTAGGGAAATCTTCCCTGATGGTGAGCCAAGGGTAGGAGGCTGCTCTTCTTGGCTGATTTCTTTTTTTATTTTTCTGCTTCCTAAGGGATCACTTAATTCATTTTATGCCTGTGGAAAAGACCAGAATCTCCCAATTCTTCCAAATACCTGAGCATGTTACCTCTGCCAACCTCAGCTCATCATTATTCTGTACTGAGTTATGTAATGATTTGATCGTGTTGAGGAGTAATTCACCTTTGTTCCCACCTACGTTAAGACTGATTACAAATCCTCATAAAATACTCATTATGCTACCAAAAATGTTCTTAAGAATAGTCTGTTAGAGAGGAGGTAATACTGCTACTCGGAAGTGTGGGCTTCTGTCTAATTATGTGTAAATTATCTGAGTGGAATCTCAAATGTTTAGTGATAAACAGTTTTATGCTTCCCAACAAAGTATCTAGTTTGTGAGGCAATAGAATCAAAAGCAGCTTGTGTGCAGTGAATTGTAGATTGTATAACTTTGCATCCTTTTCAAGTTATTCTTATGGAAAGAAATGGGAATGTGTCTGCAGCCCTTTAAGAAAATCAAGTGTTGTATTCTGCAATATTTTTTTTCAGAAAAGGAAAAAAAAAGATAATTGATCTTTGACTATACCGCTGTTCTGCTCTCAGAAGAAACATTAAAAAGTTGGATTTCTTAAGAAATGCAATTAACCGACTTTTATTTAATGATTTTTTTCTCACGTTATTCATCCTGGAGGAATGGTATCTGTTGGTTATTAACAAAGATGAGGATGGATTATTAAGGAACAAAATATCATGATATTCAAGTGCAATGCAAATATAGTTAACTCAGAGAAAATCCCATGTGATTTGTTCTCAGATGCCCCCTCCTCTTGGAAACCTTTCCTGGAAGACTCCCTCATCTCCCACCCCATCTCTAGGTGGGAGGGTTAAACCTCCTCTGAGTCACCCGCAGGTTGCTGTGCTATGGATGAAGGCAAACTGGATACCAGATAGGATTATTATAGTAGTCAGTGTAGCTGTGGTCATTGTAACCAACGTAATCTGAGTGGTCATATAAATATGAGTGTTTAAACCAGGAAGCATGTTAGTTCTTGGTCTTCACAGCACGGTTTCTCAAACACCCAAGAAGCTTGAGAATGGTCTGCCAGAGCAGAAACTCATCCAAAGATCATACTCTGGAGACTGCTCTAGGCACAGAATAGTCAAGATATTTAATTAGCATAGCACAAGGAAGCTGAGTCCACCATGGAGGACTTGGGACATGGGAATACTAGTTAGGAAGAAATCGCTATGCCAGCTAAAATAAAAATCGCCACCTCTAAGAGTTTGAAAATCGTTTGCTGCTGTTTTCCTCCTAGAAACATTCCCATTTCATAACAAGATAACCAGCTTGGGGAAAAGGATGTGAAATGTCAGGAGGAGAAAAACGTAGAGAAAAACCAAGATTAAGATGGGAAGACTTCAATGACAAGAGGCAAGAATTCTTTGCGGGTTCCTTAATAGCAGTCAACACAGATTAATGTCAGCATAACATGTCACGCAATTCACTGCATAGGTAGCTGAGGGGATTGCTTAACGGATCATCGTGGTGCTTGGTTCTGCTTAGTTTCTAAAACCCTGAGGAAAATTCCTTGGACATAGTTCTAAGTTGGAAATAGTTGATGTGGCGATACTTGATATATTGATCCAACCAATTTTCCACTTGCAAACATGTGCCTATTCTCACACTTCTTGACTGAATTTTCAAGTACCATTAGCTAAGTAGCAAGTGTTTCATCGAACCTGTGCCAATGTCTCTAGATGGCTAAACCTTAAATTTGCCAAAGACCAAAATATCTGCACAAAGACTCCTATATATATTTGACATTTACAAACCATGGGGTGTTGGACATTTTGAAGGCAAACCATTTAGATGACTGACTGAGTAGATCTCTTCCCATCATGTAGCTTTGTTCTGTATTATGAGCATATTCTTGTAAGGAAGTTCATCCATACGTTTATAGTTGATTAAAAGTTTATCACGAATGTCTATTGAATATACTTGTTTAGTGTTGAGTTCTGTTTTTCTATCTTCCTACACTATGCTCTCTATATTCAGTTTGTTCTCAAGTCTGCATTTCACATTAGGAGGTAGAAAGGAATTTTATTTTTATTTCCTTTTTAGTGAAAACATATTACAAATTGCCAACTCATGATATATTCACTTTGAACTTAAAATATCATTTGTTTAAAAAATGCAATAAAACCTGAAATGTACACTAATATTCATTCTGAAGATTAAAGCTGCCAATGAATTATGCAGCTGGGCCAAGGCTGTCTTGTTCTCGGACTAAATTTATCGCATCGAAAGAGAATTATTCTGACCGGGGTTAAAGAGTGGAGACGGTTAAAGTTTGATTGTGTTTTGTGTCTTTTCTTTAAAAAATATCTGGTTATGGTTCTCTTAGGAGCTGGGTTTTAAAATGTAAATACTGATGAGAGGCTGATAAGAAGTCCTATTTTCTCTGATTATAAATGTGACAAAGGTTTCTGGAGACTCTTTTAAAAAAATGTATATTTTCTTTCCTTTTCTCTTTCTTTTCTTTTTTTTTTTTTAAACATGGACCTTTGGCCATAGGGGACCCCGTGCTGAGGCCTAACCTCTCTGACTTTACAGAGTAAGCCTCAGTGTAATAGAAGTAAATGCTGCATTTCTCTGTACCTAACATGTCACTTGGGCGAAGTGCTACAGTGTCTCTTTGGTAAAGCTGAAATGTGGATTTCTCAAAAATGTCTTGTTTTCAGTTAATGATATTTTCTGCTTTTCACCAGGTGGTCTCTTTGGGGCTTTGTTCTTGAATTCATTTCTCTGTGTGTGCACCGGGCTTTCTATTATTCGTCTATCCAGCAAGCATTTCCTGGGTTCTTGTCAAACTCAGGCCTGAGCCAAGCATTCAGGTAGTGGTGGCCAAGAAGCCCGGCCCTGTCCTGTGGCATTTGTCATCTTCAGGGTAAATGGGTACTCAAAAAACAGAGGAGGGCGCGATGAATGCATCCTATGATAAGGATGACACTAGAGATAAAAAATGAAGTGTTATGGGGAGAGAAGAGAAGGATGGTCTGGCATGGAGATGGGATGAGGGAGTCAGGCTGACTTTAATCAGACCCATTTGCTTAGCTAACAGGCCAAGCATGATGTAAGATGCCAGCTCATCCTAATATTGCCTGGCGTGAACCAGTTGTCCCCCGGAGATGGCTCAGTTCATCTTTCTCAAAAGTGAAACCTCACAAGGAAAGGCAACTTCTGGAAATGGCCAAGCCTTCTATCCCTGTTTCAAAACTAGCCCCTAGTGACTCACAGAAGCTGAAAGGGAAATTGATCATCAGCTCATTATGACCCCCACAGGGTAAGAGCTTTGAGAAACCCATGGGCCTGTTAAGAACCAATCCATGGCAGCAAACAGGGCCATATTAGCAGATGTTGGTGTATTTGCTGGCCCTAGGGATGGCCCTGCATCAGCTGTTGTGAGGGTGTTCGGTTCCCTCCATGGTTGGACCCCATTCAGAGCAGGATGCATCTGCTGTGGAATGTAGCTGACTTTGGAATCCCAGTCCCGAGTTTGATTTATATGACCACAGAGCATAAAGTTGGAGTCCTCCGCAAAGATGAAGAAACACACAATGTGTCCCTTGACTTTAGTTAGCTGTTCTGTCCCATGCAGGCTTGCCTTCCTTGTAAGATGAGCAATCCCGTGTTTCAGAGAACTTAGGTTACTTCCCTAACTGGGCAAAATAAGGAGCTACTTAGATGCAAGTGTTCAGCCTTCCAGAACGGAGTCCTCCTGCTCCATCTATGAGGATCCTGAGAGTAATAGGGTCATGCCTGCCCCACCCTCCACAGAAGCTGTATCCTCATTCAGTTCTCCTTCATTGCATCTTCTGAAAAGAAGACTCTCACTGCACCAGAAGCGAGAAGGGGTCTTCTCACGCTTTAATCTATATCTGCTCATCCCAAACAATCATTTTACCAAAGTCAAGTTCCTCAAGGTAAAATTTACATAAAGTAAAACTTGCTTTCATAGCATATGGTTCTTCAAGTGTCAAGAAGTGCTTACAGTGATGTAACAACCACCACCATCGGGACCTCAAACATGTGTATCATTCCAGAAGGTTCCCTAGGTTCTATTTGTAGACCCCAGCCTCAGCCCCAGCGATCGCCAATCTCTTTTCTGTCCCCCCAGTTTTGCCTTTTCCAGAACGTCCTTTAAATGGAATCATAAGTAAGTAGGCTTTGAGTTTGACTTTTTTCTCTCAGTATAATGAATTTGAGATTCATCCGTGTGGTTATGTCTATCAATAGTCCATTCTTCCATTTTATTGCTGAGTAGCATTCTATTGTGGATGCACCATAGTTTGTTTATTCAACAGCTGAAGGATATTTTTTTCCCAGTTTTTGCTGATTTTGAAAAAGTTGCTATAAACACTTGTGTACAGGTGTTTCTGTGAATATACATTTTTAGTTCTCTTGGGTAAATACCCTGAAGTGATGTTGCTGGGTTGAACACCAAGTGTATGTTTAAAGATTTTTCTAGGGGAGATAGTAGACATAGTTGTAGCTTTGATGTTGCTTCCTAAGGGTGACACTTCTTAGCTTTGTGACCTGATGGAGATGGTCTGAGCCTCACTTTTCTGCAACAGAAGAAATGGTAGAATAATAGTTCCTCCATGGGATCAGCGCACTCACTCTCTTTTGGTCCCTCATCCTGGATTACTGCCTGCTTGCACTAGACTTTTCCTTTCCATGGTGCTTCTGTTTCTATTCCCTGAGCTTGCATGTCCTTTTCCACATCTCTGCTGCACTGTTTCCTTTTCTGGAACACTTTGCCACCCACCTTTCTCCTCACCAACTCCTCATCCTTCATTTGCCCAATGAAATGCCACCTCTTCAGAAAAGTCTTCCCTCGCCCTTAATCTAAATCCAGCCCCCTGCTATATATAGTTTCCTTTTTAAAATTTTTGAAACCCTGTTCTTTTCTTTTATAGCATTTACCACAACTGGCCTGATAGAATTAACTGTGTGATTTGTTTTTTTCATGGAAATTTTTATCGAGATCATTGTAGAGTCACACACAGTTGTAGGAAATAATATTGAGAGATTCCATATACCATTTTCCCCAGTGGTAACCTTTGGCAAAATTATAATACAATATCACAACCAGAGTATTGACATGGACATAATCCCCTGATCTTATTCAGATTTGCCTAGTTATACTTGCATTAATGTGGTGTGTGTGTGTGTTTTGGGAGGGGGAGGTGTATTTAGTTCCATGCATATCTATCGCATGTGTCGATGTACATCCTCCACCACAGTCAAGATCCGGGAGAGTCCCATCTCCAAAGGATTCTTCCCCAGTCCTTTTATAACCATGCCCACCTCCTCCAGTTCCTGACACCTGGAAAGCACTAATCTTAAAATTGAGACACTTCAAAATTGGAATCATATTGTGTATAACCTTTTGGGGTTGACGTTTTTTACTGAGCATTATTCCCTGGAAGTTCATCTAAGCTACTGTGTATCAGTACTTCCTTTTAATTGCTGAGTAATATTTCACAATATGGATGTACCACAGTTTATTTAACTGTTTACCTCTGTTGAAGGGCATCTGGACTGATTCCTATTTTTAGCTGTTATAAATAAAACTGCACATACAGTTATTGGTGTGAACCTGAGTTTCCATTTCTTTGGGATCAGTGCCCAAGAGTAAAATTGTTGGGATGTTAGTTTTATAAGAAACTGATTGATTTTTAAAATCTGTCTCTACCAGTAGACTTTAAGTTCCATCTTAAATAACCTGAGTTTTGTTCATCTGTTTGCTTGTTTGTGTGTCTAATCACTGTATACTGGGAGCATTGCACGACCTTAGAACATAATTCACCACTCTGTTAATACATATATCAATTAAACAAGGAATGAATGAGTGACTGTATGAATACAGATTTTGGCATGGGGATTAAGTAAAACGTATGTAAATCATTTTTAGAATGCTCAGCTTGAAGAAACCTCTGCTATTAGGTAAATGTTTATCACCATCACCATTATGAGATATGACTTTGGCTAAGGGTAACATGCCCCAACTTCCATGCCTTTCTACCTTGATCGTCACAGAATTTCAGAAGTCTAAGTTCTGGCTTCACTTCATTCCCTTAAAGAAAAGCCCATTTCATGATAATGCTCAAAAGTGGCAGGATGAGAATTTGGACATCATACATCAAACAAGAGCCTGTCTGCATAGGTTCAGAGTGAAACTACTTGGCTACTTTCTCTGTTGAAAATGAGTGCAGTCCATGAAGGATAGCAGCCTTTGGAGTGTGAAGATGTGTGGCACTGAACAGGTTAACCTTGTCCCTGGATTCTCATGGTGTACATGTGAAATAAATATTGGGGAAGCTGATGGAGATAGCACAGTGCTTAATAGAGAGAGAAAATTAGTAATTCTCCTTTGCCTGAGGAAAGTGCAGGTCTTCATAATGTCTTGATCTATGTACAAAGAGCTAGTAAAGACAAGCAGTCCTCATAATAAAAATAGAAATGAGGTTTTCCCGACAAAAAATGCCACTGGAATGATGAGCTGTCACACAGGACCTGGAGAGACGAGAAAGAAACTTCTTTGGTGACTATAATTAGGCTAACATGGAGAGCGGCAAGGCTCAGGAGCTATGCGGGGATGCTCTCTGCATCCTTCTAGAATCACCATCACATTATCTCTAAAGGGCTAGGATGGTAAGGAGGTCAGAGCTCATTCCTGGTTACCGTACCCACATTCTCACCATGATGAGGCTCTGACCTAGCCTGTCGTCTAGAGGAGGTGTTTTCACTCTGTACCTTGGGACACTTTAAAAAAAAAGCAAGAAGAAGAAGGAGGAGGAGGAGAAACCTTATTCCTTATTGTGGAAGCACCCCATGTGCATTACAGAAAACTTGGCTAATGCAATTAGCAATAAAAAATAATAAAAATCACCAGTAGTCTCAACACTACTATTAACATTTGGGTGTTTCTTGAAGCTTTAGAAGTATCTATGTAGACATAGCTGTAAATTAGAAGGTGGTGACAAACTTAGAAGTGGAGAGTATAAATTATAGATATAGATTGACTTAACATACATGGGTTATACCATATAAACTTGGGCTTATATCTTACTCCACGCCAGCCCCCCCCATTTTATAAGCCTTTCTCTGCTTTGTAAGCTATTGTTCCCTAATTGTATTTTCAAAATTGGTTGATATTGTCCCAAAGAAGTGAGCAATAAACTTGTTGTCGGTATGGTTGTTTGACCAAAACTCAAAATCAGATCTCGGCATTTTTGCTGCCTGAGATCCATTTTACACATGCCCTGTGGAAGGAAAGGGGAAAGATAGTCACCTTGCCCTCCTTCAGGCATTGGGTCAAGGCCTGAGCTTTTTCCTACCCTGGCCCAGGTTTCCATGGCAACCGGAGAACCCTGGTGGTTTAAGATGCCCTCAGGGGTCTGGGAGAGGCAGCATCTACCAGAACCATTGTTTGCAATTTTGTAATCCAGTTTAATTTTTGGAGAAAGAACCAACTCTCAGAAAACTCTTATATTGATTGTTCAACTTTCAAACGTTCTACTTTAAAACCCACTTTTAGAAGTGCATTATGCAATAAAGTAGAAGGTGTTAGAGGCAAGGAAATCACACTGACTTGAGTTAGGGCTCGAGTGTATGGATTTAAATGTCACCTATCTTCTCCTACCCTCAGTTTTCTCATCTCTAAAATGGGAGGGGTCAGATTACCTTCTTACTGGGTTTCTGAGTAGATGAATTGTGAAAATGAATGTAAAATACTTGGCATGGCACCTAGCACACAGTAAATGCTCAATGATTCTTAGCTTTGCTATTATTCTCTATGACATTTCTTGGAATTATGTGGATCTTGATAGAACAATGGCTCTGAGGGAAAAAAAATGTTGGAATGGCTTGGCTGGTGAGAGGCGGGGGTTGGAGAGAGGGAGGGCGGAAGCCTGCTGAGAATCTAAGCGATATTAGAGGAAGTATCAGCACCCTGGAGTTTGGTGTTTTCACTAAAGAGGTCATAAAATATTAACATCCCCCAGAGTTACCCAGAAGAATAGTGGTGTCAGCTCCTGCTTGCTGTACACGAGAGGCTCCTTAGAGATGTCTGTGGCCCAGTTATAAGGGGGGAAAGCAGGGAGAGGCGAGGTGGTAACAGTGATTCCAATTGCTTCCTTAGCTGGAAACACCAGAGTTAAGAGAGAATGGCGGGTTAGTGAACTAGCAACGGGCTGTCCTACAAGAGAAAAAAAAAAGAATGGCTCTGTTTCTTTCCAACTAGAGAGAATGGAGCTGTCTTTCCCACAGAGGCCAGTTTGTATTGCCTTAGCCTTGTGATCCCAACCAACAACCATATCACTATCATTAACACCAACACACGTCCATCATCACCACCATCACCACCACCACTTCCATCATCACCATCACCACTACCACCACCATCATCATCACTTTCATCATCACCATCATCATCACCACCACCACTTCCACCATCATCATCACCATGATCATCACCACCACCACTTCCATCATCACTGTCATCACGATCACCACCACATCTATCATCACTGTCATCATCACCACCATCATCATCAACACAACCACCATCGTCATGACCACCACTACTTCCATCATCATCACCATCATCATCACCACAACCACTTCCATCATCACCACCACCACCACTTCCATCATCACCATCTCCATCATTAACTACCACCACCACCACCACCATAATCATCATCATGCAGCTATGAAGCTAACATGCACAGTGCATTTCTTAGATGCCAGGGGTTGTACTAAACATTTTATATATATCATCCAATGTTATCCAATTATGAAAAAATGCTTTTTCCATTTATAAATAAGGACCCCATGACCCAGGAAGTTTAAGTAACTTGCCAAAAGTCAGCCAGCTGGTACAAAACAGATCGAAGGTTAGAAACTGGGCAATCTGCCTCCCAGTCCTTACTATATCCACTTTACTATTGAAAAAAAAGCAGTATATGGTTAGATTAAACTCTGTGGCCCCGGAATATGCCCTTTTAATTCATTTTATTTTTCCTGTGAGAAGGAAAACCTATGATCTAAGCCTCACAGTGTCACAAGGCAACCAGTGGTTTTCAAACTTATAAGCATATTTATAACAGTAGTAACCCTTATACAAAGAAATTTACTTGAAACCCCACTTAAAATACAGATGAAAGGGGTAGAGTAGAGATGAATTTTATAAATGCAAATGTGAAATATTTAGTATATAGCCAATCATTGAGAAAAATGAGGCCATTTTGATGAACACCAATATTTAGAATTGGGAGTACAGATACTGACATTGTTTTCAACTAGCCTCATAATCCAATTCACTTCAGTATTTTCATTTGTTGCATAAAATTGAGAAAGTGCTGCTTCACTCGTTGATACAGAGTTGCAAAAGGTAATTTTCTAAACCAGGTGACCTGAAACTACCAGGTTAATCTAGGATATGAATTTTAAGTACTGCTTTGTTGATCAGTGTATCTCCTGGGTCAGCACCGTGCTGGGTACAACACATACATTCAAGGCGTAGGTGATGAGTGAGTAAGTGAATAAATGAGCCAGTGAGAATGAAGTAGATCTCAGGAGCATGAAAGTAGAAGAGACTTGTATTGCCATTTCTAAATGTGCTCATGTATTCGTCCAATATTCAAGAAGCATCCACCGCACTAAGCCAGGTGGTGTTCTCAAGTGATGTGGATGCAACGTTGGGGAGGAAAAATAAAGTTCTCATGGAGCAAGTGCATGTCACTGTGCAAAGTTCTCATGGAGCAAGTGCATGTCACTGCATGTTGGCAGGAAATAGTAAACAGACAAGGAACTCACTGTCAACACTGGCTGACCCATTTATATGCAGAGAGCTTACATATCCCCTGTGAGTTCCAATATCCTCCTGGGTAACAGAGTGCTATCAGTATGTACCCAGCACTGCCCCTGTGAAGAATAAAGGGAAACACACCTAGGTACTGCCATCCTCATCTACGTCTTGACACTGCAAAACGTACAAAGATGTATGTTTCATTCTGGGATTATTTAATTACGCACTGGGTATTCTTGGATTTGTACACTCATATCATTAAAGCAGTCAAGCCAAAGAACATATATTTGTAGATGTATTAATATGCACTGGGCATAAGCAATTACAAGACTAGGTATGAGGTGACCAGAATCTGGAAAAAGGGAGGTACATGAAAGAAAGTGCTAGTTATGTAGCAAGACAGGAGGTGCAGTACCAGGTTAAAGCATTTAATATCATGACCTCAGCAATGGGAGGGGTCAGTGATGTCTTTTGAGCAGAAGTGATGTGTTTGGTTTTGTCTATTTAAAATTTTCCTGTGGAGTCAATGTGGAGTGTGAGTCGGGAGGAACTGAGACCAGGAGCAAAGGAACCAATTAGGGAAGCACTGTTTTTTGTTTTTTATTTTGTTTTGTTTTGTTTTGTTTTGTGTTTGAATCTAGGCTAAAGAGAATAATGGAACCCTGGGACAGAAGCAATGGAAAATCAAGAGAGGCTTCATAGTTGGAGCTCAGGGAGTTAAAAAATGATGTGATTTGGGAATCAATTGACTATTCAGAGCAACAAAGCGAGGTGTGAAGGGCAAATGTTGATGTTTCAAGGTTAACTAAATGGAAAGGAGGTGCTTGCATTAACAGGCAAGCAAGCCCACAGAGGAAGAGAAGCATGTGCATGTGTTTTGTCTGGGAGGGATGTTAAGACAGCAGCGAGGATAGGATCTTTGTACTGACACATGCAGGAGGCTCTTTGAGGGACATGATCAGTCCTGAGGAGTAGCCTGTGAGGAGAGGTCAGGGTAGCGGTGAGGAGGATTCCATGGAGTCTGATTGCTACAAATCCTTCACGGGTGTGCAAAAAGTAGCGTAGCCATGACGTGATGTGGGTCATGCAAGGTGATGACAATAAAGGGTACACAAGTTAAGAGGCCTAAAAAAGCACAAGATGACACCAGACAAGATCTTGTGTTTATGGAACACATAAGAATTCTGCCACGGAAGCACATAAGAAGGTCTAGCCCGGGAAATACACAGTTTTTCTCATACGTGTACCACTGTGCACAAAGAGTGTTGAATTATTCTATCTGAAACCAGGTGAAAGAAATGCTTTTCTTTTAACAGTGGACACAGGAAATCCTCTGAAGATGGCTTGATACAAACATGGACTAGAAGGGACTCTGCTGAAGGGCGCAGGGGCAGCTGATGACAAGCTTTCAAGGAGCAGAAAAATGTGGGACAAAGAGGTGGGAATGAGAATTTGCTCTCTGGTCCCTTCTGGGCAGAGGAAGAGGAAAAAGGAGTATGGCAGAGAAAGTCTAGAACCAGGAGAGTTGACTCGAAGTCAGTGTGGTAGGATAGCTAAATGACATTTGCAAGGATATGATAAACACCAATCCTTCTAGAACTGTGTTTCTAAGATGAGAATCTCTTCTCCTATTCAGTTTTCCTTATACTTCCACAGTCTTCTGTCTACTAAACTCCAGCATGCCTTTTTTGAGTGGATGTGTTGCAGAATATGACAAGGGGCTGAGTTTCTTTATGTGTGGGTTCTTGTGATGGAATCCAGAGACAGGGAATAGAAAACCCTGAGCTAGCAGGTCAGATGAGGTTGAAAGAGTGTGAGGTGCCATAAATGGGAATTGTGGTTTGGGGACCAAGACTTGGGATTCCAGAGATTGTGTGTTTGGTGAGATGAGATCTTGAGAACCGGGAAGGTTTTTCTGCTGAGTATCTGATCCATTTGCTATGTATCCTTCTGATTCTTTCAGACTGACCCAGTTTTGTTCTGAGTCCAGACATCCTTCCTAGTTCAGCACCAACAATTAGCAGCCTTTGAAGGTGTACTGATAACGCCAGGGACTGAGGATCCCTGTGGTTGCTCTTGCCTGTGTGCCAAGACAGGACCTTGGGTAGGTTAAGGTCAAAAGGGATTATTCCAGAACTTGAGATGTTAGAGGTGAAGTCACTTCTAATAGGAGATTCTTAAGGTGACTCATATTGCATAAAGATAAATATTTTGAGCATTTATGGGGTCAAAGAACCTTGTAGCCAAGCTTATTACAGAGGAAAAATAGAATCTTTTGCAGGCTTTGTTTGCCTTCAGATTTGCTCAAGTTCCATCCAGAAAGTCACAACACAGAGAGTGGGTGGGGTGTGGAGGCTTCCCAAAGTAGACCTTCCCACCCACTTGTTCATTAGGAGAAATCACCACTTAGCTGTTTTTGTCTCTGCCGCCTACTGTCCCTTGTCCCACGCTCTTACATTCTGTCCTATGCACTGGAAACAGACTCCCACCCTCTCAAGTGCCAAACACTGCACTCTCCCTGAGCATCACCTCCTGGAACCTATTATTTCAGGAAGGCTCCTGTGGGAACTTAGGTTATTTGCTTGATCTGGTATTTTTAAATTTGGGATTCTGTCTGGTGTGTCTTGGGTCTCTCTTGAGGAGTACCAGTTGGCTGCTCTGCTAGAACATTGTATAACTTGCAACTTTTATCAGAGGCGGTAATAGGAAGGTGTTGGCAAATGAAAGTGTTTTCTTCTTCTTTTTTAAAAAAAGTATCTTTTTATTAATTTTATTTATTTATTTATTTCATATTTATTTATTTTTATTTACTTCTTTATTTAGGAGAGCTTAAGCTAGTTTGTGAGTGAGGTGGGACTTACTCCTCCTGTAATCAAGTAGGGACTAGAAAGCTAGGGAAATTTCATACTCTGAAGTTTGGTGGCCAGGGGGACTGAGAGATTCCTGAAAGAGGAAATCTCGTAGCTCTACAGACATAGAATAATGCTCCAAAGTAGGGCACCTGGGTGGCTCAGATGGTTAAGCATCTACCTTCGGCTCAGGTCATGACCCCCGGGTCCTGGGATCAAGTCCCGCATCGGGCTCCCTGCTCCTTGGGAGCCTGCTTCTCCCTCTGCCTCTCTCTCTCTCTCTCTCTCTGTCTCTCATGAATAAATAAATAAAAATCTTTAATAAAAAAAAATGATGCTCCAGAGTAGGGCTTGTTAGGTTTAGATGTTGCAAACAATGATAAATAAAATGTTGGTGATGACAATGATGATTTTGAAGAAGTGTCTCTACTACTATGGGACAGCATGATGATGGAAAGAATATTTCCTAGCTTTTTTGTTCAATATCCCTGATTGTAAACACTGCCTCCCTCCCTTATTAGCAGGTCCAGTGTATACTCTTGAAGTCTCAGTTCCTTCTTATGTCAACTGGGGCAATGAAAACCCACTTTACAGCTTTTGGGGAAATTCAAAAAACAATATGGTAACCACATTGGCCAGAAGCAGTCTCTTTCATGTGTTACCCTAGTCAGTCCCCAAAAAGTAGCAAAAGACTTGACCTGAAATTTTATGAGATACGGCTGGTGAAGAATTTAGTTGACAAGGACTAGTATCAAAGTTTGTGTTCATCTGATACATTGGCCAGGTTAAATAAATTGTACTCAGAAGACCAGGGCAGAAAGTTGATATCTACACATTTTTGTACAAATGCCATATCATTTGAAAGAATTCTCAGAAAGAAAAAATTGCATTTGGAGTTAGTTGTTTCATAAATAGATTGACTTTGTTGGTCTTTTTTGTGCAATTTTTAGCAAAAAAAAAAAAAGAGGAATGTCTATGTCATCAACTAGTCAGGGCCTGAGACTAAAAGTAATCCATAATAATGGTTGCTAGTATGTACTGAGTCGTTGCTAGGTGATAGGCACCGATCTCAGAACTCATGTGTATTACATTATTTTATCATTTAACAACTTAATTAGGAAGCCACAATTATTATCATTCCCTGTTAGAATGAAACTAAGATTTTGAGAGCTTATAACTCTGCAGATATTTAATAGCAGCCATAGAAGCATAAGACAGTGCCAGGACTCCACACCCAAGCAGTGAGACTCCAAAAAATGTACCCCCCACTTCACAGTACGCTGCAGGCCCTCATATGAGCCAGAAAGAGTTCCCAAATACTTCATCACAGCTCTCATATTTCAGGTGGCCTTGAACGAACAGGGCCGCAACCACTATGTCATTGAGGAATCTGGTGATTCCACAAATTCACCCCATCTGACTTTTATTAAGCACCTCCCCCCTTGTGAAAGGCATGCGACTCTGGGGCTCGGGGCACGAAGAATTGAGTGAGATGTTTGGTTTGTTTTGCTGCAGTGAGTCTCTCCGGGGTGAGGAGGGTAGTTATCCAGGCCTAATGAATGTAACTGTCTGTCGGTTGCAAGCGTCTCCACAACGGTGAACATGCATTGTTGATTCTTGGTGTGCCAGCGCCTGTGCTAAGAAGCCCTTTACATTCATTATCTCGGTGGTTCCCAAATGCTGATCCTCGGATTCATCTGATTCCATAATGACATTTTCAACAGACTGCAGCTAAATGAGAAAATTAAGGGCAATTTAGTGAAAATTTTAATAGACCTAAATTTAATCAATTTGAAGGGCTGTCCCTTATTTTGAGATTATGTCCTTCTTACTTTTTGGTATAAAATGCTCTTTCCTTTATGAAATGATGATGATGACAGATGGTGTGTGTGTGTGTGCGCGTGCGCATGTGTGTGTGTCCTAACTTGGCAAACAGTTTTTAAGTTGTTAATTTCAGGCACTCTCTCCACTGTTGTTAAATTTTTATTGTGATGGTCCATGAATTAGGGAGGAAAAGAACTCTGAGCCTTGCTGCAATTCTGTGAGGGAGCTATTATTAGCCCCATTTTACAGATGAAAAAACGGGCTAGAACATGCCCTGGAATGCAGTCAACACTAAATATCCTCCAAATATTTGAACAAGTAGGTGACTCAAAGTGCTTGTGACAGAGATAAGGTTTTCTGCAGATACTTTAATTCTCACCTTACTGAGGATTGGACTAGGGAGCTGCCCCTATCAAAATGTGGAAGCGAGAATAAAATACTTCTGAGCGACTCCTGGACATCGTCAGGGAGCTAACCCCAGCACAGATAATTACATTTAAGATCAAGAAGTCCCGCTTTCTGTCTAACTGGAATTTTTCTTGCTCTGAGGCATGAAAACCCCCATAGAAGATCCCACTTTAGTGAAATGCGTGCTCTTTTGACAGCCTTAGGAAGTGACAATAAGGATTTATGAAAGAGAGTAAAAACCAAAGTGATTTCTTTTATTCTTTTTAAATAGCTGGCAGATTTGAGGGAAGGAAAAAGTTACAAACACTGTTGTGTGGGTCAAATTAAAACCTGAGCAGCTGCCTTCTGCCTAAGGAACTTTTATTTGAAGATGGCATTGTTCATTGCTGGTTTTCTGGCACTCTCTGCTTCCTACAGGGGATGTGTGACCATTCAATTAAGGGTCCTTGTAGCTGAAAGGCAGGAGGGTGGCCCTTGAATGTGCATGCACTATCTACACCCAAGTGATACTGAGTGCCCAGGGATTCTTTGTAGGGACGGAAAGAGTGTTTTCTTCCCCCACTTCTCCCATTTATTGATGTGGAAGAATCATTTGGGGCTAGTGGCATTGATGTGGCTCTTTCCCAGTCTCCGTTGAGATGGAATTCAAATTCAGCATCCCCAGATGCTGCTTGGAAGGCGGGCAGAATTTTGTCATCAAGTGAGCAGTCTGTGCAGATACGGCATTACCTTTTGATTTAGGGTCATCGGATACTCTGTTCCTGATTAACATGCACTGATATTAGCTGTAGAATCTTCCCTGCCTCCTCCTTTGTGCAGTTGCCATGCTGGGGGTGTGCAGGGGTGTGTTTGTCTCTGTGTGCCACGGTGTTTGCACACACTCGTACAGGGACCTTCAGACTCGGTCGTCCAGAGAATGGCTCCATATCATTTTGAGGTGAATTTAGAAGGTCTGGATTCCATTGATTCATTCTGCAGACTTCCGATGTGCCTGACTGAGAAGACCTAGGTTTAAGAAGTCTGAGCCATTATTGCAAAATGGGTCTGTAGGAATCCAGTCATCACTGAGGGTTTTCAACTTTGGAGAGAAAATGGACTGGAAAACCAGTGTTGGCTCCGTGCAGATGAGAACAGTTGTTGGTTCTTTACATAATGTATTTGTTTTTCATTAAACCATTCAGATAAGGTCTTATTAAAGTGCCATGTATTATTTATCGTGTTTCTTATGAAAATGAGCTGAAGGGAAAATTCTGTCCTCTTCTTGGGGCATTTGCAAGCTTTTCCAATGCCAGCAAGAAAAAAAATGCAGGAAAGCAGGGTGAACCCCTGTCAGTAGAACACACTGGAAAGCATGGGAAGGAGAGAGTGGGGAGTGAAAAGGCAGACTCTCTGGCCTTTTATTCCATGTATGCTTTGTGGAGTGGCTTTCTCTTTGATTTTGTGAATTGCAAAATAAAAACTAAATAAAAGACAGGCAGAAAGTAAGAAAAGAAAGACAAGATTGAAACAGTTTATTTGTGAATCAGACCTTGTCCAGTGAATGTGATTTGTTAGACAACATATAGCAAGGATTTTTCAAACTAAACACCACCCCCCAACCTAGCAGCATAAAATACCAGCCGGAAGCCCCCTAACCCCCATAGCAACTCCTGCTTCGGGTGAAACATGCTAGCATTGCCCCCTCTAAATTGATGGACTGTGTGAGTCCTGGAGTGCTGGAGGGACTGGTTTTGCAAAGTGAATAGAAGGAAAAAGGCTGGTCGGGGCCTAGTGTTGGCATAGCAAAGGCTTTAGAGTTTTCAATGGCGTTTCAAAACAGAACAACAAAAAATGGAGCTGTGGAATAATTAATTTCCTTTTCTTCAGAAAGCATTTTGATTAGCCTCAAAGTGAGTTGTGCCTTTCAAGCTGATGGCTCAGTTCAGAAGCTATCCTTTGGCTGAGAGTGAATGGCTCCATGAGCCCCATGGAGGGGTCAGCAGGGATGTCCCCCTGAGGCCATCCCCTGGTCCTGCCCGAGGTGCTCCTTCTTGGGGTGCTCTCATGCCTTTGAGGGTGTGCTCTATCCTGTAGGCCGGTGGCAAGCCCCCAGCCAGGTTTCTTGCAGGGAACCCAAGAATCAAAAAAGATGATGTTCAGACAGCCTCTTGCTCTGAAAAACAAAAAGAAAATCCAATCACTGGGTCAAAATCTATTTCAAAAAATATGGCTACTATTCCTGATCATGATTTTACTGCTGCCAAAAATGTGCTTTTTTTTTTTCCTGTGGGGACCAACGATGCGTTAGAGTCTTAATATTTTCTTTTGATTTGCAGATCACATCCTATTTTATTGCATAAAGACTAACGAAATCTACTAATGAATAATTATTACTTCATAAAATAAAGGGAAGGGGGAGACCCCTCTGCAAGAGCAGCATGCTAATTTGGCCAAGAAGGGCTGGCCAGGCAAGAAAAAATAAAATAAATAAACCATTGTAATTTGCCTGCTGCAGCCCACAGAGTAATGGCTTATCAGACACGGACTTCCCCACCCTGTGCATTTATAATTTGAGAAGAGCAAGGATTCTGGGCCGGAGAAGCCCCCTTGCATTCACGCGGGGCTGGCGTGTTAGTCCAACAGGCTTGACTTCCATGCCAGCCAGGGCGGTTTCCCCATTCAGCGGCTCAGGCTGGTTCGACCGCTAGCCGCTGCCTGCACAGCCAAGGCAGGGCGCAGAGCGAAAGCTGCGCCCCAAAGCCTGGGGGCGCATCGCTGCCTCGCCATTCCGCCGGGGGGTGGGGGCCCCCAGAATCCACCCTGCCTCGGGCGCTGCAGCCCTCAGCTCCCCAGCTCCCCGTGTCCCCAGCCTCTGGCGTCGTCTCGGCACTCTTTCGAGGGGGAATCCCATTTCTGTGTTTATTTGCCAACGAGTCGGGCAAACAAACCGCCACCAAAATCTAAGAGTCTGGGTCCCAGCTGGGCAATCGCATTAATTGTCCCCCTTGCCCGGATGCTGGCGATGTGGGGCGCTCTCTCGCTTCCTCACCCGCCCCATGGAGATTTTTAGCAGACACAATTTGAATTTTGGTGAGTCGTTTTAGAGGGGGAAAAAAAAAGGCAGAGGGGAGGGAAAAAAAAAAACCCAACCCTGCCCCTGGACCCATTTGACAAATGAGGAGGCACGCAGCATCAGCACCAACGGAGTGAGCCTCAGTGTGAGTCAAAATCTCTCTCTCTCTCTCTCTCTCTCTCCTTTCTCCCCTCCCTCTCTCTCGCCCTTAGCTTTCTCCCCCCACCCCCACCCCCCCAGCATCTACAGGAGGGCATCCACCCCCTCCCCCTTCCCCACAAGTTGCCTTTGCCTGTTCTTGTCCTCTTCACGGGGTGGGGGGCGTGGGGTGGGGGCACCGTCCACTTTGCGGGGCATCAGAAAGCAGGCCCAACAAACCGGGAAAAGGGTACAACCACGAAGGCAACAAAATAGTTTCCTGGCCCTCTCGAGTGTCTTAGTTGGAGGCAGATGAACGCCACGATCTAGCAAACCCGAAGGGAAGGAAGCCAGCGAGGAGGGATTGGCGCGCGCGGGTGCGGCGGGGGGAGGGAGAGAGAGAAAGAGAGACAGAAGAGGAGGGACGGCCACCGGGTTTTGACTTAGATAATCAGCAAAATTAAAAAGGAAAAAAAAAATCAAAACATTGTAGCGAGCAGGCAAAGAGCGGCGTGATTGCATGCGAGCGTCCCCACTCGTGCTCGGCGGGCGCCAGAGAGACACGATGCAGCATCCTCTGACGGGGGCCACCTGCGTGGCGCTCCCCAACGTGGGCATGTGTCCCCAGCTCTCGTGTGCCTTGACTTTTATGTACTTACAGCAGGTAAGGCGCGCTCTTCCCTCGGTGGCTGCCTCCGGGGCTCAGGCTTGGCGGACTGGGTACCCGCATCGCTGGGCTGCGCTTTGGACCCTGGAGGGGGTTGGGGAGGGGGCTTGTGCTTTCGGACGGGAGGGGTGGATCCGGCCCCTAGTTCTCTGCGGAGCCCAGACGCCCCACGCCCGGCTGTTTTTGCACCTCTCTAAATACTTCGAATGCCTGATTCTGAGTCTGGGTGCCGGGAGTTTAAAATTGCAAACTGCATTTTCTTTACTTGCATCTCTCATGTGTCTGCGGCCGGTGAGGACCTGAGTCTGAGACCCCTTTGATGCTAAGAGTTTGGATCTTTGTGGAGGCACTCCCATGCCTGGAGTTTTAATTTAGGCGTTTTAATAGGGAGTGAAAAGACATGTATATATGTGTGTGTGCTCAGTATTTTTGTTTTCTCAAGTTTGTCTGGGTTGTGCTTTATTCAGTCCGCTTGGGATCTGAGCCTTTGGGTTTCTGGAGCGTGTCAGCCCTGGAATCTGCCTCCAAACTCACTGGCCATGCTGTGATGAAGGCAGTGGTTTAGGATGCTGTCTTTGTTGGCATGTGTAAAGGTTTTTGTTTTTGTTTTTTGTTTTCTCTCCCCTCCTCCACTCCCCCTTAATGGTCTTGTTAAGGGATTCTGTGTTTGTTTTATTTTCCATCCTGTGTACATATCAGAACCTTTCATTGTGTTTCTCTTGGTCTTTCTCTGGGTGTTTCCCTCGGACCCTCTCTGTCTCTCGCTCTTTACTAGTAGGGCTGCTGCCTAAGTTGGTTGCTGGGCTTGGGAAACAGCTCCACATCGCCTGGTGGGGGGACAAGCCCAGCTCTCTGGCTCTGGGCAGAGGCTGTCCCTGTGAACTGGCAGGGTTAGAAAGATTTTGTCACGCAGGTAGAATCCTGTTCCCTTCCCTGGATCACCGTCTTGCTCTGTGAAGAGTTAACAGTGGTTGTAGTCATTTTATCTGTTTTTCAATTGACTCCTTTCAAGAGTACCATTTTTAACTGTGTGTGGTCGTAGCTGACAAAACTTCCTTTACAAGTGTTCGGAGGGGCCTCCTTCTCCAAAGACCCTCAATTTCAATCTGTGTTGTAGGAATATATGTATCATAAAATGTCAAAATTCTGTTTTGAACATTTGGGTAATTTATTATCAAGTTGGTTGCCTCCAGAAAATGTTCCTAAGGCATATTTTCTGTTGGAAGTCTTTTTGAGAACAGCCTTTTCTTTTCGTTGTTTTAATATCTTAGGAACAAATTGGTTTATCCTTTTAAATATTGTTTTATTCCATTTGTCATTAAATAAATTGTGCCAGAAAACATCTCCCAAGCGCCTACTGGTAACATATTATATGATTCATCTGCTTCTACCATCTCTGTACCTTTGCTGTGAATGCCTCTGTGTGTGTGTGTATGTGTGTGTGTTTTACACCAGTTACCCACCAGAAGAGTATCCTAATGAGCATTTCTACAGAGGCTAAGCCTCAGTTGAATTTAATCAAATTATTAATATGAGTTGATCTTTTGCCTCCTCTATTCACTTCTTTCATGTTATTTATTAATTAATTTGAACAGCATTACTTAACAAGTACAGTGCTATAGGTATTCAGTGTTCTCACTGTTTCTTTGTGCATTATTCTTTTTAATAAATTGATGTTTCATCCTTCTAGATTGTTAAAGTAGCTTGCTCATTTAGGCACAACTTAGGATAGAAGGCAATGAGTTTGAGTGAGAGGTTATTCTTGCCATGAAAAGGACAAGTCTGTGGGATAAATGCAGGCGTCCTCAGCATCTGCCAGGCAGTCTCTTCTAGGAGGGAAAACACTCCTGCCCTGGGAAGGGGAGGCTCAAAGGGAACGTTGGCAGCCATAACAAATATTTAGAAGTGACTAAAGCAGCATCGTGCTTCCATATGAAGATAGATGGAGGTGGGTTTTGAAATGTGCTTTGGGATGCACCCCCCCCCCCAGAAAGGGCTTGTAAGGGTTTCATCGAAAGTGTTGATAAGAGGAGGCTGTGACACAGCCTCAGAATGCGGTGTGCGTGCATGTGTGTGTGTGTGTGTGTGCACGTATGTATTTTTTCTGAGTTTCACTAAATGCCTAAAGTATAGTACAGGAAGACAATTATTTTTTGCCTCTCTGTTTGAGAATTGGTTTTCCAGCCACACCTCCCACCCTGCCTAAGGCTCATGGTCAGGGTGGGAGAGCCATACCTTCAGGTCATCTCTACTACCCGGTGCTGCCATGTTTGTGTAGAAGTCCCCTGTCATTGCTTTTATGTAGCAGTCCGGACAACTGGCTGATGAAGGGTGTGAAATAGTTCACTTCAGTCCCCACAGACCACTTACTGATACCATCTATACGTCTTCTATCCAAACATCACCATTGTATTTGCTATCTGCTGTTCATCTATAGCGATCTCTTTGGGCTAGAGATCGTATGTCTATTTAATTTTGAGGGCTAATGTGTACTCTCAGAGTATGCTGATCAAATGGATGAATCAGGCACCATCTCTGATAAATAACATCTTCATTAGAAACATTTTATTTTATTATTGTTTAGAAGTAAACCTCTTTCTCTGGAGTCTTCATCATTTCAGATCCCCAGTTACATAAGGAAATAATTAAAACACAACGATCTTATTTTGGAGGCTTTATCATTCTGTTTTATAAATGCACACACTCTGATCAGGAGCCACCGAGTCTTCACTGAAATGTATTCTCCCAGAATGAAGTTCATACAGCACTTGTTTCTCATCCAATATCTAAGGAAAACCCCTTCATCATTTTCTTTCTTTGACTCAGCCATGACATCCAGCCTTTCTTCCTACACTCTCCCGGATTTGTTCCTGAGACAGTTCATAAAAACAAAAATCAGTTGGGATACCCCAACACCTGAGGCTACTGTGAATGACCAAGTGAGAATGACATAACCCTTTTGCCGCAAAGAACTTATTTATTCAGACCAAGGAAGAGGCAACTGCGGTGTTTAAATTCTTTGACTGATTCCATTTCATTTATTTATATTCCCCAGTAACTCTGCTTTAGATAGATATTTCCCTACAGTTACGATTTCTTTCTTTTTTTAAAATCTTTCTCCTCTCTCTTAACATCAGAGATGGTACCACAGTTTGGAATTGCAAGATGGGGTAGATATCAAATCCAACGATACCGTCATGTGCATATGTACAGGGGTACATAGGTACACATGTGTATCTACACATCCATCTACCCTAGTATATAACATCTATCTCATGGTTGTAGACCATTCTCAGGTGGAAGGGACAGGTAAGCTCTGGAGCATCTGGCTTCAATCTTGCTGTCCAGGGAAAGTCCCTGCTTCAGCCTCCGTTCTTGATACACTGCAGTGGTTTACTGGGTGTCTCCTTTGATGGCAAATCTTCCCCCATGTGAGAAGAACTGCAAGCCCCCATATCCCTACTATGGAATCTTCCCAGAGTTCCAAAGCAGGTACCCATTTAAACGTCCTTGCTTTGAGGGGAAATTCTGAATACAGATTCCAAATTTGGGGGATTTCTACAAGCTAGGTCAAAAAGCAGTGTGTTTTGTTTTTCACAGAGAAACAGAAAACAACCACACACACACACACACACACACACACACACACACACACCCCACAGAACTCTAGAGATGCTTTCCTATCCTAAGTCACAGGGAGCCACACCAAAGAGCATCCATCACATGGTAGGGAAGACAAGGCTATGGACAGAGCGGACAAGGTTTGTTTTCTGACGCACGGTGCCGTGTCAGATCTCCTCCAGAGCTGTGATTCACACTGAATTCTAACTCCCTGAAAGAGGGTAAGTAACATATTAACTTAGTTTTCCCTATTTCTACACCGCCATCAGTGTCTCCCAGTCCTGTTCAAAGAAAGCTTCTCATCTGTCAAATCTTATACACTCAGAACCTTTTTTATCTGCCTAAATTTAAAAACAAGTCAAATGCTTAAAATCCACATTAAAAGGGGGGGAAAAGGGCCTTTAAAGTGGGTTATGCCACTGTCAATATCCGAAGATTGGTAATTTTTCCCACTTAATGATGATCCATGTGGTTTGTTTTAAATAGTGAAGTGGTTTGTACAAAGGGTAATTCCTGGTAAATGAAGCCATTGCTCACTGTGGACATCTTCAGATCGAAAGCAATTGAACTGAAACCTGCATATCAACCCTTTCTGTCTTTAATTAGAAAGTGGTTCTCAGAGCAGAATCAAGGGAAGGTGGGCTCTGGGAGTAAGGCTGGAGGAGAGGGGATGACCCCCTCGCACCAGCCATGGTTATCAATTTGGGAAGCGTTAGGTGGGCCATAACAATTATGGCTGTGTGGAAAAGTTCAATTCTCATTCCAGTTACTTACCTTGCGCTGCTCTGTCTGATGATTTATAGGGGGCCAAATGGCATTTTATCACCTTCTTTCTTCTTGGCTTAATCCCTTGTTGATTTATTAGATTGTGCTGTGGATTGGGGCCAGTCAATAGTGTCAATAACGCAGAAAAGAATTAGGATAGATTATCTTCATGTCTGAATTGTTTAAGGAATTTAAGTGGCCAGAATGAGCACACTTCTAGGCCTGGGTGACTGGTAGAACACAGATCCTTATGTCTCTTTCCGGAGAGATCCTATGTCATAATTTGGCAAGGTAACCAATCCTCCTGATTGCCCTGATTTTTCCCACAAAGGGGAGAAGGGCTGACCTGTGGGGGCTCTCGTTAAGCCTGGCAAGGCCCTCATCTCAGGTGGGCTGGCTGGCCTTCCTCCTGTGCTTCTCCCATTTCGGGGAACCTACGGGCGCCGGGGAGGGGGAGGGGCGGTGTTAGGCGCAGGGTTACTTGGGTCGCCTCTGCCTTAAGATTATTTAATCCGACACTTGCTAGTGGAAACTGTAAGCATCTGCTAGCCCGCCGACCCGAGTCCTGCACCATTCGGCAGTTCTGCCTGCCATTTCGCGGCGGTTTCCGCGTGAGAACGTACAAACGTTGCTTTTCTGCCTTTGCCCGAGTGGAGGAAGCCCGAGCTATTAGCGCTCACGCGCCATCTGTTTTCCTTACAGCTGGCCCTTGAGTAATTGTCCAGTAGCTGATGGACTGAGGGTAGACAATCTTTTTTAGGGTTTTCTGATTCATTTAACCAGGCCGTCTGCCCCAAGAGGAAACATAATGCTTGTTTATTCATAGTGGCCGGGTAAAAACAGTGTAGTTTGTCAGGCAAATAATAGTCTTCTGGAAGAGAAAGAAATTGCAGCATTGTAAACAAAATCAGGTTGGTGCGTCGTTGCCTAAGGGGGCTGGGTGATGCGCCGGAGATGTCATCCCGTGAATGAGGCAGAGCTGACAAAGCGTGGGCGTAATTGCCCCTTCTGCAGAGACCTTTTTAATGGACGAGGAGAGGTGTCCCAGTGTGCTGTTTAATTCAATTAAGGAAAGCAAAGAAAGTTCCATTCATCAATAAAGTTTCCTATTTCCGGGAGCTCCCCGTGAGAACTTTGCCCAGCGGAGCCCTGGCCTGTGGCTGTCTGCATGATGCCCCGACCCCATTGAGAGAGGCTGTGTCAGACAGGGTCAGCTCGCAGGCACAATAGCTCAGGAGGGCCCCCGCCCTGGCCCTTCAACCATGCTGAGTGCAAGCAAGCTGGAGAAATGAGCAGCGGACCTGTAGGCCACCGCTGTGGGGAGAAACTCAGAAACGGCGGGCTAGCAGATGCTTACAGTTTCCACTAGCGAGTGTCGGATTAAATAATCTTAAGGCAGAGGCGACAAGTAACCCTGGCCGAACGATCCCCAAACCCAATCCCTGGGCCTGGCATGGGGTAGGAAAGAACTTCTCTGGGTGGAACTTTCTGGCTCCTGGCAGGGCTTGGGGGGAAAGGGGTTTCACTGCTATTTCTGATCCTCCTGGCATATATTGTGGCCCTGATTCATTGGTCCTGGCTGAGAAAAAGCAGATGGCTACTTTCTATTGCTTAGGATCCCACTTCTAATTCCTCTCTCGTTAATTGACATTTCTTGTATTTGTTTGGCACCAGACACTTAGAGAACATTTTTGCTGTGCTTTCTCTGATCTGTTAGACTGTAGGCAGCATGATGGCAGAGACTTCTCCATTTCTGTCACTCTACCCGCAATGCCTAGAGTAAGCCTAATACATAGTAGTTGTTCGATGCAAAAATAAAGGGAGGAGTGAATGAATGCATGTGTACGTTTGGACTTGCTAGAACCTTATAAGCAAGGGGAGGCAGTGATTGCCAGTGCTTTCCACAGATATTTATGGCACATTCAGTCCTTTTATTCATTCTTTCATTTGGCCACACAAAACATTTTTGCCAGGCATTGAGAATACTGCAGCAACTCAGTTAGGAAAGGTCCCTGCCACCATGGAGCAGGCGTTCCTCTGGAAGAATAGATGATATAAAAGTTAAGTAAATCAAGAGGGCATTTTCAGACTGTGGAGGGTGCTCCACACCCTGCTCTGCAGGAAACAAACAGGGTGATGTGTAAAACATAGGGGGTGGTGTTGGCTGTTGCATTTTTCCGATGCGTGGGCCAGTAGGGGTCTCTGGAAGGAGGTGACGATTCTCCTGAGAGGAGGATAAGAGAGCATTAGGCGGGTGGTGAATTGAAAATGGTGTTCCAGGGATGGGGAAGGGCAGGTGCAGAAGCCTCAGGAGCAAAAGACGGTGTGTGAGCCAAGAGGCGTAAGGAGGCAGTTCGTGGTGCAAGTAGGTCGTGTGCTGGTATGTCAGCCTCTGTGAATAGAGCGCAGGCTTTCTGTTATCCTCTGGGGTCATATTGAAATGAGGTGGGTGGGAAGGAGAAAGGATGGAAATGAATGCCTTCTGAGGAGATAAGAGGAAACCACTCCTGAGTTGTGGGAAAACCCATGGAACATTTGGAAACACCTTTGTGGGTCAGAGGTGGAGAGAGGGTTTTGATGGAACACTGAGAGGCCTGTTGATAAAACGTCATCAAAATGCTTTCAACAGTGGGCTTCTTACACTGAAAATAATAAACCTAGTCCAGGGTTTCTCAGATTCCTGGCATTTAAGCATTCCTTTCCAAATTTTTACCAATCCACTCATCCACAGATCAATAAAGTCATAATATCCACTTACTATTTTTAAAATTAACTTATATTTTGAACCTAAAAGTAGACCTGGCCAAACTCAAAGCGAAGAAATAGATGAATAAATAAATGACATAGAATCACAGCTGGGATGTTATTTTTTTCCAGTGTCCTTTGAAATATTTATTCATTCACATGTTCATTCACTCATTCAGTGTTCATCGAACTATTGGGTGCCATCTGTGCCTTTAGATTTTCTTAGTAAGCAAAGGCCTCTGTCCTCACGGCGGGGCCGTGAAGTGGCTCAGTCACGGGCCACCTTGTGAACTATCAGTGTAGGACCACACTTGGGGAAACACTGGCTTGGTCCATTGGATTCCCTAGGAATCCCCTGTCACGTCCGGTCTGGAATTGCTCATTCCTCCCCTGACCCACTTGCAAAGAAGCAAGACTCTAGTTATCTGCTTTGTGTCGCCTGCTCCCCTCTGGCAGGGCAACTGTCAGGGTACAAGGTAAAGGGGAATGACCACGTGTTTAACATCGACAGCGTGCAGGGGCCTTTGAGGTGATCGGGTTGAGGAGGGGGTGTGGTGGTCTCTAACTCTTGACCAGGCTCTAGGTGAGAGCAGCCTCAGCCTATTTTGATCCTGGTCGTTATGTTGCCTTTAAACACACACAATCAAAATTAGGAATTGGAGCCAGAGTGAAAAGTGTTCAGGTTGGGTGTGTGTTCCCAGGGATGTAAGGAGCCCGCCCCCCCCCCCCCCCCCCCCCCCCCCCGCCCCCGGCCTTTGCAGCTCTGGAACAAAGTACAGGCAGCAGTAGGATTTAAATGCCTCAGATTTCCCAGTACTGATGAGTAAATGCACAAAAGGTTTAGTCTTAATGAGCCTTTTCTTTTTTGACGTTTGATGTTTGCCCAGGATTCACCTCGAGGACTAGATTCCCCTTATCAAAAACAACAGCAGACATCCCTGCTCTTCCCTTCAGTAGCTGGGCTCTCTTGCTCTGCCTGAATCCAGGCATGGGGCGAGTCTGCTCTCGTGCAAGGGTAAGGGCCGAGAGCTGAGCAATCTCTCCCCCTGCAAGAGGAGTCTTTCATTAACAGCAACCAATATCAGCAGCTATAAACAGAATGAACGGTTAGGTCCATGTTTCCTATTTTTGGACATATCCAATTGTCCATCTCAAGGGTCTTGCAAAATTCAGAGGAGAAACCTACATCCTGTTACAACCAAGTGGTGTCAGCTCCCCCCAACGCATAGTTTAAATATTGGCATCTCTGGAGTGTATATAGGATAGAAGTCATGAGCTGAGGGCTTAATCCCAACTGTGTTATTCAATTAGCTGATCCACGTGGATTGAGCAAAGGGCAAGTTGCTTTACTTGATTTCGGGCTTTAGTTGCTTCTTCAGAAAAACGAGGCTAGGAATAACCACTTCATACTGTTCTTTGTAAGATTAAGGACAATACCAATTTTGAAATATAGCACAGTGCCTGGAAGAAGCCACTGGATGTTTGTTAAAGAAATGAATTAGTGAATGAATGATTGTGTTAAAGAAAAGTAGCATCTGTTTATTGAAGCTGAATATACATTTTTATTTTCCATTTCTCCCCAACCCACATGATCGGTGCACCCATGGCCTACCAAGGGCAATAGACACGCGGAGTCTGGGCGTCTCCCTTGGGCTCTTTGGTCCCTCCTGACTGTTCTGGGTGACTTCTCCCTCCTCCTCCTGTCAACTGTCAGTCCTGCTGGTGGTGCTGGTTGTAATGTGGCTGCACAGCTCAATTAATGCTCTGTGACAGGAGGAGGGAAAATAAAAATTGTCTTGCTCTTGTCACTAGCAAAGTTATTTACTTTCAAAAGCTGACAGAATCACACTGCAGGGGCTTCATTTATTTCTACTCAGAATGTCATTATTCTGGGATGCAGGGGACTTGGGTGCGCGCTGAAGTTTGTTCCCATAAGCTTGAATATGGCGGCGGACTGTTACAGTCCTTCTGGGTGCTGATGGTACCGGGGTGCTGGGCTCTGGCACCCAGATGAATGCCCCAGGCTCAGGATGGCCCTGTCCCGGTGGCACATGCATTTTCAGACCCTGGATCTCTCCGGTGAGAAGGAGCATGTGTCCCACTGCCATCTGATCACTCGTCCCCTTTATTCTGAAGCAAAAGAGGAAGGTGTGGGATTCCTAGTTTTAAATCTGCCTTCCTCTGGGCCACTCCTAGAATTTCTAGAAATGCAAAGGTGCCTCTTGCAAGTGACTTTGCTTTGGATCTGTTGTCTCTACTTAAACCCTCCGGCAGGCTCTTTCATCCCAATAATCTGTATAAAACTGCTTTTTTTTTTTTTTCTTTCTTTCTCCCCCACCCCTACCCCTCCTTTTCCCCCCTACTCATTTGCAATGAGAAGGTAAACTAGGAATGCTTGAGTGGAGAAATTCTTTCCTTCATGGTGCAATGGCAGAACCTTCCACTGGGGGTCTCCATTTAGAACATGTGACTCAGGATTCTTGAGAACAGTCTTTTTCTTTTCTTTCTTTTTAAGTCTTCCTTTGGTTCCATTCAAAAAGTGAGGCTCCTCTGTAAGCAATAGGAGATGCTGTGTGGAAGCCCATTTTAGGTAACCAGAGAGAATCCAGCCACCCTTCCGATGATGATGATGATAATAAAATAATGAAAATAATGAAATAATAACTTTTATGGAGTGCTATGTGACAAGCGCACTACTAAGCACTTTTACATGGATTACCTCATTTAATCCCCCACAAAAGGCCTCTAGGGAGTCAATGCGAATCATTTTGTTTTTTAGATGCAGATCTGAAGGGGGAAGAGCATTATGTCAGTCTGGCCCTTGAAAGGACACCTATGCAGGTGATCCTGCCCTGGCCCCGCAGGCTTCCGGGGGCCGTGCAGGCCACTGGCTCCGCGCGATCTACACCGGCCTCTGCTCAGCCACCGCTGTGGCCAGACCCGCGCACTTGACAGCGTCCTCCTGGCTCTTTTCTTTTAAAGGCAAAACTTGTCAAAAGGGGAAAGAGTCGGGCAGTCTTTCAACTTTGAAGCTTTTCATGATTTTAGTTTTAAGTCATTAGGAATATTGTTGAATAAATTTCAACATACACGGAGGCTTTCAGACTTGGGAAAGGAAGGTGAGAGGAGAGAGAGCAGGGCTGATGGGAATCTTCGGCTCCGAGAATGATGGAGTGCATTTCTCCGCAGCCAATTCCAATCCCCAAATCCCCGTTGTGCTGAGGAGCTCTCCAACTAACACAGGAAATGCGGTCACTGCCCGGCACCGTATTAATGATTTATACACCCCGCACCACTGCTTTTGTTCACTTGCGGGGCCTGGTCGTGTTAATAAAGGAATTTCTGGGAGCGGGGTCCCGGTTTGCCATGCTGTTTTGCTCAATGCAGTGCAGTCTGCTCCATAAATCAAAAGAATTTAGTGCTTTACAACCTTCCTGAGCTTCAGAGATCATGTGTGCGTGTGCGTGCATGTGTGCATGCTTGCGTGTGTGTGTGTGTGTGTGTGTGTGTGTGTAAGCAGATTCATCTAGGGACATTTTCACTGCCTATCTATAAAGAATGAATGAAGGAGGGGTGCAATCTATCTTAGGTGCTTCAGGGTTGATTGGTCCGTTTCACAGTGTTATCAGGGCCCTATTTGTTTCCCATTTGGTGTTTATGCTTTATGGTGTTGTCAGTGAAAATGGGCTGACACCATTTTATTAGCATAAAGAGATGCAAGATCACATTAGAATCCCCCTTCCTTCTGTATCATCAAAAACGACAGACAAGGGAGCCAGGAGGTATCAGAGGCAGGACCACTATTTGCTACAAATCAGGAGGAAATTCAGGTGTTCTTTAAACAATAGGATTTTTGAGGCTTAAAAAAAAAAAACTTCAGTTATTCACAGAAAAAGAATTCTGCTTTGTTTTGAAAATGAGTGAAGACATTTGTTGTTGGAATTGAAGATTCTGGATCTAGGAAAGTTTCTCCTGTCTAGTAAGCCACAGAAAACTGATTTTAACCTCAGTTTTTTTTTTTCCTAGTTAGAAAGAAAAAAATGATATAATCAAATGGTATATTGAATGTTCAATGCCTCTTTAAAGATATCTGCAGAGAAAAGCCCTGGTTTTTTTTTTTTTTCTTTTTGATTGTGCTTGCGCTCTCCTAATTATATCATGCTTTACATTTTGTGTGTGCTTATATTTTTTTTTCCCCTGTAGAACTAAGAACTGAAAACCTAACAGAAATCTGAGTACGAGTTTGAGGGAAAAAGAATATTTAGAAATTGGAATGATACTTTAAGTATTCTATCCAATAGGATTATTTTTTTTAAAGGTGAAATCATGATTTTAGGAAATGTGCCTGACTTTAAAAAAAAGATATGTGAAGCTTTCAGGAAATAAACATGTCAATTTGGTTGAATTCCTTAAAAAAATGTATGAGCGACTGCTAAGACTTAATGAATAGAGCCCCAACTGACCCACACCCAAACCAGGGCTTGAATTTTATAAATGTGAAAGTTTTGGCTAACTGGTTCTTACTCACATTTATGCTTATGAGAAAATTAAAAACGTTTCTGGATACCGTCTAGGGTCTGAGCAGTAATGAAATTGAGGCGAACACTCAGTTGAAAAGACTAGCTTTTATAAAAGTCCTGCCTTGCTGAAAAGTAGAGGACAGGAGGTACATATTTATATAAGTAAATAAAGAACGTTACAAAATTTTTTCATCACAGGAAATATGAGACAGCATTTTGGACTAAGAAAGCAGGTGTCCAGCAAATGCAGTTTACATTTATATTGTACTAATTTTTGTGTTTGCCTTTGTCCTCTCTTATAGGACTCTGTGAGTGTCTCATTGTCTTTAATTATGTCTACGAGGCACAAGACAACAGTCAACATCTGCTCTATTGTTTACTTGGTTTACATATAGCTTTGATGGGTTATTAAACAATCTATTTTTCAAACTGAAAACAGAGAAACCAGCCGAACCCATATTATGGCATTTTGTAAAGACCCATTATGCAATTAGCACTTGGGATTTGTGCAAAGCTGGTGATTCACCCAAATAAACATCCCTTTATTCTGATAGCTCCTCTTGGCTTTGTGAAAAATATCAATTTCTCAAAAAATAAAATCACATTTCCTCCTTAGTCATGTAGCATGCCAAGGAGATGATGTGTTAATATGAGGGATGGATCCTTCACTTTCTATATCGGAAAAAGAGCAACTCTCCAAAATAATGATGTCTTTAATTCAAGCCAGCAATTACTATATTACATAAGACAACTAGAGCCTTACACATAAGACAGACTTTTGAGAGTTTATTTGATTCTATGGGAGGAGAGAAATGCTATGTTTTTAACCACTTATAGAATGTTCCTCATACTTCGTGATCTATTTATGAAAAACGTATGGAGTTGTCTATATAGCAAAGCGTGTGACATCCCTAATGATTAAATCAGACCTCATCCCCTCGCTTAAGTAATTGGTTAATAATTAATTCACTTGCTCATTCATTCAACAAATATTTATTTAGCCTCTGCTCCTGCCTCAGAAATTGAGTTAGTCACTGAGGGTACAGAGACAAGGAAACCAACTTCATTTTCCTTCATGGAGCTTACAGGTTTCTGGGGAAGGCAGGTAATAAGCAGGCAATCCCCATACAAATTTGTATCGCAACTTGGGTAAGTGCTCTGAAAGAAAAAAAAAAAGTGGTGTCCACAGAAAGTAGTGGGGGTTGCATTCAAGGATGAAGAGGACTGTCTGTGAGGAAGTGACATTAAAGCTGAGATGAAGAAAGTGGGCAGAGGCAGGGGTTGGGTTGTCAGAGAGCAGGTATGGTGAGGCAGAAGGTGTGTATGGCCGCCGTACCACAGCTCAGTGTTCTCAGTGAACTGAGCCAAGGCCAGCGAACCTGGAGCACCATGGGAGAAGGGAAAGAGGCAGAGAGGGGCCGGAAAGAAACCACAGGGGCTTAGAAGCACTGATGGGGGGGAGGTTGGATTTGACTCCAAAAGAAATTAAAAGGGAGGAGAACTAATACTAAGAACTCTAAGCAGAGGACAGGTATGATTGAGCTTAGCCTTTAAAAACACCAGTGTGGCTGTTCTGTGGAGAAGAGATCAGAGGGGGACAAGGTTGAAAGCAGGGCCCAGGTAGGAGGCCACAGTAATAATTCCGGTATGTGATGACGGTCGCCTGGTCTGGGAGTTGACAGAAGAGACGGACAGGAGTGAAAGTTTTGAAAAACAAGCCTGATATTCTTTGTGACACCCCTTCATTCCCCAGAGCTGGTGTTCAGTCAGAGGAGAACAAATGGAACACACTGGAGGGGACATCTGAGGGCTTTGGTGAGGATGGTGACGTCTCAGGAGGGACTGACCTGGGGTGCATGGGGCTTCACCAAAGAGAATTACAGGCCAGTTTCAGCAGATGTCAGGCCAAAGCTCCCGGATGTTACTTGGCCAGAGCTCAGAATCTCAGCAGTTGGTCTTGCACATTGTGTGGTAGCAGAGTTACCACATGCAAAGTCATATCCCAGCTCTGCGGGGTGGTCTCTCACATCCTAGCAACAAACTTCCAATATGGTGGGTGAGGAGCAGGGAGCCAGTTTGACGAAATGCCCGGTGGGCAATACCTCCACCTGCCATCTCCCAAAAAGGGAGCGCAGGAGTTAAATGCATTCTCATAGGTGTCAGGCAAAATTGGCTGTGGATCTTAAAAGCATCACAAATCTTGTGGACCTCCGACCAGGTGCAGGGACAGATTTCTTCGTTTCTCTGAAGCTTAGTTTCCACATTTGTGAAGTAGAGGTAATAACAGGATCAGTAACATAGGGTTGTTGTGAATATGGCATGAGACAGTCTGCAGAGCACTCCGCAAAGCGCCCAGCAAACAGAATGCTCAATCAATACTTTTATACTGGTAGTGGTGGTGAAGGTCCTGGCGGAGGTGGAGAAGGAGGCATGCTGGCCGTGGTGAGGATGACGTCTGTGCATGGCAGGGATGTTGATTAGAATGCAGCGTGGTCCGAATCTGCCACTTGCCATCTGTGAGCCCAATGGCAAGGTACTTAACTTGTCTCTATTTCAGTTTTCTCATCTGTAAAATGGGGATGATGATATTCAGTGTTGGTCATTATGATGACTAAGTAAGCTGACATTTGTAAAAAAAGAAAGAAAAAGAAAGAAGAAAGAAAGAAAGAAAGAAAGAAAGAAAGAAAGAAAGAAAGAAAGAAAGAAAGAAAGAGAAAGAAAGAAAAGAAAGAAAGAAAAGAAAGAAAGAAAAAAGAAAGAAAGAAAGAAAGAAAGAAAGAAAGAAAGAAAGAAAGAAAGAAAGAAAGAAAGAAAGAAAGAAAGAAAGAAAGAAAGAAAGAAAGAAAGAAAGAAAAGAAAGAAAGAAAGAAAATGGTACAGCATTTGTTCTGATAAACAAACTCTCCCAGGAGAAGAATGTTTATTAAATAACAAACTGGCACAGAGTACAGGCTTAAAAAAAAAAAAAAAAGAGGTACCTAGTGGCTTCTGGTCTAGCTTCTTTATTCTTGATTTTGCTTTTCACAGTGAGCAGGAAGGCTGTCTTCCCCTTTCCTCCACTGCCAGACCCACCCCCTTCTCTCCATGTGTCCGGAGTATAACAGGTGTGTGGTAAGCTGGAGCTCTGGCAGAGTGCAACATGAAAAAGACTCCCAGTAATTATAAAAATAACAACAAGGGCTGCTTAGCGAGGTAGGCAGATGAGCACACCACTAGCCAGAATGATAAATAGCGCCTGCAAATGTTAGGTCCCAGTGGGAGTGTGGGAACATATGGGGATAAACCACACCAAGAGTTGGGCATCATTGGTAAGTTTAGGCGGGTAAGGAAGGCCACTCCAGCGCCAAGTTGTTGTGTTTCTTTTTCTTCCTTTTTTATCCTAATTTTAAATCCCTCAGTTCCCTTTTGTCCCTTTGTTCTATTTTGGTCCTAAAGAGAGCATTCATCTTTGAGGCCAGCCTGGGAGTCTTGAAGGAAGTGAGGTCTGGGTGGTAATCCTAAAACAAACAGCCACCCTGGAATGGGTGAATTTCCACATTGCACTCTACCCAGTATTCTTGGGGGAGATGCAAACGAACACAGTAAATACTTTATGGAATGCTGACTTGTTGAGGTCAGATCTGTCATAGGTGGGGGTGCAGAAAAGCCAGTCCCTAAAAACCAACCAGTCTGGTAAGTTTAGAAGCGTTTGTAGAAAGGGGAAACAGATTTCTCCACCAAACATTATTTGAGAAGAAGAGATGTGGACTGTGTGGTCGGGTGATTTCAGGTTGACGTTTCTTATTTCTGGGTCTGAATATAGTTTGGAGATTGTGCAGTGTGTGTTGGAATGGCTCCACAGCAGTGGGATTTCTCTGGAAAGATATTTTGGAATTCTGGTTAACGGCCCATGCAGTTTTTCCTAGGACTCACTTAGTGGAGGTTTCAGCATGGACCCAATGTGTGTGATGCGGGCACCTGAGTATTGGTGCCCGCTCCTCTGTAGATTTCCAGGATTCATTAGTTAGCAAGTAATCAACCTCCTTGGTCATGCAAAGCATGCAGAGGAAAGAAAATAGGATTTGGAAGCAGGCAGGCATGGCTTTAGCTGTGGCCCTCTCACCCAACTAGCCAGGAATGATGTAAACTCTCTTTGTCATGCTTCCTCATCTCAAGAATGGGGCAGTTATGAGTACCAATATCAGAGAATTGTTACAAGATTAAAAGAGTTAGTCTGTGAGGTGCTTACGATAGCATTTGGCATTCAAAAAGGTCCATAAAAGTGTTTGTTTAAAAAAATAAGCAAAATATATCTTATTCATGTGTGTGTCTACTATTCTTACTGTCACTATTGAATTAGTCCAGAATCTATTAGTTGCAAGGGATAGAAACCCAACTCAAACTAGCTTAAGCGAATATGGGGATTTATTGATTAATGAAACTGGAATGTTTGGGGTCAACCAGCAAGCAAGAAGTGAGCAGTCACTTAAATGCCTGGCATTCATGTAAACAGATGTTCGTGCTAAAATACAACCACCATGAGTGAAGCTCATAAAAATGGACCCAAGCCCAAGGAATATTTTTAGCACATTGCTGCGTGATTTAGAGTACTCTCCCCAACAACCTTGTAAGGAAAGTTTTATTACCTCTAAATTTGTGAGTGAATTGAGATTCAGAGAGGTTAAGTAATTTGCCTAGGGCAATAGAGCCAGGAATTTTCAGATCCAGAATTTGAACCTAAGTTTGGTGTGGCCCCAGTATCTGAGTTCTTAGCCAGTAGGATACATTGCTATTATAATTAAAAAAAAAAAAAAGCTTGTTTTTTGTTAGTCAGTTTCACATTGACTAATATATGTATACTCTGGAGCCAGATTCACCACTCACAAGCTGTGTGATCTTGAGCAAGTGACTTAACCTCCCTGTGCCTCAGCTTCCCTATCAGTAACACGGGGACAATAACAGGACTTTCCTTATAAGACTGCTATGAAGATTAAATGAGTTAATACATAAAGTGGTGAGAAAGTATCTAGCAAATAGTAAGTGGTATATATGGTTTGTTGAAAAATATTTAAAGATAGATTGTAATATCTATCAGGAAGGAAATAAGGTCACTTAGGGTGGTTCCCCTTTTGATGTCCCCAGAGTGTCCCAGAAGGGCACTGCTAATCCGGGAAGTTGAGAAGCCCACCTGTCAGAGGCTCTCTGTTGCCACCAGCTGCCTGGCCATGACATCGTGAAGAAACCATTTGCAGTGGTCAGCCCCTTGGCTCATCCTCACAGATGCTCAGCTGCACGGCTTGGCACAGCTTGGCTCTGGGTCCCTCCTATCTCTGTCTTGTCTCTAAGAGCAGATTGCAGAGTCTCTGAAAATGCAAGCACGTATTTCCTACTTACATTCTCCCCCAGCGCTGGTTTGGTGGGAGCCCTACTATGCCTTCCACCCGCTCATTGGGTTGATAGCATTTGTTTCCTGGCCTGGAGCTGGAGGGGAAAGCTTCATCAGAGAGAAGCCAGACCCCAGCTTGGGAGTACTGCTCATTACTGGATGGGAGAGCTAGGGTGTGCGTTTGGATTCTATACTGTCTGACTTGGTTTTACATTATGAAATGCCTTAGCACTTTCCCAAGTTGTTTGACCTTCTTGCCTTTCTGAAAACCTCATCCCTGTCAAGTTGTGGTGAGAGTCCTCCGAGTGGCAGGTAGACATCCTCAGAGTCACGGTGCTGATAAGCAGGTCAACATGATTCCACGTGAGAACAGTCACCTGAACTGTCACCATGAGCCCGACTTAAGGGATGCTGACTCCATCCACGCCTTTCCTTTAGCAAAAGCACAGCACATATTGGCCATATATGTAAAAATCTGATAGAGATCCAGAGGCTCCTCGAGGGACCCCAGTTGAATTTCAGAGGGGCCATCAATCTCCTGTAATGATATGGAAAATTTTGTGAATTATGTGCAGTTTTCTGGAATGAAGGCAAAATTCTCATAGTGGTCCATGCATCAAAAATATGAGTTAAGAAACACCACTTCTCCCCGGAAGAGGCTAATATTAGTATGGGAAAGAGCCCAGGCTAAGACAGCCCTGGAGGTTGAGATGGTGCTTCGGGCATCACAAAGGAAGGTCGCAGGATAATCTCTTCAGCACCCCTTCTCCTGGATCACCCTTTTCTCCTTCCCCACCCATGCTCTCGCTTTTTGCTGGTGTTTCCATGTGACCAGCCCACTTCCGTGGGCCTTGAACCTCCTCTGCTTTGGGGAGGGGGTGGAGTTCCCCACTCCCTGAAGTCTTGGAGGAGGGGGAGACTAGTCTTGCCCCAAGCCTCGAGGTGTCATCCAGCTCTCTGTATTGGCTTTGTTTGTGTTTTCCTTTGCCTCCAGTGGCTATTGGAGAGGTTGAGATCGAGTGAGGTGTTGAGGGTAAAGGAGATAAGGAGGCCACTCAGCTTGAGTTTCATCCTGGCCAGCATTTCTTAGAATATTTACATGGGGTCACATGCCAGAAAAGGGCTTCACCAAGTAATTAGCACCCAGGGCTCTGCAGCCCCTGTTCAAGGTACAGCTCCTCGTTTACCAGCTATATTTCCTTTGTCATTCACTTCACCTCTCAGTGCCTCAGTTTTCTTGTCTCTAATGTAAGAAGTCTAACAGGATCTATTTCATAGGGCTGTAAAGAGGATAAACAGAGGGAACACATATGATGACATTGGTGCAGTGCCTGGCACAAAGTAAGCATTGAATATTTGTTCAAATGGTAGAACTGTGCTGATGATGATGATGATGAAGAAGATGAAGAAGTAGGAGGGGAAAAAGGAGAAGGAGTAAAAAACTTTGCACATGATTGACACACAGTTAATTTTTAGTAGCCAGATATCACATAGCAAATGGATGGATGGATGGATGGATGACTGGCTGGATGGGTGTATGATGGATGGATGGACAGATGGTCAGTTGGTCATCAAATAAGTTTGGGACTATCTGGATCAAACAAGGTCAAACAGGTTTCTATTCTTTTTTCCTTGTAGGACATCTCAGGTGCTTTACTGTGCTAATAGGCATCACAAATCCACAAGAGGGAGAGACAACAACCTGAATTTCTCCTACTTCTTTGGTCATGGGATTCTTTTTACAATGAAGCATCTCATGAAACTTCTATTATACAGAGCACACTGGGAGATGCAAGCCCAGGTGCTTAGTCACCCAAAGAGAGAAGGATGCACCTTGAACTCAGGTGTTTGAGCCAGTTCACAGAGAGTAGAGTATGTGCATGGGGTGTGTGCAGAAAGGCCCAGTAATGAGTTCTGGAGATTGTGCTCTTTGGAGTGTCTCTGTGCCCAGCTCCTGCAGGGACCTGCAGCACAGATGCAGAAGGTATAGGGAGGACACAAAGCAAACTCCAGGGGAACAGCTGATAATCATCCCCCACTTTGAGCATCCCCAGGGAGCATTTGTTTGCCTCAAGCAAGGTCAACAGATTCTCAAACCCAGTTGCCATTCATCCCAAGACAGGTCAGGGGTCGGTTCCTGAAGCATTGTTGATCTCAGCAGAGATGATGTGTGGGGTTGATATTCTTAGATTTGCTCATTCAGCCAGTCAGTCTGGCTTTCAGAGGAGAATCAGGTCAAGAAGCACTTAATGAACCAAGAGGAGCATGGTACTGCCTCTACCACTGGGGGTTCGAGTTTCTAATGATAATCAGCAGCCTCCTCACTTATAAGACCTACTGGAATTTTCTTTGTGCATCTGCATAACCATTTTGGAGGTAATAGGGTGACCCAGTGTCCCAGATTCAAAGGCACTATCTTCATCATCCCCATAAACCCTCACTTGAAATTGAAATTCTCATGTTTTGGTTTCAACACTATATCTTCTATGTACAGAAGCCACACAGACATCCTTGTTGGCCTCTGTGTCTTAATTTTTGCTTAGAATCATGGAAGAAGGAGATAAGCTCTTACACAAGAAGGCACATTGCAGGTTACTTTTTTGAGCACTATTTTATTTAACTATTCGAGGTTGAAGGGAGAAAGGATTTTGGTACTCCTGGTTTGGGGGAGGTCTGATTTGAGCTGGTTTGATCCTCCAGACCAGCTGTTGCTAATGCTGTTACCACTGCAACAGCTATGAGCACCCATTAAATGAGTGTCTGCTATGAGCCAGTCCCTCAGCTAAACATGTCTGCATGTTATTCTTTTTCAAATCTCCAGACCACCTATGAGTGATGGTTATTAATGATGTTCTTATTTTACAGATAATGAATCTGGGGCCCAGAGAGATTAGGTGATTTACACAAGAAGACACAGGTAGCAGTTGGTAGAAACTAGGCTTTTCATATGGGCAGTATGGCTCAGTGTGAGCTCTTAACTACTATGACGTGGTGATTTTGCAAGAGGGAAGCCAGTGGTGGCAAGAAGTGTCAGACAGTGAGGGAATAGTAGTGTCTTGGTGAAATGTAATGCTTAGGAGGCACTTGTCATTCTTGTAAGAACTTTCCATGCATCAATTCATTTATACATATTAACCCAAACCAGTCCATAAGAGGGGTTGGGGATATAGCTTCTCTTCCCAGGATGTCACTTTCCCAGTAGAGGGTACAAATGAAGTGGCTATAACTTGAGGAGCATCTGGTCGATGGCTTAGTACATCCTACCCACAGTCTATGGAAGCTTTTCCTGTGGAAGATCTTGCCTCCCTGGTAATCAGCTCGATGGTTTCAGTGTCCCCTCTGGGGGGAACTCATCTGTCTGTCCCTAGTGTCAGGACCATAAACATTATGTAGCATCTCATGGAATTTACCTTTGAGGTCCATGCGAGGTAAAAAGTCCATCCATGCTGTTCTCACCTGCACTGGATGGGGTTTGAATACATGCCTGGTGGTGAGTGGAGTTTATCAACGTGGGTTCAAGTTGTTACCCTAGAGTGGGCACTCTTGATGATCTAGCAGATATGAGGGGCATGTGGAAGGGAAAACTGGCTCTTGGTAACTGACAAAGCACACATTTTGCAGTTTAAACTCAGACAAATGACATAACCTCTCTGAACCTCCATCTGGCCCTGTGGACACCACAGGTGATTCTCAAGTGCTTACTGAGCATCTGCTCTAGGCCCAGTCCTATGAGAAAGACAGGAAAACAAAATGATCGAAGATGAGGTAGAAAAGATAAAATGGATCTTACCTGGATGTGGTCACCAGCCAGGTCTCTACCGTCCTGGGACAAATCACTGCTGGTCTTTTGGGGGCTTAGACGGGTAGGTTGTGAGTGCTGGAGAAGGTGGGGAGGCTGCCTGAGGAGCCCGCACTTGGCTGCTTGTGAAGGAGGGGGTGTCCTCAACAAGCAGCCATGTGAGGGGACAGAAAGAAGGCTCCAAAGGAGACATCAGTGTGGGTACTGGTGGGGCACAGAGAAGGCAAACTTGACATAGCACAGAGATGATTAGGAAACAATTTCACACAGGTACACTAAAGACCTTCTGAGGAAAAAAATAAAAAATAAAAACACACCAAACCTTTGTGAACACCTTCCAAGTACCAGGAACACACATGCACAACCAGTCATTTCTTGGCAGCAGCCTGCCTGTGAGGAGCTACAGATGTTGGGTCACTTCACCTCCAAGGAGACTAGGGCTCAGGACTGAGGATCTTATCCTAGGTCAGATCCAACATCCCAACGCCCAGCCTCTCCAACTTCGAGACTCAGGCTTTTGCTACTATGCCAGGATACCCCAGGGCCACTTGAGACAAATTTAGAGACACAGGTAGCCCTCAGTTGTCTGGAGACCCCTGCGCCCCTCTGTTTGACTCACAGGTTCCCAAAGCAGCCATTCAGCCAGTCATTCTCCCAGGAAGCATTCTGGGAGACTTTGTTTGTCTAGTCACCACTTCAGAGTCATTGATTGAACAAGAAGGATGGGCAGGCTTCTTCATCTGAGCCAGTCGACCTTCCAGAGGAGTAGTCACACTTCACAGAATTCTTGTACCTTGCTAAGGTGATGCTAGAACATAGGTGATGGTGTAGCTCATTCTGCCTGCTGTCATGGGGAAGGCTTTGCAGAAGACGTAACATTTGATTAGGCCAGCAAGTTTGAATTCGAAGGAAGGAGAGAAGGATGGAAGAACGAATAGTTCTGCATAACAGGCCAGCTTGTACAGAGGCTTGGATCTATAAAAGTGTATGACAAAGGCAACTTGCCAGACTGATTTGCAGGGGGAAAAAGTGATTCGTAGAAGGAAGGGCAGTATTAGAGGATGAATCTGGAAAACTAAAGGTGAGGACTATCATGAAGGGCCTTGAATACTGTAAGAAACTGTCTCTTCCCCAACTTGGCCTGGAAATGGTATGGGATGAGTAGTTCAATATTCAGCATAGATCCGTATGGTCAGATAAACACTGTCAATATCCAAAAGATAGGGAATGCAATTAATATTGTCAGAGACACACTCTGTTTTATGGTTTTTATTTTGTTCTGTTTCACTGGTCGACGAGTGGCAACTGACATTTGGCTTCTTTTCAGGAAGCAGGTGAAGAATACTGGAGATAGTCTCACAGAGTTTGATTCTCCTGAGCTATGGAGGAGGCAGATCCTTCCCAGACTTCAGGGATTGTCAGTACCAGGAAATGTAGCCCAAAGTTTCTAGATCTTGCAGGCTTTCAAGAGATACTGTATATCTAAATTTTACATGAGACACTTCCATTTAAAAATGTCACCTCTCTTTTACACAATGCGTACAAACCATCATCGTCGTCATCATCAACATTCTTCTCCCCCTCTCCTTCATCCTCCTCCTCAGACTGAATTTGGTCCATGAGGCTACAGTTGGCTCTGTTGACCAACAGAATCCATATGGCAGCAATTGGTCTTCTCTAAGTGCTGTCCTCTCCCAACCTCCAGCCAACACTTGTGTTACTTTTCTCTTTCCTTCTCCTACATGAGTGTTTAAACTTTGGGTGGCTGCCACTCACAAAGGCTGGTGGCAATCAGCATAATCCTCATGTTTGCTCTCGGATGTGGGAAGGAGATGCGGTGTCTGACCTCAACAGAGGAACCACTCTAATCTAAGGAAGGGGAAAGAGAAGGCAGTCTCCAAGAACGGAGTGTCATCATGGAAGGTGGGGAAAGAAGATGGAAGGTGGGGTTTATTGTTTATTTGTTTTCTATTTGTTTTTTTTTTTATTTTTCTGGAAAGGGGGGTAAGATTGAACTATCAAAGCCTGGCTAAGATAAAAAAGTCTCCTGATGGAAGTCCCTAACATAGGGAAGAGTGACAGAACTAGCACCAAGGAAGTGACAGGAAAATCAAGAAATACTTAAAGAAGCCGAGGGCAACCAAAAAGGAGGATGTATTTGCTATTGTATTAAAGTTTGACTTTCAGAGCTTTAATTAAAATACATGTTCTCAATTAGGGGTCAACAAACCATGGTTTGTGAGCCAAACCTAGCCCATTACCCATTTTTACGACCCTCAAACTTAGAATGATTTTTATACTTTTTCAAGAAGGGAAAAAAAATCAAAGGAAGATCTCATGACAGGTGAAAATTATAGGAAATTCAAATTTCAGTGTTTGTTTCTGTACTGTAACTGCTTTCATGTGTCAGTTGTGGCTTTGAGTGGCTACAGCAGAGAGCTAAGGTCCTCAACACCTGAGCTATTTATCATCTGCCCATTTATAGAATCAAGTTTGCTATCCTGTCTGGGACGACCATAGCAAATATTGGTGCATGGCCCTTCACTTGATTTCTGTGTTTCTGAGGCCTACCTGTGTCTCCTCACCACTGTTTCCTCTGTTCTCTACTTTATTCTTTTATTCTACATTTTCAAAGTTCCTGCACAAAAACCCATGAGTTTAATACCACACTCTAGACGTTGGATAGCCATCATTTATCATGAGTCGTGCGCACTATCCAATGGTGAGGAGGAATGAGCAGAAGGCAGTGTCTGCCTTTTAGCAGAGGAAGCGGATTTAAGAAGAAAGAATTATTATCTAGTAATACTAGGTGCTTCCTATTTGGAAAAACAGAACCTGTGCTTGGAACAAGAGGTTTTGTTTAATGGTTGTCATTAAATTTTATGTTTTATTATTTCATGATGTTTTTGAGGTGGGTTTGGAACAAGGATATATTCAATTTGTACAGTTCCAAAAATATAACTACTGTGGATGATACATGACAGTAATATATGATATACAATCAGAGTCAGAGACAATGTGAATAGCAGTAGTTAGGACTGGAGGTGGTGAGGACAGGGAGACAAGAACACAAATATGCAGGCAGTAGAGGCCAACACAATGGACAGAGTTGAACTTCTTATTTGGCTTTGAGCTTCCTGGCAGTCAAAATGAAAAGGGTCACAAAACACTTAGCCCTTATCTTAAGAGAAAGGAGGAAATGGATACTCATAACTCAGGATCAGCAAAAACTTCTGTAACATGGAGTTCTTTAAAGGAAAAAAGAAAATGCCCTCGGCAAAGGGTAGAGTTATGTATCTATATGCCCCGTATATTATGGGTTTCTGATTTCTCTCTGAACTCATCAGGTTCTTTAGCCAAAACAATATATATAGTAATGAATACGATGATCCTTCGTATTTATGTAACTCTGCAGTTTCCACAACACTCCCAGAATTTTGCTCTTTGGAGCAGTCTTGGTGATGAGTAAGTGGATATTGTTACCTCTGTTGTAGTTTAGGAAACTAAGCATCTCAACGTGTAAGCTCCTGGCCTTAGCGATCAGATTATTTCCTGCCTCCTCCTCCAATGGTCTTTCCATTTTATAACACTGAAGAGACATAATCCAATCTGACCCAGCCCTTACCAAAGTAATGAATAGCTCTCCCATCCCAGGAAGCTGTCTCATGGAGATGCCTCTGTCCTCCCTGGTAACTTCTCAGAAGCGCGGTGTTGAAAGTCATAGTCAAAAGCTAAAGTTAGAAACAGTATCAGGCTGTTAAGTAAGAGGGGTCAACTTGCAGCTGTTACTGGAGCTTTCTGAATTGTAACAGTGTGGCTACTTTGATACACGAGAATCAATTACAGAGAAACCTTGTCAAGATGGCCAAAATTCAGCCTTAAATAATTGAATTCTCTGCCAAACGCTGTCCACTGTCGTTATCTAGAAATGTAATTATGCAGCTAAATCAAGCAACTAAAATTAGTGTAGTGTAAAAACACCTTGACTATCTAAAAGTGGAGGGATTGACATTTGGATTTAGAAAAAGCCAATAGTTGAATATGTTTTGTGGTGTCTGAAGCTCTCGGAGTTTCTACAAAATCTATATCCTGTGTCCTGCTTAGAGTTAGAGGTGGAATGTGGCAAGCGGATGTTCGGTTTGAAGGTGATTTCCAATGATCCCTGGACCTTCAGCATTAGCTGAGCGGACTTGCTTTGTCTGTTTTACATCCTTGCTCTCAAAATTGGGGAGCTCCTCCACCGGCCCACATGCCTTCCGGCGATGAGTGACGATTTGAATGTATCTGCACCTTTGATCTGAAGCCAGAGTTGTGTCCATACTGACTGCCAGGAAAACAGGAAACACGAGATATGAATGGCTGATGGCCTATAGTATTGTACACAGGATCTGATGGCGGGGACTTTGTCACACAACCCTATGAGGTAGGGTCTGTTATTACTCAGTTTTCCAGATGAGGAAACCAAGGCTCAGAGACTCTGACTGTGAGCAAACAATTCAACCAGTGTGAGCCCCCTTTCCTGTGTGCCTTGCCTGGAACTGACAATAAGTAGTTCAGGGAGTTGTGAGAATAAATGACATGACCCATGTAAAGGACTTAGTTCACTCTCTGTGCATAGCACTCTGCAAATGTTAGCTGGCATGATTATTGTATTATTTGCACAGACTGCCCCTTTAAAATTAAAACCAGAGAGAAAGAGAGAGAGAGAGAAGCACAAACTATCACCTTAGCTTCTTTTGATCAGTACCGCAGGCTGCCCACATTAACCTACTTGAGTTTTAAGTGGCAACTGATAATCGTATCAATTTACATTCTCAGTTTTTCTCGCTAAAAATCCCATGCAGACTCTGTCCCTTGCCTTTTGCCCCAATTCATTAGGAAGAGCCCAAATCCCATAGCCTGACTACCTCTCTCTCTGTCATTTGGTCTCTCTCTCACTCTCTCTGAGAACTAAATTAATGAAGAGTATTTGGTTAGTCATGTTAGGCAAGCCGTTCCCAAAATAGCACCTTCCATTTTGGTAGCTTCAACTCTGCAGCTGCTGTGTCTCTTCGTCGTCTGGGAAGAAAACTTTCACATTAAGAGTTGCTGATGCGGATTTTCTTTCTTTCCCCTCTCCGCGTTGATGAGTGCTTGGCTCCTGACAGAAGCGATTTGGCTCTCAGCTTTGTAGTTCGGAAGAAGTTGGGTCTATAGATTTTCCCCTAACTCTCCATTGATGTGTTGAGCTTCAGAGGGAATAATACCTTCACTTAAAGCATGTTGCCTTCTCAAGGAGTCCTCCTGCATCCCTATGGCGTGCCTATGATTGTTCCAGCAGCCCCCTACTTCCCCGGACTGATCCAGGTAATTCAAGGCCACTGCCAGCAAGCAACTTAACTCCAGAGTGCTCAGAGTAATAATTGGAATTTTTATGGTTGAGAAAGCAAACACTTTTAATACAGGAAAAAGCCCTCGTGTAGTCAGTGGGAAGACAGTAGGAAATCAAAAAGATGGATCACCCTAATCTGGCTATTGACATCTCTCATGGCTGAATAAATGGTGTAGTTGAGCTATATTTGCTTGTATTGATCTGGGTGCTGTTTAACATTCATGCCTTTGCTTCAGGAGGTTGACCACGGGGCAAAGGATTTGCTCTCCTTCCCAGCTTTCTGAGGGACTCAGTCTCCCAGAGCAGATCATGAGGCAAAGTAACTTATCATGAGGTGACTCGGTTAAGAGCTTTAACCCAGAAAATAGAAGGATCATGAAATATGCATTAATTCATATGTTTGCCTCCTCATGTGGATTGTCTATTTTCATCGGAGGCCCCCCCCGACCCCAACCTGGGTTGAGGGGTGGCATCGAGGCAAAAAGGAACACTCTGTTGATGGTTAATTTATGAAGTTCAGAGATTATTCTAGGAATCCCTTACCAGTGGTTTACACCTTAATGATGGCAAGAAAGTGGAGGATTGAAATGTGCGTTGGTCTTACTTTAAGGCTATTAATTCTGTGCAGGGAGAATCATCTACCAATACGATGCTTGGGACTTTTTTTTTTTTCCCTTACCATAAGTTTGTCTTTTTAAACAAGCGTTGGCTTCTGGGTGTGTGTCTGAAGTTTGTGGAAAGCTAACACTGAGTCAGTGACAGAGCCTGAACATCATGGGAAACCCAGATGGTTAAGTGGTTGTTGTTTGTTTGTTATTTGTTTGAGAACAGCCATCCCTTTGTAATAAATCTGTTACAATCGTGTTTCTACAGGAAAGGAAAGCTAAATGTCTTTTGTGTTCACTGTGCCCTTTCACCTTTATTCTTGCCCCCCCCCACTATATTTTAAAATTCTGCAATACCCTAGCTTGTTAATTGAAATTTCTGGGGGAGGGTTCTGGTCAAACACATTTTTTCCCCTTTTCCACATGGTGCTTGTGAACTGTAAGAACTTTGGTGATTTGAGACATGCAGGGGCGATTCTACATACTAACAAAACATTCTGTCATCCTAGATTTATGGCCATTGCTCAGTTTGGAAACTCCTATATGGTGTGTGAGAAGTAAGTGGACCGTCTGAAGAATGGTCCTTCACAACATGGAAATTGTTCCATCTTTCCTGGCATAAGCAGGCCCATGGGGTGCGCATGGAGTCTGAAGCAGGACTCCATGGCAAACTGGAACGCCTTTTGCTTCTATTGGAAACTTGGGGTGAAGGTCGACTGTTGGAGTTTTGTCAGACCCTCTGTCGCCCTGTCCGATAAATAATTACAAGCAAATCATGCCCTTCACTCTATGCTGATTGATGCTGAAATTGCTTTTGAAAGTTCTCATAAGTTCCTGTTATAGATTAAGTGCCGGTGTAGGAAAAATAGTGGCACCCACTGAAATGGGTGAATGTAATCAGGCTTAATGGACTTGAGAGCTTGTTGGGAATTAAATAACTATCGATTTGCTGGAATGTTGCTGTCATTACGAAATGCCACTCTGGACGTATTACCCCAGTGATAGATGAGGAGACGCACAGGGCAACTGAGAAATTGGGGAGGCCCTATTTCTTCCTCCTTTGAAGAGTGTTTGAGAAACATATCCAGTTATTTTTGGAAGGAACAAGTGATTTTACTTGCAAATCTCAGCCCTATCATACTTTGTTTTCCCAAGTGACACTTCTGGTAACTGGTTACCCATAAGTCAGGAGAGTAGTGCAGCGAGGAGCCTCTAGACCAGCTGCTGTGACATATTCATCTTCTTCCTCTCCCACTGCCCTGGAACACACTGAAACGCTATGGCTAGAGAGAGACTAGCTTCATTTCTGGTTTGCTGAGAGAGCCTGTGTTATTTACCCATTGGCATCAAGAAACTCAAATCACCCCACTGCAGTAACATTTGCAAGGGGAGGAAACGCAGCTCCAAGAGAGAAAAACTGTAACACGCGCGCGCGCACACACACACACACACACACACACACACACACACACGCTCACTCACCTTCCAGCTGAGGCTTCTGACACCAGCTGTCCTGTATCCCAGCAGGTTGTATCGGCTTGCTTACCAATTCCTTGACCTTGTATTTTCTTTACCAACTCTTCAAGAGTTGCCGGAGCTTTCCTGTAGGGGTGTAAGGTGCCACCCACACCTTAATAATGTCATCAGCAAGGCATTAAAGTGATCCAAAATAGTGTGTGTACTCCATCATCGGTAGTAAGTTCCCTGTGACTGGAGATATGCAAACAGAGCTGTAGTGGCCACTTGACAGAGCTGTTGGATCAGAGTTTGAGATTCCTCCCAAGGTCTTTCCAACCTCAAGAGCCAACAATTCTGTGGCAGAAGAACTTCCGTTTCATAATTCTTTCAAGTGCCACTTTTTTATTCATACTAGCATTGCCCTGTTTTAGTCCGCTCGGTTGAAGAAAAAATAAATAATTGACCAGGCATCATAACAGGCTTTAAGGAAGCATCATGTTGTCTGGCAAAAAAACCGAGAGTGGAGTTGTTTTCTACTAATTCCAGGGCTGTTACTCACCAGGGCCTTTTGTTTCCAGAAGTTACCACTGATCCCCACCCGCCATCCCTTAGGAAAGCCAGAATGACTACCATATTGGATCTCCTGAACCCATCATTTTATGTCTAAACTTGTTGAATATATAGCAAGGTGGATAGTTTCTCCTAGACATGTAAAGAATTCCAGAATGGCCATGCAGAATTGAGCTGAACAGTTTGGATAGTTTCATGGGTAGTGAGAAACAGAAGAGAAGAAGAAAAGAGTAATATTACCAAGTGCATTATATAAACATTACTTCTTTCCCTTGGTATGGATCTCAATCTCAGACTCTTTGGATAAAAAGAAACAATGTATGTTCCTATCGAACCTCTTTATTTACTTCTAAATGTTCAACAATACCTTGAATGATCGATGAGCTGTCTGATCTGAGAACAAAGAAAGCCTGACAAGTCAATTGTCAGTCAGTCTTGAATCCAGAAGTTACCGAGATGACTAATCCAAGCCATGGACTACAGCCGCACAATACCAAGCAACATAAGAAAACACTGGCTAATCACTAAGTGATTAGTCTGTTTGTTTAGCATTTAGGTCTAATGAGCCCTTGGCTCTAGGTTGCAAGTTCAGACTTGCACCCCTTGCTGTAGGTATCTGTCCAAAATGTGTGCCCTTTGATGATACGTGGCTGGATCATTCTCCATACTGGGGCAAGTAATTCCCATCACATCTAGGTATTACAGATAATGGATCTGTAAGACTATTTTCCTAGATGGAAGATGGTGTGATCAGAGCCCCGTCCATCTCCCCATGCATTTGTTAATTTAGTTATTCATTCACTGCTAACATATTCTATATTAGACACTGCTCTGCATGCCCAGAACACAAAAGTTGTAGTTATAGCCAGTGACCTGTAGGTTCACAGCCCATGGGAAGAGAACACTGGATCAACACAAAGCTGATACTGCAATGAAAGCATTAGAAAAGAATGACAGGGAACAGTTATTGAGTATTTGCCATGAGCCAGGTGTTGCACTAAATACATAGGCATATTTCCTCAATTTGTTCTTACAAAACCCTAACGTTGGGTACTGTTGGCGTACCATCCCTTATCTGTAATTTTAAATTCCAAAAAGCTCTGTAAATCAAGGTTTTTTGGGGGGGGAGTTTGGCACCAAAACTCATTTGAGAAGCAGACTTGACCTGAAATGATGGGTGGCTATTTATAGACTTTCTTTATCCCACTTAGTGTGAATATTCATATATTTTGCTACAGGGATATTTATGTGTTTGATTTCAGAGTGCTGTCCCAGACCCTGCTGAGGGTGTTAAATAATCAGTGTTTCCACTGAAATACCTTTCTGAAAAAGACAATTCCCCGCCCCTCCCATAAAAATTTGAATTTCAAAATACAGATGACCCCAAAGATCTCAGATAAGGAATCACAGTCCTGCATTATGATGCCCTTTTTGCATATGAAGAAACTGAAACTGACACTGACACTCGGGGAGAAATGTAACTTGTCCAAGGTCACAGGAATGTCAGTGACAATGCTGAGATTTAGATCAGGTCTGTTGGGCCAGAGCCTTCCCTCTTCACCAATCTACTGTTGCGATGCATCCATGGCAATGCATTTGAAAATACAGGAGAGGGAGTAGGTGGATGTCTCTTAGAGTAGGGAAGTGGGTGGTTAAATGGGAAAGGTGGCATTTGAGTTGAGCTGTAGAGCACCAGCAGGCATTCATAGGGTAAGCTAAGGAGAATGCTCTTCCTAATAGAGCAGAGCACCTGGGTGAATTCATGGTGTTGGGGTGACACATCGAGATAGAGCTTCAGTATCTTCCACAACCGAATGGCACTGTGGAATTTGACATTGTTTAAACATAGGACTCAAGAGTCCAAAGACATAGGTCAAAAGGCGCTGGGAGGAATCTCAGAAATTAAATTTCTGAGTGCTCGACACAGAAATGGGCTCCGAAATACTCTTCTGTGAATCCAGCAGGTGAGTGTCCACTTTGCTTGATTTGAGTCCTGAGCACTCTTTGCCATCTTTTCTCTCTGAGACTGTAAGCTCTCTGGAGGCCGAATGTTTTCTAACTTAAAACTTCACAGAGTAGGCAGTGGCAGAGAAACGCTGATTAGTGCCTGTCTGATGGGGATAGCAATGGAATGAGCAAACCCTGTACTCTGGATTTCAAAGCAGAAATCAGCATCATTGAATTTGGCGATGCAGTTTATGACAGATCTGCATATACATTTGTAGCAATGCCAGGAATTATCAAAGCTCTGGTTTTGACAGTGGACCAAGACTAACCATCCCCACAGAAAGATAGAGGAACATAGAAGGAACTTCTATGGTCATGTGGATACATTTCTGGGTGGACTTAAAAGACATAAACTTGTTTTCATCTGTGGCGAGCAGAGCCATTTTCAGATCCTCCTATTGCTGCCCTGCAATGTTATCTACATGTTTGGAGTATCTGCTGATCGGGAAAGAAATCACATATAAATGCTAGTGGTGTCATTTACTTTGGGGTCGCTCCGTCTTAGTCACTAAGTGACTTTTCTGTACTGCCAAAGAGGCCCATGTCAACAGCAGACTAAATTAAAGAGTCAGGGAGGTGGCAAGGAGAATTTGGAGTCAAACAGGTCCGGGTTGATATATTGGCTCTGGCATTTACTAAGCGTGTGGCCTTGGGCTTGTCAATTAACCTCTCCAAGGCTGTTTGCTCAGCTACAAAATGAAAGCAGGAATACCTGTCTTGCAAGGTGGTTGTGAGCTTTAAATGTGATTCATCTCCTCATTCAGCAATTATTTATTGAGCACCTACTGTATGTCAGGCTATGAAGTAGGAAAGGGTGATGAAGCAGAATAGAAAACACACAAGACCGTTTTCAACATAAAGCTTACCTCCTAATACATAGAAAAAGTATATATATATATATATATATATACTTATCAGGGTAGATGTTTATTCTGCGTTGTTCGAGAGAAAGAGAAAGTGAGAAAGAGAGGCATGATGAGTGTTTAGTCAGGACTCTTTTATTTGTAAGCAACAAAAATCTAATTGGAGGGCACCTGGGTGGCTCAGTCGGTTAAGCGACTGCCTTCGGCTCAGGTCATGATCCTGGAGTCCCGGGATCGAGTCCCGCATCGGGCTCCCCGCTCGGCGGGGAGTCTGCTTCTCCCTCCAACCCTCCACCCTCTCATGTGCTCTCTCTGTCTCTCATTCTCGCTCTCTCAAATAAATACATAAAAAAAAAAATCTAATTGGAGAAAACATCTAGCTTCAGGTGCAGTTGAATTCAGAGGCTCCAACAACCCAAGTCATGTCTCTCCCCGACCCCACAGTGGTTGTCTTTTCCTGATCTTCACAAGCACACCCCATCTAAGTGGAGGCAAAAATGGTCCCCAGGCAACTCTGGACTTACATCCTAACCCAGCTTTGCAAGTCTCTTTCCCACTGTTCTTGCAAAAATTCCACAGAGCAGTCTCCTTGGCTTATCTTGTGAACCACGCCCACCCCCAAAGCAATCATCTTGACTCACCGCTCGCTTTGGAGCTGGAGGCTGTAGTCCTCCCAGACTGAGCTGTAACGGGCTGTGAATAGGGGAATAAAATGAGTCCTGTTCTCAAAATAGGGTGCTGGACAGGCAAATACCAGGTCCTCATGATCAGCAATATTAGCTGAAGCTATTACAGACATCCAGGCATGTTTTTTCTCCCCTGAACCCTGCATACACCCTCTCCAGGGAAGGAAGTACGGGATTCTGATCTTAATTACCTCTTTGCCTGATGCCAGTGATCACACTTACCAGGCACTTAACTGTCATCTAGTGCACCTTGCTTCTCCATTAATGATCTGATGGTATCAAAGTAGGGTATGGCAATTTTACTCAATGTTTTCCCACCTAAATTATTTACAGTAGTTTTCTCCCAGTACCGTATGGTATGTTTAGAGCATTCCCACTATTTTCCAGGTGAGGACACCAAGCATGATCTAGGGAAGTAAAGACAGTCTGATAAGGACATTCAGTAACACCACAACCAAAACAAGATTGGGCTTCTCATGCAACAATATCATTTCTCTTATATTAGCGATACATACATGAATAAATATATAAAGAAAGAAAAACCAAAATCTTCTAGTTAAGTTTGAAATAATGCGGACCATCCGTCATTCCAAAGCACTTCGGAGATGCTAGCGACTTGCGCCGTTCTGTTTTATAGAAATGCACTTTTTTTTTTAAATTAAAAGATTAACGGGACACTGTCAATCTCTTCTGATTAATATCAGTCCTATAAAAAGGATGTGTTTCTGCAGCAACCATCTGTCATTTTGATCATTTTAAAGGCATGCTATATCAGCAAGTCTGCTTTTTATAAGATGTTGGCATGGGACAAGCAGAGCTGGAGAGACTTGTGGATTTCACACTCCACTTTGCTGCTTTGGTGTTCAGCAATCTGAGCCTTTGCTGGTGGAGCAGAGCCCCCTCCCTGTCTTTTAAAGGTTGTTTTGGGTAAGTGTTTTCCCCAGCTGATTTATGACAGAGATACTCACCTCTATTTATGTTTCTCTCACGTCTAAAGATAGTCCTGTCACATATGCATCCCACCAGCATGCAAGCACCCAATGCTTCCACTGGATTAACTACTGAACCTTAAGAGGTGTCCAGAAACACTGAATTCAGTACTCCACAGGTCTTTTCCTCTGGGCAACTGGGACCATTGTCTTCTGCAATGCCTAGTTCCTAGCTTGAGCTCCTTGGGTTGTAAAAGGCAGAGGCAGAGGTACTGTGACATTTATTTATTCATTATAATAATTATTTGTGGGTCGTGGGTTCCACGTTGGGTTCTCTTCTAAGCTCTGGAGACATTGAGATGACTAAGACCCAGTCTCTGTCCTCGGAGATAGCCTGCATGGCCACACCATTGGCAGGAGAGTCAGAAGTTAAACACAACTGCTTGAAGGTAGAACTCTGTAGAATCTCAGCCCCACCACCCTACCCAATATGGGGTCCTTACCACTGCCAGTAGCTTAGGCAGTCGAGATGAATTTTTCTACAGTTGCAGGAAGATGGCTCCCTATAGATAGTTTCTCCATCTTTCCCGAATGACAGTGTTTCTGGAGACAAAGTGTAGGGTTTTTTTTGTTTGCTTGTTTTGTTTTTTTTCTGAGGAAGAAGGATGACAGCAAGAACTGTGCCTCTGAAGCAGTAGCCAGTTCTGTCTTGTCCTACCTTATATCTGGCTCAGAGTAATGCAGTGAGTTCAGCATATCATGCTGGGGGAAGAGGGTGGCCTCCTCAGCTGCTGCTTTTCCTTCTGTTCTCTAACCTGCACTGGCTCTTAGAGGTGGGGAGAATTTGGAGGGGGCAGTGAGCTTGTGCTTTCCAGGGTGTTCTCACCGAGTGTTCTCTGAGGAGCTATTTCTTCTCATTTCATGAGGCAGCACAGTTAAGGAATGAGATCAGAGAGTTTAGAGTGTAGGATTTAGACCAGGGGAACCTGCATCTGGCCACAACCTTCTCCTGGTGACTTTGGGCAAGTTGCTTGACCTCTCTGAGCCTCCACTTGCTCATCTATAAAACAGTAGTGATATGCCGTACTTTCTACCTCCCAAAGTCAATGTCAGGAATAAAAGAGTGCAAAATAACCACACCCAAGGCCTTTGCAGTACAAGCACGATGCTATTCAGGCAGCGTGACATCATGCCAAGGTCTAGGCATGCCCCACTAGACCAATCTGAGTAGGCATCTTGGCCCCTGTGTGATATGGGGCTTCACCTCTCTGAGCTCCCATTGTCTCCACTTGACAGTGGGGGACGGTCTCACTCACTTCAGGTGGGAGCCCTGAAGATTTGGTGAGATGATGTTTGCGGCACATGGAGGACAGCGCCAGCTCACCGTAGGCACTCTGTAACGGACGGCCAGCATTGCTGCCCCGTCGTGGTTCTTCTCACCGTTTCCTGGTTTGCTGCACATTCTTTTTCATATGAAGATGCTCTAGGTTTGGGGGTGAGTGGGCACATTGTAGCTGTCTGTTCTCCCCCTCTCCGTGGAGATTCTCAGTAACCAGGGACATGCCTTTTGGTCCAGCTGGACAGAGTAGGGCGCCATTGAGGAATGCTGTGGAGGAGAGAGAAAGAGATACATTTTTCACCCTGGGATTTGACATGCGTAGCCCATGGCCTTGGGTTGTATCAGGCTCACCACCCCTTGCCGTCCCCTAAGTCAATGGACCCGGAGAGCTGGGGCTGCTGGTCACACACAAAGCAGGATGTACGGGTCTCACTCATACTGAGCCCTTGCCCAGATCTTTGTCCACTGGCTCCCATAGGACTTCTGGGGCTGAAACTGGAGTTGGCTGACAGGAGTGGACTTTGAAGGGGGGAAAGAGAGGCCCACCCCCGCCCCTACGTGTGGCCATAGCCTTCTGGGGACAAACTCTTTGGGACCACCCACACCCCTGTTCCCATGTAACTCTCAGCACACTGTGGGCGCTTAATAAATGTTAAATAATAAGAATAGCTCCCATCTGTCAGCTCCTGGTGGCAGGGAGGAGTGTGAGTGCAAGACTGCTGACTGGCACTGGGGAGCTAGTCTGTTGTGGGGAGCCTTCAGGAAAAACACAGCTCTGAGTCACATCGAGGACCTCTTCCATCTATGTGCTCTCCAGTCCCGCTGCTGATCAGAGTGCGGGCAAGTTCATCACCAATGTACTGTCTGCCCTGGACCCCAGATCACCTGCATCAGAAGGGCAGGGCCCAGGGCACCGTGTGCTTTACCAGCCATCCCGGGTTTCCCATGAGCCGCTGGATTTGGGAACTGATGTTGCCCAACGGTGCAGGGGCTTTGTTGAGGTTTAAAAGGGGCGAAGGACCTGCCCTCTGAACAGACGGTGTCATAAATTCATACTTCCGTCAATTTCTTGGAAGAAAATGCCTACTGGGCTTTTTGCATTTAGTTATAATAAAAACAACAGCAGCTGCTTGTTTTCAGGCATTTACAAGGTACCAGGAGGTGTGCAAGGCACTTCACCTACGGTATCTAAGTGAAGTGTTGTATTTGGGGGGAGGAAGAAGCATGCTAACAGGATGATGTAGGGGTGTGAGCTCTGGAGTGGATACCTGGCTCGTCTCCTGCCTCCACCTCTGTGACCTTGGGCATCACTTACTACCTTTGTGACCTGGGGCACAGTTGTCCCCCTCTCTCAGCAGCATTTACTTTGTTGGGTGGTAGTTTACCAAAGCTTGTAAAGTTCACAGCACAGTGCCTGGCTTGTGGAAAGTACTCAGTAAACATATTAGCAATTTATTTCCAAGTGCAACTGCAACACTACCGTAAAGAACACCAGAACTACTATATAATAGAGACAATATTGAGTGTTTGCAAATACATGTATATATTGGATATTGGCTAAGAGTGTGAGCTCTCAAGCCAGACTGCTGGGTTAGAATCTCAGCTTTGCCTTCTTAGGAAGTTCCTAAATTGCTCTTTACTGCAGAGTTCTCATCTGTAAAATGAACATATTAAAAGCACCTAAATCCGTGCTTTAGTATCCTCCTCCATTGCATGGGGACCATTACCAGGGCTGCTTTTGAGGATCACATGAGTTAATATTTGTAAGGTACTTATAATGGTACTTGGCATATAGTAAGGCTCAATAAGAATAGAAATAATAAGGGGCGCCTGGGTGACTCAGTCCGTTAAGCATCTGACTCTTGATTTTGGCTCAGGTCATGATCTCAGAGTAGTGAGATTGAACGCTGCATCTGCTCAGGATTCTCCCCCACACCCTCAAACTCACGCTCCCATGAGCGCGCACTCTCTCAAAATAGATAAATAAATAAAAGCTTTTTTGTAAAGATTTTATTTATTTATTTGAAAGAGAGAGAGCCCATGAGCAGGGGGGGGAGGGGCAGAGGGAGAAGCAGACTCCCGGCTGAGCAGGGAGCCCGCGCTTCAGGCTCAACCCCAGGACCCTGGGATCAGGGCCCAAGCCGAAGGCAGATGCTTAACGGACTGAGGCACCCAGGTGCCCCTAAATAAAAGCTTTAAAAAAAGAATAGAAATACTAATAAACTAAGGATTAAATAATATTACATGATATATATTATGTATATATAAGAACATGTATTACATATAATAAACATATATGTGATTATCAGATATAATTACATGTTTTGTAATTATAATATACTATTATGTATAATTATATGATACATAAAATAAAACATGATAATTATATGTAATGTTATATATCATTATATAATTATGTATAACAATTATTATATTACATAATATATAATTGCATAATATATATGATTATATACTATGTAATATAGTTGAATAGTAGTAATATTTTTATAATTACTATATTATAATTACATGCTAATAATTACATTGCTGTTATTTCTACCATCGCTACAGCTTCTGGTCACTACATCGTATTTTCCATAGGGTATTTCTACTGCTCCAGACCATCCTGGAGAGACTTATTTTCAAGGAAATCGAGGCCCAGCAGGGTAAAAATAACCTGCCCAGGCTCTCAGGGCTTGGAAATGGCAGACTGCGGGCATGCTCCCAAGGACCGTGCTGTGCTTTGGTGCCTCCGCTCATCCTCCGCAGGGGAACAGCCTTGTCTCTTCCCCGTACAACCTATTCTGAGTGGAAGGCTAACAGGGTTTTGTGCCGCTGTCATTTCTGATCAGCTTTCCTCCCTCTGTCTTGCAGTCTTCTGTCAGGAGGTCTTGTTCCCCCGTGGAAGCCCGATTCCTCCGGGAGATCAAAACGGGCGGTGGGGCGGTGACAAATGGCAAGGAGGGGACTGCTGAGACATGGTCCTTGTGGCTTTGTTTACAAGACCTTCTCTTTGGTTATCAATGTCTAAACCTCCTGGAAATGCACTTTCTGTTTTCCCTTTAAACACAAATCAAGCAACGTTACCAACACACATTCTCTGTCAAACATGTCAGTTACTCCAGGGGCCGCGGACAGCTTGCAAGCGATGTCTTCTATTGTTACTGTGGTGGTGTGTTATTTCTCCCTTCAACAGCTCTGCATTTGTTCTGCTGAGAGGTGTAAACACGGAGGTGCCTGCTATCTGGGAGGTTTTGACAGAAAATGTGAAATTGACGTGGACCGTCCAATGACCCTCTTAATAAGGCAGCTCCCGCGGCCTCATTGAGACTGGCTGTGTGGACAGCCCTGTATTTGCCTGGAGCCTTTTCCCAGAATTTGGGTGGGGGCTTAAGGACTCTAATGAGCTAGGGCTTGTTTCACACCTGGCGTTTTGGCAGGTGGTTCCCATTGTGACTTAGCTGAGGGACTTGGTGCTGCCTGCCAGAGGGCCTTAAGATTTGTGTGGAGGGCCGAGCAGATGTTGGATGCGCTCACCCATCATACAGAACGCCAGTCATCAGCCACTGACTCCTGTCCCTGGCTGCGATGTAAGGGACCAGAGCTCCCACTTGCTGCATGGTGATGGGGTAGCCTGGGGATGGATAAAAAGCCTTCCATTGCTGAGGGTAATGCAGACCATATGGAATTCTTATCTGTTCAAACAGTTGTGGGGTTTGGATGCGCAATGCTGTCTGCATACGTATTTTCTCTAGTGTTTGGTTCTAGCTAGTCAGAGTTTCACTAAGGAACACTTTGTAGAGTTCCCTCCCGGGGATGGGCAAGGCATGTGTCTGTTGAGATCTCTGTTTCCTGGCTTTCCAGCTTTTCCTCACGTGCTAGCATTAGTTCTAAACACCCAATCACAATCAAGCCCCCTACCCTCCCTGGTGAGGGGAATGTTCCTCTGCCATCTTTCTTTACTCTGTAGGGGTCTTGTTGCTGACACATCATGGTATATTTCAGTGTCCCATGTGGCGCTTCTGCCTGTTTCATTCATGCCTTTGTGTTCAGATCTGCTCTGATACCAGAGATAAGTTAAATTAAGAACTGTTTGGCTTTCTAGGGGTTGAAAGATGACAGGTAATGGTAATTTTGAATCTCAAGAAACCGAAGATGATTTTTGAATGTGAGTGTTTTTGTTAAGATCCCTCTGGTTGAGAAACAGAATCCAGTCCTGCCTAGTTTAGCAAAAATATGGTGGGGGAGGTGTTTGCAATTTTATGTGTTTTGAGGTGTAATGCATAAGCCATTGAATGCGCAGAAACTCTTAGATTCAAAAGAGGAAAACAAAAGAAAAACAATCCAGGGCAAGTACAGGAGGTAGGGTAGGCCTAAGGACCTCGCCAGGCAGAATTTGTGGACATTCTTTTCAGGTGAGTGGTTCTCAGCCAGGGGTGATTTTGCCCTGTAAGGATACTTTTAGTTGTCATAATCAGAGGGTGGTTGCCGTTGGCACTCTGCAATGCATAGGGCAACCAGAATTATTCAGAATTCTCCAGAATTATCTGGCTCAAAGTGTCAATCTTGCCAAGGTTCAGAAACCACAGTGACTCAGCGACAAAGACCACTAGCCATTGTGTCTCCATTCAGGTTCCAAATTCCCAGGAAAGAATATGTTGGATCCAGCCTGGGGTACCTTTCAACTTTGAATTAGTGACCTGCGTCCCAGACCCCCATGTACTTGGAGCCCATTTGGAATATTGTTGAACAGTCCTGGGAAAGAGGTCGGGTGAGGATTGCCCTTGAGCCAGAACCCATCCCAAGAGACGAGTCTTAAGATGGTTTATTGATGGCCTTTGGTGGACCTCAGCTGTGGCCAAAGTCCAGCCCAGCTAGTGCATTTCACACAGAGCTGTCCACCTGCAGGAAGGTTTCACACCTTGTGCTGCTCTCAGCAAGCAGCCAATTTGTTTGGTCTGTGATTTAAGCTTATGGATTCCTTCTTGGGCTCCTTTCCAACAGAAAATTCATTGAAAATAATTGTTGCCCATTTTTCTAATTATAAAATTAATGGAAGATAAATGCAAAATAAATTTTGGTGATCAGAAGAGCACAAACGAATACACACACATGCACACATACACACACAAACACACAAACTATAATCCACCACCTAGAAATAACCACTTCAAACCACTGTATACATCTCTCATCTTTTTCTGTCACATATATTTTCTTTCACAAGAGTTCCCATACTCTCTTCCTACACATAAACATTTATGTCACTTGCAGCCAGCTTTGTTTTTAAATAAAAACTTTTAAAAATAGAATCAGTTATTTTTTCAACTAATAAATATCCTTTCTGTTTGGAACACTAATAGTAAGGTGATAGCTTACAACAAAACATGTAGCTAATATCTTAAGGAGATGGAACATTAGAAAATTATAGCATTTAAGTCAGATGGAACGGGGAAGATGGGGATGAAGGGGAGGAACCAACCATGTATCCCCAGGGATTAGAGGATTAACAGAAGAGAGAGGCAGAGGTTGGCTGGCTCCAACCAACCAGGTGGGTGGCTTCTGCTCTCAGCTTTCTCCTAAGTTCCATGAAGTGGGGGCTCCAAAAGATATGCTTCCCTGTAAGGAAAAGAGAAACTCGTTCCGTCCATCCATCATGGAGGCATGAGTGCACGTATGACTCATGGAACACACAACTATCCTTTAGAGATCTGACCAAAGTTCCTGCCCATTTTAGGACTAAAAACCAAACTGCTCAAGAGATCAAGCTATCTTCTGGACAGCCTTCTCTCAGAAGCCGAGACTGGGAGACAGACCAGACTTGCCTTGTCAGCTCTCATCACTCCTGCCTGAGTATTTCTCTTGCAAACCAAATGCACGTCTAGGGCCCAAGATCAGTTTTCAATTTAAATGACTTCACTTTCTCTCTTAAAAACTAAATCCTTCTCCTAATTCCCTTAAGTCCTAAAAGTATAACATTTTCCCTTTATAGATTGGAAAAGAAGTCCCGGAATGGGCTTGCCCACAGCATTGGGATGAGGTGAGCCAGGCAGCCCTTGCCAGAGTGTGCGCAGAAAATGTAAAAGACCTTTTTTTTCAATCAGTAGCTTACTGGTTATTGTGCTTTTCTTTCCATCTTTATATCTGACCCTCACAGTCAAAATGAGAGTGATGACAGGCCATGTGCATTGTGGAGGCCAAGGAGGGGGCTTAGTTTGGGAATTCAGACGTCTCTAGATTGGTTTCCTTATGTATTCATTAATTTAGTAAATATTTATTGAGCGTTCAATATATGCTGGGCAACAGGTTTGCAGGGGTGAATAAGACCACTCAGATTTACTGGAGGAAAACAGGCAATAAGCAGAACATCTGATGGCATTATGTACTATGAAGAAAACAGAATAGATTACATGATTGTCACTGAGAGGGTTATTTTGCATGGTTGAAGGAAGGAAGGTGCGAAGTTGAGCTCAGATCTGATTGACAAGTAGGAGCCAGCTGTGTAATGTCCTGGTGTAGAGAAGAGAGTTCAGGCAGAGGGGACACATGGAAGCCCTAAAGGCACATTTGGGACTAACAAGGATGGTCAGTATGATGGGGACATGGTGGATGACGGGGGAAGAGGTAGGACATGAAGTCATATGTCTGGTCAGCAACCAGATCACCTTCAGTCTTCTAGGGCTTTGCAGGGAGTTTAAATTTTGGTCCAAGACAGATGGGAAAACCATTGGAAAGCTTCAAGTAGAGGAACACCATGACCTGATTTTACATTTTTAAAAGATTCCTCCTGAAGCTAGATGGAAGATGGACTAGTGGTCTTTAGTGGGACAAGATGGGAAACAGGGAGGAGGGCTTAGTGTGCATTCAGTGGAAATTGCCAACACCAAGGTATCCATGGTTGGCTAATAAATATCCGTTCCTTATGCCACCATTTCTTGAATCTTTATTGACTAGAGAATTTTGCTCAGAAAGGAGGGACAGTTTCTGGGGGGCAGGTTGGAGCAGAAAATCACAATGATTATGGAAAGAGAGCGAGAGGAGACTGGGAATCATAGAAGTGTGTCTGTGTCTGAGGGTCTGGTAACTTTTGTAACTTCAGGGGAGTACAGCATGTGTGTTTAATTGTTAATGACCCAAAAATGTGTCCAAGGGCTACAAGCAAACCTGCTTGAGCATGGGGGATCAGTCTTGGGTGCTTTATGAAGTCTAGCCGTACCAAAGCTGTGAACAACATCTGGTGAGCCATGTGCTCGTGGACTGGATTTTCCATCACAGGACAGTTCTGTCTTAGGGCTGGCTGATTTTCCTTTTATTTTATTTTAGCAGAAGTAGGGAAGGCCCCTGGGGGCTAGATATCTCACTTTTGTCATTTGTGACAACAGGAACAACCTGGGAGTTTGGATTCAGACAGAACTGGATTTCAGAATCAGGCTTACCTCCTATTCAATTTGATCTTGAATAGAAAATTTTACCTCTCTGAGCCTCAGTTTACTCATGTGTACAATAGAAGGAAAGGTTTGTGTGTTCAAGAACAACAGAAAAGATTATTATGCATGACTGGTTGATTTATTCCTTGGGTAATTCTTCAGACATTTATTGAACACCTACTGTATGCAAGATGCAATGCTAGACATTAATGGCACGATGCGCAAGGAGTCAGATATGATCCCTTCCTTAGTGGTATTTATGATCTTGTGGGAGAAAGACAAAACCAAGAACAGAGCAGCTACAACAACACAGTGAGTTGATGAATTATCATTTTAGTAAGTGCCATGAAGGCAATCACGTAGGAAGGAAGAAAGAGTTACTCATGTTAAGGACGATCCTGATGCTCTGCCCTTGAGCTCCTATCCTACACTGTCTTGAGATCCTTCTTCCCTCCACTCCTCTCCTCTGAGCTTCCTGGGTTTGTCTTGGAGACACCTGACACGGTACTCGTCCACGCCTGAAATACACATGTCCACAGAGAGCAGCTGATTTACTGTGGGGCAGGGGAATGTGCTTCTCCAGAGTTTAGAAGCCACCTGTTTCTGGGAGTGCCATGGAAACACATTCCGCCACTTGATCCGAAGGCCCAGGCAGAGAATTTTCAGCTGTCAGCAGCTGTGTTTCCTAACTGCTGCTGAGAAGTTTCCAACCCCAGGGAAAATTCCATCGTGACCCTCACCGGTGACTTTGAAGCCACTCTCTGGAGCTGATAAAGAAAGAGGGACTCCCGTGGAATGATTCGTGGGCATGGATTCTTAATTGCAGTCCCTGGAAATTTCCCCTAGAAGTATATGTCAAACTGTGAGCATATGGTCTGGCAGTGGAAGGGTTTCTAACTTCCAGTTGATTGTCAACACACCCCATGCAGAAACGTACTTAAGAATCTCTGCTCCAGAAACATCCATGGCTTGGTGGCTTCTGGGTGGAGAAAGCCTTTCAGCGGAGGTTAACTGGACACTGCAGTACAGTGTAACCTAAATCTTTGTACATGTCCCCAAACAGGGCATAAGGGGCTGGCCCTATCCCCCACTCTGGGCCAGGTGACCAAGTAAGAAGACACTGAACGTTCCATATCTTGCTCTCGGAAGTTGCATCACCCCATCCCAGATGCGGTGGTGTGCCACCCTGGGATTGGCTACCCCTCCCTTTCATAAGTTGCTGTCAGCTAGAGAATAGCAAAGCTCACAGGGATCCATAGGCACTAAATTTGCTTCAGGCTCCCATCTCTGCTGTTTGGTGAGCCCTGTTCTCCAGGGCCCTTTGTGTCCAAATCCCAAAGACAAGTAAGGTGGAATAGAATAATAAAGAAAGCCAGAAGTTGTGGCCCTTCCCCCAGGAAAAGTGAGAGTGACTCCACCTGCACACTGGCCGAGTGATACTTTTTAAATTTTCCATGCAATTCCAGAAAGATCGTGGTGCAGGAGTTCTGAAGACTTCACTCTTGTTCCAGACCTGTACCTGGATGTCTGTGCATCAGTGAGCAAATCTCTGGCTTCTCTGTTGCTCATTTGTGTGCATGGAGTGAAAGCTAAATAGATGAAAGCAGAAGTTTTCAAATATACACACCCATCTGTGCACATCCATGCACACATGTACAAACACACAAAATCACACATACATGCATACACATGGACATGCATGCACGCTCGCACACACACACATACACACACACACACACACACACTGCTTTTGCAGGTGACTTCAGGTTTCAGGTCTATGCGTGGACCCCATAAGGGGAACCCAAATCTTTATCTTTAGCCACAGTGTCCTAAACTTCAGACCTTCAACTGCTTTGTAGAGCAAGCACTACTGTATATTTAACACCATGATTTAAATTGATTCAGTTTTTATAAGTAGTATATATTAATTTACAAAAGGAAACGTCGCATCTCTAATTTAAGCAAACCTCCCCACCACAAGGCATCAATAAATAGTATCTACTAAAAAAACACTGATCACATCAACTACAATGGCAGTAATAAAAAGACGGAGTATAGCAAATGCTGGTGAGGATGTGCAGAAACCAGGACGCGCTTACATTGCTGATGGGAATATAAAATTTTGCAGCTACTTCGGAAAACAGTTTAGTAATGACTCAAAAACTTACATACAGAGTTACCATATGACTTAGCAATTCCACACCTAGGTGCAAACCCAAGAGAACTGAAGATAACACACCCCTACACAAACACTTGGGCGCAAGTGTTCATAGCAGCATTGCTCCCGAAAGCCAAATGATGACAAGAACCTAAATGCCTATTGACTAATGAAAGGATAAACAAAAAGTGATACATCATACACTGGGAAGTCATTCGGCCATGAAAGGGAACAAAGTACTAATACATGCTGTAGCACGGATGGCCTGTGAAAATGTTATGCAAAATGACAGAAGCCAGGCACAGAAGACCACATATTATACGATTCCAATTATACGGAGTGCCCAGAATAAGCAAATCTATAGACAGAAAGCAGAGTCGTGGTTGCTAGAAGCTGTGGGAGGAGGAGTGGGGAGTGACTGCTCATGGGTACGGGCTTTCTTTTAGGGGCAATGAACATGTTCTGGAATTAAATAGTGGCAGTAGTTGCAAAACTCTGTGACTGTCTTAGAAAACACTGAATTGTACACTTTAAAGGATGAATTTTATGGTATGTGTTGTAGCTCGATGGAAAAAAAAAATGCACTGAAGACAAAGCAATGTTACCAAATACTCCATTACTTGTGTTTGCTGGCGGTGTTTACTTGTCTGAGGCCTGTTCTCTCATAGGAAGATAAGGGAGGTTTGAAAGTGTCCCAGAGATGGCGTGAAAGGCAGGGTAGCACCAACTGAGAATCTCGTCAAGCAATCGGAAGAACTGAATGAGGCTTGAAAAGGGACCTACATGGTAAAACCTTCTAAACTCACCTCTCCTACTGCAAGTGAGGTGAAATGCTTAGGGTTTCCTAATATTTTAAGTACTGTCACTTGTGCCCATCTTCAGTACTGGGACTATCAGGAGAGAGGGAGGTTGCTTCCCCTGCGGAGAGTGAAATTCTCTAGAAATGTGCTGTACATTATAGCCCCGTGTAAGTATTGCAGTGTAAGTTAAGGTAAACTACTGACATTTCCAGTGCTTGGTAGACACCTGTGGTTTGTCTTTACCTTGTTGAACAGCATAATAGAGAACGTTTCTTCCATTGCTCAACATTCTGTGGGGCAGCACTACTCTATAAGATCAAATTAATTAAGTTGCCATGTTATGACCTCTTTTCTCTCCTTTCCCTTCCCCTCATCTGAGCAGATTTGAATGCTGAAACATGAGAACAACATAATGATAATAAAATTAATAGTTAATATTTGCACTTGCTCTGTGCTGGGTGGTGTGCTAAGCATTTAACAGGCATTATCTCAGTTAATCCTCACAAAAATTCAAACGAGCAGGTCATGCAATTATCCCAGCTTCATAGAGGAGAAACCAAGAGGCAGAGAAGTTAGGTCGCGTGATCATTTTCACAGAGTGGGCGAACGGGGAAGCCTGGGATTTGAATCCAAGACAGTCGACTTTGTCTTCTCTATCCCTCAGTCTCCCTCTGACAGAGGCACAAATCCCATCCCTGGCCCCAGCCTGGGTTCTGCTAAGATCCTGAAACGCTCTTTCTTTTACTTTTAAAACTCTAATGTAATGGTTATATTTTCCCCAAAACAATTTCAAGAAATAAATGCGAACGCAGAGTAAAGCACGTGAGTCTGTCTACCACACCCCCCCCCGCCTCTCCCCCCTCCCCTACAAAGAGGTAATGCATGGTAACAGATTGGGGTGGTAGTCTGAAAATCCCCCATCCACCTCCCGTGTCATTACGTGCATGTACACATATACAGGGACACAGCGCACGTGTTTGAAGTCAATGGGATCACATCCACCCGCATTGTTTTGGTGCTTTTATATATCTAACAACATGTATTTGGCCACCTTCTCTTGTCATTACATAGAAGTCTGCCCTAGTATTCTGAACAGACTGCACAAAATTCCATATATGGTCATACCACAATTTATTTAGGCATCTTGCCTTTTATATCCATTTTGGTAGCTTCTGGTTTTCTTTTTTTTTTTTTTTTTCCCCACAGTGATGCTGCCAACGAATGCCCTTGCACATCTGTGTTTGTGCACACATATGAAAATAAGTTGAGGGCAGAATCCTAGAATTGAGTTTGCTGGTTCCCCGGGTATGCACATTTTGTATTCTAATAGGTACTGCCAAATGCCCTCCAGAAAATGGCTTTGCCAATTGTTATTCCCTCAAAGACAGTATGATAGACCAGTTTCCTTGCTCCCATGCCAAAAGTGGACATCATCAATCTTTTAAATTTTTGCCAATCTGTTGGGTGATAATTTCTTTTCCTTTCAACCTTCAGGGTCATTTACACCTCCCTCCACCTGCTCTGCCCAGGCTTCTAGCTGCTGACAGCCAAAGACATTTTGCTAGAGGCAAAATGAGGTCAAGGCCAAAAAGCATATTTCCTTTCAGTAGGAGGGGTGTTTACTTGGGTAAATATGGTATATGCAAAATGCCTCATTGGTTTGAAAGGTGAAGAAGCGAGGTCCAAGAAGCACCCTCCAAGGCTGTGTGTCTCAACCCTGGTGCTCCAACATATTGATTGATGCGTTATCGGTTATTATAGGGAATATGTTCATCTAATCATTTATTCATCAGTAACAATGGGACATTGATTCAATGCCAGGCATAGTTCTAGGCACTGAAGATACAGCCCTTAACAGAGTCAAGGACCCTGTTCTTAGGGGACTTAGTTTCTAATGAGTAGGGATGGAGGCAGACAAGCAGATGTGTACTCCTTATGGAGAGAAGAATGGCGTGAAATGAGAGAGGGGCTCCGTGACACAGAGGCTGGGCATACGGGCCTCTCCTAGACAAGGGTGGTCAGCTGAGGCTCTCTGAGCAGTGACGCTGAAGACAAGAACAAATTAAAGGAGGAGCATCTCACCAAGACGTACCAGCAAGCACAGAGCGTTCAGGGGAAGCCAGTAGAGTTGAGTCTTGTGTTAAAGGGGAAGGATAGTGGGAGGCGATACTGGGGAGGCAGGTGGGGGCCAGGTGAGGTAGGGCCATGCTCAATGCCATAATGAATTTGGATTTTTATCAAGTGGTGATAAGAGGCCCTGGAAAATTTTAAGCAGGGCAACAGCACAGTCTGGTTTATTCTGAGAGCTTTAAGTTAAAGGTCCTTATAATTCTGAAGTCTATGAAGGCTTTGCTTTTTAAATAATACAAATACATTAAAGAAGAGTTAAAGGTTGTCTTATAGGAGAGCTGCGCTCAGATGTGTTGTACAGTGCCTTCTCGAGTGATGGAGGAAGGGGTTTGGAGCCAGCCTGAGTGGATGTAAAGTCACGCCTAGACTTCTGTCTGCAGGGTCTGAGGCAAAGCTCGTGATCAAAGCATAGCAGGAGCCTCTAGTTTCTCTTCTGTACATGAATGCTGAGGGCCCCTGCATGCATGACCGTTGCATTAGAAACTAAGTCCCAAAAAGAAAGCCTTTTTGGCTCAGGCACCCAGGGACCTGCCCGAGAGCACAGAGGGAAACAAGAGGGGTGCTCTGTGACACCGAGGGCTCGGTGTGGGGGCCTGTCTAGAGGTGTCCTGCAACCAAGTGAATGAGCTTGCTCCAAAAAGTGCCAGGGCCAGAGAAGGAGAAGGAAGCCCTGCGCTCACGGTCTCGGCATTTAGGGACACAGGCATTTTGGATTCTAGAGGCATGGACCCTGCAGTCAGATCACCCTGAGTGGGGTAGACAGGAGAAACAAGAGCCTCCCTTTGGCCATTATCAACCCAGTGAATAAAAACACCCATGGTTATTGTCATTATACTCCCAATTTTTATTCTGAATAATATTTTAGATAGAGACATTGTCCATACAAAATTTCCAGTGAGTCAGCAACATTGATTGAGCCTCATGGAGAGCAAGCTGCATGATGGTCACGATGGGGGTGGGGCAGAGGAAGTGCAGGAAGAATGATCTGTGTTTTTCTCCCTCTCTTTGACCACGCCTTGCGCCTGAACATCTCCTGATCCCCATTGATTGAAGGAATAAAGCCCACCCCTCTCCCTCTCTTTTCATCCTGATCTACCTTGTTTTGCCCCACATCTTTTGCCTGAGCCCTGATTGTGCATCAGTGCCTCTGAGCCACGTTCCTGGCATCTGAACCAAACCCGTACCCTGTCTCTGAGCCATTTCCTGTCTCCTGCTCAGAGGTTTTGCACAGTCCCGACCACGCCAAGGTCTCTCTTCTTGCCCTGGCCAGGCTGCTGTAGAGGAGAACAGGCCGTGGGAGATGCTTCCCACGGCAAAGTGGTGCTTTCTCTGCTTTATTCTGAGATGGATCAGGAGAGCCTGCCAATATGCCTTCTCCCCCTGCTTACTTCCCCACTGCCCTCTGAGCTTTCTGCTCTACTCGTGGAGAGAGATGTTCCCAGCCTCCCTCTGATTCCTGTTTATTTGTTTATTTTTTTTCCCTGGCAATCGTGGGAGCAGGATTTGCTGTTGTAGCAAAACACATTTCATTTTTATTTTGACTGTCTCTGTCTTAATAGCGAGGTCTGCCTTCATCCGCTTGAGAATCACATTATCTTGCATGTGAGCTAATAAATACTGCAGTCTGAGACCTCCACTCAAACCAGCCTTGTAGAAGTAGAACATTTAATAGGCTGATCTTCGATAGATAATTTACAGGACTTCCACTGCTTATTGATTAACTTTCATAACTCACTCCAGAAAATAAATTATGTATCTGTTGTCATTGCATTGGATATGCACAAACTGCCCTCAGAGGGTTGATAAACCTTTGGAAGAATCCATAGCCAACTCAGCTCCTTCTACAAATAAACCATGAGAGAGCAAAGAGAAGGCCATGCTACTGAAGGGGGCAGGTATCGGCAGCATCAGACTAAATAATTGGCAAGCAATTTGATACATAATGACAAATAATTTTCTAATTAGCACCTGAATTTTTCCAAGGAAAAGCTAAGGTATCCCTTTAGTACTTTTTGGTAGGACGAGAATGGCCAGGGTGGAAGGCAATATGGTGATATTAATGTGTTTAAGCCCAGAGAGTAGCAAAGAGAAGGTTATGTGTTCATGAGTTAGTGTATCTGCCAGAGAAACCTGGATTTCTAAGGATAGGGCATGAGAGAATTTTGCCTTTGACTGCTGTTTCTTTATTCCCAATGGTTAGAGTTTCAGATCCAGAAAGCCAAACAAACAACAAAACAGCAAAACAACAAAAAAGCAACGACAACAACAACAAAAAAACTGTATGTGTGTGTGTATAATATAAGCTAGATTAATTATGTTTGGGGGGGTGGAAAGTATGATTTTGGTTAAGCTCTTTGCTTTCTCCACATTTACTCAACCCTGCATCACGTGAGAATTACTGGCTCCAGCATAGCCATCTAAGGAAGTACAGAGAAATGTGAGTTAAACTCGTGGGCTTTAGGTTCATATGCCTGGCCCACAACCACATCTACACCTGTGACAAGGTCACATGCTGTGACCTTTCAACAAGTCTTGGGATCTCTGTGAGCCTCAGTTCCTGGTCTTGATTCAACAGGGTTGTTTTGAGAATTAAATGAGGTGGCATATATAAAATGCTGATCACAGAGGAAGCACCTGACAGATGGGGTGTGTGCGTGCGTGCGTGCGTGTGTGTGTGTGTGTGTGTGTGTTACTGGGGAAAATAATTAGCCTTCATTAAATAACTAAACTCTTGCTGCTCCTTCCCATGGAAGCTGATACATGGGGCTGCCCACAAAAAGAGTAGTAGTTTGATGGCAGATGGTCACATGCATTTTGAGGCACCTCTCTCTGTGTCCTGATCGGGGCTCAGGTGCAAAGCCACTGTATGCATTTTGTGTCCACAGCACCTTGCTGTGTGTCACACCCCTCATCAGCAATCTCGAGGACTTTGTGTGGAACCTCAAATTCAACCACTCTGGAAAGTTTGTTTTTTCACACACCATGTAGTCTTCATATGGTTAAGCCATCTTAAATATTTCCTCTAAATACAATGAAAATACCATACAACCAACAGAGAGATAGAACGTTCCCCTAAGTTATAGACTATCTAATACACTCTCCGTCTTCCGCATATTAGGTGCTACATACTACGTAGTATGGTGCTCTGTTGGACACCACACGCGATAGACCTAGACATTTTTGCCCATTCTTTGGGTAAATATTTCTGAGGTTGATGGGGATAAGTAAGAAGTCAAAGAATCGTTAGGAGAGAGCCAAAATTTTTCAGACAGTCGCGAAACTGTGATCAGCTTACAGCATCTCAGAGAAGTTTTGAAACAGTGGCCCCACTCCCTCTTGTATGGCGAAAATGAAGCATGGGTGTGCACACACATGGTGGGGAAAATGTAAGAAGCCCTTTCTAATTCTTGGAAAGCTCACATCCCCCATCCTAGCTACACCCTTCCTGGTATCAGACAAGCAAGAAGGCGAATGCCCCCAGAGGAGCAGGCCTAGGCCCTGGGCCCGGGGAAGTGGGGTTTTGAAGGACTTTTCATGTAGGCCGCAGTGAAGCCAGAGGAATTAGCCTCCCCACGATGCAGCATGCCTCTCCGTTACTTGGAAAGGCCATGTCCCCGGGATTCATTGCAAATCTTTGCTGGATGATGTTGTGGACACACTGCCAATATCTGACACTCTGGCCTTCCTTTCTTCCTGCCCCTGTTGGCTAAGTCCCTTCTTTTCACCTCTGCTTTCTTCAGACGGGGCCACCAATTAGGCTTCCACATTCTAGCCTCGCCTTCCAGAGATCTCCCTCGGGTCACCTTGAAGTCTTTGAGTATACATTTACAGTCCCTTCATTCATCTCTGTCGGTGGAGAGGCACATCCAGTGGGTGGGAACGTTTCTTCTTTCATTCTAAGGGCAGCCTCGGGCCCCAGCCCCTATGAGCCATGAGTAGAAAGAATGAACCCAAACCAGCCGAACAAAGGCACTGGCTTTGTGGCTAGATGGATGTTTTCAAACTGTCCACCTCCTGGCGGGTCTCTGGAGCACATGAAGAAGCCCAGATGGCCAGCAATGGAAAGGGCCCAAATTCCTTCCCCTGGAAGTGCTCCCTCCAGGCCTCGGCTCCAACCTGTGTGCAAGCCTGCACGGTGAGGTGCGCTGTGTGCAGGTTCCAGACTCGAACGAAAGACCTGTATGTGTGGTTGCACCTGTTACAGCGGTTCCATCTCACGAGGCCTGCCCATAACGGTGGCGGGGTGTCTAGCAGCACTTAGAGGAGGCCTAAATGGACTCAGAAAGCTTTGCATTAAGCAGATGTTTACTCTTGGGAAAGATTAAAATCATTTTGCATCAAAGAATATGGCAGTGGCACTTTTCCAGAGCATGAAAGAATTGTTTCTTTTGCTTGACTAAGACTCAGTCCATTCCCTGCTTCGCCCCTCATGGTCCTTGACATGGAATAAATTCAGGTGAGTCCAAGTTAGACTGGGTGAGTCTGAGGGAAGCAGGTAACAAAGGGGAACATTTCCTCTGCAGCTGCTTTGGCCTTGTTTCTACTCATAAGGATAACTAAGCAACCAAAACATCGGGGAATCACCTTCACACACCCAACAGAGGTGGGAGGAAGAGGGGAGGAGGCCAGCCTTGATCATGATCATGTTCTGCCTGACCAAGTGTGAGAAGCTTGAGACGTGCTCATGAAAGTAGGAGAAAACACATATAGGCAAGTTGTGTGTATGCATGCGTTTCTGCGTGCGTGCGTTTTGAGTGCTTAGTGTCATGGGAAGTGGCTTAATGTTGAGCAGAACGTAGTAGGTGAGAGCCTGTGTGTTTTACAATGTACCAGTGAACAGCTCAGATGTGGGAATCAGATGCGCTTAAGTTAATTTCTAGCAGTGTGTATTGGCTGTGTGACCTTGGGCGACTCACGCAGCCTCTCTGAACCTTAGTTTCCTAATTCGTTAAAATAAAAAAAAAAAGGTCTACACGGAGTGTTTCCGGAGGCTTAAGCAAGATGCTTTGTAAATCACCCAGCCTGTGGCCTGACGGATGAATTGGATTGGCTGGTTAAGGGTGCTGTGGTTACTGCTTTTATTATTATTATCATTATTGCTATCGCTGTCATTGTTGTGAGAGACTTTGGCAGAGGCAGAACCACAGAAAAGATCACAGTGAGCCTCAGTCCTGACTTTTTGTGGCCTGGACTCCTTGTCTTCTGTGGTGTTGGATGGGAACCTTCTAATGAAAGACGAGGCAGGGGAGACATCCTGGCTCCCGCCTAACTACCTCCGTGTTACTTACAATGCGTGAGACTCCTGACTTCATAAAAGGGGTAAGACAAATCCAGTTCTGGACCCACTACCGTGTGCAGCCCAGGAAATGGCCAGTGTAGAGCCCTGGGAACAGTGTCTGGCCCAAGCTGGATTCTTCAGAAGAGGTCACCCCTGGAGCTAGTAAAAAATAAATAAACACCGGGCTCTTTAGGCCTCCCTTCCCGGCAAAGTGCCTGGTATAAAATGGGCCACATGTCTTTTAAGGCAGGATGCCTAGCAGCCGGATAAAGGTCACCACGAGTTCCTAGAACCTTTAAACACACAGGGACTTTCTGCCATCGGATCCTTTCTCCTGGCACCACTTAAATTGTTTTGTTGGAGGACAAAACCTTTTTGCTTAAGGCTAAGTACATCTTATGGAGTAATGACTCTTCCGTAGAAGTTGGAGTAGTTGTGTTTCATTTCAGGGGCCAGAGTCAGCTTCCAGAAGGTCCCCTGCCCTTCTTGCTATTTATCATCTGGGTGGAGGGGGAGGGACAGGCCAGGGAGCACATGTGGGCTTCTGCGTTTCATTGTTGACACTTCAGCAGAAGTGGGAGGAGGCATATGGCCTTCCTGGTATCTCGTGGGGAGGAAAAGAGGACATTTGAGGGGAATATTTTGGAACAGGGAGACAGCAAGATCATGTTTGTAGGTGTGATGGAAGAGTGGAACAGCCAGTCAGCTTTGGAACTCCCGAGTCCTATGTGCAGCCCACATCTTTCCAAAGCATTTTAAAGATTAAAAAGCACCTTTCAAGGTCTGTTGATAATTGTGGGGCTCAGGGGTCTCCCCTAGCTTACATTTGATGAGCTGTTGTCTGCTACATCAGGGGTAAGGGATGAGACAGGCTGGTGGCTTCCCCATTTTTGGAGCGCTCAGCTGCCAGAAAAGAAAGAGCCCTTTTAAGTGTGAGATCTGTTTTTCTTGTAATTACTATGGAGAAGAGGCCTCAGAATTAAATGTAGGTTATTGAATTTGCCATTTTTAATAGAGAAAAAATTGACTACATTGTGGTGCTAATTCATAGACCGTGAGATGCCCATGGTTTTTGCATTCACCACTTCAGTGGGCCTCTTTCTTGGTAGTATCGGGTTGGGTTCCTTGGTTTCAAGTACTAGCCATTTACTTCGACTACCTTAGGCAAGAGAGAACATTTGTTGAGTAGATATTAAGTAGCTCACAGAGTTGACCGGAAGGCTGGAGATAGGGGCCTAGGGCAGATGCCAGGAGGACTATTCCACCATCGGGAGCTAGTTCTAGAATGAATGCCCTTTCTTTTATCTAAATGACCCTGCAGTCCTTTCTTCTATCATTTCATCTCTCTAGTTGAAATTCTAAGTCTTAAGAGAGAGAATATGTGCTGGTTGTGTTCTTGCCCTGAGAGAATCACTCAGAAAAAGTCTTTGCAACTCCCATAGTAGGAACGCCATATTTGTTTTCCCCACGTATAATTGAGGAAGACGCAATTTATGTAAAGGGATATCAAGAAACTGTTCGAAAGGTACAGGATACCACAGGATGCAGGTGAAGGATACAACTGAATATGCCTGCCAGATGGCAAGCATTCTGATCCTTACTACATTAGAACAGACCTGCAATGATCATAATGACTTCTGTGGGGTATATATAATTTGTAAATAATATAGTATATCCATCTATCTATCTATCTCAGTGTGACACATATACAATCTCATGATGGACTGTGTTTCAAGACCAGTGTCATGAGTATAAGGGACCACTTTTCCTCTTTGTAATCATAAACATCTTTGTGAGATATAAATGTCACCAGAGACCAGAGAAACAGATGAAACACTCTACAAGGTAATAAATATGTGAAGGACCTTGCCAGATCTTTGTAGCAAGGAAGAATTTAGAGTATATCCAAGACTGAGAATCTAAATTGGGACTTGCCTTTTTATAGTCTCAAATCACATACCAAACCTTAGTTGCCGTGGATAGGCGGGGCCAGAGGACCTTCCTGGTTGTTAATGTTGAATTTCCGCATTAAAATTCTTTTAGCGCAGTGATTCTTAGCTGAGAGCAATTTTCCCCACAGGAGACATTGTTGGTAGTTACAAGTGGAGGTGGGGGGGTGCTACCTGCATCTGCTGGGTGGAGGCCAGGGATGCTGGTAAACATCCTACAGCGCACAGGACAACCTCCCACAATAAAGAATGACAGCACCCAAAATATCAACAGCACAGACTGAATAAGCCCTGTTTTAATGTAGGAGACATAAATGCCACTCGGATCCACTTATGCAAAGCAGTGACTCTATTGGGAGGTCACAGGTATGTGTCCTATGATTATGGCCAAGGCAGCCAGCACTTAGAGAAAATAGGAGAACCTTAAGACTTTCACTTCCACAAACCTGTCTCCTGTACATGATGGGAAATATGTCCACTAGAAACTACTGAACCTCTCAGTTTTAACTTCAAAGAATGGTTGGATCTTTTCCCTGGGTCCATGTGAGAAACACCCAGGGAAGATTTTGATAGGTCAGGTGCTCACCACTGAACCAATCAGGTATGGCTTGTGTGCAGGGCTGGGTCAGGTGGCCCCAACATGGCCACTGACGCCACTTAAGTATATCGACGCCTTTCCCAGAGGAAATGGGATTATTTTGAGCCAGACTGCCACTCCCATTGATACCTGCTTCAATTGCGTTGTCCTTTATTGCCAGGACACTTGTAAATCCAATGTTGTTTCCAGCAGAGCTGTGTCAGAGAATGTCACTTAGACATTGCCAGGTTGTTGAGCACCTTGGCCAAAAATCACAAAGGCATAGGCACCTAGAGAGGAAATGATGTCCATGTGTGTTTCCAGGGAAGCCAGGCCCTGACATTTATTGTGAGATTGCTGACCAACTTGGGCCTTGAAAAATCATCTGGCTCAGCCTTCTGTCTCCAGATTTGTGAATCTGTAAACCACCGGGACACACGGGCTGATGTCATGCAACCTTAGATGGTTTCTCTCATCTTCCTGGTCTGATCATGGAGGCTGCCTCCCTCGGCCTAACTGTGTCCTATTTGATATGTTTGTTGCAGCCTATTTGAAACTCTGGTCAGTTTCTCAGATGATATTGATAGTGTTTTGTTTTGTTTTTTTCCACTTAGATGAAATTTGTCAAGCCTGCATTGTGCTAAGCCCTATTAAAATGGTGCCAGAGACCCAATTATGGCAGCTACAAAGGCATTCAAGAGTAAGCACAGAAAAACACATAAAGGGATTAAAGATCAAAACTCGGATTCTAGTGAAAGTACATTAGGAGACATCAGGCAGAGAAACATGAAAGAATTAGAATATGAAGAACAAAGCCACGTAGAGCTTTTTGGATATCCTTACCTCTCACCCCCCAAAATCATTTAATTTTGAGCATGTTTACTCTTTTAAAAATGAAATGAAATGATCGATTGTACTTTTGTCAGGTGGACCTGTTTTTAAAGTCTGGAGTGAAATGAATTGCAGATGGGTTTTCTGGCTTGATCCTTTTTTTGGATCCTCCTTTTTGGAGGATCCTTGATCCTCCTGGTCTTAGACAATCTGGTGTTGGTGAATCATGAAACCGCTGGTAGTGAGCACAGTTCCCGAAGTCTATGGAGATGCTCTGGGGTGGGGTGGGGTTGGCAGCTACACCCTGGGGAGTGCTGGAGGCCCCCAGCATCCATTTGCAGGGAAGAAGCAGTGTTGCGGGGAGGACATTTGGGGTTTGCTGTTTTGAGATATGGCCTTATCTTCAGTTGTTAGCCATCACCTAGCTGGCCCTGAAGAAGTCTGTCACCACAGAGCTGGGCAGAAGCCAGTGGAATCAGTCACTGTGGCAAGGTTTTCCCCTGGTCCCTCTCCTTCCAGTGGATTCTCTGACAAATCCTCTCCAAATATTTGACTTACCCTCAGTGGCTTGAAAAAAAATACATGACCTCATACTAAGAAGAGAGTCTTTCACCTATGTCATTACAAAGTATCTTTTCCGGGTTTGCATAGTAGGGGCAATGAGAGGTGGAAATCCACTCAGCTTGCAATAGTCTCCAACCCCAGACTCAGATGCCCACATAATTCCACATCAGTACATCAGTCAGGACAACGGGGACCATGGAGAAGCAGAGAACAAATGTCCGCTCACATATGTTCCAGCTAAAGGAACATCTTCTACTTAACTATAGTTTTTTTTTTCTTTTTTCCCCATGTAGTAATACAGGCTGTGTTACCAGATTTTCTGATATATATCAAAAGAAACTAAAAAAGAATCCAGATTTCTATGGGACTGGTCATCTGATTTTCAAATAACAGCTAATTTAAACATGTACATTTATGTATGTGTACATCGATATGCACACACATATATACTATACAAATCACACATAACTTTACATGTATATACACATACATACACACACATTACACATGACCAAGCATATCATTAACTGAAGCGTCATTAGTTTCATAATATCTACTTTAAAGAGAAAAGGAAGGTCATAAATATTTCCCAAACTTAGTGTTCCATTCCATGAGTGTTTTTTTTTTCTTTTTTCCCATTTATCTTGAAAAGCCCCATTTTGGAAAGCTTAAGCATTACCAGGAGACCAGCATCATTGATCAACAAAAGTCTTTATATACTTTAAAAGGTTTCATGAAGATGTCAAAACACCGTCCACTTTAATTCTCTTCATTTTAAAATGGAACAAATGTCCTAGTATAGTTTAGGGGATTGATGGTAAGCAGAGAAGTTATCTCTTGGACTGTTATCCTCAGATTAAGCCAACAAAGAAAGGGCATTTCAATGACGCAGGAAATTTTGCCCATCCTTTATGGAACAAGAAGGATGGTGAATCTTTCTCCTTTCCAACACAAAGAGATTGGAGCTGAGAAGGAAGTGCCAGGTGATCCTTCTAGGTCATGCATTACTTACCTGGCAGTCCTCCATCTGCTCATTTAATAGAGCCACTCTATTAGCCCTCATCTTTGAAAGGCCTTTCCTAACGTATTTGAGGGCTTGTGAGCATTCAGTGAAATGACAGCATTTGTGAAAATCTAAAGTGGTTCTGTTCAGAATGGCAGCCGCTAGTCATGTGTAGCTGAGTACATTTGAATTATTGAAATTAAATCAAATTTTAAAATTCAGTTCCTTAGTAACATTTACCACATTTTAAGTGGTTAATCACCACACGTGGCTAGTGGCTACCATACTGCATAGCACAGACATAAGTATTTCCAGCACTCCAGAACGTCTGCTGGTGAGCTCTGATTATACCAGCAGGTAGCGTGTGGTGATAATTTTAGGGAATCATCGAGGGTCTTACCCTCAGAGCAATAGACCAGACAGACATAGGTTGAAATTCACAGCACCAACTTGACATCAGGCCGGCCATTAAATCTCTCTGAGTCATGGTTTCCTCACCAACACACAGAGATATTTTCATACCTTCACTGGGATTCATACAGGGGAAGTGGTGAGATTTGGCCATCAGATCTAGGTTTAAATCCTAGTCCTCCTTCTAATTTGCCTTATGACTTTGTCAGGTTGCTTCAAGTTGAGTCTTCTCATCTTTGTAAAATGAGAATAAATGAACGCTGTCATGAAAATGTGGGGGATAATACAATGAGTCCATGTATCAGCAGTGCAGAGCCCGTGTCTTTGAGGCCCCCCAATATGAGAATTATCGATATTTCAGTAATGCTATACTCCTTCCCTCTCAAGATTTCAAAAATAAATTTCTCCTGGAAGCATCTAATTAGCCCCTGAGCTGAGGTGGACGTAGCTGCTAGGAGAGCAGACCATAACACTACTTAATGCTCTCAAGTCCAGTGACCTCATTTGGCAGCCCTCCTCCACCAATTACTAGTTGTTCAGCTTTAGGCAACGTAATTTCCCTGTAAGACTCAGGTCATGGTGAAGAGCTAATGAAAGAAGAACTTTACAGGGCAAGCGCTCCCTAAAAATAACAAGGTAATACAATGACCAATTATTAATAATAGCAATAGAGTATAAACTAATAAGCTCCCTTGATGATGAAGAGAATTGTGTGGTGCCAGTGGAAGTGATAACGAGGGTGGAAGAGAAAGGAAAAGGGAAGGTGGAGGGACGTTTTCACAACTCGCAGATGAATTGGGGGACCCACAGTAGAGTTGCTCCCATGCCACCCACCCATTCCTGGTCCCAACCTGAAAAAGCCAACGCAGGCAAATGAAGAGAATCCATAATGCTCCCTGAGCTCTGAAAGGCTGACAGGGCCGCCCCAGGAAGCCCAGAGCACCCTTCTTGCAAGCCTCTTGCGGCTTCCCTGCAAAGTGGAGGCCTGAGCGAGAAGCAAAGGCGGACAGATGGTGTCCCGCAGACCCCCTCCAGCACTTTCATCTCCTCTCTCACTATTAATTCATCTGTTTGGATGGATATGTTCACGCATGGAACCAAGATGAATAATAATGAGGTTTTTAATAACTCCCTACATTTGCATTCCTAGTTACTCTTTACATGGTTCTAGCTGATTAAAATGAATCATTTACATAATTAACATATGGTTATAGTGTTGGCTTTAATATGCTGATTATCTCAATACTTTTGTCTGGAGTCAATTGGATTCAAACTGTAACAATTGTTTGAAGTGAGACTAGTTTATTCCTGGGGGGCTAGGGAGATGTTTGCCGTGGTGCCCGATTAGCAACAGCACGACTCTCCAAGAAGTTTGTTTTATTTCTGTTCCCGTAATGTGACTGGAAAGTACATAAATGATAATAAAAGTTGCAATAATCATGATAGCTGCCATGTATTCTGGGACCAGTGCTTTCATTTCCATTAGCTCAAATTCTTGCAGCCGCCCTGCAAAGTAGACAGTATTATCCCCATTTTACAGAGGCAGAAACTGAGGTCACAGGCGTTTAAGGGACTTGCCTGGAACCACAGTATATCAGAGCTATGAGCTATGCTAGGTCTTCTTCATCCCCGAATCCAGCATTTTTAGTGACTCTGTCATGGTCTCTCAACCTTCACACCATTGACATCTTAGCCAGAAAATGATATCTTGGGGTGGAGGGGGAGAGGCTTCCCTGTGCGTTGTGGGACCTCTAGCAGGGCCCCTGGCCTCTGCCCACTGGGTGCCGGCAGAAACTCTTCCCCTGGTTGTGACAACCAGAATATCTCCAGACATTGCCAGGTGTCCCCTGGGTGGCAAAATTGCCCTTAGTTGAGAACTACTCTTCTAGGTTACCTCCTTTCCGTCTATTAAGACAGAATACTAATGAGCAAACGTGTCATCTAGGATGTTCGACTGGTGATGAGTAACTAGCTTTGTCTCACTATCAGCATAGGTCCTGCAACCATATTTGGCTCTTCCGCGGTAGATTGTGTCGTATCCAACCCACGGATACTATTCTGAGCCTTCCTTTTCTTTTTTTTTTTTTTTAATTTTATTTTATCTTATTATGTTAGTCACCATACACTACATCATTAGTTTTTGATGTGGTGATCCATGATTCATTCCAATTATATCACACATCTTCGTTTACATCAACTCTTGTAAGTTCTCTCTCTGTCTCTGTCTGTCTCTCTCTCTCTCTAACTTCTCTAAAGGGCATGCTTGGCATTTTCAGATGCGCCGCTTTGCCGAGTTCCTAGCATGAATTTCAGGATACCATTTTCTCATTAGCAGACCCTGGGCATGGCCGCCATCAGCTATGATCTGATTATCCTGCTAGTTCGCATTGAATTTGAAAGGGAATTGTGAGAGACTGGCCAATTTTCCTGTTTAGGTACCTGAGGTTTTGGAATGTGAATGCTTTCTGAACATTCATGCATATTTGAAACACATTTTGGCTAATTGCATGACTGTTGTCCACAATTAGTCTGTGGTAGGCATGATTAATTGCAAAGAACACTGACATTTATGCATAAAATGCTTGAGGTCAAAAAGAAATGGAGAGAAGTGGTGGCTGCAGCCGTGGTGAGTGGAATACTAATGCGCAGTGACCCCAGAAGCAAACCCCCAAAAGGGGGATCTCTGCCTCAGCAGGGGAGATATTTCATTCGGACAGATGTCTCTGTATTTCGTTCTCCTCTCCTCCACAACCCTTCAGCTTTATGCAGGTTTTCAGAAGCCTTTCTGATGTTTTAATAAATGCCAAGGCCTGCCTTGTCCCTCTCCCTCTGCCCTGCGCCAGCCCAGATCACACTCCACCACCTGAAGATCATAATTTGCTTCTTTGACATAATATTTCTGTGTTACATGTTTTCCATGAAGAATCAAGAAGCAAACAAATGGGCCACAATCCCACCATCCAGACCAACCAGTAAGCATTTTGTATGCTTAAATTAAAGAGATACATGCCCACGATTAATCATTCAAATGGCACCAACTCCAGAAAAAAAAAAAAGGCAAAATAAGTCCCTTTTCTGGATCTCAGTTCTAACTAAAGCTAATCATCAGTGGCTTTTTGTATAGACCCGTTGCGGGTGGGGGCAGGGTACAACATGTATACATATGTACATATATAACATTATGTGTATGTACAGATTTCTTTTATGTTCACACACAAAAAAATCAAACTATATGCCCTGTTTTCCTTTTACCTTGCTTTAATTTACTTACTGTACCCTAGAGAGTTTCTCATATTAGCACACACTTGTTCCTGTCACTCCTTCCATTGTCCCCCTTTCTTTGCCCAGAACATACCTTGTTTAATCGGTTCCCCGAACGGACACTTTGTCCTATTACACACATTAATATCATGCACATGCACACTGAGTTATCTGTGGAGGTAGAGATAAATAAATGAAACACATGGACCTTGGCTAAGGTTTTTTTACAGGCATGTTAATTTCCTGGGTAATGTGATTCTTGGGTCAAAAGTTAGTGTCCCATATCTACTTTGTAAAGATCTGACTCAAAACTCACCTCCTACTATATATATAGTGCTACCCACTTTATATCTCTTTCTCACCATTGACACAGACATCCTATTTTAAGGTATATGGAAAGAAAGAAAAAAAAAAACTGCATTTCTTGAGCATCCGTTATTCAGAGATTTGTTTGTCCTTGCCTTGACCTCTGACTGTGTTCGCTGCAGGGTGTTAAAGACAGGACCTCAACGCTGAGTCACATGAGGAAGAGTAACCACTTTGTACGCCGGTCCCATGATACAGGGATCAGGCAGGTGCTAACTGATTCAAAAGGAGCAGTATTTCCTCTCCTAAGAGTAAGGCAGCTACTGAGTCTGTGTCAGTTGTATAATACGTGCCTTTATAATAATGTTTTTTGCTCAATATTTCCCTCTTTGTTTTGCTGTCAAAGCGAGAGTGTAAGTTCCTGGAGGTCAGGGACCGTATACTGAAAGAGAACTCACAATTTTGGACCAACCCTGATTGATCAGTAGTGGCTGCATGGAACTTTGGAGAAGGATCGTGTGTGACCCAGGAAGGAAGTAGTTTATAATCGGTTGGCGATGTCTGCTGAATAGAGGCCCTGAATAGAGAGGAAGGGCAGCCTGCAAACAAGGCATTATTGTTCTATCCTTCTGTAATAAATTAAGGTTATTTATTATGGTTATTCGGGGTTTACAGAAAACATATATCAACGTCTGAAAGCAACTTTCTGGGAAAAGGAGAAGGGAGAGAGGGGGGAAGGAGAGAACAGAAAATTCTACTCAAAAATATGAAGACTATCCTGCATTGAGGTTGACCCTCATTTTAGCTTTTCTGTATTTTTCAAAATGTACTACGGGGAACCTGTGTTACATCTGAAATTAGAAAAACAAGACCAGAGTTAAGTGTTAGGATAAAAGAAAATAAACTAAAGATGGTCTTAAAGACACCGTGTGGGATTCAGAGACATAAAGACCCCGGGGTGGGTCTTTGCAAGGCGGTTCTGCATTGTGCTGCATTTTCTTGGTTTTGCGGGACCACTGAGTGATGCGCGGAATGGATGGTGTTAATCTCCAGCCCCTTTGTAATAAATGCCACACTGTGAACAGGAGATGGCCAAAAGAGAGTGCCCCGGCAAACCTTAATCTTTAATAAGGTGCACAGCTAGTCTATAACTGTTAGAGAATGATGGAGGAACTGGGCCTCCTGCTTTCCTGCCTGGAATGAGAAACGGGGTCTGACCTGCATGGGCTGTAGGAGCCCAGCCCTTTGCTCTGATCTGGGGAGAAGCCGGGAGGCTTCTCTGGGGCCTCAACACGGAGCGTGGCTTGTGTGGAGGAAGCAGACATCTTTTAAAGAAGCTCAGCTTCCTGTGAGATGGAATTCAGGTACATTCTGATTCTACTCAACTCTTGGCTTGTAACTTAGGCCCCCAGTAGCAGCCCTTTGCAATGAAACTATATCACTTTTGAAGCTTAGCAGATGGGAATTGTCATAAATGATATTTTAGTCACAGATATGAGCCATAAAACTTGAAAGATAAAGTATCTTTCTGAGACACACATGGAGAGGCAGATACCCGTGCAGACATGACACGAGCTTTTCTGCTGCTCTGAAGGAGGGAAGAGAAGGGGCACGGCTCGGCATCGTACTGTAGCATTGGGGTTTGCAGGCAGTATGGAGCCCTGGAGAGAGCATGGAGCCTGGATCTGGGGGGACAGATGAAGCTGGGTTTCAATATGGATCTAAACATTTACCATACTCTGGAATCCTATTTCTTACCTTTTTCAAAACCCCAGTGTTTTCCCTCTAAAAGGGGAATGATGGCCTATCCTTCATTAGGTGCTTCTGAGAATTAACTTGGCGCGTTGTTTGGCACAGTATAGATCACATCAAATACCCCTGTTGGTCTTCCGTACAATAGTCCCCTCAAATGGATGTGTTGCTTATTCCTAGTTATGCTGGATTATTCTGCTGAGTTGAATAATTCATTAGGGCTTGGGTTCCGAGATATGGCGCAACTGTATCCAGCAGACTCTAGCCTTAAGCCAATATGTATATTAATGCTTTTTACTCAAGGAATACACCTGACTCTTACTGACCCTAATCCCACCTCCACATGATTGCTATAACATTAACCTGACAGGAAGATTAGTTTGCATGGGATGAAGGGGCAATTGTCATGTCCAAACCTGAATTAAAAGAAAAAAAATAATAATAATAGAAACTGGGAATCTTCTAGAAATACCTAAAAAATCCCCTCTTTTGTCTCCAACATATATGTAATCATGCTCTTTTGCTCCCGGCAATTTTTTTCATGGCTTTGTTTGCACGGTACAAACTATCCTGGTGATCTATGTAGTTATTGCCATGAAGTTTTGCCCATCTGATCTCGGATAACTGGGAATTTTGAAGTAGTGGGATGATTACATTCTTTTCATTCCATCCAAATTGCATCCCCTCCATAACCTGCCAGGACTTGAATTTGAAGGCCCTGGCAAGCACAAATCTAAATGTAGCTTGGGGTAACTTAAATTAACACATACAACATATGTACTGGTGGGAGATGGTCTCAAGTTATGCCCATCTCTCTCTCTTAGAATGGATACGCATATGTGTGTGTGTGAGAAGGAACATTTTCGGTTCCTACTATGTTTCAGGCATCGTGCCAGACATTTTGCATGTATTATCCTATTTAATCTTTTCAATAACCTTGGGAGATTAATATCATTATCCATACCCAAAGATAAAGACACTGAAGCTCAGAGAAGTAAAATTGCCTCTGTGGCCAAATTGCTAACTACTCAATCATCAAGTCAATATTCAAAGCCAGCACTGCTTCATTCCAAAGCCTGACATCTTTCTACTATGGTATCCTATCAGGCTCAGGATATTATGAGCCTAAAATATTTTTAGTTCTGATAATAATGGCAATTTGATTTTTTAGGGTAAATTACAGTGGAATATCCAGGCGCCCCATTTTGCTGTTAAGAGTACGAGAATGACTTCAGTGGCCGTTGAACCCCTACCACATAAAAGCAAGACCCGTATTGAGCTTCCCTAGGGTGCAAGTTTTCTCTAGAGTCGGACGTCCTCAGTGTGCACATCCATTCTTGTATGGACCTGACAAAGGTGTCAGTTTAGACCCTTCTTGATGCCCCATTCCTCCCCAAGGTGAAAAGGCATCTAGCATACATTCATTCTGGGTTACAATTCTGCATTCCTTGTGGATCTGGTAAAGTTTGTCCTGAGAGCATCTTACCTACAAATACATGGAGCGACAAATAATATGAATGGTTCCCTTCTCCCTTCCTCTTTTACTCCTTCACTCTGTCTCCATGCTTTTATGAATTATTTTTAATTTGCTTTGGAACTATGAAACGAGCCACATTTTTATCACTATCTAGTACCATTTTGGACAAACATTCTCTGATAGAGGTGACATGTGTCCTGGCTTGAAAACAAAGTAAAGGATAAGCATTCAGTAGGTAGGGCCAAGAACCAGAGCCATCAGCTGGCAATCTGTTCATCCGACAGTCAGGGCCCCAATGCCTTAGGCTCACTAATGAAGTTTGGTTTTATTTTTCTTTGTTGTAAAAAAGTGCTTTGCAAAAAATGGGATGCACGTTTTTAAAGCACTTTTCGAAAAACAATGTGAGATAATGCAAATATTCAGTAAGCAAGCAATCTGTGTGTGTGTGTGTATTTGTGTTTGTGATCCTACATTCTACTCCAAGTTGTCAAGAAATACACCCAGGTGATTTGGTAAAACGAAAACTGTTTTAGACAAAATTCAAATAAACTGAGCATCATACTGGTATTTATTTACTGGCTTTTAATGCTATTATATATTAGCAACCCAGCTTCATTAAAATTCCTTAAATGTGTTCTATGTGAAATCATTTTATTTCAAATCATTAATATATGGCTCAACACACCATCCCCTTTGAGGTGACCGGGGACTTCCATCCCCATTTTACAGATGAGTATGAGAGATAAGAACAGGTTAAGTGATTTTTGCCTGAGGTCAAACATGCCTGGAGAAGATTAGGAATTGGTGAGTGCCCGCCACAGTGCTCTGTCTGCGATAAGTCCCTAAATTCAAATTTTCCAACCTCAGAATTTTCTGGGTTAGATCTCTAGCTGACTACCATGGGACGTAATGTTATGTAATTAATTACAGCTATAATTACCTTGGTTTCTGGGTCATTTAAAGATCATCGGTGCATTTTGTTTTCACGGTTCTTGCAGCAAAGGAAATTTTTTTTGAAGTACAAGTATAATTAATCCAGTTTTTAGGCTCTTAAATAAAAAGAAAGTTAAAACATCAATGCAGAGACTGACTTCATCTTTGCGAAGGTGCCTTGCAAGAGGGAGTGTGCAGTCATTGAAGGCAGTACTTTTGTCTCTTGGAATATAAAACTGCCCTAGTGGAGTCTGAGCCCCCAGCAGGGCCCAGGAGCAAGGAGGGCCCAGGAGCAAGGAGGCCCCAGCACAGACACATGTGTTGTATGAAAGACCAGCCCAGTCCATGAAGTAGACCTAGATAGGATTCCTTCAGGCCTCCTGTGATCGCTTAGAGCAGTGATTGCCATAGGTCCTTATAAAGGTTTCTACAGAAGTGATGAAAGACGTAAAATGTTTAAAGTGAAAGCACTTTCAAATTCTACTTTTCTTTTAATGAAGGTAATCTAGGGGGTGCTTGGGTGGCTCAGTCATTACGCGTCTGCCTTCAGCTCAGGTCATGATCCCAGAGTCCTGGGATCAAGCCCCACATCGGGCTCCCTGCTCGGCGGGAAGCCTGCTTCTCCCTCTCCCACTCCCCCAGCTTGTATTCCCTTTCTCTGTCTGTGTCTCTCTCTGTCAAATAAATAAATAAAGTCTTTAAAAAAAATGAAGGTAATCTAATACTCAGGGAATTATTTTTTTACACCAGCTTAAATGTTAAAAAAAAAACTGACTTGGTTTTACTTCACTCATGGAGATTTTCTCAATATGAAGTGATTTCAGTCACCTCTGTAGGCTCCTGGGGTTAAGGATATTGGGGCACCAGGAGACACTATCACATAAGGGAGGGAGAAGCATGCATTTTCAGGCTGAACCAATCACCAGACATCTTATTCGGAAAGAACCAGGCCTGTTTGCATTCCTTGTGTGGCACTGTAGGTGATACACAGAAAATTTCTGAGAAATCATTTCATCATTAAGGTATATTGAATATCAAGTTGTGCTTGCAAATCAATCATTTGGGGAAACATACTGCAGTAACAGCCTAAGAAGGACATGATGAACCTCTCTGCTCTGGAATCCATATTTGCAGAGTCGGAAAAATGTTTTCAAATTGTGGCATTCTTCTTTATCAGGAGAACTTTAGAGCAGTTAGATGTATGAAAGGCAATGCATTAATTTATTTGTATCCTTATTAATTAATCCCATACACATTTACTGAGAGCCTCTCTGTGCTCTAGGAGCCATCTCAGGCACCAGGGACACAGTGTGAATAATAAATCCAGGTTCTGCTCCCAGGGAACTTTAATCTGGGGAGAGAGAGACAGAAGGGAACAGAGAGTAACAGGGGCAGTGCAGAGAAATACAAGCAAGTGACAAAAGAGTAGGCAGGGAACTGGTGCTTCTTGAGTTTGGAGAGTCTGGAAAGATCTGAGAATGTGACATTCCAGCTGAGACGTGAAGGTCGAAGAAGGAGCCAAGCAGGTGAACATGTGGAGGAAGAGCATTCTAGGTTAGAGGGAACAGAACATGCCAAGTTTCTGAAGTTGGAAAAAGCTTGACATGTCTGTAGAGGAGGAAACAGGCTTGGCCAGAGGATTTGGGTTCAGAGGTTCAGACAGAGGTGGCAGGAAAAAAGACTGAGAAGTAGATAAGCCAAATGAAGAAGAGTGTGGTCATGCAAGGTGAGAAGGTGGAACTTTACACTAGGTGAATGCAAAGTTATTATGCCCTCTGAAGTTTTGAGGAGTGTGCACGGAATATCTCCGGGGGGTGGGTGGGCAGGGAAATGAAGACATGATGACCAGGCTCCCATCTTTCAAGTTCAGAGGCTGAGGGGATGGGAATGTATGTCTAACACCCATACCTTGAAGAGCCAGCCTCACTGAGGAGTCCGTGACAAGGAGGAAGTGTGGGAGTGATGGCCAAGAGCAGCTCATTCCAGAACTGCTGCTCTTCAGGCCTTCTGAGCTGGCTCATACTTGGGTAACATTTCTGTCTAGAATGATTTTCCAACTGGGTATGGCATTAGTCCCAGGCCAACGGCAGTTCTAACATAGGGATGCCCTTAATCTGGAACAAGGTGGCGGGAGAAGCATTGGGCTTATTGTCCGTCTTCCCTTTCATGAGGAATGCTTAGTAGAAGTTCAGTTTTGACCTTGTTGCTATAGCCTTTTATTTGTCAGCCACTTTCTCTCTCACCAGCATCCAGCAGTCCTCTGATGAGTTCTGGGCTGCTATTCTCAATGGCTGATTGGTATAGCAGGGTATGGACACTGGTATTGGGTGAGCTGCTACTAATTCAGCCTCATTCCTGGTCATTCTTCTTGCAAGGCATGGAAGACCCTTCCAAAGCCAGGGGGATGGTATATTGTTTTTGTTAGTTTTTTTTTTTTTCTAAAGACTTATTTATTTCAGAGAAAGAAAGAGAACATGAGTGGGAGGGGCAGAGGGAGAGGGAGAGAGAATCTCAAGCAGACTCTGTGCTGAGTAGGGAGCCCGACATGGGGCTCGATCCCATGACCCTGAGATCATGACCTGAGCTGAAACCAAGAGTCAGATGCCTCACTGACTGTGCTATCCAGGCCCCCCAGGTTGGTATATTGTTAAGTAGAAGCAGCTATGGGTCAGCATTACCCTGAGAACTAGACAGACATCAGAGGAACAAACAAACCTTGGGAAAATCCCACCACCTACACTTAGAAACTGGTGAACTGTGAACTAGGTGTTTACTCTCTGAGCCCAGTGCCCTCATCTGTGAAATGGAAATATTAACACATATAATATTATCACATGGAAGTGTAAGACGGACTGTGTTCCTGGCACATCATAAGAGACTTAGCTTTCCTATTTCACGTAAAACTAAAGAGCTTCCATGATGACTCTGTCTTGCCTCTTCCTATCTGCAATGTATTAGGCTGTTTTTAAATAATAAAAGTAACACCTCATTGAGCAAAAGTTTATCATAAATAGCCTAATTGAAGAGATACGAAAACAGAGACTTGTGGACAGCAGAACACGGCAGAGCCATGGAAATGAATGAATTGGAGCTATCTGTGCCAAGAAGGATGGCTCTCACCAGTATTACCTTGGGTGAATAATGCAAAGATTGACAACACGGGATAGTTTTAGTGCTTTATGCTGTTTAGGAATACATGCACATGGAATAAACATATATAGACAAAAAGGAAAACTCAAAATCCAGAGTATTGATGGCTTGTAGAGATGAGGGGCATACACTTGAGGAGAGGGTTACAGATGGACGATTCAACCACCCTGAAGTGTTTTATTACTTAAGCTCGGTAGTACTTACATGGATGTATCCATGCTTTTAGATATAGCTCTTGGTATATCTGAACTATATCATGGCATATTTTTAAAATAACACATGCTCATAGAAAGTTCTCACCTCAGGCTCCCTTCAAAGGGGCTGAGGTCACTTCTGTGAAATCCAAATGCAAGAGCAAAGGGAGTCTTTCTGGGCTCTCACTTCCCTGTTTTCTCTCCCAGCCCTTTTCCTTTCCAATGTGTATTATTACTTTATGGCACAAGTAATGCACACAGCTTGTGGGGAAAGTTGTAAAATACACTATGCATTTAGAAAAAATCAATATCTGAAATAAGTCTTCAAACTCACATGGAAGTAACTCCTACTCTTATTTCTGAAATTCCTGACTTTTTTCCAATGAGGGTACATGCATGTAAAATGTGTACACATTTAAAATACACACACACACACACACACACACACACACACCATATTCACTGCATAGAACTGTATAAGGTAAAAAAAAAAAGTCTGTCCCCTTCTCATCCTCCCGTCCTTCACTGCTTAATAATTGTTAGCACATCTTTCCAGATATTTTCTGTGCACATGCAAAACACACATTTAGAACATATACGCTTCCTTAAAATATCAAGCTATGACTTTATGTCACCACTTAAAAATAGTGTGTAAACCTTTCAGTGTTGTTACATATAAATGATCTTCTTCAATCTAACAACACCTGCCTAGTAATCATATTTCTACGTCCTGTCATTTGCTTAACCAGTTCCCCTATTGATAGACATGTGTATTTAAAAGAAAAAAGGAACAACACCACTCTTTCCAAACCCTGGGCTGCTTTCAAGTCAAATAGAGCAGCCCCAGCTCACACCATTGGCCATCTAAATATTTTGTCGTCACTACGACAAAAGCCCAGATGTTTCACTGAGTTGTTTTGGTTTCCATCTGAGTGTTCAGCTGCTGTGGAACCACAGCGAGAAATTCATGCTCTGGGGAAAAAAAAGAAATAATAATAATAAAACTTAAAATCTCCAACAAGAACTTCAGATTGAGTGGAAGCAGGGGGCCTCCTCCCTCTTGTCAGCCTCCTCCTCCAAGATGTTAGTGATTTTCAAGAATCACAGGCTTTATAAATGTCATTGCTAAAGTGTGAAGGGGAAAATAGAGAGAAAGAACAGTAGTTTGAATATGGGGTTTTGGATTTCCACACTTCCCACTGGAAATAGACAGGCATGTCTTTCTTGCTTGAGATGTTTTCTTGGTATTTTCCCTATCTGACTATTTAACACTTAAGTCAGAGTTCATGTCAACTTTCGGGATGCAATGTCTCATCACACAAGCCCTGTAATTTGGCTTCCCTTCAGTGAAGGGACACAGACAGTTCTAGTCACATGAACTTCTTCCATATTAAACTGTACATAGAAAGTTCTCACCTCGGGCTCCCTTCAAAGGGGCTGAGGTCACTTCTGTGAAATCCCAATGCAAGAGCAAGGGAGTCTTTCTGGGCTCCCACTCCCTTGTTTTCTCCCCCACCCCTTTTCCTTTCCAACGTGCATTATTGCTTTATGACACAAGTAATGCATACAGCTTGTGGGGAAAGTTGTAAAATACACTACGCAATTAGAAAAAAATCAGTATCTGAAATAAGTCTTCAAACTCACATGGAAGTAACTCCTACTCTTATTTCTGAAATTCCTGACTTTTTTCCAATGAGGGTACATGCATGTAAAATGTGTAGCTACAAAAATGAGTCTCTACTCCACACATTGTTTGATAACTTTTGATTTAGCCATAAAATGATGTATAAAAAGCATATTGCATTCCATGAAGCTTATTTTTTTTTAACAGCTTCACAGTATTCTATTACATGAATGTGCCATCAGTAGAGGATGTAGATTTTGCTATCAATCCCTTTCTTTCTCCTTGCTGTAAGATTATTCGGGGGGGGGGATTGCTTTTACTATTATTTTAAAAATTTTTATATTATTTAGTAGATAATGGTTTTTCCCTCATAGGAGAAATGCAGATGGAACACCATGTGGATTTGAGATTTGCAGATTATGGACAGTGTGCTCACTGTCCCACCAATGACAGGCATGGGTGGTTAGATGCTGCATTTGCTGTTTATAGGCAGGTTTCTTAATCTTGGCAGCATTGATACCTTGGAATGGATAATTCTCTGTTGTGGGTGGCTTTACCCACAGATGACAATTGTACTGCCCCCTCCGTTGTGACACCCCACAATGTCTCCAGACATTGCTAAATGTCTGGGGAGGGGGGGCGGGGGCAACCCTCTCTCCCTCCTGTCCCCACTTTGAGAACCACTGTTTTAAGTGACTGGGTTCTTAAGTTGTCTGAAGGATGATTTTTATCTTGTAGCATTTGTAAATCAATTGGAAGTTGGTCCTGGATTAGTGCCTAAAATAAATTCCAACCTATTCTGAGAAAACAATATATTTGAGTAGGGACTAATTACCTCTTTTTTATTTCAAGTGACAAAAGCCAATATATCACACTTAGCCACTATGAAGACTCCATTTCAGTAAACTAATTAAACTAATCCTATCTCAACTCATTATTCTCAGTTCCACTAAATATTTTAACACCCTAGATTTATTTCATTACATAAATTATATCATACTTAAAGCTATGCACAGCCCTCAAGAGTTTATTTCGGACTTTTAAAATGTGACTTTAAGCTTTATCTGGAATGTATATTTTTCATATCTCTCCTAGCTAATCATTCACCTTAATTATGACTAATTATTGAAAATGATATAGTACTTTAATTAAATGAAAGTGCTTGCCTTCTTGTTAGCACTTATTAAACACTGACAACGTTACAAAGATAATGCAGCGCAGGAAACGGCATAACTCACCGAATTGATTCCATTTTCTTGCTGCAAGCTGATGTAGATGCACATTTCAAGAGACTGATTAATGCACAAGATGGCAAGAAAAGTGTTTTTCATAGTTAAAAGGAATTAAAGTCTGTGTCCATCCTGGATTCATTTTCTAACAGAGGATCGCCGCATAATTAAAACGTTAATACACATCCCTCTATTTGTACTTACGTTCCAAAGCCAGCATACATTAAATAGAAATTTAGCCCAAGTGCTTCCTGGAGAAGCCAAGAGGAATAATGCCTAAGTACCACTTCAGAGTAAATCGCTCCCTACTTATAGACGTGTAATGCAATTAAATCGAGGAGCTGTAAGCTGCCTAAATCAAGTAAGTTTAGTTTAGATATTTGTCTTTGGACATCTCCCTGTAAAGGGTTCCATGCTGAGGAGAAAAGAAAGGACATCTAGCCAATGAGCTGTTCATTAGAGTTGACACATGGTAAGCAAGGCCAGAAAATGCCTAAGGAATAGAGAATTTTCTTGGCTTCTAAAGAAAAAAAAAAATCCAGCATTCAGGTTGATCTTAGGATAACCATTGTTAGGTAACATTCTCTCAGATTCTGATTCTAGCAAGTGTCCTTGGTCCAGTTTCTTGTACTGTGCCTAGTTCAAGAACTAAAAATTGTTATTAAAAAATACAACATCAGCATGCATTTCTTTATAAGGCAATGTAACTTCTCTGCCTGAGACAGAATCAGATCCCCCAGGGGAGAAAAAATTGCTGATGGCAAAACATTAAGTGGCATCATTTTAAGTGTTTGGGGTAATAGACCCTTGACATTGAAATCATCTCTAGAACGGTCTGAGTTTTATGCTAACTGGGGCCAAGGTGCCCACTGCATTAATGCACTTAACTCTTCATCTTTGTGAGTTTTCAGTGAGCATCAGTAAATACTTTCCCTGACACGTTGGCCTCATTCTTCTCTGTTATCCTATACTCCATGCTGCAAATCATCTCATTTTGAGGGCTGAGAATATGACACCTTCATGATAAAGAAATTTAAGAGCAATACTCAGTATTAATCTGGAATTCTGTTGAACTTCCATTATGTACATGAAACTCTTTATTCCAAGGATGTTCAGATCCAAAGAAGGGCTTACAAAGTATGTTAAGAGTATCCCCCAGTAGGGGAAACATCTGTATAAACAGTGAAATATATATATATATATACATATATATATATATATATATACACATACATATATTATGTATATTTTATAGCAGGAAGAAAGAGGCAGTCATTTGGGTGTTCCTGATAGAAACTCCACTATCAAAATCAAGGGGGAAATATGGCTCAGGCTCAATGTGCACCTGAACATTTGGACCATTGCAAACACATGGCTGTTCTGTTATTTTTGGTTCCTGAATTTAGACTTGGAACTGAGAATGAAGAGCTGTGTGTTGCATTGGGTTTTGGCGTCAGACGTGACTGAGTTTGAACACCCTCTCTGCCACTCCCTGGCTATGGAACCTTGGACTGGGTGGCATCGTTTATCTCTCTGCGCCTTATTTCTCCCACGGGAAAATAAATGAGATGAGTCAGAGAGGGACCGTGGAGTGAACAGCTCTGCGGGATCTTGCCAAGTTTGGAATTAGTGAAGAGAAAATATGATGAATAAGACAATCCCATACTCACAATGCAGGATTAGAGAGACTTTTGCATGTAGAGACTAGAGAAGTCAGAATGATTTTAAGGTTCATGCAACAGATACTTCCTGAATGCCCACCATGCTCAGCCACTGGGGATTTGGTGATAAAAAAGACAGAATGCTGTTCTCACAGAGATGATATTCTGTTTGGGAGAAGGCAGACAAAAATTACTGTATAAATGAAGAAAATGGTTAATGATGGGTCCTACTAAGGTGATTAAAACAAATAGTGGTGTATACTCAAGGAAGGCCCTTAAGAACAGGTGAAATTTAAGCTGAGCTCATAATGATAAATCATGCCAAGACAAGGAGGAAGACATTCCAGGAAAAACATCCTCAGAAGGGAGGAATTTGGAATGTTTGAGAGATCCACAGAGTCCCAGAAAATAGGAGTGGCACGAGAGAGCTCTGGGAAGTGGACAAAGGCCATATGGTGCAGAACTTTGTAAACCATGGTAAGGCAGTTGTGTTTTTTGTGTTTCAGTGGCCACTCAGAGGTTTGCATTTCACAAAGATGACTGCTATGTGGATCATTGACCAGTGGGGTCCAGGAGAGAAGAGTATGAGGGCAGCTAGGAGGCTGTGTAGGACTCCAGGCCAGGGCAGATGGTGACTTGGACTCTGGTGGTCACAAAGTGGAAGGTGATGGAAATGATAACACTGTTGTTGAAAAACAGTGGGCAGAGTGTTAGAAACCAACTGGAGGCAGGAGGAAGTGAGTAGAAATGACTCTGAGGCAGTGAGGTTGGGGCCTGGAGATGGTGGTGTCGTGAACGTGAATGGAGAAATCATACATGAAGGCAGTGGGAAGAGCCAGAATTGCTTCTCAGATGTTCTAGAAGAAATGTGAAAGGCAGTGGTCATCAACTGAGATGGGAGATAGCTTATATGGCAGTTATGTCAGGCAGATATTGAAACTTGCTGGTTTTCATTCCTAGAGAGAGAGACACAACTGGTAAATGAGACATCAGTAAGTGGGATCATTGTGCTGGGTAGTAGGTGAGTGTCAGACTTTGAGCTTCTAAGTTCTCACCTCTCTCCAAACAAGGCGTGATGAGGGTTCCTGGTACTCTCTGCAGAACTGTACACATGAACCAGGGATCTTGCCATGAAATCCACCAACATTTTCACAAAGAGAGACTTTAGGGATCATGTCTGTCAACATTCAGAGGAGGACACCAGAGCTCAGGAAGGACATGTGACTTGTCTGAGATCACAGAGTGAATTGGGCAAGCCCAGGACGGGGTGCTCTCTTGTACACCACACTGCCTTCTCTCACTGATGCCCTTTGTGTACGGAGGACGGGGGCTGGCTCACCTTGTGTTTCTGAGGGATTCCCTCCCTCCTTGTCTCCCTAGAGCTAAATCTTTCACAGCATAGATTCTGGATCACCCTTAATAAATATACCTAGGATGCTTCCTGTCCCACCCCAGATCAGCCAAGTCAGAATCATTAGCCTCTGGAACTAAGATGTCTTCACTTTATGAGGCTCCCTGGATGATTCCAACACCCCTACAAGTATTAAACTGACTTTCTGTCTTTTATAGAGTCCTGCAGAGTACCTAGAATAATACCTGATGTAATCTTTGCTCAAAATATGATTGCTTAGTTTATCATTAATTGATTCATCACTAAGTAATCAAATCATTAGAAACAAACCCATCACCCATGACTTCTCCTACACTCTTGCTACCATACTAAACTCAGCAGTTACTACCTGTCCTTACCAGGCACACCAGTACTCCTCTGTTGTCTCTTTGGAGTGGTGCATTTTAGCACCGCACAGGTCACCACTGACCAAGGTACTTTGGGATATTAACAGAGAAGTGTGTCTTACCACTAAGTACACATTGCATCCATGTTTCCCCTTGCCTGGGTTTGCTCTGAGTTCTGTAAAGCTGTTGATTGGCTATAAGCCATGTCTCATTGAGTTCTTTTGCAGGGCATAGTGCCCACACATTGTATTGGTCTTCATAAGATATCTCAATCAAGGACCACTAAAGAGCTCTAAATTTAAAGGCAATCCAACCAAGGTAGTTTTGACTTCTTATCTCAACACCCCAACTTTCAGTGGTGAATGGTGAAGAATGGCTGAAAGTAATACAGAGAAGAATAGATAAATTATAGAACCGAGAGAATGTGAAGATTGGAAGGAGGAAGGAGAAACAGACAGGATTTCAACGCTTGTCATAGGACAGACATTGTGCAAAGCACCAGGCATGCATTATCTTGCTAAATTACTATAATAGTCCTATAAAGCATGTTCTGTTATTATCTCCATTGTAGAGGCAAGAAAACTGAAGCCTGAAAGTTCAATAATTTGTCCACACACAGCTGATAAAGAAAGGAACTAGAATCTCTAATTCCAGAGTTGAGACCTTTAGTCGCTACATCACAGACTGACATGATATTCATTCATATATTCTTTTTTTCTGGATGCATAGATCTAGTTGTCAAAAGTGTGTCTCCCCCAGTCTTATTTCCTTTCAAAATTGCACATATGCTTGCAGGAAGAGAGTGGCAGGTCGATCCCAAACTGTGAAATAAACACACACCTTGAGAGAGGCTCTTGGAATGGACGGTCAAACACCATGGAAACAGTTAGGTGTTGGGAGGAAAGCTGGTACTGCAGAGCAGTCAGCACAGGGTGCCCCTAGGAACAGTATCCCCGGCAGCTGCAGGCCACAATGTATCAGCTGCACACTTCGAAAATCGCAAAGCTCCTCATCTTTTGAATGCTAAAGAGAGCAGGGGGTATGTTGGGATTCACTGTCAGCCGAGGAGATCTCTGGAATCTCTTAATCGTTTTAATGTGTTAATTTCACCAGCTTGGTTTCTGTGTTCTCTTTGGCTTCGTGTTTGATGCCGTTGTTGCGGGGATGAAAGCATCCCAGAGTTTAAGAGCACTCTTGTTCTTTAGCTGTTATGGGGAGAAAAAGCAAACAAATGAAGCAATGCACAGTATCTTTCTTTTTGTCCCAATAAATCATTCCCATTGCCTTTTATTAAAATCAAGTAAACATAATCAGCATTTACCTTATGAGGAGGGTGATATTTTGAAGACTTAAAAAGACAGCCATCTGATCCCAGATTGTATGGAGCCGGATGAGGTTAACCGTGTTGTTCCTGACCTAGAAAGTTTCTAGGGAACGCACAGATCAGGTGTGTTACTCTATATGTTCAAACGCTAGAGAGAAATTCAGAGGTTGATCTGGAGCTTCCAATATGCAGAACAGTAGGTTTGCTGAGGCCATGGTATTATAATCCAGCAACAGTAATGACACCCATGGTAATAGTGGTGGTTTTCATTTCTGGAGTATATAGAGTGTCTCTGATACTGAGCTAAATTTTCATATGCATATAATCTTTATGCCACCCTGTTAGATACGTGATATCACCAGCATATTCCAAATGAGAAAATTGGGGTTGAGAAAAGTAATTTGCCCATAATCATAGAAATAACAAATTCCCAGAATCCAAGACTTGACCCAAGTCAGTGTGACACCCAAACTGATGCTCTTAACTATGAGATACTGGGACTTGGAGCCAAGAGACTTGGGTTCAAGGTTTAGCTTACTGGGCCTTAGCTACCTCCCCCAAAGTCTCAGAACCTTGCTTCTCTCATCTTCAGACCAGGAATAATAATACCTTCCTCACAAAACTCTAAATATTTAATGAGAAAATACACCTAAAATACTTTTTGTGCCTCATAAAGATTATGCAAGTGTAAGGTGCCACGTTTCGCATTATCACCCGACAATAGATCATTTTGGATTGTGTTCAGGATTGTGAATTTACAAGTTTGGCAACTTTTGATGAAAAGAAGCAATATGCTGTCTTTTTAAAGAGGAATTAGTGGTTAAAAGAACTGACAATACATTTAGAGATTTGTGTTTCTCAATAGCATGCAATGAGACCATGTTCTTTCCATTTATAAGAATATGGATGTGCTTAAGGGAGGACAGATCCAACAGTCTGGTTGTTTGCTGTGATTTGTATGCCCTGGGGATATGAAGAGTCATGTAAGAAAATTGCAAAAATGGAATAAAAGGTCCAGGGAGAAGGTTTTTTACTACCTGCTCCAAACCTATGGCTTGGATAAGGGACCTTCTCCAAGAGTCTTGAGTCTTGCCGACCTCTGGTTTTCTTGCAAAGCTTGTTGACTCTCCTCATGGTGCTGTTTCTTCTGCTCTTAGCACACCTCCTATCCTCAGTTGACCTTTTGAACTAAATTTGTGACAGTTAATCCACTGTGAGGTTTTGGAGAGGGCAGCATGCCCAGACACTGTGCCTTCTGCACCTGACCACCCCCACCTCGGTACCACCATCATGTTGATCCTGTGGCATGGATTTTCTAGGCCGGTCTCTTTTTAGAACCATGTTTGCTGAAGTAGTTCTGAGTATGCTTGTCATAGTATGTGCCCTGGTTTGTAAAATAGGGGCCCTTGTGAAGGCAGAAGGAAGAAGTGTGGGGGTCCCAAGGCCTCGAAGTGCACACGATATGGAGCCAGCATGGTCCCCCATGTTCTTGCAGTCTCCCTGAAGGAGCTCTGCCAGGATTTTTCTTTCTACCTAGACCCCCTTTTCTCTCCTTTCTTTGCCTCGTTAACATGCATATATGCTTTCGAACCCTGTTACTTTGTCCCTTCCTCAAGAAAATCTTTCTTGGCCTCACTGATTAGGTCAAACGTGTCTACTATTTTATTTCTTAACTTCAGTACCTCCATTAGTAGCTCAGAGCATCATTTCAGTTTTACATCTTTTGGTATAATGATTCGATTCCTGACTCTCTTCCCTGAAAAACTGTAAATACCGCAGAGAGGAAGACCATGTCTGGGTTTTGTGCATATTTTCATCAATGACTGAATGAGTGAGTGAGTGAGTGAGTGAGTGAGTGAGTGATTGGTGGATGGTTGGATGAGTTATATGGCCAGCTCGTCAGAACACCTATCTTTCAGGTGGACTGCGATCCCTGATATAAGGACAAGAATGTGAACTTGTATTAGCCTACTCCTCTACCCCACCCCAGCTTAAACTTCTTCATCCGTCTCATCCATCCTGGATGCCTTCAGAGGCCAAACTCCGTACATCTCCCTCCTCCCCTTGTCCTCTCTGCAAGCTCATTTAATACCTTCTTACTTTCTATCACGATACTTCAGCCAGGCAGGAATTATTTTCAGGTTTTGAAACTTGCCCAACTTCTTCCTCCTTCAGGACTCATGCACATGCTTTCCTCCATCAAAAGTGTTTTATTATTCCTCCTCACAACCATTTTTAGACCTCTGCCTGCATGTCACTTTGTCATGGTAGCCTTATCTGAGTCCTATAGGCTATGTCAGGTCCCCCTTGTATCCCCTTTTATGACACCTTATATTTCCCTCCATAGAGTTCACAAAATTATAGTATTTTTATTTACAAAAAGGCATATTTCTTTCATGAAGGAGTAAGCTACTTGAGGAAATGCATTAGGTCAGTGTTGCTCATCACTAAGTGTCTAGCTCTTAGTAAGTATCCCACAAGTGGCCATCAAATAAAACTATAAAACACAGATACCACACTCTTTACAGTCCTACCAGTGCCAGTGACTTTGATGGGAGGTTTTTAGGGTCAAGGAAGACAGGAAGCATGCATGTTCATGTCCATCCATCTCCTGTGACTATATGAAGACCCCTACCTCTCTTTCTGGGCTGGGGCCATACCCTCTTTCTCCTATTATACCATAGATGAAGCTGAAGAGGTTATAAAGCCTAACTCATACTAGCATAAGCCCAGGGAAGATTGATTATCTAAAGAAACTGAAAAGTCCAGGAGTAGTTCTGGCTACCATCCGTCATTGCTGAATATAAGGGTTTGAACCATAGCAACAGGGATCTCTCCTTTACATTGCTTAGCTCAGCTCTCTTTGGAGTCTTGGTTTTTTATTAGATGTAGATGTAGCTTCTAGCATATAGTCAGTGGCTCTTACAACTTCAGATCTGACAGAGAATGCCTGCAGGTGGGTGCGTGGGGAGCTGCAGCCCACACTGGATCACATGCTCATCCCTAAACCATAATTCAGTGGCCAGGAAGTTGACATCTTTGAGGGGCAAGACACGGTATCACTTCTTGTCCACCTCTGGATGTCAGTCAGTGTGTTTTCATTGGTATCTCCAACGTATCCAAAATGTAACTATTATACCCAAGTGTATAAGAGTGCACATTTTGTAGAGATTTATGTATCATTTCCTACCCCCATCTATCTTAGGTCCGATTCTCTATGGATAATGCCTAAAATGGGGATTTGTGTGCAGGTGGTTAATTGAAGGGATGCTTTCAGGGGAACCCTATGGGAGAGGAGGTAAAGAATCAGAGTAGGGCAGGGAGAGGCTCACAGGGAAAGGTGTGGTTTCAGGGGAAAACCTAGCCTGAGCCTGAGCCTGAGCCTGAGCCTGTGGGGAGCTCTGGAATTTTAATTACACCAAAGATGGTTTCACCCAGACTCATTCCCACTCCCTTACATCAATCTGTCTTTGGTCACAGGCTCAAGCTGTCCCCGGGAAGGGATGACAGCCCCTCCTACTCCCACACCCTGCCTCCACCCCCATCCTCGGGCATCTCTCTGGCCAGGGTGGCTCCTATCCGTCAAGCCTAGAGAAAAATTCAGATTGTGAGCCGTTAGCAGACAATGCCCACACCAACTAGGAGATGTTCTACTGAGCTGGCGACACTTCATGAGGCTCCAGCTTTAAAGAGGCATATAATAAGGCACCTGAAATTAGAGGGATTATTTTTATAAGTAATAACCTCTATTTTTATTTTCCAGTGAGTTTCAATTCTGCATGATGCCCTGTATCTCCATATCCCACCTGAGCCTCCTATTTAAACATCCGGATGGCCACAAGGGACTTCTACATTTCAGGAAGATTTTTCCATTAAAAGGGTTGACACAGGAGGTGAATCACCGTACCTTTAGAGGCACAGGGAGAGAAATCCATCCCTCCCATCCCCTTACATTTCTGTTTGTCCATCTCTTTCAGGGTCCAGGGTCACGAACTCTCTACTCTCCTTCAGATGGGGATCCGTTCACCCTCTCAGTGCTTGGCTGCCTCCCTTTTGGGTTTACCTCTTAGATAGTTTTGGGGACCACCGCCAGGTTTTCCGATGCCAAAGTTATAACATGAGCAATGGCAGTTGAATTTCCCCTTATGATCACAGGCAGGCAAGTCACTGTCCTCTCCTTCTAATGTAAATGATCTGGTCCCTGCTGCAGACTCGTCCATGATTTCTCCGCCTCACTGTTTTTCAATGCGTCTACCTTCCCAATCCTCCCTCCCCATCCCCAACACGGTCTCCAGCAGCCTTCATGTCTGCGCACACATAAATAAGGCTGTATGCACGCATGTGAGAATATATAGCCATCACGGTACTGTGTGGGCATGTGTACGTGCTGAGGAAATGTAATAGACTGTGGTTGTGTGTTTGTAGGTGTATAATAAGTTTGCCGCAGACTAGGGGGAAAAATGGAGCCATTTGTTGATTCAAACCAATTTTTTTCCCCTTGAGTTAGTACCCAATCTGTAGCTAAGAACTGCTGACTACAGCATATTTCCGAGTGTAGATTTTTTTTTTTTTCCCTGACAGCTAAGACCTAACTCCTGCCTGATCTATGTAACTGCATTGTTCAAATTACAAAGCTTAGGTGACAGAACTGCTCTATTTTCTGGGAGCCCCCAACACACCTGTCATCAGATAGAAGCGAGAATGCAGAAGTCATCACTTTACTTAGAAACTCAGCAGATGATTGAAATTATTTCTTACTACTAATTCCCCTTTTAGTGGAGATAAGCCGCTTTGTTCAGCTGTAAATGAAACATTAGGGTATTAACTGTGGAGCCGAAGTATTGGGGAAGCTAAGATTTTATCTGCAGTAGGAACATTTTGGGCAATAAATTGTTTTGTTGGACAGAATACTAAATCTCTTGAGTTACAAAGAAGCAGAGCTCATTAAAGGGGATGCTTAAAGCAGAAAAAAAAAAGGCGAGACAAAAGCTTATTACCTTTGTTGTGGGGATTGGGGGGGGTTTGCAGGTTCTCATGTATATGTAGCATGGAAGAATTATGCGGTACAGTTATTAAATAGATGTGTCTATAGACTTGCAAACACTCTATGAATATGTCCAAGGGACAAATACATTTCTGAAATATCAATAGCAATCTGCAATAAGTTATGAATTTTGGAGTACATATTTATCCTCAAAGACTGGGTTTTTTTTTCCTGTGGGTAAAATTTCCCTGTCTCTTTGCCACATCCTTCAGATTAATCGGCTGGCATGGTTACATAAATGTTTGTAATAGAGAAGAGTAAGTGCCAGGATTATCCAAAATATTGTCACAAAATACACACCTAAATTAAGATAATTATGCATTGGGAACATCGATCAGCAGGGCTTGGAAGGGAGGGGAGCTTTCTCATGATGGAGGGGAAGCTCTTCCTGGGGGGAACCGGGGTTGGAGCAGCAGGGTTATGTGTCCGGTTGGGTGAGCCCGGTGTGTAAGTGTCAGGGGACGGACATGAGGGATTGCTTCTTTGCCAATAACCAGGGTCAAAGGAGGAAGACAGGGAGAAGGCAGTGCCGCCTCTGGAGTTAGCAGCCCTCTGCTGTGTCTCCAGGGGCGGGCCGGCTCTCTGCAGGTCTGTACTTGTTGCTCATTCCAGCCTCTGGGAGGACGATGTTCCCCGGAGCGTTGCACCTGAGAAACTCAGACAGAGATCAGTGTAAACAGGCAAGCCTCAGCTGCAAGCAGATGGGGGTTTCGTGAGAGCCGGATCAGGGCTGCACAGTTCTTCTTCTGTTTGCTCCCTGAGTGATTCAGAGCATGTCTTCACAGACTCCCAGCCTGAAGGCTCTCATTGCTGTTTCCACCTTTCTCCGTGTGCCCCGATTCACAGGTGGATGCCCGGCACCGTGTCACCAGAACGGGCTTTGTGCTCTGAGTTCCCATTCTGGACCTGCCATTATTTCCAGATTCTCCGTCCTCCTTGGTTCTTCCCACAGGAACAGGGACAACACATCTCAAAGCATAGCAGGAAGCTGGCAGTGGAAAATGAAGCACAGGAGACACATACCATACAGGCTCATGTGAGCTTTGGGAAAACACTCAGGCCCGACTTGCTTTAGGAAAACTCAGTATAGGGGCGGCTGGGTGGCTCAGCCCGTTAAAGGTCTGCCTTCGGCTCAGGGTTCTGAGATCGAGCCCCGCATTGGGCTCCCTGCTCTGCGGGAAGCCTGCTTCTCCCTCTCCCTCTGCCCCTTCTCCCTGCTTGTGCTCTCTCTCTCTGTCAAATAAATAAATAAAATCTTAAAAAAAAAAGAAAACTCAGTATGTGAAAAATGAGCACTTATTTATTTATATATATATACATATGTATTTTAAAAGCAGCAGGCAAATGATAATTATTTAATTAAAAATGTGCTGAATTGTAAGATCTTCTGCACACATGCAAAAAAAAAAAAAAGAAAAAAGCCATCTTTGTCTTCTGTCTCTGACCCAGAATATGGTGCAGGGAAAAGAATCTTGAACTGAAGATTCTAATAAGTGTTGCCTGCATTGTATTTATATTCAAAGTTTGCTTATTTATTTATTTATTATTATTATGTTATGTTAATCACCATATATTACATCATTAGTTTTTGATGTAGTGTTCCATGATTCATTGTTTGCGTATAACACCCAGTGCTCCATGCAGAAGGTGCCCTCTTTAATACCCATCACCAGGCTAACCCATCCCCCCACCCCCTCCCCTCTAGAACCCTCAGTTTGTTTTCCAGAGTCCATCGTCTATCATGGTTCCTCTCCCCCTCTGATTTCTGCCCCTTCATTCTTCCCCTCCTGCTATCTTCTTCTTTTTTTTTTAAAACATATATTGTACCTCTGAAACAAATAATACGATATTTATTTTTAAAGATTTTAGTTATTCATTTGACAGAGTGAGAGAGAGAGCACAGGAAGAGGAGCGGCAGGCAGAGGGAGAGGGAGAAGCAGGCTCCCCGCTGAGCAGGGAGCCCGACACAGGGCTCGATCCCAGGACCCTGGGATCATGACCTGAGCTGAAGGCAGACGCTTAGCGACTGAGCCGCCCAGGCATCCCTCAAAGTATATTTAAAACATGATTCAAATCTCAGCATATTTAACCTGGCATTCATTTTGCAAGTGACTTTTTAGGACCACTTATCCACAGGCTGTAGAACACCAGCTTGTCAACATTGTTTTATGGGAACACTAGGCATCCAGTTAATTTCTTATGACTGTCATATAGAGGGCATTTGGTGTCTTCTTGAGACAAGGAGAAACATAGATCTACAGAGAAGTGAATAGAAGCTACTGGTGACAGAAGGGACCTCAGAGCCTTGCATTCCCTTATGAACTTTGAAACTGGTACCAAAGAGTGACAGTAGCCAATGGGAGGAGATTAAAGTCAATATATTTTAGTGCAGTGTCCCGATGATTGGTACTCTACAGGCGAACCTTGTGGTGAATGATTCAAAAGTCAGTGCCATTTACATGATAAAACTGCTCTAGCACCCCAGAATGACTTTGACATGCATATTTATACACACACCCCCATTTTTGTCCTTTATAGTTCAAGTGATAGATTTCCAGTGATATGAACAGGTGTCAAGAGTTCTGGGTGCAAGTCCTGTCTGTGTCATGGCTCCATAACCCTGAATATGCCTGTTAGTCTGTTTGAGCCTGTTTTCTCACCTGTAAAATGGCATCATGAAACGACCCAATTTTCTAGGGCCCACTTAGCTGTAAATTTTCCCAGGTCATGAAAGCTTAATTTTCTAAGTGGCCATAGTATCTGAGCTTCTCTTGTGGTTTTCAGTGGACTGATCTACATTCTCAGAGCAACCACTGGGTGATGTCATTTCACCCAACTGCTCCATATTTCTGGTACCGTTCATGAGTAACTTGAGAAAGGGTATATATACTCCAGCAGAGCATTGGTGGGGAATGTCTCATATGTTCAGACTTAGAGCGCCACCCTTGTGGCCAGAGGGCCCATTACAGTGGAAGGAACAGGGTTGAATGCTGTTGATTTTCCTTCCCCTCTGGGTGGTCTTGAAGTTTGCTGGGCCTAAGTTTCTCTATCTGTAAAATGGGGACAGAGAGTTATCTCTATGTTACATAAGTTTTGAAGATGATGATGGTGAAGCATTTAATTAATATCTAGTATGTTAAGGAGTCTCAAAACATAGTGGCTATTCTTATTATTATATTAATTTGGGAATAAAGATCGAAGAGCAAATTCTCTGGAGAGTCCAGAGCTGAGGGCAGATCTTCAACCTCACAGCCATACTGAGTGGCTTACCGGGATATTGACTCTTTGGCCCGTTTCTGACTTATGCCACCTTCAGATATTTATACACCTAAGGAGCTTTCAAGAGAAAAAGTTCCTTATTCTTTCAGGAGGCTGTAAGAAAGTGAATTTTGAGCTTGAAATTTACTGATGTGGCTGACTGTAGCCAGGGGACCCCCACAGTCAGTGACATGTGTGGAGCCTGAAGTGGAGTCCCAGCTCGGGCCCCCTCTGGGGAGGAGCTGGGTCTTCCCAACCTTTGGTCAGACTCCTTGGAGAAGATAATTCCCAAATGATCCTTTCCAAACATAATACTTGAACTAACAGGGAGCTAAAGGACTTCCTATTAGTTCCTAGGGCCATTGTAACAAAACTCGGTGGAATAAGCAACACGTTCTGGAGGCTAAAAGTCTCAAGTCAAGATGTCAGCAGGGTCAGCTCCTTCTGGTGACTGAGGGAAAACCCATCTCACACCTCTCTGCTACCTTCCGGTGGCTTTTGTCAATCCTCGGCATTCCTTGGCGTGTAGACACATCACTTCAGTTTCTGTCTCTGTGTTCACACGGCCTTCTCCTCTGCTGTCTCTTACAAGGATTTGTCATTGGATTTAGGGCTCACCCTAAAGCTAGATGATCTCATCTCAGAATCCTTCACTTAATTACATCTGCAAAAACCCTTTTCCCAAATAACATTATATTTATGGGTTCTGGGGCTGAAGACTTGGATATCCATCTATGGGGTCCCAATTCAACCTTGGGGTGGGTGAAGTATCCTTGTAGGGAGAAGCAGTTCAATTTAAATGAGACCACTCTACAACAGTTACATGATAAAGAAAGTCAACATTCTCGGGCATTTAGTGCTACATGCAGGGCATTGTGCCAATTGATTATATGCATATCTTTTCTATTTATCTCAACAACCCTAAGAGGTAGGTAATATGCTCCTTCTCGGCTTATGAATGAGAAATCTGAGCCTAAGGAGTGGAAGGTCATTTTCTTAGTCACCCAACCAGGAAGGTGGCACAGCTGGTACCCTAATCTAGGTTTCTCTAATTCCCAAATCCGTGCTTGGACCCATCATGCCAGAAGTTCTCAAACTCTGTCACACATGAGAATCTCCTGGGGACTGTCAAAAGTGCACCTTCCCCCAAGCTTCATCTCCAGAGCTTCTGATTCTGTAGGGGGACACGGTAATCATCTACATTTAAAATAACTGCATTATGTAATTCTGCCCCCTCTCTCCTCCCACTGAACCCGTCTCTCAGGTAATTGCCACCTTAGCACAGGGACTAGGAGACATATTCAGATTCTCCCCAAAGACAGAAATCCTCAAAAGTCAAAAGTGAAAAACCACGCAAAAGAGAGGCCAAGTTGTTGTTTTTTTCTTAGCTTTTTCTTTTTCCTTTTTTCTTGGCCCTGGCAGTCCCCCCACACCCCCCTTGCCCCCAAGCACATCCCTCTCTTGGCTCATCCACCTGCAGGAGGAGATGTGGAGATCAGTGGCGGTGCTGCTTCTAGCCCTTTCCTTATTTTAAGTCCACTTCCTCTTTGAGCATGTGAAGTTCTCCGCTTGGAGAACACCCACAGAGCCAGAGGGGAGAGGTCCTACATCAAACACAGCAGAGGAACCATAGTCCTGCCATAATCCAGTCAATGAAAAATTGATTTCAGGTCCCAGCAGCATGGTGGTAGTGTGGTGGGGAGCTGTCCACGCTGCCTCTGGTGCACGTCCCTGTTAAGTGTTATTTAAGGGATCTTCTGTCATAGCAGAGAGCAGGGCGGTTGATGATCTTTGCTGCTGAAGAAGCAAAATTGAAGTGTCACGTACCAAGGTTCCGTTTTGTCTCTAATATGTTGTCCTGCCAACCCTGGAGCCTTGCATGAACCCCGGGAATGTAAAGGGACAGAAGGATGAAATCTGGCTCAATACAAACTGATTGGAGAGGGTTTATCCAAAACATAGCCCCAAGACATCCCAGGAGAACTTGCCTGAGCCGAGAAAACAAGCAACAGTATTAGAAAATCAGGAAGAGTCAAGCTGCCCGATGACGTTATTTTAAAAGTTATTTAAAAAAAATTTTTATCTTCCCCGCATTGATTTTTAATCACACGGTAATTGGCATAAATCCATTCTCCCTTTGAAGCAACTTAAATATAACATGAAAAACATAAATATGCAAAAATAGAGAAGAAATATAGAGTGGAGGTTTCCAAATTTCAAATAGCCCCCAAATCTCATTGCTTTCCTCAAGGAGGTAAACTTCCTAAGCAGTTAGCAGTTATTTCCGACTTTTCTCTGATGAACTCTCTAACCCAGCTTAAAAGAATAGTGGGTGCTTTGGTGACTAGATAAATAACCAAACATGTTAATAGACAGGCAGACAGATTAGAATTTTGGAATCTGAAATCTGGGCAGATGAAAGTTATGGCTTTGCTGTGTGGTACTGAGGACTGACAAATTCATTGTTTAACTACTCTGGTCCCAACTTTTAAAAATCTACTAAGTGGAGAAGACAGTCTCTGTGTCACTTGCCAGACCTGAAGATGAGAGTGAGCCTTCACTGATCAAATGGATTTGAAAACGTCATAGGCCCAGCAGACATAGTGGCACCATGAGGAGATGTCATCGGACCTCAGCCTCAGTTCCTTTCATCAAGCATGGAGAAAAAGAGCTTGTAATTTGCATAAAGGAAACTAGATTATTCTATAAAAATGGCCCTCGAGAAGTTTCACAGCCAAGCTCATGTCATATCTTGAAGAGGTTAAATCCCCAAGAGAAAGGCATCATGTGTTAATAATACATTTAGCGTTCAGCAGGTGGGTGTTCTTTTTTTCTTTCTCTTTTCTTCCCTCTAGAGAGTTACTTTTATTTTATTTTATTTGTTTTGTTTTGTTTTGTTTTAGATTTTAAAGATACAGAGTGACATATTCCACATGGTCAGACTGTATTCTGAAGTAAAGTTTTAATTAAAATGTAGAATGGATTTTTGCCAAACTGAAAAAAATAAAGATATATCTATATATAGTTAGATGGATATAGATGCATTTATTGCAGAACTCTAGCTGTGATGAGAAACTCTTTGAAAATATGTTTAAAAATTCACTGAGTCTTGTCTGAAGACTAACCTGTGAGGAGGGATGAACTAACTTATTCACTTCTGGACATTGTTAAATGCCCTGAAAGTGGTAGTTAATAATTTCCTTTTGAAGTGAAAAAATAGCAAGCATGTTCCTGAGACCCATCATCAATCTTTGATCATTTCAGATTAAGGCATTGTCTTTGGATACAAGTGAATACCATCTTTTAAATGTGGTTTTAAATAAAATTTTAAAATGTAATAATATCTTATCCTCCTGCACTGAGAATTTCTACTGTAGGATAGGAGCAAGTAGAGATTCCTTGCTGCTCTTAGCAGGTAGTGGTTGGGAGCAGGATACTTCAAAGTGCCTGAGCTGCAGTTGTAGAAAGATGTTCTTTGGCTTCCAAATCCTTAAGCATAATTTGAATATGACTGGCTTTCAATGCTAAGTATGTGAGGCTCCCCTCTTAATTATAGTATTTTAGATGAGCCTAATTTGACAGCCACTGGCACACAATATGCTAAATATTTCATATAATGTGACTCTGAGAAGAAGGGAGCCCCCCTCCTTGAGAATCCCATCGGGTAAGACATTATAACTTAGAATTTCAGCATCAACAGCAGGGACAGCTTAACTGCAGAAAAACTCTTTCTTTGATTTGATGTTACCAAAAGTACAAATGATAGTCCATAGAGGACTTGGAGGCAACTTCCAGAAACACTGTAGGTCATTTGCCAATCTGATCTTGAAGGAAATGGTGAGCCTGGAGCTCCACATCCGTGACGCCATTTTTACCATGAAATGGAGCTTGGTTTTCCTTGGATTATCCCACACTTCCTATACACCTGTCCCCACTGGACTGGGTAGACCTACCTTCTAGAAGAGATGCACTCAGTCAGTGACTAAGGCACACATTTGGAGACACTTGTAACTCTCCATTGTCTTCTAAGTGTTGTCCGACTGATGACATCATGTGCATCATAAATGTATGTGAGCCACAGATATCTAATAGTGCTGCCTATTTATGTTTTCGTAGATCTTTTTAAGAAGCATTAGCTTGTCCTATGTCATACTATACTGATAACGATATTTTGAGGTAAATAGTTTTAAAAAACAGGCGGAACGCTCTCCGTTTTGGCAGATGAAAAAGACAAACACAAAAAGATGGGGATTTATTTAAGATCGCTTTGCAAGTCATTGACCTGCCAGGGATGGGTCTCCAGACTTCTGACATGTAGTGATAGTGTCTGAGGGGTGAACAATTACGGCTCCGGCTAACATTTTCTGTGCACTTCTAGATGTCGGACACTATGTGAAGCAGTTGGCATGCATGACCTCCATGAATAGGTACCGCTATCTTTCCTGTTTTACAATTGGGGGGAAGAAAAAAGACCTACAGAATGTAAATAACTCTCCCCAAATTGTACACCTAGCATGTGAGTGAACAGGACCTAAACCTCTGAGGGCAACCTGTCTTCCAGCCATGTTAAGCTGCCTTCCTTGGAAATATGTAGTGAATCTATGGATTTCAAGAGAACATTCTTCCAGAAAGCTGAGTGCACTTTCTTTTTTTACAAATAGAAATTGCATATATGTGTGTGTGTGTGTGTATATATATATATATATATATGGTGTATATATTGATGTTTGGATATACGTATGCATTGTGAAATAATATGGTGAGGATGGTAGCCCTGCCACATTGTTGGTGGGAATGTAAATTGGCACAATAACTATGGAAAACAGAATGGAGGATCCTCATGATCCAGCAATCCCACTTCTGGGTATATATTCCAAAGAAATGAAATCAGCATTACAAAGACATCTCTGCACTCCTATTTTCACAACACCCAAGATAATGGGAAAACCTAAGTGTCTGTTGGTAGATGAATGTATAAAGAAAATGTCACACACACACACACACACACACACACACACACACACACACACACTGGAATATTATTCAGCCTTAAAAAAGAATGAAATCCTGAATGTACTGTGTAAGTCTCTGGTCCTCTCCTGCCATGCCTTTTATCAGGTAGAATGCATGATAGGTTAGACTTTCCTTCTCACCACTGAGGATTTAAATGCATGTGAGCTCCCCAAGATACTGATGAGGGTTGGGTGAGGGGTTGGCAGCCAGGGTGGAGTCCCTGGTCCATGCATCCTAACTTCCAGTGAATAGATGTTTGGAGGTACACCCCCTTTCTCATCTCTACTCCTCCAGTAGAAACAGCTGTACTCTATAACAGGAAAGATGCCTGCCAAGCCACAAAGGGCATCATTTAGGATAGGGTAATAACCCATAAGAGTGTGTTTCTAAAGCTGGGCCATGCACACTTGCTAGGTTGCAGGGCAATCACTGAGGCGGCTTTCTGGGCACATCCTAGAGAAAGACATCCAGTGAGGCTGCAGTTGCAATTTATTTCCTTATCCTAGCAAGAAAGCTCTTGACAATACAGCAGTGTTTGTTTTCTGCTTGGTAAAGTAGAAAGGAAAACAGCAGAAATTAGCCCAGCACTGCGCTGATGCCAGCCCAGAGGCGGGGACTCTGATGGTACCCCCCCCACCCCCGCCGCAAACCTGTGCCGCCAGAAAGGCTTCCCCTGCAATGAGATTAGCAGACACAGCAGCTCACGCCAAGGCGCTGTGCAGTTTTTACCCTGTTCCACCAGGTGTTGCCAGAGAACATTGAGCAGAGCTGAGCTCTGGGCGAAGTGTGTTCGCGGCTGCTGGAACACGGGGCTGCTCGTAAGGCAGCAATGAAATGAGTTATGTTGACTCCAAGAGCTCTCTTCCTTGCACGTTGAAACATGCCTCCTTTGTCTGCCTCATGCCTCACATTTCAAGTCAACACACTTGGTTGCGTATGTGGGTATGTGTGAGGAAGGAGACCCTGCAAGACTGTGCTGATCCAGGTCACCAACCTAAGCCCCAGGGGCACCTGCAGTCACCTTGCATTTGTACTGGGAATGCAAGGTGGACAGTCACCTCTTATGCCCACAAGGGTAATTCTCCACCAGGGTTGTTGCCCGTTAACCAGAGTTAATGGCTTCTCAGCACCTGTTCTCTTTCCTTTCTCTTTCTTGTATATCCAGAGCAATGAGAGCACAGTTCTAGATCTGTGGTTCTGAGCCAGGTGTGACTGAGTCACCGGGGTTCATCCGGCCATGTCCAGGGGCACTTTTCATTGTCATGACTGGGGAGGGGCATCTATTTGGTAGAGGCCAGGGATGCTGTAAACATCCTACCACGCACAAGACGGTCCCAACAAAAAATCATCCGAACTGCCAACAGTGCTGAGTTTGAGAAACCCTGTTCTAGAAACGAAGACTTTATTGGCAAGATGACTGCATTCTCCAAAACACATACTGAGATAAGTCTTTCCAATTGTGATTGTCCCAGAAAAGCTCCTCTATATCACTACAATTAAACATCATGTCTTGCCAAGGTAACACCTCCATAAGGGAGTTAAAAAAAAGATGCCATATGTTGTGGGCCTACTGTGTGCCAAATTCATTGCTCATATCATCTCTTACCTTGCATAAATAACATTGAGGGTGGAATTATTGTTTCACGATACAGAAGAGGAAACTGAGGGTCAGGGTCACCCAGCTACTTAAGCAGGGAGCCCACTTTGGCCAGATCTAATTAGTTCAGGGCCATTGTCTCTTTACCTGTGATTTGCTGTCCCTCCCTGTCCCCAGAAGGCAGCCATGGACATTAGTGGTTTCTGCATGAACTGGGAGCAAAACATACCCTGAATTGGTACCCTGCTTCCCAGATCTGGGAAAGTGACTTCACTGGGCCCCGATTGCTCCATCTGCCAATTTGGGACAAAAGAGAGGATTTGATATAGCCATAGAGGGCACTATCTGATCCTTCAAAGACCCAATCGCTGAGGGATATTCTGGACTTTTACAATACCTGCACACCAGCAATTCAGCCGCTGGGTTTCTGGTTTTGACAGATTGTAGGGCTGACATAGCTTTAGACTTCCTCTTATTCGCTGGTCCCCATAGGAGGTCTCCAGATACTTTAGGGTAGAAAGGTCAGGCACTGAGGAGAAAACATGAGACTCATATAACCATACTACGGCAGGTATGATTATCATAATTCTTATTCATCTTTGTATCCTCAGAGGCAGCAATGGTACTGGGTATACGGCATGGTGGCGGGGCAGGGGGGCTCAATTTATATTTTCAGGCATTCGTTTTTCTAAGAAATGCCTGAACAGGGTTCAACAGAAATACTGACAACCCCACTAGGACAGCATGTCCATTATATTAATTGCTGTTGAGATTCACCTTAGTACAATGTTAACGGATAGGCGCAATCATATCCTAGAGGCTGTCCGTGTTTTCAGAATGCCTTCCACATCCTCCCAGATTCAGTGTCTTCAATTACGTTCGAGTGCCGTGCAGGTTTTTCTATCTCATCGAGGGTGGGCAAACTATGGCCCGAGGGCCAAATCTGGCCCGCAAACTGTTTTCCTAAACAGAGTGTTTTTGGAACACAGCCACGCACATATTTGTTTACAAATGGTTGATGGCCACTTTTGCACCACAACAGTGTTGAGTAGCTGTTAACAGAACGTATGGCCCAGAAAGCCGAAAATATTCACTCTCTGGCCCTCTACAGAAGAAAAGTTTGGAAACCCTTGCTTTGGATGACGGACTGTTGGCAACCTTCCCTAGCAAAAACACAGAGAGTTTGATTAACCAGAACACACCGCACTCTGGCAACCATGGGTGGCGGGCCATTCACATTCTTTGGGTGATAGTATTTATTTGTAGCCTCATCCGATGAATGACCTCACTGCAAATAATAAAAGTCTCACGTTAATTGAGGCAGGAGCTCAAATTGTTTAGCGTTTTTTGTTTTTTTTTGGTTTTTTTTGCCAGCTATGTTTGGTGAGATCAATTGCACTTCACTGTGGTGACTTGTAGATGACAGTAAAGCCAAGGAAATTTTAATACAATGACTATATTCATTTTGAAATTTAAAAAAAATTTAGAATGTGTCTTTTGTGGGAAGTCGAACACAGTAAATGATTCAAAACTGTCACCGCATTGAGATGAATGGGAGTAAACAGTGTGTCTCCAAAAACATTCCATAAATATCCTTAAATTTTAACCATCTGTTTGAGCTGCTGAGGAAAAGTAACTGATTCCTGATGTTTTCCCCTCTCCAGACTGCCCATCAATTGTACACAGGATTGAGATCACTGTTGCTGATCACTAACTTGATAATCTAATTTAATAAGGCTTCATCTCAGTCTAGGTGAGCAGTCAAGGCTGTTCTCCTCTAGAGCAGGTGTCTCCAACATTGACATTTTACGCCAGATAATTCTCTGCTGGAGGAGCTATCTTGTGCATTTTAGGATGTTTAGCAGCATCCCTGGCCTCAACTACCTGATGCCACTAGCCCGTTCTCCCACCTTGACAATCAAGAGTCTCCAGGAGTTGCCAAATGCCTCTGAGGAATGGGGATCCAACTGGCCCACAGTTGAGAATCATTGTTCTGGAAGGGACTTAGGGAGCGCTTGGTGTTTGCACGTGTAAATTGCATGTTGTTATTTCAGACGAACTTCTATTCTTTTCCCTTTTGCCACCCCCAGCCCCCCAGTTCTTCCCCTCTTTCCCCCTGGGCTGGACGCTGATTAATGTCTAGAGGCACCGTAGAGGCGAGATTGCCTTCAACTCCTCCAGCTTCGCCTGATAACCCTGAGCTGCGTTGTCGCTCTAAGCCAGATCAGCAGAACCAGGTCTGTGATCAGGTTCCGGGAGCTGGAGCACCTCTCCATCGCCGGCTGCTGTGATCAGAGGGTCTGGAGAACAAGCGTCTCTCTCATGTGGTCTTATCGGGCTGAGCCTAATGTCAACCCTGTTAGAAGAGCTTTGTCCGATCTGCCTGTAGCTTTGTTCTGAACCGTTCAGTAACAGTTCACTGGAGCAGAAGGAGCCCTGTGAATTGATATTATAAACCCGCATGCCTGTTTTATTCATTGTGGAGGCAACTGAATATAACACAAGTATTTATTTTTAGTGATTGGAGAATGGCATTTCTTTCCCCTTCCCCCTTGTCACAGAATGTGGAAAACAGAGAAAACAACACACTACTCTTTCTGAACACAATTCTGTTGAAAAGATATTGATTATTCTTGTTTCAATTATTTTGCACTATCTTAAATAGTATATGTGTGTGCACGGAATATATATGTGTGTATAATGTACATTACATTCGTTTGGATGGTCTTAATAAAGAGCCACAGGCCAGCAAATGTAATCCAATCACGATGGGTCTGGCCGTCTATCTCTGGCTGTTCCCTGGACCCCCCACCTCCCCGATTTCATTGAAAGTTAGATTTTCTAGAAAAATTCATGAAACTTCATCATGTTTCATTCATTCCTTGCTCCTGGGCATTCCTCGCTGAAGGTCAGGAGCTGTGAAATTTCTCTTTAGTCCCGTTGCTTTGATATGGCGCGCGCCAGGCAATGAAGAAAATGAAGTGTGAAAACGTGGAGTTACGGCAATGACTTAAATGGGAGGAGGGGTCTGCCCAACGCGGCCGGGTTAGAAATGAGGAGGTGAGCTGCCTGTTGTCTGAGCTGACATTTCTCCACTAGTGGGACCTGGGGGAGGACCAGGGCACTGCTGGAAGGCTCCAATTCCAGGGTCACTTCGGTTAGTTCAGGCTCCATCTCCTGTTGGTGTCTTCAAGGATGATGACGGTGATGATGATGATGATGGCAGTAATGGATTGAACCATATAAACTTGCTGACATTTGACAGTTGTTTATGTACTTAAATGTCACTTTCCTATGGTTCAACTTAATAATTCTAAAATGAATGGCTAACCTGTCCGGGGAGACACTGTGGTCCAGACACAGTGCTGTGAGCATTGTGCAGGCTTTAGCTTGGTGGACCAACATAACCGCTCTCTACTGGAGATTCCGCTATTACCCCAGTTGACTAATGAGGACACTGAGGCTGTGGGAATCACTTGCCCAAGGCCACCAAGTAGCAAAGCTGGATTTAAACCCAGGAGATTAATACTACAGGCTGTGTTATTAACCCCCAGCCTACGCTCTTGGCTGGATATGTTTTAGACAGATGTTCATACTTTCCATAGAGGGTCCTGCACTTCCATCAGGCTTGAGGAAAATGAGATTTTTTTTTTTTAATTGTTTGCAAGTATCCCTAATTATGAGGAGTGCTAATAGGCCCCAGTGAACTGCTCACTGCCTAGTATTGGGCTCATTGCCATCCAATTGGAATTCTAAGGATGACCCACAAACAGTGTTGCCTTGAGGGTTATGTGTTATGCAGGAAGAGTCAGATTCCATCCTCATCAGCTTAGCCAAACCTCCATGTTAGTTCTTCTGACCATTTCTGGGATTCCAATTGTAAAATCTTCCTTCTTTGAATTTCATCCCATTTTTAGGACAACAAACAAAGCCCTAAAAGTCTTAGCGAAGATGCTGAACATGTGAAAATAGTAAGTACTGCTGAACAAAGAAATAGGATAACTTCGGTCTTCATCCCCAAAACCTATCATCTCAGACTTGTCATGAGAAAAATATCAGACAAATCCCAATTGAGGGACATCCCACAGAACATCTGACTAATACACTGTCAAGATGAGGAAAAGCAAGGAAAGTCTGAGAAACTGTCACAGCCGAGAGGAGCCCTAGGAGACATAATGCCTAAATCTCATCTAGGGATGGGATCCAGGAGCCAAAAGGGGACGTTAGATAAAAACTCAGGAAATCTGAGTTAAGTGTAGACTTTAGTTAACATAGTGCATTAAGCCTGGTTCATTAGTTGTGGAAAATATATCAAAATTCTTTAAGATATTAATTACAGGAGAACTGGATGTTGAGTACATGCAAGCTTTCTGTACTCTCTTAACAACATTTCTGCAAACCTGAAACTATTCTAAAATAAAAAAGTTATATATTTTAAAAATACAGCAAACCATAAGCACACACCAAAATTATAGAATAACCAAAAATTGTCCAGACTTTCCTATGAATAAGGGTTCCTCACATAGTGATGCAAAATAATACACTGTTTGAGCTTTTCCACGGCATATTTCAGGCAAGTAAAGGCTTTACAAAGTCCCACTGTAAACAACATCAACATATCTGTGTGATTTGCTTTAATCAGCTTTTCCCAAACATTTAATCGTGGAATTATTTTATTTGAAAAATAGCTATTTTGGGAGGGGGGTACAACTTAGGTCACAGGTCTCCCTGGTCATGAGGACCTTCTGAGTACTGGTTTCTCCAGGAAGCGCCATTGGAGGCTTTCATATTACTACCCTGCCCCCAAAAGACTATGTGACTCCTAACTGCCTCACCCTCAAATCATTTCTCCCCCTGGTAATTCTACCGCACCTGAAGTGCCCCCCTGCCCCCCGCTCTCTGTGGAAGAAGGCCTCACACTTCCCAGGAGAGCATATTAAGACCCAGATAGCTGGATCCCACCCCCAAGGTTCCTGATTCAGTGGGTCTGGGACGGGGCCTGGAGAATTTTCATATCTCACAAGGTTGCAGGTGATATCAATGCTACTGGCCTGGAGACCATACTCTGAAAACCACTGAGGTTCCTGTGCTCTCATTGTGGGTTTGTCTTGCATTTCCTCCATAGATTCTAGGCTTCATCTTGCTCCCATACATTTGCTCTTGCTGTTCCCCTTGGACAGGTTACCTAGTATCTAAAATAAATATCAATGCAGCATTCCCATGTGGGTGTGGGATTCAGACATGGATAGTAACCAAATAAGAAAGAGGGAATATTTGGTTTGAGAATAGCACAGTTTCACAAAAAGAATATTTTTCTTTGTAACAGTAGATCTGGGCCCCAGAGTCAACACCATTTTTTACTAGCCGAGCGACCTCACACATATTTCACAAAGTCCAAGAGCTTGTTTTCTTTACTCTAAAATGGGGATAGTATTCGCCTCTCCAGCCTTTGTGAGGATTAATTGGTGGCACACATATTAAGGTACGCAGAGCCCAGCACATTGCAGTGACTCAGTAACAATAACTTCCGTAACTCCAGAAAAGTCATTCTCAGACTTTGGTGTTCATCAGAATGACTTCCAAAGCTGGAGAGAAATGGCAGAGTCCCAAGCTTTGGGTCTGGAGATTCTGCATCACCAAGTCTGGGGGGGCGGGGCGTGGGAATGTGCACATTTAGCAGGCAATTCAGATAATCCCAGATCAAGTGGTCAACAGGCAGTCCATCCATTCGTTATTCACTTACTCAGTTATTCAGCAAGTGTCTATGGTGGGTTTCCATGTTCCAGGTGGGATCCAGGTGCCAGGGAGACAACAACAGGCAAAGAGTGCACCATCACAGAGCTGATGTGTAGTGTGCACACTGCACAAATAAGTAGATAATGAATGCCCAGGTCATGAGAAGTGGTAGAAAGTAGGAATAAAGGCAATTTCAGAAGACAGAGATGGGATATTCAGAGAAGGTCTTTCTGAGTTGACATTAGTGGTGAGACTGAATAAAAGGAGAAAACATCAGAGGATCTCCAAATTTCGTTCTGGAATCTAATGTGAATCAAATAATTTAACACAGCTCTGTTGCAGTTACTCTTAGTTTTTTGGGGGTTTTGGGTTTTTTTAAAATAGAAAATATTGAGGGCGCCTGGGTGGCTCAGTTGGTTAAGCGACTGCCTTCGGCTCAGGTCATGATCCTGGAGTCCCGGGATCGAGTCCCACATCGGGCTCCCTGCTCAGCAGGGAGTCTGCTTCTCCCTCTGAGCCTCCCCCCTCTCGTGTGCTCTCTCTCTCTCTCTAATTCTCTCTCTCAAATAAATAAAATCTTAAAAAAAATGATGGAGATGCATTTGAAATCTAATTATTAAAAAAAAGAAAGAAAGAAAATGTTGATTTCCCACTCAATATGGTAGACCCTGTTGAGTGTCCACCCGTATCCTGAGCACAGCACCCAGCCCAGGAGGAAGGAGGGGAGGAACTGGAGGTTTGGAGGTCACAAAAGGAAAAAGAATAAAAGTTCGTCTGAAAAAGCATGCAATAATTTATATGCACAGTATGTTGCAATTATTATTTCTAAACCCTTGACAGCTCTGCAAAGGGGAGCATATCATTTCCATATTATAGATAAAGAGGTTTTGATGAAGTTATGTGGTCATATAGTTTGTAAATGGCCAATGTTGGCTCTTTCTACTACACCCTACAGCCTCTAACCTGTAAGAATCTGAACTTAATTCATTTTTGAAATCCATTGTGTTACCAACTATATTGTCCTCTTAAAGGACTAATTATTTTGTTGCCATTTTTCTAATTCATTATATTGCCATGCCGTGCCCAGTAGTTTACAATCCTGGCTGCACATTCCAGTCCCCTGGGAGTGGGGGCCAGAAATCCAGGACTTTAAAGTCTTCTCAGACGGATCTGATGTGCAGCCCATGTTGAGTACTGCTGGCTAGTGGTAATAGTCCAAGATTAGTAAATATTTTCTGGCTGTACAAACAGTGGAACTCTGGTTTAGAATGTAGATCCAGAGGGTAGTTTTGAGCCAATATACTTGAGATTCATGATCAGCAGGGTGATAAATCTCTCAGAAATAAGAGACAGGCCAGCCCCTTGAGCGGGCAGACAGGACGTACTGTGGAATAAGCACAGACCTTATAGTCCAAACTGGGTTTGACACCCAGCCCTCCCTTCTCTGGCTCTGTGATTTTGGGTGACGTCCTAACCCTAACTGTACCTGATTATATATACCTGACATGGTTAATGCAGGCACTTCCCAACACTGTGTTTTCTAATTTCTCTCTCAAATACCCCACCCCAAACAAGGAGTACTAGCTGAATCCCAGGAAGACAAGAAAAGGGCAACAATCTCCTTTCCACCCAGTCATGTAGTGCATTACTTTTCTAGTACAGGAGAGTAGAATGAAACAAGAAGAGTGTATTCAAAAAAATTCTTCCCAGGCCCTTCTTTCCAAAGTTATTCAATTCCAAATTTAGTATCATCTCCTGGAAAAAATAGAACTGTTTTTTATGCATTCGCTGTGATAACTGTGAACCCAGTAATATTTGCCATGAATCTTGGGCTAGTAGTGGTTTAAGAGAGAGGGAGAGAGAAAAGAAAACAAACAAAAAAGAAGCAAGGAAAGCTTAAGACCGCCTTTTCTCTTCTTTTGGAGCCTTGTTTCTGCAGAGCTGGTCTCCCCTCTAGCATGCAGGGTCCCTCAGATCTCTTCTTCCTTGAGTGGCCCTTTTCTTTCTTATTAAACCCCCAATCGGAAACAATTGCTCCCACTTTGTATTCCACGGAGCTGTAATATTTGCCCAACGATGAGCTCCATTCACTGGTTTGTTAACCGAAATGGGAAGTGACAGACTCAATAAAAGGAAACCTCTGTGCCAAGGAAACAGATATTATTTCTCCCTCACTCTCCCTGTCTCCTTCTCTCAGATTACTCTGTGCCGGGAATCTGCAGACTCCAAGCTTACAGACACACCAAAGCTTCCTATTGATCCATGTTTAACTAATTTGATCAGAATAGAGACTTTTATTCCCTGTTGTTCCTCTCAGTGGCTCTTAGCAGATGTGATTGAGTGCCTCGGGAGTCACCCCCGACCTCCGGTGATTGGGATGAGAGAAGAAAGGATGCACGGGAACCTGGGTCTATGCTGTGGGGGGAGGGGCAGCCTGTAGACAAGATGTGGAAATTACAAGCGGGTGATTGTTGTAGGGGGGAGGTACAAGATCCCTTCCTGGGGGCAACTTTCTTGTCTTCTTTGTTAATGTTGAATTACGGAAAGCACCCACCATTCCCAATCATTGAAAATCACAGGATCTACATGACGATAGATGCACTTTTAATTTCTGAGTAAAGGCTACTCCAATTTTAGACACTTTTTTTAGCCACGTGTATTTGGACACTGTAGTAAATAATGGTCATGATGATACTGAAAATAATAGCTAACACATATCAAACCCTTACTAAGAGCCAAGGACTACCTAAGCACATAAGACATATTATCTCATTTAATCCCCAAAACAGCCCTTTGAAGGAGGCATTGTTATTATCCACATTATATAGCAAAACGTTGGGGTTTAAAGAAGTAACCTGTCCAAGGACTGGTGGCTAGTGGGTAGGGGTCCTGACAATCCAATGCATGATTCCTAAACTTGCACTTTGCTTGAAACTTTCTTTTTTTTACTTTGGAGATAATTGTCAATTCACACACAGTCATAAGAAATATCACAAAGAGATGATCCCATATTCCCTTCATCCAGTTGCCTTCAATGATAGCATCTTACATACCTATAATACAATATCACAACCAGAAAATTGACATTTATGAAATCTAGCCACCTTTTTAAGATTTCCCCAGGTTTTTTTAAGATTTATTTATTTATTTATTATTTCAGAGAAAGAGCAGGGGTGGGGGGTGCAGAGGGAGAGGGAGAAAGAGAATATCACGCAGTCTCCCCATGAGTGCGCTTTCCATAATTCATCATTAACAAAGAAGGCAAGAAAGTTGCCCCCAGGAAGGGATCTTGTACACAGGGCTTGAACTCATGACCCGAGATCACGACCTGAGCCGAAATCAAGAGTCAGATGCCTAACTGATTGAGCCACCCAGGCGCCCCCAGATTTCCCCAGTTTTGCATACATTCAGTTATGTGCATGAATTTCCTTCTTTGTCAGACTATCACCTGTGCACTTGCCCGTGATGGCCACCACAGTCCATGCGCACAGCAATTCCATCACAAGGGTCCCTGACTTCACCCTTTGTAGCCACAGCTACCTCTGTTCCCCGGCACGGCCCCAGGCAGTCACTAATCTATTCTCCACTTCTATATTTTTGTCATTTTAAGAATGCGATATAAAAAGTGTGTGAAACGCTTACATCTCTGTGCATGTGCGTAGTTATAGAATCATTCCGCAAACAGAACCTTATGTCCACTTGGCTTCTTCATCCCTTTCAGTTCCTGTCATCTCCGACTCCCTTTAGCTGCAGATTTGCTGAGATTTGAAACACTGTTGACACTAGTGTGTAGCCCATACACCACTCTGCACCACTCTCATCCCAAGGTGGGCTCCAGATGTCCTTGTGTGGGAATTCTACTAGATTCTTAGCTCAAATTCAGCCAACAAAGGCCAAGATATTTCCTATAATTGTGCATCCTCAGCCCCCATTCCCTACCCTCACCTCTGCTGCCCCTCCCCCCCAGGCCTGCCTAGATTCATCAGCCATACTGAATCTGGGAATAGAGGACTAGCTTCAGTGGCTGATCAATGATGTCCACCCCAGAAGCTTCCTTGCCCCATACTGATTAAAAGTTATAACAGAAGAGGTTTGCTCAGGTCTTATAGAGTATACTAGACAGGATTAAGTGTTGTCTCTGATTGGGTGGGGGGGGGTCTACCCCCAATTTTCCCAGGATGGGACATATCCTGAAGTCTTGGCTGGGAAACAATCTTGACTCTTGCCCAGGTCCTAGAGTGTCCAGAAGCCTTCTCATCAAATGAAATGACCACTGCCCCTTCTAGGCATGAGTCAGGCTATAGAGGTGGAGATCAGGCAGCATGCATCTCAGTGCAACAGCACGGCTCTTTCATTTTCCCAATTCTGTATCTGATGCCATTAAGGTCATTGCCTGTAAGTGGTCAGTTTGCATTTGGGGTGAAAGACACACCAAGCTGAACTGCCCTTTGGCACAGAGCATTACTAGATCAGATCTGATGTTAGATTTGTGAAGGTTTTTACCCACCTCTTCTTGCAAGTTCAGAAAACATGATGAACATGTTAACTGCTCTCTGGAGTGCACACTCACATTTTCTTAAAACTTTCTTTCTTTCTTTCTTTCTTTCCTTCTTTCTTTCTTTCTTTCTTTCTTTCTTTCTTTCTTTCTTTCTTTCTTTCTTTCTTTCTTCTTTCTTTCTTTCTTTCTTTCTCTTTCTCTTTTTCTTTCCTTCCTTCCTTCCTTCTTTCCTTCTTTCCTTCTTTCCTTCTTTCCTTTCTTTCCTTCTCTTCCCTGTAAACGAAGGTGGTGAGTCTTCCAGAGCCCCCTTACCAGACCCACTATCATTGACATTGTATCCTCAGCCTAATTGGATGCTATCTTGTCCCCCACCAGCTGAGGCCCCAACATACTCTTTCTTTTAATGGCTCTTACCTAGGCTGGGCATCGGACACAGACCGGAGAATTACTTAATTTTGAGAGCTTCTCCCCCATCTCCCACCCACAATCTCCCAGCTGAGTTTAAGGGAGCTACCCTGTTTGTCGATGTCAAGGAGCAGAATCCTGCTCGCTCCTTTGCTCTATGCATCCAGCACCTTTGAGTGGGCAGACTTTATTGCACCTTGTCAGGCCCACCATGGCTTTTGTTTTCCTGCACATTTGAATAATACATCTGATTACCATGGCAAATGTTGCGGCTATGCAAGCTTGGACCTCCTGCCTAATTAACTGATGATAACAGGGCCCACTGCCCTTTCCCCTCTCTGAAGCCATCATGGACATGACAGTTCTTTTATCTTTCTTCAGAATTGACTTGCTCTCCCGACCCTCCAGCAGCTCCTGTTTTGTCTGTTTACCTCTCATGCCTCCGCGAGACTGTTAATTTTCCGTGGCACCTCCTATCTGGTTGTAATTAACACATCGAACACTGAAGACATAGTTCTGCTTTTTGCAGATGCCTAATGGAGGTGTTTTCTTCCTCCACTAATTATACTGCTGTATTTTAGTGATCTGCATTGACCTAAAAGGATCTTTTTTTTTTTTTTATTGTTTTGGTTGGAAGAACAAGTATAGTTTTGGAACCCAGTTTGGGCAGAAGAGAAGGAAATCATTACCAATATATATTGTCAATGTTTCTTTTCATAGCCTTGAAAGTAACAAATGAGGGTACATTTGTTGTCAGCCATCCTGTTCAGCATTTGGCAACTCTTTGTTAGATGTGGGTAAAATTTGCTTTGGATATATGCTCTCCCTGGAATCTAAATATTCTGCCTTGATAATTATACAGATGGGGCACATGACCTATTCCACTGAGTGTGGAAATCCTCAGCAGATTGTGAATAGCCTCCCGTCCTGTTAGATTTCAGGGAAGCTGAGCCCTTGCCTCCACCAAACATGAGACACAGAATCTGTTTATCATCTTATGCTTAGGCTTAATATTTAAGCTGTAATGAATACCAGTTCAAAGAGATCGAGGTATAAGAAGGAGGTTGGTAGTTACAGCAATAAAAACAGGAGCAAAAAGAGCAGCTTTTGTGAAGGACTCCGGCTGGAATAATGATGATAGAATTGTCTAAATCGATACATCTCTTGTCAGACCCATGTCTGATGTTTGAATCAACCAGGCCTTTTCTCCAAGAGCTTTCCTTGAGAATATTGAATTATTTATTATTTGTATCTTTTTTCCCCCTTCTCTTTCTGATGATTTTTTTTCCCTCTGACTTAGTAAAATTTGTTTTTCATGCTGCCAGGTTCAATGTTGTCTACTCTTTGATAAATAGCAGTAATTGGGCGTATAGCAGAAGTCATGTACAAATGTATGACTTCAATTACATCTAGAACATTTTTTTCTTTATATTGATCTCCCCCCCCCCATAAGATCTGTTCTCTATGGCCCATAGTGCTGAGTATTTTAAAGAATTATTCTTTGTCTGTGTGTCGGCATGCACTCTTGAACCTGTGTGTCTTTTTTGAAAACGTGGTCCTGCCCTTCCATCAGTCTGGACAGACCTGGAGGGGAATATTTGAGAGTTTCTCCTGATGAGCTCTCCTAGATTCTCCTCACCTGACCCTCTTGCCTTGTCTGGCAGCCTGTAGTTTTCATAGCCTGCTTTTCCTTGTTAAAGGTAGGGCCAACTTGGGGACAGTGGATTACATAGACCAGGAAATAAATTTCTGTGTAATGGAAATCGTGTAGAGGGCAGTTCCTGCTTACAAAAAAGAAGCAGAAGAGAAATGGGAAAGAGACAAGAGAGAAATAATCTGCATTATTATTCAAGCTTAAGAAACTAATGTCATTGGACTCTGTCTCTGACTTAAAGTATTTCCTGTTTATGATTCTTAAAGTAGATGGGGCTGTAATATGTTTTTTTGCCAACTGAATGCATGCTTTCATGCATATATGACTATCCAGACTCATGCATCCATCAATATACCTATTTCGAAGGTTTAGTACCGGCCCCAGTGTTTCGTGATCCTGGTTTGGCAACAGCAACATCTCCTAGGCACAACCAGTTTCCTAAGGCAGGTATCTGATGTCTGACTGTTTCGAAGTCACTGCTCTGAGGGAACCAAGCCTACACAATGGAGAAGTAAAAGGTGGGATTGGAAGCCTTCCGAGGCACTAAATTGGACACAGTTTCTCTAGAACGCAGCCCCCCCCCCCCCCCCCCCGCCATGTCCCACATCACACTCGTGCTGGCCTGGGGATGGGCTTCGCCAAAGGGCCATCAAACAAAGAGCGACTGAGTGTGCTGTCTTGTCCTGTCCTGTCGCACTGTCCAGGTTGCTCCTATTCTAAGGCTTTGAATCTGCACCATTGAATCGTGCTGCAGTCAGCACTTTTCTCAGAAGCAAAATAGGACGGGGCCCTGAATTAGACTTTTTAAGGGCATGCAAATAGAGAGTGTTGATTTCATTAAATCTTTTCTTAAGGAGAAGGGGGCACTTAAAAGGCATTTTCAGGTAGGGCATATACGCACGTTATTTTATCTCCTGCCCAGTCCCTAAAGCCATGTCTGTCCCATTTTAGTCTGAGGGAGAAAATAGAATCAAAACCTTCAGAGCATCTGAGTGATAAAGGAATCACACTGGCAGTTATTATGCTGTAGGTTATGAAGCTGGGACTTAAATAGACGAAGAGAAATTGAGTTGGCTTTGGCGGAGTCTGTGACTCTGGACCCCACCAGGTTGCTGTGTGTGTGTGTGTCTGTGTGTGTGTGTGTGTTGTGTGCGCACGTGAGAAGCACTTTGATAAAACTGCCTCTCCCACCAGTAGGCTGTTAGGCACGGCACTCAGAAACAGCCCTATTGTTTTAGCTTTCCTTTCATATCATGTAGGTGTGTATACCATGCCACCCACACAGGAGAGCAAGTGAGCTGTGAAATATATTCATTGTTAGAGCACCAAGGAAATGGCGGCGAGCAATCGGAGGTAATAATGTCCGACAGGCAAGGGAGGCCGCCAACATTACCTGCATTATTTCGGTTGCCTTTTTCATTATAGGTTCGGGAAATAGGCAGCAATTCGATTATGGCATGATTTGGGGTGGAATTGCTTGCGCTCCTTGACCTCGTCACTGGGGGATCAAATGAGAAGTCAGCTCAAATAAAGTTTATAGTGCATTAACTGGACGGAGCAGTGCCTTACCCACAGAGCACGATTTTTCATCTTCCAGGGGTTTGTAACTGCAGCCCAGATATATCTGTACCTTAAGGCACAGGGAGGATTGGCTGAGATGTATAGGAGTGAGCAGAGGCAGCCAATGGTGTTCAGACGCCTCCCTCCCATGTGCAGCGCCAGGTTCCTCTGCAGCTCGGGCGAAGCAGTGTGATTAATAACACGGAGGAAACCTGCTTGTTGGATTATTAATTTCTCGTCCCCTTTGCCTTATTTTTTTTCCTTTGCACATATTCCTGATGCGTTTCCTTCTGCCTTTTTTCTGTTTGCCTTTTGCCAAGCCTCTCCATCCCTCCTTTTCTCTCCTCTGGCCCATCTTTTCGCCCATGGAGCTAACCACTAGCATTTCACACTGACGCCTGGCCACCCAACCCTCGAGCCAGCTGGCTTCACACCTGGGGTGAGTTTATCTCTTCCCATTGGGGATTCTGTGTCTGAGAGCAGGAAAAAGAGAGACTGGGAGAGAGAGAGAGAGAGAGAGAGAGAGAGAGAGAGAGAGAAAGAATGGAGCCCGGGGAGTTTGAGCTCTGCTTTATTTCAGGCACCAGCCTGGCCTTCTGTTAGGAGTGACCCAAAAAGCAAGACCAGTTCACCGAGCCTGCACCCCACCCCAGCCCGGCTTCCACTGCATGAAGAAACATGGTTTCTCTTAGTTAACTAATTACATCTCTTCCCACCAGTTCTAGACACAAAGAGTGCACATAGCAAAACAGAAAGAAAGGGGAAATAATGAGGGGTAATTGCATGCCTGTCATATGAAAAGATATTGGGGTGCCAGAGTTCCATCTGACAACAGAATTGTGGAATGGGGTAAGGGGGAGATTTGGGAGGTTTCTGGAGTGCCTTGTGAGTGGAGGGTACCACCAAAACTCCCGCCACTGTCTGTACCCCCAATTTGCCAGCAATACCTTCACATCAGAAAGGAATGTTGCCTACTGCCTGTGGTGTTTATCTTGTGCGTATGGTTAGGGGAAGTTGCAGGTTTTGATTCGCTGACCTGTTCGTGCGTCCCGTTGGTATAAAAGGAGCAGAAGCGGAGGCTGGGCCACTTCATTTTCCACATTCCACGTGGCACAGCTCTGCCTGGGATCTCTCCTCACTTGTCTTGGAGGATTTCTCTCCTCCTCTTGAATCTTCCCCCTTCTGGAAATCAGCTAGATTAAACAGCAGAAGGATGGGGAAATGACATGTAGTATTTACATGAGCTGTCTTTGCCAGCATATCCATTTTTTTCTGAAGAAAACCTTGTGTTTTAACCCTAGAAAGTCCACTCTTTGTGGAGATTACCTTGAAGCCCCCCAAAGCTAATAGGTTGGAGAACTAAAGGCAGTTGACATTAATTGTTCTCTTTATTTGTAGAACTTAAGCACAAGACAGGGAAAAAAAAAAAAAAAAAAAAAAAAACCTTCCAAGCTAATTACTCTTTTGGTTTATTCTGAGTCTGGGTATTTATTTGATAGTTTGTTTCTTGGGTTTTTAAAAAAGCATTTGGAGCTTCTTTAGTAGTGAATTTTGAGGGGGAAAAAAAACTATGTAGTGATATATTGACTCTAGTCCAGTAGCAGGTTTTCATCATGGTTTTTTGAAGCGATGCACAAATTGGGCAGCTGTGGATCTTCCTGATGCACTTTACAGGCACTCACGATTTCTTCGATTTACGATCACTGGTAAGACCTTTATGTTCTCCTCACACCCACCCATAGGTATAGAGAGACCATGCGCTTATTTTGTCTGTTACACAGCACCCAACCAAGGAGAGGAATGATGGAAAGTACTCATGGAAAGGGACAACATCTGAACTTTGACAGTCTGGGACCATAGTAGTATCCCGAAACAAAAACCAAAGTCAAAGATAAACAAGCAAGCAAACAAACAACCAAAAAAAAAAGTGCCAGTTAGAGCACCTAGGTCATCACCTTGAATTTCCCATTTTTCTTTAGTTTCTTTGCCCCCCTCAGGTAATACCAGGAATGATTTGGTCTGAACATCCTCCAGACACGTAGATTTTGGAGAGGAACTAAGACAAATTATGCTCCAAAGCTGAGAGGATACTTAGAAGTTTGGGTACAAGAAGAATGGTGATTGACATAGAGGTAGGACCTAATTTTTCAGTACAACTCTTCCATGATTGTTAATAGTTTGAAATATAAAAGGGAGGTTTGTCAAAATCTTCATGCATTGTCTTTGGCGAGTACTGATTTTTTTTTTTCAGGGAAAGGCTTGTACTGGTGGGAAACCATCTCATTTGGATAGTTAGAGAAAAATTAGAAACTTGAGTTCAGAAGTACATTTTTGCTCTAGCATGCTGAAATTCTAACATTGCTTGATGCTTCATTTAAGACACGCAGAATCACAACACATTTAATGAGAGGGGTTTAATTTTGTTCACCAGTACTTTTTGCAGACCTGCAGAGGGGAAAAAGCATTATTTGTCCAGTAATATGTGAGCTGGCTCTTCACCTACCACCAGGCTTCTCACCATTTCTTCCTTCACCTGCCCTCCCTCCTTTTTCCGAGGCAGCCTGCCACTCAGTCATGGGGTAGGAGACTTTCTCCAAACCTGTTTCTACTTAGGAAATTCCAAAAGGTCGGAACTCTTCTTTGAAGGACTTCAAATAACATTTATCTCAGAATGAATCACTTTGGGACTTTCAGTACCAGCTCATTTCCCGCACCTCCTTTGTCTCTGAGTTGCAGAATGTTCTGAGACTACATGGATCCCTCTCGTCTATTCTGTTTCCAAACTTCTCCAGATAAATGGGTGAAAATAGTGAAGTTGTTGAGCCCTGAGAATAAGCTCTGGATGATCCATTGTCCTACCTAAGCAAAAGCTCCAAACATTTGGAAAAGAAAAGGCACCCCCCCTTTAGTCCCCACCCCCCTTGAGTTGGGGAGAAATGATACCCTTGCAGCATTTTTCCATGCACGGTCATGGAACAGTTCTTAAAATACTGCCTTGTTAATTTGTTTCTATTATACATGGACATTATGCAAATAGTGATAAACAAAATGTATCTTTCTCCCCCCATAAAGCTTCCTCCCAGATTCTCCTTCCTGTTTACAGAAACGTGCTCTATTCATGAGCTCCGATCGATTGTTTATGCACATCGGTGTTCATTTGTTCAAGGCGGCATCTGGGCCGTGGATGTCAGCAGAGACCAGTTGAGGCAGAGTGCTATTAACAGTGAGGCTTATCTCGTTTAGGGGAGTAATCATTTTAGTATGCTCAAGAAAAAGCCAGTATGCAGCTCCCTGCCCACCTTCACCTAGGCAGGGTCCACACCTTCCAAAGGCAAACACAGCTGAAAAGAGCTCTTAAAGAATGATTACACAGTCGTGATTGCTCTACAAATTGAGTCTTTTCTCTGCTTGACAGTGATCCTGGCATAGTCTCCCCACTTAATCCTTGCTAGCAATTTGCCTATAGTTGTAGCTAACAAGAGGTGATTTGAGAGGGGTTGCCAGTCACCATTGAACACCCAGCTCTAGGTCACGGTGGGCACAGGCTACCGAAGCAGGCCTGTTTTCCTATTAACTCACCACCTCCAAATGCATTTAGCCCAGCACTTAGCTAATGATAGTTTTCAAACACCAGCCAGCATTCCCGACCAGCATCCATTATCAGTTATCCGTTCCCTATGCGGCCAGGAAAACCAGAAAGGAGAGAAGCCCAGTTGTTCTTCAACTACAACCAGAGAGATAAGCTAGGACAGAGACTCTCCCCAAGAAAGTTAGTTGGACGCTGTGGTAGACAGTCATCTGGAGGTTGCGGGTTGACCCCGAGAAGGGGACAAGACACGTGGCATATTTTGCCTGCCCTCTGTCAGGACCTGAGCATAGCCCCAGGACCATATCTGGGGTTGGAAGCTAGCATGAAGCAAAACCTGCAGCTACCATGTGCTCTGGAGGTATAAGCAGAAGCCGGCTGAGGTGGAGGGTAGTCCGTGGTTCCCATACTTAAGCATGTGCAACAGCATTCCCTTGAGAGCTTATTAAAACTTCGGAGTTTCTGATTCAGTAGGTCTGGGATGGAGCTGGAGAATTCCCATTCCAAGAGACACCCAAGAGTCACACTTTGAGAACGGTAGCATAGTTCAACAGGCTTGCTGTGGAGTGTACCCCTGGTCTCCCTGCTTTACACCCATGTGTGGCTCCCCATTATCTGAGAAGAAAGGCCCAAATTCTCAACTGACTTCTGAGACCCTTTATAATCTGGCCATTCCTCCTCGAGTCTTACGTCCCCCTCGCCCAGGCTGTCCAATGGCGAACATACTGGGGGCCTCACAACAAATGAGTTTTTACATTCTGAGAATGTTCCTACCTCCCATTTCCTCACGTGGAGATTTCTTACCCATCTGTTAAATTTGTTCCCAGTCATTGCCCCTTCTGACTTTGTCACTCTCTCCAAATCTGAATTTCCATAGCTGCTTATATACCTGCCTGATGGATGTATCATGTTGTATGAGGGTGTTTATGTGTCTTTCTGCTTAAAGAAAGGGTCCCTTTTATTCATTTTATTCCTCCACACCTGGCGTTGTGCCTGGCACATGGTCATTAGCTAGTAGAATTTTTGTTGAACACATAACGTCTTGCAGTCCATTTGATGGGAATCATTATCTAATGGAGTCAGATGACCTGTGTTTGAATTTTCACACAACCTAAGATGAGATTTTTTGCTTTGGGGACAACTTTTCTTCCCTTATCTGAGAGGTTTATCCATCTTTATAAATGGGAATATATTTTTTAAAGATTTTATTTATTTATTTGACAGAGAGAGACACAGCGAGAGAGGGAACACAAGCAGGGGGGAGTGGGAGAGGGAGAAGCAGGCTTCCCGCGGAGCAGGGAGCCCGATGCGGGGCTCGATCCCAGGACCCTGGGATCATGACCTGAGCCGAAGGCAGACGCTTAACGACTGAGACACCCAGTCGCCCCTTAAATATTTTTTGAATAATAATGTTCCACAGTCTCATGTCTTTAGTCCACACCATCCCCGATTTGGAAAGGTGTTTATTATTTTGTTCTTGTTTATCTATTCCCAATGGCAAAGGTGCAACATCTCACTGTTGAGAATAGTACAAATCAACTTCCCCTTGGATTAAAAATGGCACCCAATCATTCTGTGTCTTTGTAATAACTGTGGTATGCTATGGGATAGGACACTGGACTTCAAGTTCAGTGCACTGGGTCCACATTTGAACTCTGGGCCACCTGTTAGCAGGATGCTCATGTGCAAGGGGCCCATAATGGGACTGAGTTGTCATGAGCATGAAGTAGAGTGATGTGTGTATAACATGTCTGGAAAAGAATCTGGCATAGGTACACCTCAAAGAATGTTAGCGTGCTTATTTCTTGGACTCAGATAAACAGAAACACATGTGTTTGAATCTATCTTGGGTGAAGGGTTTGCTTTCACCATCATCCAAAAGGAGTCCAAGCCCCTCCACGATGTTCCAGTGTCTCCAAAGTCACAGGCAGTGCTCAGCTATTCATAACAACAACCCCAACCACAGATGGACTTGACCAACTCTCTGTGTGCCATGCCCTGTGCTGGTGTTTTCCATGATTGTCTCATTCAATCCTTTTCCTTAACTCTAATAACAGACTTATTTTTTGTCTCTTTAAGCAAATGCTGGTAAAATACACATAGCCTAAAATTTACCATTAGTGACAATGAGTACATTCACAGTGGTATGCAACCACCATCACCATCTAGTTCTGGAATGTTCCCATAACCCCAAAAGGAACCTCCATATCCATTCAGCCATCACTCTCCATTCCCCCCTCTCCTTAGCCCCTGGCAATAGCTATAGAACAAAGAGAGAGGTTAACTGGCCTGCTTTGTACCCACATGAATAAGTGGTAGAACTGGTATTTGAGGCCCGGAAGCCTGCCATCCAAGTGTAGAGCACCTAATTGCTAAGCAAATTAGTTCCCCATTAGAGAGACCTTTTCCCCACCATCCAATTCACACTATTTGGTTGTTTCTAGTTGACACAAAAGATGACTTCCCTCAAGGCTTCCTTAGAAAGTTCATACCATTCCCACCAGTGGGAAGACTGTGTCACCTGGAGGTCTCCCTCCCTCCACCTGCTTTTCCTGTGCCTAATCCAGTAGAGAGGAGTGTCACTCCAGTAGCTGGGGGAAGATGAGTCCTCAGGCCTGGCAGGTCCCCACAGTTTCTTGGTCCCCAAGGAAATTGCCAGGTCAGAAGGAATGCTTGAGGCCAGTCCAGGGCCTTTACCTGTGGCAGGAATATGGCTCTCAGACAACATGCCCACCTTTCTCAATTTGAGTCCTTGTCTTAAAGGTGAGGTGTGACTTGCAAGGTGGGGCAGAATTCTGGGAGAGAGGTGATCTCTGGGATTCCCTTAGAAATATCTACAAAAATGACTTGCAAGGAAAAGGCTAATCTGTTGCCCCATTTGTCTTTATCCTTCAGAAATGTTTCGGATCTCAAACCCAAAAGAGAAAATTTTTATGAATTCAGCTAATGCTTCCAGCTGTCTACTGAGGCTGTATGGGGTGACAATCACCCAGGGCACACTGCTCCATAAAGATACAAGATTCTTCATCTTAGACCAGGAGTCCACAAACACTTTTTGTGTGTGTGAAGGACCAGGTAGTAACTATTTTAGGAGTTTTGTCACAATTACTCAACTCTGCTGTTTTAGTGTGAAAGCAGCCATAGAGAATATATAAACAGATGGGCGTGATGATGTTTCAATAAAACTTTATTTGCAAAAACAGGTGGTAGGATGAATTTGGCCCATGGGCTCCAGTTTGAGACCCCTGTCCTTGACCCCAGCTAACTGTGTTCTGTGAAGTATGGAACCTCCACAAGATTTTTGCTGATTCTCAGGAAATACTGGTCCTTTGCCCTCTCTATCCCTGATCAGTCCCTGGATTTGCAGTGCCTGGCCACTGTTTTCTGGCCAGATCAACACACAACCAACAGCTCTGTGGAGTTTCCCTCAGAGAACCCTTTCTTTCAAGCAGCATTTATTAACAGTGTAGAAGACTTCTTTGCAACTTCCGTGGAGGGCAAAGGGGTCTCATATCCCTCAGCAAACAATATGCAAAGACACCACATAGTCATTTATATTTTCCCAGAATTCCTTCTCAGGCCACCATGGAGGTGGGAAATAGGGTGAGTGGGGTGAGGGTGCCTCTCACCTTCCCCCCACAAAGTATGTAACTTCTCTGTCTCTCCTCTCTTTCCTCCTGAGACTTCCCTGGGAATTCTAAATCCCTGTGCTTTTAGTATTCAGAAGAGTTTCTTGCCTTCTCTTAGCTGGGCATAGATCAACATGGCGCTCTTTGCGTGGGGGGTGGGAGGACAGTGATAGGCAAGGGTCCGGTCCTACTTCGGGCGCTCAGCTCTTACCCAGGCCTCCTCCTCAGTAAAGGCAATACTCTCCCTAAAAGGAATCCTGATGGATAATTTCCCTGCCCCTATATTATCGTACAAAGAAGCCATGGCCCGTGTTCTCAGGGATTTAAAGTCTAATAGGGAGGATGCTCCATTTAGGTCCATCACAAAGCAGCGGAATGAATGCATATTACTCCGTAGGAACCAGATGAATGAGTGATACAATCACACTGAAAGATTGAGCGAAAGAGGTAGCATCTGAGTTGGGCCTTATGGGGCTCATATGATGTAAGTAAACCCATCTGACTTCAAATGTTTGGGGAGTTGTCTGAGAGAGACACCATCAGTTTCTATAAGATCAGAGAGAAAAATAATTCATCCATCTACCTATCCACCCATCCATCCATCCTTCCATCCATCCATTCTAAAAATACTTATTGCACATCCACTGTGTACCGTGCACTGAGCCAAGTGGCAGAGAGAAAAAGGCAAAGGAGGCCAATTCTGGAGGAGTTCAGAGAAGTGTGGTAGACAGGTATATTAGACAATTAATTATAACCTGAAGAAGTAAGTGGAATTTTGGACAAGGTATTAATGAGAGTGTTGAGGATGAACAATTAATACTGTTGGAAGCTGCTCGTAGAGAGGTCAAGACTGAATGATCTTAAAGACACTAACAGATACCAGCCAGGTAAAAATGAAGAAAAATCAGGTCAGGGATGGTTCTAGTAGAGGAGAGCACAGGAGCAAAGACCATGAACCCGGTGAGAGACACTCTGACACTTGGTGTTGCAGGAGTTGAGACAGTTGAGATGAGCCTGGAAGATAAAACAGGGACCCAAATGCAAGGGCCAGCACGTCTTACTGGCTCTCATGTTTCAGAGGTTCTAGCAAGCCCCTAAAGTTTATTATTTTTAATAAATCGTTTGTTTTTAGAATAGCTTTAGATTTACAGAAAAGTTGCAAAGATAGTACAGAGAGTTCCCATGTACCCTGCACCCACTTTTCCTACCGTTAACATCTTTCATTGCTATGGTACATTTATCACAACTAATGAACCAATATTGATGCCTTGTTGTTGACTAAAGTCCATATTTTATTCAGATTTCCTTAATTTTTATTTAATGTCCCCTTTCTTTTCCTGGATCCCATCCAGGATGCCATATTTACATTCCGTTGTCATGTCTCTTTAGTCCCCTGTAGTCTGTGACAATTTCTTAGACATGCCTTGTTTTTGACCTTGGTGTTCTTGAGGAGTACCAGCCAAGTATTTTGTAGGGTGTCCTGAAGTTTAGGGCTTATCTGGTGTTTTTCTCATGGTTAGACTGAGGGTATCAGTTTAAAGAAGAAGACCACAGAGGTCAAGTGCCGTGGTCATCACATCCTCCCAGGGGCACATTCTGTCAGGTTAATCACTGTTGATGTTTGTCTTGATCACCTGGCTGAGGTAGCACAGGTCAGGTTTCTCCATGGCAAAGTTACTCTCTTTTGAAGTCACTATGTGCAGTCTACACTTGACGTAAGCGTCACCTCTCAGAGAGGCAGCATACATATCCATGGAGATTTTGAAGCGGAAGAGGAACCTGGTTTAAGGACCACCAGGCAGAAAATGCAAGGAGCACTGTTATAAGCCCACATGAAGCAGAATTGGCTTACTACCAGGAAAAGTGTCACCCCGTAAGACTGTCCTGTCGTGGGCTTTAACATTTGAGTGGGTTTAGTGCACGGATGAAAAAGATTCTTTAAAGGTCTCCATCTGACAGGTGAAAATCATAGCCACCACTTCAGATCTCGCCTGAAAGAAAGCCAGTTTCATTTGTCCCTGTAGAAGGTTGTATTTTAACCTCAGGCGTTGCCCCATTGTGTGTGTGTGTGTGTGTGTGTGTGTGTGTGTGTGTGTGTGTGTGTCCCCTTGGAAATGACCCAAGAAGGCAATGCTTGTTGAAGTTCTTGGATATCACTGCAGCAAATTCTTTCTTCTATCACACAGCAACTTCTCTCTCCACTGTGATTTTTAGTCACACATTTCTTCTTCCTTGTCTGGTGTACCTTTCTAGGGACGGTGTGGCCTGAACCTTCCACATAACAGAAGTTCTCTCCCCAGATGCAAACAGCTCTGCTGATGACAATGTAACTCAAGACAGCTTTTTGGTGGGCAAATATTGGCAATACATTTCCCATTTAAAATGCTCCTATATCTTGGTCAAGCAATACGTGTATTTTCAGTGGAATTATTCTATTCTTACTGTCTTTTTTTTTTCACTTAACAGTGGATCACAGTTGTGATCTTTCCTTTTGATCAATGCTTATGTTATTTCCAGTTTGTTTTTCTGTGCTCCTTGTTTATATTCCAAAGCATTTGGGTAAGAAAACTTGAACAAATGTGTTTGGACTTACGTGTATGGCTTCATGTCAGATACTTTATAGGGAATGGAATTGCCTGTGCAAAAGTTAGGGACATTTGAAATTATTATAAGTTCCATCAGATGAGTCCAAAACAGCTGGATGAATGTGCATTTGCAACATGGTGCAAAAGTATTGCGTTGTACCTTATCTTCACTATAACCTCGCAAGGCAGTCATGATCATTCCCACTTCAAACAGGACAACATTGAGGCCCAGTGAGGTTAAAGGACTTGCCCTGGCTTACCTCCAATCCAAGTGAAATATCTAGAAAATTATTTGGTCTCCTTACTGAGATCCTCCCAACATATAAAAACCTCATCCACCAAAAAAGGCCCTGGAATAGATGCATCACTCTGATTTACTGTAGGACCCATTTAATCTGCATTATGATATTGTGCTAGAATTTTCCAAGTTCACAGTCATGAAACGAATGCATTACCCTAAATTGTGCTAGAATTTAATTATCTTTTTCCCCCCTCGCTTTTCTGTTCTATTAAATTAGTGTCCTTCTGCTCCGAATTGGCAATTCCCACTTTGGGGGTGGGGGGAAGGAGTTCTTGGCCATCAGACTTGGGTGAACAGAGTGTTACTTCTGCAGCAGAGTAGATCCCGGGCTCTCTGGTGTGGCAGCCTTTGTGGAAAGGATGTTAAGAGAGACAAAAGGACACTGTCGGTGCATTATTAATGTTAAAAATTGTTGACGTTCCATGCAGTGTGTTTTTCTAATTAGAGCTGAGCTGCAGAGTACTATTTCCGTAATCAACATGGGAACGGAAATTCAGCAAAATTTCATGTATTTGCAATGAAACTGCTCCCCGGCAACATAAAAATGGCTTTTATAACATAAAGGCTGTAATTAGAATAAGTCAAATCAGTTGGAAACGATTAAGGCCAGAGTAGGCAAAGCTGCCTTCTAAATATTTGTCTGGAGATTAGCCTACTCCTGCAGCCCTAAGAAGCATCTTTGATTTACTTATACTGCTCAACGTGGCAAAGATAATCCTACGGAAGGCAAATGAACACAGATTTAGATGTGCTGGTTGGCCCTTTCTGCAATTTGACAGGAGGCAGCCCATTGGAAGCAAAGTCAGAAAAAAAATGAATATAGGGTCACATTAGACAAATTGCTTAAAAAAAAAAAACATGCACCGTGATCATCAATTTAAATTCTTTTAAAATGTGCTCGGTCTTTGAAGCTTTTAGGATGCACTTTAGAAGTCCGCGTGGAATAATTCCCTGCATGTCAATGCGACAGTTGATGCGCGTCTCATTGTATTTAAAATTATAGTTCTGAAATGGGACTTGCTCCACGCTGCTTGTCTGACATCAGCTATTAAAATACAAGTAAATCTTGGCAGGTGGAAATTTAAAGAAGAAAAGAGATTATATAAGAAAAATCAGAATTGTTAATAATAATTTGCTAACCAGGGGACACCGGCTACCAATAGCTCTTCATGTCTTCTAATAGGATGCTGATAGGAGGAATGCCTTGTTCTTGCCAAGAATGGGGATAGGGGTTAGGAAGGGGTAAAAAGTGCTATCAGCAGTCCATGGTTTGGGCTCTTCGAGGCCAAAGTGGCCAGAAAGACACTGCAGGGCCCTTCTGTGGCATCGTGCTAGGAGTTTAGCGCTATGGTAGGATGGCAGAAGGAGGGAATCTAGGAGAAAGGGCAAGAAGAGAAGTGCTCTTGAGACCAGGCTGGAGCATACACGGACTCTGGCTTTCCTTTAGAAGGGCATAATTTGTCCTGACAGGCTCCCCACTCATTTGTAAGCCCTTCAGAATCCCAAACTTGTGTGCATGCCTGCATTTATCCATTGAAAATATAATCAGCCTAATGCATTCTCTTACTGAATTTTAAACCACCCCATTAAAACTCCTTTAACGTGCTAAAGTCAGCTTCAGAGAGGGTTTCCATTTCATCTTTATTGAGCTGAGGCTATGGTTCGCTCTCCCCTTGCAACACGGTGAGCATCTGTCAATAATTCAATAGCGTAGCCTTGACGGGCCCAAGCCCAACCTAGACTTTCAACCAAGCCAAGCAGCTTGTCAAAGCCTGATGCGCTGTCAATGGCCGACTGATCTATACTGCATGAATCCCCCCCCCTCAGCTCTTGATGTGTCCCTGGGAACAAAAAGAAAGCCATTTCAGAAGTCAGCCCAGTGAGAAGCACCTGTTTGTAGAGAATCTCTAATGAGGGCAGGTCGCGCCTGGTGGAGTGGAGTTCGGCGGGAGCCATAGCATTTTGTTTTGTTGAGGCAATGTGGGGTCTTTTCACATGTGCTTGGGGCACCAGAGGATCACCTTTATGTTGCTGGGTGGGTGGGGACGTCCTTCCTGTTGATGGTCCTTTATGCAGGCATCTGCATTGTGCTTGTCTTCAGTGTTGTAGGAGACCTTGAACCCACAGATACAGTTGAGGGAGCAAAAGATACTAATCACATGATCACACCGGGACGTGGCCTTCCCCACATGTCCAGTGGCAGCCATCTGGAGCTTCCAGCTCCCTCCCGCAGAGCATCCTAAGTCTGTGCTGCCTCAAGGGTCCTGTGAAAGGCAGTCTTACAAGAGTTAAGAGCTACAGGCTCACCTCTCTTCTTGGATAGAGGAAAACACACCCATTTGTGCTAAAAAGAGAACAAATCATTTGTGTTCTTCCAGTCTGGCCATGATTTTTAACCCAGAATTATCCGCCTAGCCCCTGCCACCTCCAAGCCTTGAAAGTCAGCATAAATGAGATTTGCAAATATCTCCCCTAAAAAAGGCCACTAGGAGAGCACGTAATCCATGTTTTAAATGCAAAATGTCTTGAGTCCCAATGCAGCTTAGTTTTTCCTAAAGATAAATTTTAGCTGGATTAAATAACTGTTTTAAAGGCACTATTCATGCAAGTGCTGTCTCATTTGTGACTGTATTTGCATTGCTAATGGACATGTCTTTTCCTCATGCATAGTCTTTCCTGAGCATCCACCCCCCAAATTTACAGATTTCTTGCTTGTCAAATTGGGGTTTGTGGAAAAGGTGGCAATAATGCAGATGGAAAAGAGAAGCGACGATGTGTTAAAGGCTAATAGAAAACCGTTGCACTGGAATAGATTCGTGGTGTAGACTCCTGCTTTCTTCAACCACAGAACAACCAAATTGTTTCTGTTGAGGGGAATCACACCCCTGGGGCTTTATGGTCTCCCCAAGTAAGCAGCACCAAGTGTGTTTTACCCCAGCCATGGTCCACTGGGGGGGGTGGGCATCAGAGAATTAGCAGTGGGGAGAAGCAGGTTTACTGATTTTGTGGTAACCTTTTGAGGGGAGGAAAAGGGAGATAAGATGAATATGATGATCTTAGGGAGGGTGATCCCCTTGTGTACCCCCAACCCCGACAGCTGATGGGGAAGAGGCACAGTGAGCCCGAGTAATAATGGCCAGTGTTAGATGGTAAGTGGCCCAGCTCGTTTCAGCAAATCCTCAGGCTTCTAGAAAATTTGGGCTTAGAGGTCCTGATGTGACGCTCACACTTCACATTTGGAGAATGTTTAAATGAATTCATCAGGGCGCCTGGGTGGCTCAGTTGGTTAAGTGACTGCCTTCGGCTCAGGTCATGATCCTGGAGTCCCGGGATCGAGTCCCACATCGGGCTCCCTGCTCAGCAGGAAGTCTGCTTCTCCCTCAGACCCTCTTCCCTCTCGTGCTCTCTATCTCTCATTCTCTCTCTCTCAAATAAATAAATAAAATCTTTAAAAAATAATAAATGAGGGCGCCTGGGTGGCTCAGATGGTTAAGCGTCTGCCTTCGGCTCAGGTCATGATCCCAGGGTCCTGGGATCGAGTCCCACATCAGGCTCCCTGCTCCTTGGGAGCCTGCTTCTCCCTCTGCCTCTCTCTCTCTCTCTCTGTCTCTCATGAATAAATAAATAAAATCTTTTAAAAAAATAAAATAAAATAAAATAAAAAATAATAAATGAATTCATTAATTCATTTATTTTTGTTCCACACATTGGGCTCAAAGCCTCTGGTGAATGCTCAGAACAGGACTGGTCAAACGGAGCATCCGTTTGGGGCTGGGCAGGAGGAAAGAAAGGAGGGAAACGAAACCCAGGGCTTGGCCTCCTCAGCGTTCCCTGTTTTGCTGCCATCCCCACCTTTAGCAGTGCCCCAAGGGGCTGTCAGGAACCCAAGAGACCAGAGTGACCCAAGTGTGTCAGCTTCTAGTCAAGTCCAACTGCAGCCTCTTACGGGAAGGGAGGAGGAGTGGTCTGCCTGGTACCTATAAGATGGGGCTGCCACTCAGTCATCGGCCCCAGAAACCAACCCCCCTTGTTTCACTGAAGCCCAACGTGGTAGGGAATCAGTGCTGCCTGCACCTGACTTGGCGATTCTGGAAGCCCTCAGAGGCTAATAATCTCTGTTTCAAGAACAATCAGCATCCATGGCTTAGGCAGTGGTGGGACCTATTAGCATATCAGTTCCATTGGAGATGGTTACATGTTTTTGGAAACTCGAAGCCCTACTTAATACAGTTTACTTTTAAAGGGTCACAGTCACAGAAGGTTGGTCTGAGAGACCACATGGACGAGCCCCTCACTTTGTGGAAGAGCGGAGAGGGGCCTGTATGGGTTCCCTGACGTGCTGGTGTCATCAGGTGGTTGTAAAGTTCACAGTGGAATCTAGGCTCCTCCTAATTCAGTGTGTTTCTCAGATCAGGTGTTGTAAACCTGAAATCTACGATTTTCTTTCTCCCATCCAGTTATAGTTTTCACTTTCTATGACTAGCGGCCAACACTTAAATGCCTAAAGATTTCACTTAAAACCCAGTTTTCTGGCTTCTTGTGAAAAATCGGATTATTGGCATATCAGGCAACTTCCCTACGTTTCAACCATCCGTGGGAGCTCTGCAGCATCTGATCCCTTAAGTGGGGCATGAGCTTTCCAGTTCAACACAGTCTCTGTCAGTCACTGAGGACCCGACTCAGACTGCTTAACTATGCACCGCCCCCACAAACAGGTGAGTTTAGAGCCCTCTCCTCTGACCCCTTGAAAAATAAACTCGCCCAGAGAAATTGGCAACAGGAAAGCTTTGCATCTGCCTCGGTGCTGCCTGTTCTTTGAAGCCATGACTGGAGGATCCAACAGCTCTTTCTCAGCACAAATAAGCTTCTTCTTCAGTTCACATAGAGAATGGCATCCCTGGCACAGAGCAGAAAACATCTGGTAATGAATCCATTAGCCAGGCTGTTGCTCAGGATCCAGGTGCCCAAGGGTCTGAGTGCTGGGCTGAACAGGATGCATGAATGGGACCCCAAAGATTTTACCTTTTGGCCCTCATTCTGCCAGAGCTCTGGTTTGGTCCTCAGGGCTCCTGTGACCACTCCAGCGCCAGGTGTCACCCCAGTCGTCCCCAGGTGAGAAGCTGGCCCGCCTTCAGGATTCCCTCCTCCCTTTGCCTAGCGCACCTCCCTCTCTGGCACAGCCCTCCCTATGCACACAAAGGAGAAGACGAAGATTATCTTTGGCAGATGTAAGGAGCAGTATTTGTCGAACCCTGGGTCCTGCACCTCCTCGAACAGACCTGCAGACTGTACAAAATCATTAGAAGCCCTGTGTCTGAGGGCTCACGGAGGTTAGGCAGGGAGGTGAGAGCGAATGAAAATGAGAGAGCCCGCAAACTGCTTTTGCCCAAGGGCTGGTTTTAATGAGCCTGTCCCTAATGAGTTGTCCCTGCAACTAGCTTCAGGCCTAAACAGATGAGGCAGGGATTCTGCTAAATTTTTGATAGGATTTGCACTGGTTTTATGAGAAAGCAAGCAGTCGAGAGTGCAAAGTTGGGTCATGAATCTTTTACGAGGGTGGATGGTTGTCCATCTTGTCAACCGGAATGGGAAAGACCTGGTTGCTAATGGAAACCCTGGCCTCAACCCGCTGTAGTCACCCACCAAATCAGCTAATTTGGTTGGGGTGCCTGCATCAATTGCTTTTTATTGTTTGGTTGGTTGGTTTTTTTGTTTTTGTTTTTGTTTTTTTTTGGTGTTTTTTTTCTTTTCTTTTTTTCCTTTTTTTTTTCTTCCCCCTTCTGATTCAGGACCTGGCTCACTGCCTCCAAGAATTCATCTTCAAACTCCATCAAAGAGATGACTTGAGTCAGCGCCCCTTTCTAATGATCTTTCATGGAACTACACTCATCTTGGGGGGTTTACGCATGTCTCCCACGGAGTGCTGGGAAGGAAATTCCACCAAACACTTCAATCAGCATCCTTTCTTCTTTGGGGCAGCCCCATTCCTATCAAAATCACAAGACTTTACCCTTCTGTTGCATGAGGAAAGTCTGACCAAGGATAAAATGTCATTCTTGATTCCTTTGGAGATGTTTCTGACGTTCTAGTATTTGTCAATTCTGGAACTGAGCAGTACAGGAGATTTCATATACTCCCACTTTTTTTTTTAATATTAAAAGCTGCCAACAAATATATTTCTCCGGTTTGATTCATCCACCAAGAGGCAATTTTCTTGGTGGCTTAAAAGGTTACAAAAAATGCTTGATCAGCGGCCTTTACTGCACTGAGTGAGCTGCCTCCTCCTTCCAGCTCACACACACTCTTTCACATTAATCATGTAATTGATTTAATAAGCTCTGGCTTCAAGAGCTTTCTCCCCGCCTCTCTTCTTTCTCTTCTCCCCATAAGGTTTTCAGTTCAGCATCTGATGGGTAGGCAGGCTAAGGCCCTTGAATTTTGCCAGGCATGAAATCCAACAGCCTGGTTTATATAATAAATATCCTCATTGTATCTTTCTGTTGCTCTCTTACACTTATTTTTCGGAAGCTATTTCATTAATCACATGTAAGGGTCATAAAATGTGCAGTCTACTTCTGTCTACATGTAGTTTTGAGGGGTAGTACTTTGCCAACTCGAAAGCATTTCACATGTGGAGTCTTGTTTGAACCTCTCTAAAAACTCTGAGAATGAGCCAGGGGAAATCTATTACCCCTATCTTATAAACAAGGAAACTGATGTGCAGAGAGGTGAACTGACTTGCTTAAGAGCTTGTAACTAGTTAGTCATGTGCATGGGGTGAAAATGTTGGCTTCCAAACTGCCTGCAATAAGACATTGCTATTTTCATATTCCTTTGTTGCCTTAGGCATCCTTTCTCTGGGTTGAAACAAAAGCTATACATATTTATCTTCAAGAGAATACTTTCAGTTTCTCTATCAGGGAGTAGCTGGAGTTGTTTTCTGTAGTTGTTTTAAGTTAGATGTGTTAATATAATATATATTTAAGTCAAACAAGACCATCTCTATGCAAAACACTTGATGAATCACAGAAAGCTAAACCAGCATTGGCTAGGATTATTATTTCAGATTATAGTTATGCAGGACTTCAGTGTTAAGTCTCGGGGAAATGTCCTCCCCAGGAGCTTACCCAGTATCCTGACTTTTCTCATAAAGGGTAAACTTACAAACTTGGGTGTGATCTGCTTGGTATAGAGTCCATAGAATTGGGGCAGGGTCATTGTTTTAAGGAGATGTACACCTTTAAAAATTAGTTATGAGATTGTAGAATCTAAAGAAAGGACTCCAGTGAGGGATGCCAGTGGCAATATTGGGAACAGACGACAGATTCCAAGTCTTAAGGATCTGGGGAGAAATGAAACGCAAAGACGGCTGCTATAAATAATGAAGATGTTCTGCAAGATGTCCTTGACCAGGCTCTGACTGGCCAGCACGGGCTTTTCATTCTGCACCCTGACCTGTATTTGAAGCATCTGGGGTGAGTGTAGATATTAAGATAGTAGTAACACTACCTATATTAGGGTTCTCCAAAGGAATCAGACCAATAGGAGATTAGCAGATATGTGTGTGTGTGTATATATATATATATATATATATATATATATATATATATTTCTTATAAGGAATTGGCAGAAGTGGTTATGGAGGCCGAGAAGTCCCATAGTCTGCAAGCTGGTGACCCGGGAAAGGCTGGCTATATAGTTCCCAACCTAGTCCATTGGTTTGAGAGCCAGGGGAGTCAGTGGTGTAAATCTGAGTCCATAGTCAAGGGAAGATGAGATGAGATGTCCCAGCTCAAGCAGGCAGACAGGGGATGGATTCTCCCTTCCTCTGTCTTTTTGTTCTGTTCAGGCCTTCCATAGATTGGACAGGGCCCCACTACACTGGAGAACGTGTTCTGCTTGACTGAGCCCACCAATTTCAATGCTAATCTCATCTAGAAACACCCTCACAGACATACCCAGATACTGTGTTATTCTGGGCATTCTTGGCCTAGTCAGCCTGACACATAAAATTACCTATCACACTACCCATAAAAGTTTACCATCATTTCTGAGTCTCAGCAAATCCATAATCATGATGTGCCACATGAAGAACTTTTTTTCAACTCTGTTGCTGAGCCTGACTTTGAAGTTTTTCTTTGACGAGTGAAAATGAGCAAAATTCTTTACTGCCCAGAGAAGTACTGTCTTATCAACTGTGGGTGCTGGTGCTGGATTAGAGGGATGTGCTGGGTAAGGAAAGGCTAGCACCTTGTAAAGAGTTGAGCACAGCTCCTGGTGGTTAACGAGGATTAAATGTATTAAAGACATTGGTGTCATGCCTGTCTTAGTGTGAGTATTACAAACAGTGGAAGAAAAATGGATAATAGAAGAAAAAGAGTGATGGCATGCACTTCAATATGGATCAGGCCTCATGTAACCTTACCTTGATAGCAACAAGATCCTCTGCTTCTCCTCCCTCACCAACCTGGAGGCCCACGGGTCTCTGATCTCTCTGTGCACCAGCTCCATTAGAGGAAATGAAAGCAGAAATCACAATATTTGCCCCAGATCTGCATAATTAGGACAAGCTTTTGAGAGTTGAAGAGGCTCATCAAATGAACTTCTCGAAAAGTATTTGATACAGCATCAAATAATAGTGACAGGTCCATAAATCAAGTGAGATCGTGGCCATCTGATTCAGAATATAAAACATCTTCTCCCCAGCAAGCCCGTCCCCATGAAGCCCTTCACAGAGTACAGAGGGTGTTTCTCTCCATCCCTGAGAAATTCAGAATACGAGGAGACCTCCTGCCGTGGTTCTTTTCCCTGTCCTTGCCCATGGGATGACTCCTGAAGATGCCAAGAGTGATGGTCCAAAAGTACCTAGTCTAAGACTACGAATATTCTTTTGGCATTTTATCCAAGTCCTCACTCATGGAGGTGGTCTAATAAACACTTGTGGAATGAATGCTCTCGAATGGGTGGTGGATATTTTCCTCTTTAATTTACTGAATTACTTAGCTGTTAAGCCAGGTTTTCCTTCCTACACCTGTCCTTTTCTTGCCTAAACAAGGCCATCTTAAGAGTCAGGAGTCTTCTGCTTCTAATCTCAGCCTGGCCAACAGTTTTGTAGTGTTGATTTACTTTCGTCCTTTGCTACTCCATCTTCTCTGAAATCTAGGTTACCTGGGACTTAACTCCTTGTCAAAGATGCTGTGTGAAATGACTAATTAACAGTAGAGAAGAAGAGAGAATTGTCACTGACAAATAGGGCTTTTAGTAACCAGCAGCTCTTGAGGAAATGTTTGCCCAGCACTTGAGTCTCCCTAGACCCTTTTGGGGAATTTAGAGGAAGGAGGACTTTTGTCTTCCCCTCATGAATGAGTTGCTTGTCACTTGACCTTGTAAACTCAGGAGTCACTTCATCCAAGCTGCCCTGGGATAGACAATTGTGTTGGTCCTAGTTTCAGAAGATCAAGAGGTGTAGAACAGATGAGCCCGTGCTTTTCTAGTATAACCAGACTAGAGGTTTCCAGCAGGTTCTCCCTGAATGGTGTGGGCTAAGTACCCACATTTGCCTATAGTTGAGCTATAATTGATTTGGGGAGGAAAGATTGACATTTATTGCATTTCAGCCACACACTAAGCAGTGTGAAGACATAACCTGAGCATACTTACAAATGAGTCTTTCCCCAGGCTGCTAAGTGCTGCCCAGTTCCATCAGACCAAGATTGAAGCACAGGACCATGTCTGCCCTTATGCCAGAAACCCAGTAGCTCCCTATCAGGCAGTCCCACAGAACAATCTCCAGGAACTCCGGAATTCTTATCCCAGTAAGCAAAACCCCCACATCAACCTAAACTCACCTCTTTATATTTCCCCAGCAGAGAAGGATCTAGGTTTTATAAAATGTGAGACATACACAATTCAGGAGCCCTCTATAGGGTAGAGATACAAAATTACGAGTGCAAAGTGAGACATGGCCTTGGAAACACACGGCCATAAGTGATGCTCTCTGAAACTTCAGCTCTGTCACCTTCCAATTATCCACCTCTGTTTCCAAATGAAATTGTGCAGTAAAGAAGCAATTTTTCCAAATTGGTCATGAACTGTGCTTCAAATTCCACCTTGGATCTCCTGCTTTTCCTTGCTATGACCCTCTGCCTCAGTTGGACTAATGTTCTCACTGCCCTCCTCCTACTTTAAAAAAGAAAATTAAGTATTGTTTAAGAGTCAAGTCTAAGGAGAGCTAAATACGTTGCTTTGAGGTCATAGTGCTTAGGGAAGGCCAGAGTGGAATGTAGTTGAATTGACCTAATTTAAGCAGATTTCTTATTGTACCTTCTGTTTACCACCTGCATTAGCATCAGCTGGGCTACAGGCAGCTTGTTAGACATGTGGGTTCCTGGCCATGTCGCAACTACCAACTACCAAGTCAGAATCGCTGGGGTGAGGATGCAGAGATTTCCATCTTTAAGAACCAACCACCCCATGATTCTGAAAGACATGAAAGTTTGAAGACTCCAGCTCTCAAGGTCACTGAAGGCCACTCTTAAGATTGGACATTGACCTAAGAATTAAAGGATATATGGATGTAGCCAATTGGAGTAGTTTCCCAGGGTTGCCATAGCAAATTACTACACACAGAGTGGCTTAGAACACCAGAAATGTGTTCTCTGTCAGTCCTGGAAGCTAGAAGTCTGAAACCAAGGGTACACAGGATTCATTCCGTCTAAGAGCTCTGATGAGGAATCTGTTCTGTGCCTCTTTCCTAGCTTCTTCTGGTGGCTGCCAGCAGTCCTGTGGGCCCGTTGGCCGGTCGCTGTATTACTGCATCTTCACATGGCCTCTTATAAGGACACTAGTCCTTGGATTTAGAGCCCACCCTAATCCAGTATGATCTCATCTTAATGACATCTACAAAGACACTATTTTCAAATAAGGCCATACTCTGAGTGAGGTTCTAGGTGGACATGAATTTCTGGGAGGATAGTCTTCAACCCAGTATAGCACATAAAGGTGGTAAATGGGAGAGAGGGGCAGTGAAAGAAGATGGATGAACTTAGAACCAATTAAAAGTTAAAGAAGTTGACTTAAAGGACAAATGGGTTGTCTTCCCAGACTTTCTAACACTGTCTAGAAATGGTTTCCTGTGTCAGTTCCTGGACTATAGAAAGGGAACTTAAGAGGTGTGGGAAGGGTGCTTCCATTGCTCAGTGGGTGGGATTTGATTGTATGACATGGAAAGAGCTCAGAGTGGGAGATGCATGAGATATCGAAGAAGAAGAAGAGATAAGACAGCCAAAGGGAGATTTGTCCGCCAGTCCTCAGGGTTTCCATAAAATTCTGGTGAACCCCTGAGCCAGGACAGTCCTGAGCTAAGCATTTGGGAAGATAATCTAAGATGAACCTGGGGAAGAAAATATTTGCAGACTTAAAAAAGAAAAGTAATCTTGAGATACAAAGACTCGCCATGCTGTCTTTCTTCGCTCAGTGCTCAGAAAGCTGTTATAGAAGTCATGATGTCAAAGCCATGAAATTCTATCTTCCAGGGAAAATGCTTTCTTTCTGAAATGCCTTATTTCTGGAATCATATATAGATCCTCTCCACTCACTCTTAAGATCATAGGAGGGACCAGTTGTAGGGCTTTTCTTTTGATTCCTTGATCCCACCTCCTGTTGATGCTGCCTGTGGGTCTCTGCAGACTCACTGCCTGGAGGGCTCATCACTCAGATCTTGTAAGGAGTGAGTCCTTCTTCGTTGCCATGTGTGTTTCACTCACACTGCCCTTCGCCAAGTAGACATGGCACCCAGAGTCATGATCTGTCCCCATCACTCTATCCTATAGTTTTGCCGCATTCTGAAATTTCCCCGTTTGTGTATCTACTTATTTATCACAATGTCTTCACCTCCCCCTCAGGAGACTTCAAACCTCTACTGGATTCAGGCCTGTGCACCCCCCCATGCCTAGGACAGTGGCTGGTACGTAGTCGGTTCTCAGTGGTGATGTGCTGAACAGATACTTTTAGCTGAGGAGAAAGGGATGTGTTTTTTCATCCAGCACTTGGAAACACTGCCTCTGTGCCATAAAGACAAATGCTTGGGGGTTTGTTCTGATGGCATCTAAGACTGCAGGTCTGAGATGTAAGGGGTTTGAAGGCGCATTTGAAAAGGCAAGTAAGACATTATGCCATGAGAGCAGGGAGAAATGGAGCTGTATCTCTGGCTCTCGTGCAGGGGAGGTGCAGCGTTAGAGTCGAGAGGAGGATGCCACACGCACCAAGGGTGTTCAGGGCCAGCCTTGCCACCAGAGCCTTTCTGGGTGTGGACTTGAGACCCTATCATCCTCATCGCTGGCAGGCTGGGATTGGGCTGAAAGATGGAAGAGGAAAATCTGACAGCAGAGAGTATTGTGTTTGGAGAACCCTGAACATGCTGTCAAAAATGGGAAGGAAGGGAAGAAACTAGGAAGGAAGGGAGGAAGGAAAGTCGGAAGGGAGGAAGGAAGGAAGGAAGGAAGGAAGGAAGACAAGCGGGAAGGCACTAAAGTGTGAATAAAAGGAGAGAATTACAAAGAACAAATTCAAAAAGAAGGGACTATAGAAAATAAACCTGGCTATAAGAACTGGAAGATAATCTCCCTCAGGTTTCAGATGAAGAGACGATGACCTGGGGAGCCTGTCTTAGTCTGTCTGGGCTGCTGGGACACGCCATAGTCTGGGTGGCTTGTGAATACCAGACATTTATTTCTCATGGGTGCTGGAGGCTGGGAAGTCCAAGATCAAGGTCCCGGCAGATCTGCCTTCTGGTGAGGACCTCCTTCCTAGTTCATAGATAAGTGTCTTTTTGCCTTTTGGCCATGTCCTTCTCAAGGTGGAAGGGGGTAAGGGCACTTCTGGCTCTCTTCTGTGAGAATAGCCAACCCCATTCATGAGGGCTCCATCTTGTGACAACATTCAGAGGTGAGGCCTTTCAGGGGTAATGAGGTCATGAAGATCCAACTTGCAGAGGGACACACACACTCAGTCCATAGTAAACCCCAGGGTAAGTTTCTTAAGGCAAAAAAAGGAGTTGCTGTTGGCTCTGGGACTTGAATGCTCATCTCCACACCCACCCCTTTCTCACTTCTTGTGCATTTCAAGTAAGGAGATGGGCATGGGCATCTATTAATTGCCTACTGGGTGCCAGGCATGGATATTAATGATTAGGTCTTCAGGCTGTTTGAGTGGGTTTTGGGGGCGGAACCTGGAGATCCAACTAGACGTTGATGAGGCGCAGTGACAGCAGCAGGATTCAGGGATCTGGTCTGGATGTTCAGTGAAGTCCAGCCTCAGCAGAGGGAGAGCACGGAGCAGGTGGATTGCAAGGCATGAATTTAGAGAGTGGTTTGGTAGCTCAAAGGCCAGTGGTTGAAGAGTCCTCTCCGTGTGAAACAGAGAGGCGACTGCCTCCTCCAATTACTGCTCTGATGAGGTAAGACCTGGGCTTTGCTTCTGAGTGGCAAAGTCAGAGGCAGCTGGGAGTCCCTGAGTGATGAGGAGGAGCCTGACCTGCCAGGAAGGACGGGCTGAGCGTTAGTGCGCCGGAGGAGGAGAATCCTGCCGAGTGCAGGCAGCTTCCTGGGGGATGGGGGTGCACACACCGAGGGAGGGACATCTGATTTCTAGGATTTCTACGGAGACTTTTGGGTGGGACCTTAATATGTTCAGAGTAGACTCTGTCCTACTTAGTTCTAGGAGTTTTTACTATGTGCTTATTCTGTGTAAACCCTACAGGGGATGTCTTCACAGCATGCTGCTGCTTGTAATGAATGCAAAAAGTCCTTTCTTTTTTGGCTGAAATAGTTGAGGAAATTGAAGTGGCGAGAAAGCCCTGTTCCCTTAGCCTGGCTGTCCAAGGCAGCGGAGAAGCTAACCTGCGTGGGCCAGCTCTTCGAGGCTTCTTGCACTTGAGCCGAGTGCATTGACTTACGAGCAATGGCAGAAGGGATCCCCGAACCCATTCTTTCCCCTTGCTCTCAGAATCTAGATTTTCTTAGATTGGACTATGCTACCATTTTGAAATTAAACCTACCTTGCTTTAAATGAGTGGTTTGCTTTCCTTCCTGTATTCCCTTTCTGAGGTAGGGGCTCCCAGCACCATTCTGGGGCAGAAAACATTTATTTCCCATCTCACAGAGGCACAACCAAATAGCCGTCAGCTTCAGCCGAGACCACTGGCCAGCCCTCCTGCTCACCTCCCAATTCCCTAATCTAATCTAACTCGGTGGGGTTTGTGGGGGTTCATTTAAGCAGCAGAAGCTGCTATAATTGTTACATGCGCCAGCAACGATTTGTACCATCTGGGTATGGAGGGGGTGGGGAGGAACAGAGAGAGAGAAAGAGAGACTAGTACTACCACAGAGAAAGATTTTTATTCTATTACCAAGGCAATATACTTCAAGAGTGGCTGCAGAGCAATTGGAAACTAAGGAATGGGAAGCAATGCAGTTATAGTAAAATGTCAAAGTGTAATGAAACAGCAACAGCACTGCTTTATGATACAACCAAGTAACAGGCAGGTGGCAGCTGTAAATATGTATATAAATAACAATATGGATGAAATGTCAGGGCTTCCAGCTGGCTTGGTTAAAGCACTTTAGTAATATTCTATTTACGGTAACAATGTAGCTTGGCAATTTCCACGAAAAATACAAAAATGTATCATTTGAGAACGAATCAGCCCACGTTAGTGTGTAGGTGATCGGAATTGACTAAGATCTTAAACAACACGTGGTGCCTGGTATGTCCCCATCCTACCTAGAATGGCCAGTTGCTTCATATTCCATGAGGTTAGCTTGGTTCTCTGTCATTGGGATGCAAATGTCTATTTTTCCTATTACTCTATTACCAGTAACATTAAATAAATAAGTAAGTATATTACCAATGTCCCAGACCTGGGGTCTTACCTTTGGGAAGGTGTAGATCACCTCATTTATTTATTCACTCCATGAAATGTACTGAGCACTTTCTGTGTTGCTGAGGATCTAGAAATGAGCAAAAATATGTATTATCTTGGACCACGTAGAATCTTTTTGTCCAGCAGGGGGAAAAGACCTGAATAAAATAAGCAGGAAAATACATGTAAAATTGCAGTAGTGATACATTCTGCGTGTTTCAGGTGGGTTGATCAGGGAGGGCTTTCTGAAGAAAGTAATGCTTAAATTGGCATCAAAGGGTGAAAAGAGATGAAACAGCTAAAGAGGAATGAGAATAGCCTTCCAGGCAGTGAGATTGACATGTGCAAAGGGCCTGTGGTAAGAAGAACATTGGTGAGTATGAATGATGGAAAGAGATCATTGTCCCCATAGTGGAGCTGATGAAGTAGAGAGTGGCCCAAGTCAAGTTCGAACATGTAGGCAGGGACAGCCCATACAGGGTCTTGCAGGCCATGATGAGGAATTATGACTTAGGAATAGTGATCCATTAAAGGGTAGTAAGCAGTATGGCCCCAGGATTAGGAATAGCATCCTAGGAGCTATTGTGTTCATACTGCAGTGTATTAGGAACTGTAGGGAAACAAAAGCCGCTTTGTTAAACAGGGACTGCATATGGTTTCATAAACATGTAATAAGCATCCATTTTGTGCCAAGCACTGTTCAAAGCACTGAGGATGCATACAAGTGAGACAGCATTTTTGCCCTTGAGAAATTCATAGGCCAATGAGGTGGAAGTCATATTAACCAATGGCTTAGGTGTCAAGCACTTTGATGGAATTTCAAGGCACAGAAATTTAGCCCTTATGAAAGCTTCCTGGAGTGAACATGCCTGAACAGAGGCTTCAAGAGAAGGACTGAAGTTGTCTTGGCAAAGAAGGAGTAGAGGAAGGGTTGGTGTCTTGGCAGGGGGAATGGTGTGATCAAGAAAGCCACAGTCAATGGCAAAGTGAGGAGGATCCTCAGGGCCAATAGACAGAGTGCTGGTGAAGGACATGGGGAGACCTGCTGCTCCCAGGTGGACCTGGAGCCTCCTAAAATTTAATCATATTGCTGGAAGGTAGTTTCCCAAGCTTTTAAGTCAAACTCATGTTTTACCCTTTGCCCCTTACCCTATTTTCTAGTCATGTGTGTTTTATAGACTATTATAGATATGATCAAGTTGGGTTCATACAGAATCCCCATGCACGTGGGAAAGTGTGAACTAAAGCCACCTTTTGGACCCTCTGCATTGGTGCATGAAGGCAAGCTACACAAAGATGTAGGGAATCAACTGGTTAGATCGAGAAATTAAAAAAGATAAAATACCATCCATAACTCTAGGTGATAGCAAATATCTGTGTGGGATTTGAGAAAGGATATGATAGAGGAATGTGTTTTTGCCTCAGCCTACATCCAGCCATCTTTGACCTACACATTTCTACCATAAACACATGTAATTGCCAGTCTGTATTGTCTCTCCTTTTTGGCCTTCCTTCTGACCAAGGAGGTCTTAGGGACCAGGATGGATATAGGACAGTTAGAGCAGGGACCAGAGTGTTATAGAGTGATGGTGAGGGAATTCTCCCAACACTGTGTGTGGTCAGCTCATCCCCATAATAAAGTCCATCTCTCCATGTTTTGCTCATGGGTTCATTCATTCATTCAACAGCTATTTAAGGGTCACTAATTATATGACAGATGCAAGGCTGGGCACTGGGAATTTGACAGTGAACATGACCGTTGTCATCTCTGCCATCTTGGAGCTAAAGATCTAGAAGGGACAATTTTAGTTTGTAATTGAAATGGGGAGGATCTTCCAAACAAACAGCTGGAATGGAGCATTATTAGGAATAGTTAGATCTTGACTGCAGGTTCTCTACTCTGAGCCCCTCAACTCACCAAGTGGTTGGGTTTTAGCTATAAATACTTTTCTTTCCTTTGTAGCACCCAAATGTGTTTTCCTTGATACTTAACCCTCTTCATATTCAGATGCATTTCAACAGCTTCTTTCTCTTTCAGCTCTTTGGATGGTGTGTTGTTTTCTATCCAGTCTTGTTTTCTATACAAACATTTAATAGACCCCAGGCCTGTTGGAGAGGAAATATTAAGTATTTACACAGATATGGCCATTTTGTTGAGATGATACAAGAAATCTTATTCATGCGCTAACCAATGATAATAAGCAAGATCATTGAGACTCTGGACCAGTGTGGAGTTTAAGATTCATTCTCTCTTTTGAGTCTTACAACAACCCTATTAAGTCAACACAATTAACATCTCCATTTTGGAAATGTCAAACTGAACCCCTTTTATCAAGGGCAGGGCCAGCTTTATGGGCACGTGCCCTATACAGTCACACAGAGACCCAGGCTTTGAAGGTTTCCAGATGTGCTCTAATGCTCCACTTGGGATTCTTAATAATTTTTGAGTTGTTCTTAATAATTAAAAGAATTTGAGTATTCTTAATAAATTTTTAATTATATAAGGGGCCCTATGTTTTCCTTTGGCACTGGCCCTGAACATTATGTAGTTGGTCCTGACCAAGGGGCAGGAACAGAGCTCTGTGCAGGGCTGATCTAACCACAGAATCTGGTCCCTTAACGGCTTCCATATATTAGTACCCCCCTCCCAATATTTCATGTCAGGAAGGGCCTCTCTTAGGGAAATTGGAAGATGACTGCTTCAGTCTCTGGGCTGTAGGTGGATTCTCATTGTGAAGTGAATCACCTTTTAATGTATAGTAGCTCAAGTACATCTGCTGTGTTGATATATCACTCGTTTTATGGGCCTGGATTAATTCCAAAGTAAACACTAAGTACTCAGCTGAAAAGCTGTAAACACAAGACACAACGTGCATCTTCAGCTCCCAGCCCTGTTTGCCAAGGGCCCGATTCCCTCTGTGCTTTATCCTGTTTGGTGTAACAAAACCTTTGTGTCATCTGCTTGAGCAGTAATTTCCAAATTGATTTCAAGATCTGTAGGCAAGGGTGTTGCAGCTGGGAGAACACACCCCAATGTGCATTCTACCTCCTTTGCCTACCTTGGTGCCCCTGGATGGTCATCTAGGGATGTTTGCCTTCCTGAGTGTAGTGGGTGTCCAAAGGATGGCCATCTGTGAGGGTGCTCAGGGGGCGCACAGAGGTAGCAAGGCCCATTTCTGGTGCAGGGCTACATCAGCCTGGAGGAAGGGACACCTGTTCATGATTCATCCACTAGGAGGGCGTGCCTTTTTATAATTCAGATGGTGATGCCAGGCATGCAAGCAGTAGCCCAGGATATCCAGGAGGCCAGGCACAATATGCTATTGGGTCCCTGAATACCAAGTGCTATCTTCAGGTCCATTTCCTGGGTCCTGGGCCTCCTGACAAAGGGTGACCTAGTTCTTAGTTCTCAAATGACAATTTCTAAATAGAGTTTGTTTGCCAATCTCATTTTCATGGTATTAGCATTGCATGAGTGGAAAACACACACACACACACACACACACACACACACACACACACCCCTAGTCATGTATAAATACACCTCACCTTTTACTCTTCTCTCCTGTTTACTTCAGTGGAAGGAGGGCCAGGTTTCCTGGTGCTGTGACCTTGGGGAAGTCCCTGCAGCTCTATAGAATTCTAATTTATCACCTTAAACCTGTTTTTGATCCTGCATGTTCTTTGAAGCCTTTTCAATAGCAGAGATCAGATCTCCTTGTCCCTGGTTTGAGGGACTTATCTCTGTTGCCCTCATACTTTCAGCCTCTTAGGGCCCTTCCAGATTTCCCAGGGATGTCTGAAAGCAGACCCTTCTTTCCTTGGCTGTAGTCCAGTTGGTTCTCCTTATGAACATGTGGCCTCCCACCCAGCAGCCATAATGATCTGAAAAACAAAACAAAACAAAACAAAACAAAACAAAACCAAAAAAAACTGTGTCAGTGGTTAAGATCAATATCTTTGCTGTGACTCGGTAGATCTCTATGGCTTCCTCACCTTCTCTCCCCACCTTCTCATGACCAGCCAAGCAGATACTCCTCAGGCCCTCCAATAATCATGATCTTCCTGCCATAGGACATTTGCACATGCTGTTTCCACTGCCTGGGATGCTATAACCCCCAGTATCTACTCTAGTCCCTCGTGGCTCTTAAATTCAGCTTTCCTTGGGTCAGACATCACTTCTCTAGGGATATACCCCTGATTAATTCTCCAAGTTAGGGCAAGATTCCCTGTTTCAGGTGCTAACTTTCTGTACTTATCTTCGTGGTGTGCACCACGTGTCTCTTCCACCAGACCCTGTATGTTATAAAGGCAGGAGCCACATGTCTTTAGTGTCCCAGTGAATACTAAACACTGACAGGGACCTGCCTCTAACAGTCACGTGAATGCAGGAACCGTCTGATTCTGTGACATGCCACCTTCCCCTACGTGCTGCTGTACCACTGGTTCAATCCATTCTGTGCCTGGCTGCTTACTTCCCCGCAATGTCCTGGAACATCCATCCTCAAATCCCCCCTGTCCATCTTCTGGGAAAGACAGAGAGTGTCTGATACTCAGGTTCACTCCTTCATCTTCTCTCAGCTTCGTTCATATGTCTTTTCAGACAGGACTCTGCTCACCCCTCCGTTAAAATTAGACCTCATTCTCACTCCCATGCACCCTATTTTCCTTCTCTGTCTGATGTTTGCCATATCACTTGTCACCAACTGACACCGTATGTTTTATTTATTTATTTGCCTGTGTCTGTCTCTCCCCACTAGTATGTAAACTGTACCGGGATAGATATTTTAGTCTGTTTTGTTTGTTGCTGCATCCTTGGATTGCCTGTCACAGAATAGGCATTTATTAACTATTTGTTGGATGATTAAAACAATGCATGTGTAGATGGGTGGATGGGTGGGTGGGTGGATGGATGGATGGATAGAAAAATGGGTAGATTTGGTCTGGGGTTTTAATATTAACAATAATCTCTGCTTTCTAGACCTTATACTTTGGGACAAACTTTCTGGGGGCAAGTCAGAGACCCATTTATTTCAGTTGCCACTCTGCAAAAAAGATCTTTGCTTCTGTTATTCTTTCCTTCTCTGGGCAACTGAATATTATGGTTGAAGTAAGATTTCCAAAGAACTGATGGAGTGGAAGAACATATAAAACCCAAGCCATGGATGATTGTACATTCCACACTGCCAGATTAAAGCATTGCATCTAGCTTGTGGGACCACTTAAAATTTCAGTTGTTAATTAGAAAAGTTATTGACATGGCAGCCACTCAGCCTGGAGCTGGGTGGAAAGTTCTAGTTTCAAATATTCTATTGTGTTATGTCTGTAAATCATGGGAATGACCTAGAAATTTCAATATTTTGGCATTCTAGATTATTGCTTGCACCTGGAAATAGAACAGAAAAATCTTTCCCAAATACAGTTTTGTTTGGAAATATAATCAGTGTAGTTGTGGGACTTACCTTTTATTCTGGTCTATCTTCTTTTAAACTATGACAGGCCATGAAAGACTCACATTTATTATTACTTTTTCACCCCATTGAGTGATTTCTGTGTTCTACTGACAGCTTGTTAAAAGATAAGCGTCGTGTTTAAATGGCATATTGGTTGGGTCCCTCTGGCAGCCAGTCATGGAAAACTGAACTAAAAGTAGCTTAAACAAGAAGGACATGTATGATTTTCCTGAACAAAACCTCACAAGGATGAGGCAGTTCTAGGGCTAGCTAATTTGGATAATATAGCAATTCAACAACACCAATAAGGTCTCAGGTTTTTGCTATATTTCTGCTCTACCATTCTGCCGTTCTCATTGCTTTTGTTTATCTTCTTAGACTGCTATCCCTCCTGGTCCTAAGATAGCTACCATTGCTCCAGACATCACACAGAGATGATAACACTCAGAAAAAGAATAGGAAATTAGCCTTTAGGACTTTCCTCCTCAAGAAAAGCTCCCTAGCAGCCCATTCACCGTTCCCAGAAACTTCTACTGACATCTCATTAGCCAGATTATATCATTTGCCTTACTCATGTAGCAGAAGATATGAGATTCCCCCAGATTGACTTAGAGCAGTGATTCTCATACTTGAATGTGCTTCAGGATCCCCTGAATGGCTTGCAAAAGCACAGATTGCTGGGCCCCACTCTCAGAATTTCTGATTCAGTAGGTCTGGGGCGGGGCCTGAGATCCTGCATGTCTAAGTTCCCAGGTGATGCTGCTACTGCTGGTCCCCAGAACAACATTTTGAGACCCATGAACACAGAGCAATCCAGATTTATCCCCTTGGCATTGGGGAGAAGCTCAGCTTCCTTGAAGGACATGGGTTATCAGGAGGTGAGTGAAATATTTGGGTTTCTGTCAGCCAGAAAATTACCTGTTTAGTTAGCCAAGAGCAGCTGACACAAGTGACATCATAAGGCAATAACTTGATATTTCATGTGATTAGTACGAGTTGACTGAGGATGAACTTGAATTTGGAGACTGAATTGTGTCTAAAGGTGCATCTGCCTCCATTTAAGGACTTAACACTTAACTTCAACTCACTGTAATATTCCCATTTTATTTATTGATTTGTGTGTCTGTTTTTATATTTCCAAGAACTGTAAGTTTCATGTGAACTCACAGCCACTGTCTTCATGGGGTTGAGCAGATACTTTGGATTATGATGTGATAACTTGCACCCGGCAGGTGAGAAATCCAGGGCTCACAGAGATTAAGAGTTCATCTGCTCCTCCCCGGTAGTGACTGTTGGAGTTAGAGCTTCAGCCCATGCTGTCTTCTGTCCCTCAGCAAGCATCCGAAAGGTTTCCGTGAGTGTCCTCAGGGCCACACAGCTCTCCTGCCCCTTTTCTTCTGCTCACTAGCTTCCCCAGCCACCTGTGAAGTAGATGGGTGTCCAGGAGAATCAGGGAAGGAAATATGATCGTTTTTTCCACTCAGGTGCCTGAGGACAGACCAGTGAGCTTGTGGGCAAGATAGAGCTGTGGACATCTTCTCTTGGGATCTCTTCCTGGTGTCTGGCCTGCCCCACCCATGGAGGCCCCCCACATACACGAGGGTTGAAAGGCTCCCCCGCAGCCTTCTGAGGGAAGCCACTGGTTATGAAGTGAGTTTTCTGAGTTTACTTGATCGTTTTTACTGTTGCTGTGACCAATCCGCACATTTAGCAGGACAAAAGAGCACCCACTGATCATCTCACGGCTCTGTTCCTTGCAAGTCCAGATTCAGTGTGGCTTACCTGGACCCTCTACTTAGGATTTCATGAGGCCAACGTCAAGTTGTAAGTAAAGGCTGTGTTCCTTTCTGGAAGCTCTGAAAAGGAAGCCACTTCCAAGCTCACTCAAGTTGTCAGCTGATTTCATTTCCCGGCCTTCCTTAAGACTGAGCCCATTTCCTTGCTGTCAGCAGAGAGATGGGCCTTGCTCTGAGGAACTGCTGCTTTTCTCACGCTTTTCATGTGCCCCCACCCCCAGTACAGTGGGTCAGGTCAGGAGGATCCTTTTTATGCTTCCGATATTCTCTTTAAGTTCTCCTTCTGCCACATTTCCCAGGCTGCTGCTGGAGAAAGCTCTCTGCTTTTGAGAGATTTGATTAGCCTGGGCCCACCTATATTCTAATACATGATAATCTCCCCATCTCAAGACCCATAACCTTGATCATGTCTCCGAAGTCTCTTTTGCCATGAAATGTAACATATCCCCAGGTTCCAGGGATTGGAGCATGGACATCCTTTCGGGGCCATTCTGCCCTCCAAAATGATCTCATGATAATAATAAATGTTAACAGGCATTGCCCTAATAATAACAGTGGCTAATCTCTAAAGAATATCACTATATGCCAGGCACTGTGATAGGTCCTTTAAATTGATTAGTTCATTTAATCTCCATCATAAAACAACAAAGTAGAGGCTATTTTTTTTTTTTTTTTTTAACGAGGAAGAAGGAAAAGGCACAGGACACATGAGCATCTTGTTCTGGGTCACTCAGAAGGTTTGTGTGAGACTGATATTCTACTCAGGAAGTCTGACCACGGACACCAGACTGTTCATGCTGTTGTTGCACTACCCAAGCCATCTTGTCCCCCATGCTCCCTATTATGATCTGCTTGTCTGTCACCACTTCCTCGCTGAGCCCACTGGGCTCTGATTTCCTTGAAGTTAGGCCATCATCATTCCTCAAGTATCCCAGTCCACAATGTGTCATTGGTGTTCAATGAATCGTTCATGTACGTGCACCTAGGCAAATATCTATAGTGGTGGACAATTAAGGTATCAGGGTCAACCATCCTGAAGCAGGCTGTGCCCATGGCTCCTGGACAGATTCGAGTGTATATGTGCATACAGCTGGGTGTATGCATCATGCACAGCAAGGGCTTGGTGATTCAGCCCTGAGCAGCTCCAAATTCTCTCCCCAGCCTCGCTCCTGGCAGCATTACAAATGGCTCCTTCTCAAACATGCTCACATCAGGCACCTGCGGCTCCCCTGGTAGAAGTCTGTGAGGTTAGTTAAGCGTGTCTAGAAATGCAGTGAGGTGATCACCGTTGCTACTGAACACCCATCTTTTTTTTTTTTCCCCAAAGGAGCATCACAGAAAACAGTAACATTCAAGATCAAGCTAGATGTGGGCCACTGGAGATGTTGGTCACTTCTAAAATATGGAACAAGAGGCTTTTGAATGTTCTAAGGGTGGAATGGCATTTAGGATAGCTGAGGTCCTCTCTTTCTCGGGACTCTCCTCCACTTTCAGGGATACAGGTGGGCAGCAGATGCTAAAACCATTGTTAAGAACCCCTGAGTGATTGGTTCTCAATTTCTTCTTCTGTTAAATGAGGCAATACTTATAATGTCTTCTCCCTCCTGTTGATATGTTCCCCCAAATACATCTTGAATCTTTTCTCTCCTGTCCCTTGGGACTGCCTTAGGCTAGAATGTTGGCTTTGCCAGGGTCTGATTGGGCCCTCTGCCCACCTCTTACCCCAGCATCCACTATGTGACACCCACAGTGGTTTCCATTTAGTTTCTTGAGAACCCCAAGTCTTCCCTGCCTCAAGGCCTTTGCACAGTTTGCTCCTTCTGCCTGGAATCCTCCTTTCAACACTCAAACCTAACTCAATCTTTTCAACTAACGCTCAGCTGACATGTCATAGAATCCTTCTCTGCCAACCCTAATTGAGGTACAGACTCATCACAGTGTGTCATGAATTGATTTTTTTTTTTTTTTGCCTGTCTTCTTATCTTGGGTGGGATCTCTATGAGTCTGTAAGCTCCATGAAGGCAGTGACCTTGCCTGTCTTGTTTGCTTTTTCAAAATCATGGAGGTAGAGTGTTTCATGTTACCTGTTACCTGTCCATAAACGTATCTCTGTGCCCAATGAAAACATCTCTTGGTGTTCATCTAAGCAGAAAAAATGACAGCCTGGATAGCAGGAAGCAGACATCTCTCTAACACATCTCATTGTTCCAATGTTAAGCAGAAAATGCATCAGCTCCATTTTCTGATCCCAAGCTTAGGTTGGAGTAAGCTTGCCCAGGGACTTTCTCCAGGCTCAGCTAGCCGTGGGGCTGAGCACAGGGCAAGAGGCTCCTGGTTTGAGGCTGCAGTCAAGTCTGTTTGGGTCAGCAATAGAATTAAAGCTGGCACAGTTGTAATTTGCATCTAATAAAAGTAGGATTTATAGAACAAAAAGCTTCCTAGCCCCACTCTGCAGTATCGTGTGTAGAAATAATGCCAGTGCTCTTTGAGGTATACCAGACCTACGCTCTCTAGTAATGATAATAAAGGTTAAATTAAGTGGGTGCTTATTCTGTGCCAGGCTAACCCTTCTAATTGCATCACCTCATTTAATTCTCAAACAGCCCTGTGAGGCAGGCACTGATGTTTCCATTTGATGAATAAGAAAAGGGGGGCCTAGTTTAGGTCCTATGACGGGTAAGGGAGCCTCAATGTGGAGTTTGCTTTAACCCTCAGGCTGTCTTGCCTTCATCTGAGCCTCACAAAGAAGACAGGGCCTGGATTATTCAGAAAGTATCATCGCTTTGGATCCCAGCTCTGCACACACTAGCTGCATGTCCTTCACAAAGCACATTGCCTTCTGAATCTCCGTTTCCATACCTGTAAAATGGCAGCAGTGGGACTTCCCTGCGTGAAGTGTTAAATGGTGTGTTCCAAGCATCCACATAATGCAGGAGCAAAAATGCTCAGTTCAAAGGGAACTGTGCTGTTCCTCTCAGCTGGCCTGCTTGTACAAACAGTGTTCAGTTAGGGAAGCCATACTTCCAAAGGAATGAGGACAGTTTGGAGTGGGGAGAGACCAGGATGGCAGAGTGACAGGAACATATGTCCACCAGGACAGGGCTGGAGAAATGTACAGACACCCTCTGTAGCTGCAGAGGCGACCCATCCAATCCACAACCGTGCACCGAGCAACCACCGAGCCCCAGGGACAGTGTAGGCGCTCGGCACATAGAGGTGAGCAAGAGAGATATGGTTTCTGTGTAGCTTCAAGGTATTTGGCAAACAGTGCATATAACTATGTCGATAATTTAAAGATTGTAACGTGAAAGATAATTGGCACAAGTGTGGAACAGAGACAATGGAAGGAGTGTCTCCTGGATAGGAAATCAGACCTGTTCAAGCCCCTAAGTGCTAGAATAAGAATTCTGACTTAGGCACAGTTAGCAAAGTGTGGAGACTTTTCCGGTGATCCCTGTGACCTGCTAGGCTACCTCAGATTGGGGAACAAATGATGAAGACACATAACTGCTGGATATGACCATCGCAGGCCCGCCCCTCCAAAACCCCCAGCCTCAGGTTTGATGATCGTCGAAGTCAAGCCTTTTTAGTGCTTTCTTAAATGCATGTACTTTAAATGAAGAGGGTGATGGGACGTAACAACCACAGTGGTTGAAAACCCCAAATGCCCAAAGAGGACATCCAAACCCTAGAATATCAGAGAAGGCAGTATAACATAATAGGTGAGAACATGGATTTTAGAATCAAATAAACGCTGGTTCATATCCCAGCTCTGTCATTTACTAGCGGTGGGATCTTGGGCAAGATAATTCAGTGGTTGGAATGTGTTATGGTAAGGGGCGCCTGGGTGGCTCAGTTGGTCAAGTGTCCAACTCTTGATTTAGGCTCAGGTCATAATCTCAGGACCCTAAAATATGAACCAGGCATCAGGCTCCAAGCTCAGCAGGGAGGCTGCTTGAGATTCTCTCCTTCTGCCCCTCCCTCTGCTCTCTCTCCTTCTAAAATAAATAAATATATATATATTTCTTTTTCAATGTGGTATAGTAAGAGAGACCTTGCTAGGGTGTCTGCAGATTCTGTGAGATTGTGTACCTATGGAAAAGTGGAGATAGGAACTCGGGTCTGTCTATGCTGAAACCCCATGCCCTTTCCACAGTGCACAGGCAGCTTCCCTCCTACCCCCACTACAGCCCTTTGGAAACCACTGTTGTCCTGCCTGACTTCAGTCTCTAAAGGGTCCTCCTTTGTTTCCTGAGAGCTCAATCTATAGCCAAAGTAATGAGCCTGATCTGATTCAGCCCAAGAACTCCAGTTATTGAACTTGACTTGGTGTGTCCATAATTTGTACATTTTGGATAACAGGTTATTGCTAAGAGGGAAACCTTTAGCTGAATCCAATACATTCCCAGCAAGTGAAGCAGGAGGAAAATGCCTAATTCTGGCTTGTTAGCCACTGAGCTTCTGAGAACAGAATCAGCTTAGCCGTTTGCAAATAAGCGAGCATCACAGAACTTGGTTGAGCTGGCAAGAAGGTAACAAGCTGTGTATGAAAACGCTGGGATTAAATCTCCACAGCAAAATTGCTTGGTGCACAGGATCAAAAGAGCTGCAAGGGGAGAGAGACAATGAGCAAGTTCCCTTCTGCACAACCACCCAACCTTTACCATTAGGAACACCCCGAAGACTGCATGCTTTGCCACCTTATCAAAAAATAAGGCTGAGCTTTAGATTATAATTAAAACAATAAATTCTTCTCCCCTGCGTGTATCCCGATTAGATTGTTGACACTGTGTCAAGCTGTTAGGAAGATAAACTCACGCTGGTACTTGCACTCACCACGCTGCTTATTTTTGAGTCCCTCCAATGGTGTTTTTTACATGACAACTTGCAAATAACACATTGGAGTTTCTTTCCTTCTATTTCTCTATCGAGTGATTAACATTGATACTCACAGAACTTTCGAGGTCTGAGAGCTTTCCTCTTGATGTGTGATGTCGATCCCAGCATGAACCATTTAGAATCCAAGGAATGTGTTTGTCAGTAAAAATGTCAGATGACACATGTGTGCTCAGGATGCCTGAAAGTCTCCCAAAGATGAATTGTTGTAAACTATGGCAAATGGTATCAGGCCAGCCCCTGAGCAGAGATTTAAGAGGTTCTCCAGCTCCTCCTCCTTGTTTCTCCAAGTGCCATGAATAAACTCTTTCCCTTGGTAGATCCCACTGGTACTCAAGCCACAGTCAAGGGTGGGGATGTTGCTGGAACCATGGGTCCCAACCAAAGACCTTAGTCAGGAATCGGGGGCCTTGGAAGCATGGTTCCTGCCAGACTGAATAATTTTCAGTTCCTTTTGGCTGTTGTGAGTAGTGCTGCCCACAAAGTCTTTCTTGACTCAACCATATTACCTAGTACATCCTAATATCTGTCGTGGTGCGTATCTCATAGGAATGTATGTACTTATTTCCCTCTTTACCTTTCACACTAGGCTCCCTAGTGAGTGGCTGAATGGATGGATGGGCAGATTGACAGATGAATGGATGAGCAGATGGGTGGTTGTGTAGGTGGGTGGGTGGATGAGTGAATGAGTGGATGGATGGATGGACAGATGAACAGATGGGTGGATGGATAAAAAGGATGGGCCTAAGCAGATGCCTCTAGGTGTACAATTTGAGTCCTGCCTTCAAGTCCAATGGGTGAATATGTGATTATAAATAAGATTTCAGAGCAAAGGGACTAAACCAACTCTGAGCAGAGAGCAAGAGTGGAGCCCCGGGTGGGTGGGGGAATATATTTTGATTGGCATTTTTTTTACTTAAAATATTTTTCTCAGTATTTTAACAAAATAAAATAAATCAGTGAAAAACTTTTTCATGGTCTTACTGCCTAAATGGATCCTATTGACCTTTTAAATGTAAAAATAATAGACACACCTATAATTCATAGGGGAAAGGAAGGAATAAAGTGAAAATTGAAAAACTGTCTTTCCCTCTACAAAAGTAACCACAGTTAACTACATTTTTACAACAACATTTTTACGACAGTGTGTTTACAACCATTCTTGGGGGACTTCCTATAATCAGTGAGCATACATCTGCCATGCTCCCTTTAACTGGTGTCTACACATTGCATAGAGATCTAATTATTGAACTGCTTGCTCTTCACTGGGGAGAACATTTAGCCTTTGGCTATCCCCAACAGAACCATGGCCTCTTGGAGTACTTTTGTGTGTCCACAAGGTCAGTTCTTCGAAGGAGACCCACTGGGCTAAATTTTTTAAAGTATATACAACTCTTGCATCTTAGTAGATGTTGCCAGGTGCCTCTCCCAAAAGTTGGAACTACCTTATGTTAATGGTGATGTGTTCTTACCGCCATCAGTCACATTAACACGAGTGAGCCACCCCGGTGAAAAGATGGAAGGTTAGAGCCTTTAGTTCAGTTTACCTCTGAACGTTACTAGGACTTTTTAAAGAACAAGTCATGATATTCTCTCATTTGTAAAGAATTCTGAAAGGGGGAGGAGCTGGCTTCTTTACACAGAAGTTGTGCACATCAGATCACAAAAAGGGAGAATCCAGAGATGTTGAACTCAAACACGATTTGAAGTTCTGTCCATTTTCCTGTCCTCAATGGATGTATTTAAAGTGGAAGAGACAGGAGAGGTTAAGACCTTCAGTCTCCTTCTCTTAAGAGTGATGTGCGATTCTCTTCTGTCTGGGAGCTCCAGGGTCTGACCCACAGCTTGGCTGTCAGTGCTGCTGGGAAGAGGTGTCACTGGTTTGGCATGCCCTAATTCCAGGCTTTTTCCTGCTTCTGTGGGTCAAATGCCAGCATCATTCAGTATGGGCAGAAGAAGCTGATGGAAAGGAGTTTGGGGCTGGATCTTTACCAGAGTGCAGATGAGGCGGTAGTAGAAAAAGTGGCGAAAATAGTTGAACATATGTTTTATACAACTTGACTGCTATGCCTGGCATCTCTCCTTCAACACATCCTGCCTGATATTTGACATTAAAAAAAGAAAAAAAAATCAAAGCACATGTAACATGGTTCTGATATCTTCTTTCTCTCTATAGAGCAATGGGAGAAAAGTAGCTTCTCTTTTAAATCAGAGATAGAAAGGCAGAGAGGGAGAGAGACACAGACACATGCCATTTTTCTCCTTTAGGATAAAACGCGGCTGGTCTTCCACAAAATTTCAGTCTAAGTACATGGTTCTATGGGGGGGAGAATCTATGTAAGCAACATCAACTTTCCATTAACATAGCACCTTCTTGCAACTGTCACACTCGATTCTTTATGGGCTAACTCATTTTGCATGGTTGCTGCATTGTAAGTCTGGAAACCAGTGTTATGAAACATGCAAAGAAAACATTACATTATTTTGATATAAAATACTTTATTTTTAGAATATTACATTTATGCATTGCACAATACAAACATACAATATGAGCTTTACTGCAAAATGCCTTCTTCCACCTTTCTCTCCGGCAACTCCTTTCTGCTCCCCAGAGGGGCCACTAGTACCATTTTTGTGTATCATCCCAGAAATAGGCAATTAATATACAAGCGTATTCACATGCGGTCACATTATATTAGAACCAAGTCCGGGGTGATGGCAAAGTTATTTCATTAAAAATAAAAGGCACAGAAAGGAATACTTGTTCTACAGAGTTTATTAAATAAAAATATTAGAATGGGGGCGCCTGGATGGCTCAGTCACTTAAATGTCTGCCTTTGGCTTAGGTCATGATCCCAGGGTCCTGGGATCAAGTCCATCTCCGAGTCAGGCTCCCTGAGCCTGCTTCTCCCTCTCCCTCTCCCTCTGCAGTTTCCCCTACTTGTGCTCTGTTTCTCTCTCTCTCTCTCTCTCTCTCCCTCTCTCTCTCTCTCTCAAGTAAATAAATAAAATCTTTAAAAAATATATTAGAATATTAGGGCAAATCCCTGAATATGGTGGTACTTCACCTAAGTATATATTCTTTTATTGACAGAAAACACAATATTAAGATCACAGGCTTGGAGGTGTGAAAAGACACGGATTTGGCTGTGCCTTTTACTAGCTGTGCAATTTGGGCAAGGTCTTAACTCCTCTGAACCTCACAGACCTTATCTGATAATGAGGAGGAGAATGCCTACACCCAAGGGTTTATGCAAAAGGTGAATATGATGAGTTATGAAGTACCTGGACCATAATCAATAATCCATGACAGTGATTTGCTTATTTTCCTCTTCGGCCCCCAGTATCACAATTTATTGGGACAACTCCTCAAACAGTAATATCTTTTTATGCTCTATGTGGCTCAGTTTAACAGAGAGAGAGAAGTTGAGGATGCATTATATAATCCAAGAGTAGTTTCTTCAGCTTTATCAGCCCCCCCTCCCCCGTACTTTGCTGCCTTCCTATATGAAAGGAGAACGTGGACCTTCATCCTTGCGTCACACTGGCTTTCGTCCTATCTGGTGATTTAGAAGCCAGTGATTCTGATTGGCATTATATTAAATGCCAAACGCCTTCCAGCTCTCAAACTTCTTCTAAACCCCTTCAAGCACCTTTTGAACCATCTTTTAACTGGCAAACAATTGAGATGTTAATTAGAAATCAATATTATCTTTTCATTAAATTTGCGCCCCCCCCCCCCCCCCCATCACTCCCATCTATTATGCTAGTAAACAAATGGCCTCCGCTGTCCTCTTTGGGTTTCCTAGTGCACTTCAACTTCACGATGGAGATACTCTATTCAGGCCTCTAATACTTTTACACTTAGGGTTGGATTCTCCCTTTAGGCTAATTTAATGTGACTTGACAGGGCTCCCAGTTAGGTAAACAGCCAGGCCTAAGGGCCTGGCCCGTGAATCGGACTGGTTTCACTCCTATCACCGGTATGACTTTGGACAAGTCATAATGCTTTGCCTTTTCAATTCTTCATTTGCACAGCGATACAATGGGCATGATAGTAGAAATAAACTCCCATGATTTCTGGGAAGGATTAGGTGAGATGATGAGTATAGAAGCATTTAGGAAAAGGGTTCTAATCAGTTAGTACAGGAGCATTCTTCGTGTGTCAGCTCTGACTTAGTGCTGGTTAGTTCGCCAAACCCATTCATCCCTGTCCTCTCCTTCGTGCGCCCATTATTTATGGCGAGGCTGCGCCCTTCTGGGTACCACTGCTGAGCCGCCATCTTCCCCTGGGAATATCTGCTCTCCCTAGGATCGCTCCAAGTGATTTCCACACTGTCTGGGTATTTGCAGCAGGGAGAGATTATTCACTAAGTCAGGGAGTCTTTGAGAATTCATAAGAGCTTAGAAAAGACAGATGCAGGTGGGTGCCTCCTTCATGACCCTGGGCTCTCCTCAAGAGGTGTTTCATGCAGAGACCCTGTAGGGGAATCTGTGTTCCTTTCCACCATTTTATGTTGGCTCACAGGAACTTGGGAGAGGGGTCACTCACAAGAGGAGCCAAGCCAGGATTGGATAGGACAGGCCCACCCCCTGGCTGCTGACCTTGGGCAAGCTGTGAAACCGATTTGGGTCTCAGTTTCCGCATATGAAAACGAGAATTGAATCATTCCTAAGACATTGAAGCAGCTAATACAGCACCCGGAACATATTAATGTCTATAAATTCTGGCAATTACTTCTACAGTCATGTGGTAGTATTTACAGAATGCTTACTGTTATCCCAGGAACTAAGTTGAGAACTTTGCCAGAGAAGCAACTTCAGTCCATTAACTCATAAAAAGGGGCTCTGGAGTCAGAATATTAAAGTTTGAATCCTCACCCCAGCAGTTCTAAGCTGTGATCTTAATCAGTCTCCTCAACCTTTTGTTTTCTTGAGATTCTTCATCTGTAACATGTGAGAATTCAGTGAGATTATGTATGTGAAGCACTTTGAAAAATGCCCGACACATATGAAACACTTGATAAATGTTGGTTATTCTTGTCATGTGTAACCACCGCAACTGTTTGATGGTTTTAGCCACAATGAGTCAACCCAGAGCAATTAAGTAGCCTGCCCAGGTGCACATGACTTATGAGATGCAAGGAGCAAACTTGAGTTGGTTTTGGCAGCTCCTCTGTGAGAGTAGGGGCTCAGTGAGCAACATTCTGAAAAATGAAGTCTTCCTCATCCCCAAGGGATAACGACGCCCACTTGTCCTTGGAAATGTCACCTTTGGGGCACATTCTATAAACTGTACAAAATTAAATCCCTCACTTCATTTCCCCAGAAAGACCCCCTCTGCAGCATCGCTCTGTACCCCCGCAAATCTGTACTGCAAAGGCAAGGGGCTGTCAGTAGGATTTGGTCTCCCTACAAAATCCCTGCAAAGATGTATGAGGCTGCATATAAATTGCATTGAATTTGGCCAGCCATGGGCTAGCGTTCCTTTTATGCTGAATATCAGTGAAAAGTATGAAATGGAGATTACATTTTCAATTCGGGCTTTTTTCCCAAAGCTCTGCAGAGATGCCCTCGTTCCCATCCATCAGAGCAGAATTGCATCAAGAGTCCCAGACTCTTGTTACCTTGCTGGGAAGTGTATCCGGCACTTGCTGTCAGACTGCAGCCGTGGGTGACACTCTCCTTAACAGCTCGTTCCTTTATCCCCCTTCCCCCGAATCTCTGCCTTTTTCTCACTACTTTTTGTTCTTAAGATCTGTCGCACATGAGGATCACAGAACCAACCACACACACACACAAAATGGCTTTCTTGTAGATGCTAACATTGGTGTATCTGTCTCTTGGGTTGTTTGGGGCAGAAATAAGACATTGATGCAAATGTGGTTCATCCACTGACTATGAGAAAACATGCTTATTACTTCTTCCTGAAATACATATATTCATACCAGCTATTTCAGTTCTTTTCCCTAAACAGCCCTAACTCATTGTCAGTGCCTCGGCTCCAGCTTGGGTCTACGAGAAGAGAGTTTAACAGAGGGGGACGGGAGGGTGGTTACGCATCTGGCTTTACATCAGCATTAGCTTCAATATTTCAGCCGCCCTTTCTCCCCATGTTCTATGCCTCTCCCTCCTGCCCCTGGACCATGATTGCCTGGCTGACTCCCCAAAGAGGAACGGTGCTAAGTGAACTTGACAGATTCCAGGCTGGCTCCATATGGCAAGGCCTGAGTTACATGTTCCTGGGATCCCCAAGCTGCTCTCACCTTATTAAGATGGCAGTAACTACATGCAAGGCAAGTTCACTGCATTGGTTTTAATTCTCTGGGCGCTGGAGACCAGCCTCAGCCTTCAAGGTGGAGTGGGATGCGCTGTAAATTTGACCTTTTCCTTCCCTTTCTGGACCCATGGCTGGGAAGAAGGTAGGTGAAAAGTGGACCCAGAACTCAGAAAAATCCTAGGAAAATGTGGAGATGAGGTCAGAGAGCTTTCTAGGGCTTCTAGCAGAGTCTAACAAAGACATCTCAGTGTTGTGTTTACTGCTTGATCTGTACTGTCTGGACCTTTGGACTCCTGCACATAATTAAGACTTTGATTCATAAGTATATAATTTGTGCTCTTCCCCCCACCCCCACACACACAGACATGGGTCTAAAGACACAGAGAAAATTAACTCCAAATCTAATCAGTTGCATTTCAAATGGATGAGCCCTTGAACTCAATGATTAAGGGCTAGAATAGAATCCCATATCTTTTTAAAGAATAGGAATTTGTCAGAATGAGTCTGGTAGGTTTTCACTTTACCCAGGCTATACAGTAAGTTTTGCTACATTTTTTTTTTTTTTAGGATAGTTGACACACAATGTTACATTAGTTTCAGATGTACAACATAGTGATTCGACACTTTTGTTTTTATTTATAAATTGTGCTGCCTTTATATAACATGGTTTTCCATAATCTGAGAGCACCATCCTTAAATAGAACAGAGAAGAGAGTATTATTAGAGCAGGGGACCACCTTATTCAAATAACTAAAAGGGATAGCAATTGAATGAGGAATGCAATGTACTTCAGGTGGCTCAAGGGGAAAAGGCATCCCAAGGGAAGACTCTTTTGGGGGGGCGGTGGAGGGGTTTAAGAAGACGCGGGGGAGGGGAAGCTGGACTCAGAAATGATCTAACACCTGGGGCTGTCCAGCCGGAGAAGATGCTGAAGTGCTCACGAGCAGGATGGGGCATGCAGTGGATAGAGAGAGGAGGGCCCTTTATGATGCCTAAAGTTCCTTCCAATTCTGAAGTTCCCAGATTCTGGGCATTGGTACACCCTTAGTGAGATAATTTCCAGTGCAAGCTAAATCGATGGTAGTTATAAATGATTCAGGTGATTGTAGAAGCCATTTTTGCTAGCCTTTTGCCAAATGCAACAAAAACCCCCAGTCTCTACATTTGGGAAGTTGAATCACTTGCACTTCTTTTTGCTAAAAGTAACCCAAAACTGACTACTAGTGAGTCAAAAGCACAAAATCAAAAGCACATTTGTTTTTTATTTAACAAGAAGCCTGAAAGTAAATTGGTCTAAGAGTTGGTTAATTGGCTTTGTGTCATCATTAAAGACTCAGATTCTTGACATTTGTTACCTTGCCGTCCATGTGTGTTGACATTTAGCTTTTATTTCTCCTCATGATCGCAAGATAGTTACTAAAGCTCCAAGCATCACGTCCTCACAGAAGTGTCTCAAGCATAAAAGGACAAGGATAAAACAATTTTTGCAAGATTTTTTTTTTTTTTTGCCTTTTTATCCAAGAAGGCAAACCATCAAGGAGATACCAAGTTACATCTTATTAGCCAGCACTGGATGACATACATATGAAAGCTAATTGGGTGGTTCTGACCAGTTTAGATCAATCACTATTCATCCCTTAAAACTGGGTGAGTGGACCCGCCCTTCCTGAAATCAAACAGTGTCAACCCTTTACCTGAATAAACTGGAGTTCTGGTAGTAACACTGGCTCTATCCTGAGCAATTTGCAGATAGTATCTGCCATGGAAATCCATCTAATTCATATGATAGTGGAGCTCTTCTTAAATTTCAGCAGAAGGCATTCTTTTCAGTCAGTACTCTCCTAAGATTCCTATGCTCAGACCTTGACAAGATGTAGCCTCCACCTTCCTCCTTCAGGTGATGTAAAAGAGACATCCATTAATGTTTTCAAACTCTTGGGATTCCCTTTTCAAACTCAGGATTTTCTTTGGGGGACTTGGAGTTGTTGATGGATCAAGGCATCATGATAATGAAAATCTCATTTTAACTTATGAATGCTTGTTATGAGCCAAATGTTGTGCAGACTATCTCACATAGAGTTATTACTCATTGAATCATTGCATCAGTCTTTTCTTAGAGGGTATGAGGATTACAGATTACTGTTACCCCAACATCTCAGAGAGTGCTTGCAGATATGGGCTGGCCTGGTAAGGGTTTCCTGTTGGTGGGAAGTTAAGATTGCTCTCTGAGTCTCAGTTTCAGAATTTGGAGGTGATCTCTTTGCCCATCTGTGTATCTCTCTCAGGCTCACAGGTAAAGACAACTGCCACCAGACTTTTCTCGGGGAGTCTTCTGACATAGGGGTTGGCAACCTTAGTCTCAAGCTCCTGCTAGAATAAGCTCTCACTTTAATTACCCCTTGTGCTTTTGGGTGTCTCATCTGTTTAACCCCTTTGCGTATTTATAAATTTAGTAAGCTCTGCGGGATGGCTGGTGTTGCATGTACATAGGAGACCCTCAGTAAACTGGGTGGGGAGAAATGTGTACCAAGAAGTAAGCTTAATATTTTCAGGGTTTTCTTTAGCCAGGAAAATAATGCCCATTATTTATTCATCCATGTATATATTCATAAATTTAGTAGTGGATTCGGTACCTGTTATGAACCCCCTTTTTCATATTACATCTTAAAAATAGGATCTCCAACTACAGCAAGACACAGTTGGACATATCCAGAATCTATCTAGTCAAGGATAAAAGACCAGGGAAAATGAAGAGCAGCATCGGATTTTGGGTGCCATGATTAAAGTAGGAATGGACACTCACTACTACTGCAGTGGGGGGGCGGGAGGTGAGAAGCAGGAAAGGCTTCTTCAAGAATGCTTCAGTTCAGATTAGCCTTAAAGTTTGAGGAGCTAATTGATGTGACTGACAGTGAGAGCAGAGAAGGATAAATCTCCTTCTAATAAAAAAAAAAAAAATCTCCTTCTAAGCAAGGAGCTTGTGTGAAGACGGGTGGGGAGTTTGGGGGAACGTGGCAGCATTGTTTTCCCAACACGGTGGGAATGGAGAGAAGGGGACAAGTAGAAGGAAAATGCTGGATGAGTAGACATGAGACAATGATGGGGTCTCCAGGACATCCTCAAGAGTCATTCAGTATGAGGTCTTCATACTAAACTCAAGGAAAAGGATTGGCTGCAATTGTATCATTTGAGGATCACCGAGTTATAATTCTCTAGCTTTCAAAACTGACCAATTGCCTGAATGTGGGCCAGCATTGCCAACTCTCTGATGCTTAGCTTCTCTGTGAAATAGAGATGTGAAAAAGAGTTTTCTCTGTTACTGCTATATTTATTTGTGTCCTACTTGCTAAATAAATGGACCCCATGTAAATACCAAAGACATCCTGGGGATTTTGAAAACTTCTTTGTGTGGTTTCCTATCTCTGGAATCAATACCTCAAAATACCTTCATGTTGCCTCTCTCAGTGGCTTACTCTGTTAATTCCATAAATAAAAGTGAAGAGAACCATCATTTACTTGGTCTCTATGATGAGCTAGGCATTATATTAGCCTATTCGTATGTATTAGCTCAATTAAATCTCACAGCCAATGTGCAAAAGCAAAAGAGAGAATGTGATTGTCCCCAGTTCTAAGACATGGAAGTGATGTGATCTACAGGACCTCACTCAGGTAGTAGGGGAAAAAGCCGATTCCAGCCCAGGTATCTGGCTCTATGGTGTCTGCCGTTTCTTCAACCTCACCCTGCCCCACCAGCCTTTGGGCCATTGTCTACAGCAAAGGACCAGAGTGCTGTCTTACTTCTGGGTGAGAGCAGCCAGGCAGGTCTGGGGTCTGGAGTGTAAAACGAGCCTCCTCGTGCAGCCGATCGCAGTTGATTAATGAGAGCACCTGGATCTCCACTGTTCACACCAGGTCTAGCCCACGGAAGCGACTCTAGCTGGGGTTTCTTTCTTTGGTGTCCGGGTGGTGTCAACTCCACCATCTCCCCAGCAAGCCCAATGTTCAGTAGAGCTCTAGGGGAAAAGTATTCACCAGAACAGCCTTCCATCATTCATTTTCATAATAGATAATTTGCAGCTGTGATGTGAGGTTTTGTATGAGATTTTGCCCACCCCCATTTGTGCCAGCATAGACGTATTGAACCTGCGTAGAAAATGCAGATGCAGGGGTGTGGTCAGAAGTGGGGCTCACAGGTAGATAAGACTCACAGCCTGGTATTGTTCCCTTGATGACTGTGCTCAGAAAACTGAGCCTCTGGCTTCACTTGTCTATTTAAACTGCTCATTATCATCTTCTTGAGGAAAGATGGGTTACTTTGGGTCTTTGACTACTTGTTAAGGCTGCCTGTCTTGGGAGAACCACACAAATGCTCAGTTTCAGTTTTCTGAGCTTCAAGTGGGAACATTCATCTCGCCCTGTCCACCACACTGGGTCTTTGTGCAGCAGCGTGGGGTCCCGGCCAGAGCAAGGACAGATCTGAAATCTAATCTTTCTATTTTTTGTGGACCTCAGTTTCCCTATCTGTAAAATGAGGCTAATAACTTTGTTGTGCTATTTGGAGGATTAAGGGAGATAATGCCTAGGACAGAGTGGTGCTCAGCAAATATTTATCCCAATTCCACGAATGAGAAAATGAATCCAATAGTCCTTTGGGGAAAATAAATGTGATCCACACATTAGTCCTTGGCTCTAATTACCACTAGCTCTTTTTTTTCCTTCTTTCTTTTTTTTTTTTTTCTCCTCTGCTCTTTACTTCTTGAAAGCTGCAAGCCCTGTTTTCATCACCCTCCTAAGTTTCAAGCACAGACATTTTCAATTGCAGATTCCCTCTTGCCTGAAGGCCTTGGTGCCGCATGAGCAGATTCAGCGCTGAGATCTGTGTGTAGAGCCAGAAGTGCAGGCCACTTTCTGCTGCTGAGAAATACTCTTACCTCTGAGGGCACAGGCGTGCCTGCAAGGGGATGTGGGAAACCATTTGTGAGAAGTCGTAATTAATGATCCGCCGGGGCTTGGCACTTACTAAGGAAGCAGAAAGCCGCCAGGAATTGGAGCAGCCTCTTGGATAAAAGGCCTCCTCCTGGGGCTGCATCTCTTCATCGGGAGGTGGCAGATCTTTGGAGGGGCAGGAGGAGACTCGAGGGGCTCCTCTTTCCTCTGCAGTTCTCGGGACTATAAATCCTTTGCTTGCTTTGCCTGGTAACAGAGGGATGTGGGCAAAGAACCCTGGCTCTTGAGACAAAAGGTCCTGGGCTTGAATTCCTTGTGACATCTGGGTATGTTTCATTCATTTTCTGAACCTCAGTTTTGCCCATCTATAAAATGGGGAGTGTGCCACATATTCTGCAAGGCTGTTTGGGTAAGAAATTGAATAATATAAATGGCACATAGTAGGGCCTCAAAAGTGCTAAGGATAAAATAATAAACTGGCAGACATAGCCCCCATCTTCAGGGTGCTTACGGTTTTGTGGATAATAGAAGTCATATTATCTATAACTACATAACATGTAGACTTGTAGATATCTGGTAGATATTTCTGTAGAATTTATGCACATATTTCTAGTGATATTAGCTATAAATTGCGGCTGAATTATCTGTCTATATCTGTATATATTTAAAATACAAATGGCTTTTCTTTGGTGACATATTGAGATGCCTCTTTTGTGTAAATTACTCTCTTTTGATGAGTCAGCAAGAATCTATTACACCTTAATGTGATCCTGCTTGCTGCTGGGCTATTTTGGAAATTAACTTGCCCCTCAAATGTCTATGGGCTATTAAATCCCTGAATAAAACCCTGAACTCAGCAACAATAGTGAGTGTCTCCTATTTGGTAAAACCTATTTGGCATTCCTTGTACTAACCTTATAAGACTGCTTTGAATATTAAATGAAATAGTACTTGTAAGTCCGTTGGCTCAGTATGTTAGAAGTTAGGCAGACCTAACTTCATATCCCAGCTCAGCCCATAACAGGGGCTAGTAATGGTCATAATAGCACCAACCCCACCCTCCCCCCCGCTTTATGGTCATAGCAATAATATTTTGTAGCATCTACCCCATAATGTAGCAAAGAGAATTATATGATCTCTTACGTTCAAAACACATGGTACAACGCTGGTATAGTCTAAGACTTCCCAAGGTGTCAGCTACGATCACTGTCATCTGTTCCATCTTTAGAGTCACCTTTCCAGGTGCATTAGGTAGGGTTAGAGTCCCACCTTACAGGTGAGGAGTATGGGGCTCTGCACAGCTAGTAGTGATGTTAGTTTCAGAACCAGCAGAGGCCTGACCTTCTTCTGTACCTCTTCAGCCCCTCACTCAGTTTCCCTCTGGTTCTTTTTTTTTTATCAAGAATCAGTTGCATTGCTTGTCGTTTCCCTCTCACTGCCTGGGGTTTGTTTTGGGAAGCAGTCATTAAACACAGTGCGGAGCCCCAGAGACACAAATTCTGGATCTGCTTCACTAGAGAACCCCAGGGGAGAACATGCTGGGATAGGCAGCCCCTGTCAGGGAGAGGCATATCCTGCTTGAGGTTAGAGCCCCCAGCGATGAAGGAATTTTCCTTCCTGGGTGTAATTGCTTGTGTTCTTGGATGTGCTAGTAAGCCCCTGCCTACCCACCTCTATGCAAATGCGTCCTCCCACATGCTTGGGATGTTCTGTCCCCAAATCCTGAACACTATGTGCAGGAGATGGGCTTGGCTGTTGTAGAAACAAGATTTGAGAGGGGGACAGATTTTGCCTGCAATTGTCTCTATAGACTTTACCCTGGGTTGGAAAAGGCCTTCCCTGGATATGAGACCTGTCAGTGTGTTTACCTCTATACATAGGCTTTCCCAGGTCATGAACCTGGGCCGCTCGGCCTGGAACATGGTAGGAGGAGAAGGAAGCCACCCCCACAATAAAGAGTCCTACCCTTTTATTCACCCTCTGTGGGTCGGTGGAACGGAGTCCCTCCAACTGTAACAGGGCTGTGTTGTAATTCCAGAAGCAATGCACAGCACTTACTAATCATGTACTGTGTGTCTGTGGGCATAGATTGGTCAATTGTTTTGGGTTCCCCACTGGGCTCAGCGAGAGATTTGAAGTCAAACAGAGCCACACTTAGGTTATTGCCTAAGAGTGTTGAGTTTAGAATGTATGGCAGACCTAACTTTATATCTCAGCTCAGCCCTACTAAACACATGAACTTGAACAAGTTATTTCTCTTCTGTGACCTCCTTTCCCTCCTCTGTAAAAGGAGTATGGTGATGTATCCCATAGAATTCTTGTGAAAATAAAAGTATGTTATATTAGATAAGTCTTTAACACAGTGACTTTTACCTAATAAGCATTCCATAGATGGCAGATATTGTGTCTGTATCATTTATATCCAGGTCCTGCCTATGACGCCAACTTGGTCATCTACTTAGGTACCTCCTGGGTTAGTGATGTAGCAGGACAGTGGTCTTACTGGGATTGCTAGTATTAGAGTAGTCATTCATTATCCTGTATGTTGGGAAATGTTGACATTTTAAAGATGTTTTTTCTGGAGTTAGGTATAAGTCCAACTACCCAAGAAAACAGTCCTCATATGGTTGTGTAGCCAGGGCTGAGAAATGGCCCTGGAGACTATAAAATAATTACTTTCCATCCTGAAAGAGTCTACTTTAACTGATCTGTAATGGAGGCTGCACAACTTTTATTAAGTTAGTATTTATGTACAATAAGGTTCATTCATTTAAGTCCACAGTTTGATGACTCTTGTTAATTGTATACCATCTTATAACTTCCACTGTAACCCAGATATAGAACAGTTCCTTCATCCTAAAAAGTTTCCTTAAACCCATTTTCGGTCTGTTGTGTCCCCCATTCCCAACCCCCGGCAACCACTGAGATATCTGCTTTCTCTCTGTATTATTTTGCACTTCATATAAATGGAATCTTACTACACAAAACTTTTTGTGTTTGGCTTTCTTAGCATACTGTTTTCAAGATTCATCCACGATGTTGTGAGTATTAACAACATCTCGTTCCTTTTTTATTGCTGAGTAGTATTTCATGGGAACTACTCAGTATCATGTGGGAAGATACCACAATTCGTTTGTCCGTTCATCACTTAATGAACATTTGTTTTCAGTTTTTGGTGGTTATGAATGCTATGAAATTTTGAGCCCATGTCCCTGCGTGGACACATGTTTTCATTTTTCTTGGGGAAATCCTTAGAAGTGGAATACCTGGATGATTAGGGCAAGTGTAAGTTTAACATTCTAAGACATGGCTATCCTGTTATCCAAAGTTGGCTGTCCTGTTTTGCATTCCCACCAGCAATGTGGCATCAGGTGTTTTATTTTTTTGTTTTTTGTTTTTTTAACAAGTCCCAGGTGTCCTTTATATAGATCCAGCATTAAGACCCTGTGGCCTTTGCTTTCTCTGGTTTGATGGCCACTTTGGACTGTTAGGTAAGTAAGGATGATGTTAGTATCAGGACAACAAAGAAGACATCAGTCCCAACTGATATGTTCTGACTTTCTCAAAACTTGGGGAGTGAGGTATTGTCTGGACTTCCACAATTGAGGTGACTTTTTATATGTCTTGTGTATCCAAATTAGTATGCAGGTTTAAGTTCCATAGCACTAAATCATCATTTTTAAAAATAATATCAGAGGATTCACGCTAGATATGTAGAGAAGTCTGATTTACCCATGTAAGAACGTGTTCCTACCCAAAGTACACAGGTTAGTTAATGAACAAAGGACGTGTGTGCTTGCTGTTACATGGAATGTTTGCTGTGATCTGTTTTACTGCTGTATGACTAATTAGCTATATACTAATGACTTCTATATACACATGCACACACACACACACAAATGCACATGCATGTGTTGTTTCCTTTCCCATTTTCCAAGGCAGACCACGTGGTTACTCTTTAATGGTCTCCCCTGCTACGCACTGTTGCTTGTACATTTCTGGAAGACATTTTCCCGTCTTCTGCACTTGGCCTTGTACTTTTATTTTCTTCTTGTTGAATTACAAATGGATTAACATACTTAATAGGTTTTCCTCAAATCCACCTGCATGCTTCAACCTCCCACATGTGCTATTTTTGGTCTTAAAACACGACAGGGAATGAGGTGAATGAACTGAGGATGTGCCCTTTGTCTTGGGTGAGGCAACGCTCAACCCCCAGATGGGGTGTTCCCACTCCCCCCAGGCAAGGGATTATAAGGAGAGGTTTAAAAAAAAAATAGAAGACTGCTCTATGTTTGCATGTGTCTAACTGATGTCTACGTGCTTATTACGTGAATTTGAAGTCCCTTGAGCATCATCTGTCGTTCCCCAAATCGGTTTGGTTCTCAATTTATGGTCATTCAGTAGCAAATGTCAGCAAACTATGGCCTGTGGGCCAAATCTGGCCTGCCATTTACTTTCGTAAATAAAGTTTTATCGGCACACAGCCATGCCCATTCATTTACATAGCACCCATGGTGCTTTCTAGCTACAATGGCAGACTTGAGTAGCTGTTGCAGAGGTGGTATACATATGGCCAAGCTGACAGTGTTTTCTGTCTGGCTCTTTACAGAAAAAATTGGCAACTTCTCTACAGTATCACTCTATGTTTCTGCAACACCATCGTACTGTTTATGTGTCCTTACGTATGTCTCTTTTTTGTATGGGTAGGTTGTATTTGTCCAGTCGCTCTTACCTTGGACCAGTCACCTAAGTTTTCTGAGTTTCATACCTACATCCATAAAATGAGCAGAATAGTTGCCTCTTCCCTATAGAGTTGTTTGAGGATTTGGCGGGGAGAGGGTGAGACGAGTAGAGTGCCTGGCACATACGGTGTCCAGTTCACATCAGCTGAGCAGCTAGACCTGCTATGAATGTATGAGCATCCATCACATTCTGGACGGTCTTCCCTGCCACGGTGGAACAGAGGCTGAGCAATCAACCATTCAGCTGAGGCCTAGGGGACTTAGATACCCATGCCTGTTCCCAAGAGACAAACCAGCAAGAGTCTAGGTTCCAGCATCCAGGCTTTTGCCTTCCCCTTCCACTTTGTCCCACCTCCCTGCGGCTGCTCCTAGTCATTCCAAACATACTCCCCAATTCAAGGCATTGGACTTGCAGTTAACTGTGCCGTATTTTCCCAAAGATGTCCACATGGCTTACTCCTTCCCTGGCTCCTTTATGTCAGAGAGCAGGCCTCTTCACTCTAGTTCCACACCCTTGTCTTCATCACATTTCTAGGTCCTTGTATTATCTATCTGTGTGTTCATGTGTCACTTTCCTGTCTCTTGTACTCAAGGGCATTCCTCAGGCAACTGAAGAATTTATCTTGCTCTGTGCCCAGCACAGAGACCTTTGCCTAGCATGAAATAGGAAATAAATATTTGTTGAGTAAATGAATGGATGGATGAACATTCCTGAAGGTGAGAATTTCCTTTGGTGCTGTAGGATTCTCACCTGCCACCTACCCCACCCTCTTCCCAAACCCAAAGACAAACAGGACAAAAGAATGCCCTCCTAGTCCCACTGACACCCACGCAAAATCACACCCCAGTCCAAACACCAGGCACAGAGACACTCACATGCCCTCAGACCTCTCCAGGCAGACACGAACATTCTCTTGAGAGATCTGGACGCAGACTTTAAAAGTGCCCCCTCGATCACCACTCGGAGAAGCTAACAGCCTCTTCAGTGAGATCTTGAATAGCTTTATTGGAGAGGTCCGGCCAGAAAGAAGCTGCAGCTTAATGAAGGCCATTTAACAGTCCATCTTGATTCCAAGGAAAAGCAAATCTTTATTACCCACATCCGATAATTTCTGTTTGGGGATTCCCACCCTTTGGAATAGATTTTTTTTTTTTTCCAGAGCTTCTTTTCTAATTAACTCTGGAACCTAGATTACAGGAGGCCAGCCTTGGGAATGGAGGGGCACTTCGGCCGGAAGTAAGCCCTGGAGGTGATGTTTAATTAAAGCAACGCTGTGAGAGGGAAGAGGCCTGAGCAGGCTGCAGTGCTAATCCTCCGGCCCTGCTCCCGTGTCCCTGTGTGATTGTGATTGATGAGCTGGTCCCCTACATCTTTATCTGCAGAGCACGCTAACACCCGCAGGCAGAAGGGGCTCTGACTCCACACAGGCACTGAGGCTGCTGGAGTGCTGGGTTGGCAGAAGGGCTGGCTGGGCAGTTCCTTTCCTCGCTCTGCTTTTTTCTGCTCTTCCTTTCTCTCCTTTTTTCAGATAGATAGATAGAATGATAGGTAGATATATAGACAGATGATAGCTGTTAGAATGATCTCTCTGTTGATCTGCCTCTGTCTGTCTTTGTGTTCCTTTATGTCCTTTTGTCTCTCCTAAGACTGCCCTATGAGGTAACATTAGGGAGCCTCTAACTGAAATCCTTTTTTATTCAGCAGTATTAATGTTTGAGTAATTTAGAAGCTACCTTTGGTCAAGCATCTACTAAATGCTAGGAACTGCCTGAGGGTAACTTTGGACAATTATTTAATAATTGCTCTTATAATAGCTAACATTGATTAATCTCGTAATGTGTGCCAGGTCCTAATGCTAAGACTTTTTGTACCTAATTCCATTTAATCTTCAAAATAATCCTTTTTACTAGCTCCTCTCACCGTTCAAGTTTTGGAGATGAAAAAACAGAGCCTTAGAGAGAAAATTATGCATATTATCCTTAATCCACACTTTAGCACACAGAAGTAAGACTTTATTTCTACTTTTTAATGATGCATATACAGCAGTTTAAAAGGTGAAATGAATCATTCGGAGTCCGAGAACTTGAAGAATGAAATCTTGGGATCTTACTCCAGATGCGCCTCTCTCCAAAGTGCTCCTTTGAATAGACCAGAAGGTGTGCTTGTGGCTCCCAGTGTTTTTCTGTTTTCTCTCTCCCTTCACATCTGTGTCCAGGTTGTGTTTACTGAACATGACTGCCGTGTGGCCAAGGGGCCACAGCTTCTGAATACAGGAGGATGCAGAACTCCTGGCATTTGCCGGAGCCAGAATACATTGGCAGAAATGTCTGATTGGGCTTTTTCTCCTTCTTCAAGGCAGATGCTTTTCTCATTACTGAGAAAAGAATGACACTTTGTTTCTCCAAGAGCTCAGATGATCATAATAATAGCCATGCAGTTTCTGATCTTGGAGCCGCCAACTCCAGTAGGCTAAGGAGGCTGCAGTGTTCAGCCAGGCTCTTTCCCTGGTGAGATTAGGCTTGCAGAATGCCTTTTAGAACTTGTAGCCACTCCCTGGAGTGGATTGGTCTGTGATTCTGGATTCACTGTGTGCAGTTCAAATTCTTTGAGCCAGCAAGGCTGCCTTCGTAATTGGAGGAGTTGAGTCTGACAGGAAAGGAATGGATAACATAGCCACACTCCATTTTTATCTATCAACAGGGAAGAATTAAAATAAATTAAACAATGACTTTTTCCAGTTCCTACATCAACTTGAGTTAGAAATTTCTACTTTAAAGAAGGAACCATGAGCAAAACAGGAGTTTGAAAACCATGGTCCATACCAGCTCATAAGTCCAAGTTTAAGTCTTGTGGAAAGTGGGGATTTTGATAGCTTTCAGTAAACCTCGAATTGTTCATGATCTTCTAGCCTTGGTGAAATGGGCTTTTTCATGTTTTGCATAGTGAAGATTCCTGTCCTAAGAAGCCATGGAAACTTAGACCATTTCAGTATCCTTTCTTGATGTGGTGGCCTAAAAACGAATACTGTACATATCTTTTCCATACTTGGGAAAGTCTAAAAATATACCGCTGAATTGCTTTAATGGTGAAAATAAAGTGTATTTGAGGGTTTAAGGATTCATCAAGATAATTGAATTACTCTGCTGTCATTGGTCTGGAGATCCATCAATGGGCCACTCTGAAGAAGCCAAGAAGTAGTCACACTTCTCATTCCCTGCACCCCATCTGGCTCTGAAGTAAAGTGATTAGCTCTCTAACTGTAACAAGATATTAAAATCATTATATTTGTTCTGAAACCAGTTCCTGAACCATCTACCACTCCATGTTTGCTTCCCTGGTGATGCCATGTCCCTTTCTCTTTGAGTCTTGTCTATTCTACCACTTCCTGTGACCATTTGGTTTATTCTCAATCCATTACTTCAGCTTTACTGCAACTTGTCATCCTGTTTTTGGCTTTGATTTGACTTGGTGTTCTAGTAAGGGGCTCTCCTTATGTTTTACCTTAAGATTCAGTCTGCTCAAAGCATGTGCCTCCATCATAAACAGATCAGTCCTTGAGGACTGGACCAGACAAACTGAACATCAGACAGATAGATGGTATGTTCTCTCTGATTTTCAGAATTCTTTTGAGAGATCATATTGGCCTTCCTTCTTGATATTTGGGCTGAGGACAAGGCAAGGTTTTGAATGCTCTCTCTCATTCTCTCTCTCTCTCTCTGTCTCTCAAGTTTTCTGCTTTATGTAGTATTGACATGCCTCTATTGGATTCTGTATTCTTAATAGGTTATTTCCTTATTACTATATTTGGGTCTGTGGTCCACTAAGACCTTGGGCTTTTTTTTGCCCCAAAGTGACACATCCTAACAGGTAACAGTCTTATAGCCATAGTTTTATTTCCATTCACATTTTTATGGATTTTATTGTTTCTTATGTAACAAAAATTTCAGGAATAATTTGAATTTCATTAATTCAAATTCAGTAATTTTTTGTCCAGTCTTCCATATCTAGTTAATTTTCATTCCAACACTCTTGTGTGTCTCTTCTTTATCATCCTAAATATTGTTGAAGATAGTCTATATTACTAATCCCTAAGCTGAGAAAACTCTACCCAGTATACTTATTTTACTTTGCTGGCATTGGAACCCTGTGTTTCATGCTTGTATACCATGGAACTAGCTTAGTTTTCAGCATTAAACTTATCATGCCAAAAGGTGGATAAAGGCTCTACAATAAACTGACTACTTAGCGTGATTTTGTCTGCATTCTGCATTGGGCACTGATTCCCAACACAATCTAAATAGGCATAAAATTCCATTCTTTGGGATTCATTCACCAATCAGAATACTGTAAAAATCATCTGTAAAAACTCAAGTAAAAGAATGTAGATTAACAGAGGAGTCTAAAGCAAAAAAAAAAAAAAAAAAAAAAAAAAAAAAAAAAAAAAAAATCTGTGTGTTTCTGTCCTTGGTACTGAAAAACAAGCAGGGGACCCTCGGGCTGGCTCCCCGGTAAATGTAATGATGTGACTGTACTTAAATGAGTATGTATAAGAGATCATGCATTTCTCTATACTCATCCTTTAATCTTATTTTCCTAGAACTATAGATGCTATTGATGACCCAATGGGAACTCATGGATGCCTACCCCAGAACTACCCTGTTCCACATGACAGTCACTAGCCACATGGGGCTATTTATGTGGATTAAAACTTAAATAGTATTAAAATTCAGTTTCCCAATCACACTATCCACTTCGCTCAATACCACATGTGGCTGGTGGTTACTGTATTAGGCAGCACAAATATGGAATATTTCCATATCTGGAAAGTTTTATTGGACAGTGTTTCCCTGGAATATCATCACTGTGGTAAACTCCATAATGTCCCCCAAACATATCTGCATCCTAATCCTTGGAACATGTGAGTTCTGTGAGTGTTACTTTGTATGGTGAACGGGATTCTGTAGATGTTTTAGGTGATAGATATTGACATGGACGGATTATCTGTCATTGTCCCAATGGGCCCAATGTAATCACAAAGGTCTTTATCATAGGAGGGAGACAGAGGTGTCAAAATCATCGTTGAAGGAGAAGGAGATGTGATGAGAGAAGCAGAGATTGGAGTGTTGCATTCTGTAGATGGATAAAGGAACCACAAGGCAAAGGATTCAGGTGGCCACTAGAAGCTAAAAAGAGCAAAAAATCAGATTCTCCTACCCACCCACTCCCAGAGCCTTCAGAAAGAACCAGCCCTGCTGACACCTTAACTTTTGGTCACTTTATGTTATGAAACTGATTTCAGACTTCTAACCTCCAGAACTATAGTAGAATACAATTGCATTGTTTTAAGCCACCAAGTTTGTGGTAGTTCATTACAGCACAATGAGAAACTGATACAATCATCATTATCTGTTCACCAGATTCTTGCATTCAGCTTAGATTCTTATCATTGTACCTTCATCTCCAGTAGAATCAAAACAAGCCCTTGGGTATTTGAAGAACCATGCTCATAAGCAATGGTGCCTTTTTCATTTAAGATATTCTTACTGGCTTGTGAATGATTTCTTCTCTGAGAGTGATTATTAGAGGCTTAAACAGTACGTTCTGAGTTAGCAATGTCAGTAAGGGGTAGTGGGAGTTATAACAGACAAAGGTGAGAAGACATCACCTACATAGCCATTCATTCTGACGTTTTAGGGTGGCTATCAATTCTAGTCCTGGTTTTGAGCACAGATGACCATCCTACTAAATGCTCTTAGGTGAACCAGAATCAAAGCTCAGTCCAAGATTCAGAAGGCACTGTTTGGAGAGAAATATTTTCTGCCCTTCCTGCCATTGGGTGCTTGTATGTTATTTTCCAAGCCCTGTGCAGTTGTGGGTGTGATGAGTCAAACCTAACCTCTGCTCCCCCAACCTGCTTTCCTCCCAGGCTGGGTTTTGATGGATTATTTTTTTCTGGAAAAATTTCCTTCACACCTTGTACAGTGTCATCCAAGTTATTTCCCTTTTAATTAATAATAATGACAATAATAGTACAGATACCATAACTATTATAATAAACATATATTGAATAATACTTATGTTAAGTATGGTGATAGGAAATGTATATGCAATGACTAATTTATTCCATAAATAAACCATTAAGGGTATGCTATTAGTATCCCCATGATAATAAAGAGAAGCCAAAGCCCGGAGAGGTTGTGCTACTTACTCAAGGTCATATACCTGGTGAGAGAGGGCCAGAATTTGGACAGCATGCCTCCTATTCTAGAGATGGCTTGCCACCTAAACCTCAGCAAAAGGTTCCCTTTCTCAGTCTTTAGGGGATCCTTAATGTCAAGGGGTGCCTGGGTGGCTCAGTCGTTAAGCGTCTGCCTTCGGCTCAGGTCATGATCCCAGGGTCCTGGGATGGAGCCCCGCATCCGGCTCCTGCTCAGCGGGAAGCCTGCTTCTCCCTCTGTCACTCCCCCTGCTTGTGTTCCCTCTCTCACTGTGTCTCTCTCTGTCAAATAAATAGAAAATCTTAAAAAAAAAAAAGATCCTTAATGTCAAGAACTATGGTATCTTCTTTTTTTTCCCCTATCCCCTCAAAGAGCCTAGACCATTTCTTGGAAAACCGTCAAAACGTAATTGAAATTGCTAATTTAAATTTATTTGTTGATATCTAAATTATTAATAAGGACTGTAGAGGGGAGGCCAATATGGCAAACATCCCAGAGAAATGCTATAGAACATGGCATAGTCGGACTATACCAGGCTCGATTCATAGTCTGGCTCTAGCTCTTATTAGCAGTGTAGCAGTAAGTCCCTCCTTGACTTGAGTCTCAGTTTTCTCATCTACTAAATGGGGATAGTAATATCTAACTCAGAGTCCTTGTAAAGAGTTAATGAAGTAATGGTTGTAAGTCATTCAAGGTATATAAAAGGCTTTACAAATGGCCACCATCATCAACTTTATCTCTACCACCCATAGCACATATTCAAGAACCTATCACACTTAAAATTCATAGTAGAGTTTGGTTTTCTTGAATGCATTTATATTTCAACAATTTAATCCTTCACAGAGAATTTTTTTTTTAATTTGACCACTTTAATGGAGCACTAAAACTGTCTTCTTGTTTAGCGTAACTGCTCTGAGTATCTTTTAGGGTAGAGAATGCTCATCAGCATCCTATTAAAATAAAAAAAATTAAATCAGTTATTTTGCACTGGACACAGGAAAGATTGCAAAAGATTAAAGCCATGGGCATTATTGATACAAAGAAATAGCCTAGAGAGGAGACCTCTGATCCATCTCATCTTTGTCTCTGTCCCTCATTGTCATTCCTCTCATGGATGACTACCATCATCTTTGCTCTCCCCTCCTTGCTGCCACCAGTTTCTCTCTCTGATGTACTCTTCATTTTGTGGCCAAAGTAGTCTTAATATAAGACATATCTGACCAGGCCATTCCCATTCCTGGAACTCTTTGATGGCCTCCTGTTCCTGGACCAAATCCAAACTACTTTATATGAAACTCCCTGTTTTTCTTTGCATGCCTTTCACCTTATTTCTAGACCCAATTCCGCCAAATCCCCACCACACAATACATTAGCCATATAATATTGTTCTCTGTGTTCTTTTATGCCCTGAAGTTATCTATGCTTTTCCTGTCTTTCGGATTTTCACCTGACTCCCTCCAACTTGTCCTTTAAGACTCATCTTGACTATTGCACCCTTCAAGAAGCATTCAATACACCTTCCATCTCTCGAGTGGGATGCTTCCAATGCTTCCTCTCTGGTTCCCATAATAACTTTTCCTTACACTTACAAAATCCATGACACTTACTTTCATCATTGATTTTCCTAGATCTCTTTTTATCCATATTTTAATCTCCATTTTAGCAGAGACTGTTTTCTCAGGTCTGAATTTATTTTATAGTAATAGAAACACAAATGCTGATTTTGAGCCTCCCTAGTGCATCTAAAAACATAGTCAAGAAGTACATCTTGAGGAAGTGAATGAGTGAATGAAAGCAAGACATCCTACCACGTGTCTGTGAGATTTAAAAAAGAACTAGTTTCTTTCTGATCAAATCCAATGGATAACCTTGCAGAATAAGATCTAACTCAGAATGTCTGCTGATGCCTTAAGCATCCTGCATACTGGAGCGTGTTCAAGGGCTCTTCCCTGACCTCACACACAGTGAATGTCTGAGCTCTGTAGGCTATTTGTAGAGAGTTTATTTCATCTTTGCAGAAAGCTGCCCAGTATAAATATTAGTCAGTTGATTTCACACAGAGTTAAAACAAGCTTTTAAAAGCCTTTTACCTCTCCTGTCCCCAAATAGGTACTTTAGACAGATTCTCAGAGGCTTGGGAGCTTTGTCGGATTTGGTAAAGTCAAAGTTATGTTCTTTTCAGAAGCAGCCTTCTGTGAAGGCTGTTTTGGGGTTGATGCAGAAATTGTGCAGAAAGAGTCGGGTAAAATGAAGAATTCTAAGATCACAAACACTGGATGAGGAGTGGCTTTGGAATCAAGCTTCTTTTTTCTGGATTCATCTCCATGAGGACGTTTCTAAAGATGTTCACCTTTGGTGCCAAGATGGTAACTTGGTTTTGTGAAGGGGCCGGAGCTTCAAACTGGAATGGTCTGAGTTCAACCCCAGCTCTGCCTGTCAGCTGGTCTGTGGTAGATGTGGATCCAACCCAGCTCTATGATCTTCGAATCAATGGATATTACCAGTGCTATCCAACAGAAATAGAACGAGGGCCACAAATAGGAATGACATATGTAGGTTTTCTTTTTTTGTTAATTTTCTGGTAGCCACATTAAGCAAAGTAAAAATGAAACAGGTGGATTTAATTTCAATATTTTATCCAATCCAGTATATCTCAATATATAGCCAAGAATGTTTTATTTAACATTTCCACACTATTATCATTTCAACACATCATAAAAATAAAACTATTAGAGAGATATTTTATGTTATTTTCCTTATACCATGTCTCTGAAACCCCGTGTGCCTTCCATGCTTACATCCTGCCTCATTTTAGATCAGGCCACGTTGTAATTGCTCACTAACCACACACGGCTAATGGCTACCACATTAGGACAGCCCAGGGTGAAACCACAGTGCCAGGGCAGATCTCTCAAGCTCCTAAACTTATCCTACTGGGATTACAAAATGTGCTTCACAGAGATCAAATGAGAGTACATGAAAATTGTTACATGGCTCAGCATCCTCCTTTTAAGCGTAAAGAATGGAACGAGAGAACAAGATACTGAATCATTCTGGTTTGCTGGATTGTTATATTTCTTTCACTGGACCTCAGGGTCATGAGATAGGGAGGGACTTCACTTAACACCATGTCTTCCATGATAGCACATAGTAGGTGTATCATTTTCCTGGGGCTACTGTAACAAAATACCACAAACTGGATGGCTTAAATAACAGAAATTTATTGTCTCAAGAGTTATGGAAGCCAGAAGATCAAGTTTAGAGCAGGGTTGGTCCTTCTGAGGGGTGTGAGGAGGAATCTGCTTCCAGGCTTCTCTCCTGCTTCGGGTGGCCTGTTGGCCGTCTTTGGCATCCTTGGCTGTAGAACCATCATCCCCATCTCTACCTTCATCTTTACTCGGTGTTTTACTCCTGTGCATGTCTGTATCCACATTTCCCCTTTCTATAAGAACGGTTGTATTGGATTAGGGGATCCACCCTACTCCAGTATGAACTCATTTTAACATAACTAATTACATTTGCAACTATTCTCTTACCAAAATAAAGTCACATTCTGAGATACTGGGAGCTAGGACCTCAACATTTAAGTTTGGGGGAGACACGATTCAACCCATAACAGTAGGTGTTCACTAAGCTTAAGTCAGATATGTAAGTCAATAATACTTGAATGTGAGGACCACCTTTTGTCTGTTTGGGGTAGGTTCCAAGAGTATTCCATTCTATCTGAAGATGATAAGCATGTCAAAAATCAAATGAGGAAAACTGGTTAGTGAAGAGGATGAATGTTGCCAATGAGCAGGTACACTGCAAAAACACATACTATGCAGTCACATTTGAAAATATTGTCAGGCTGCTCCTTGAAAACCTTTTGAATTACAGTTACTTGACTTCCATCAGCCTCCGTGTTCTTAGCTGTGACTATCTTGGAGTTGTTTGGATAAATTAACTTGAACATCATATGTTGTACACAGAGTGACCACACAATTTATTTGGCCAGACTTCCACGCTGTTGATATCTGAATAAAATTTCTTACCACTAGGTAAAATTGTTTCCTATTACAAATAAGGCAAACTTCTTCCATGTTTCTGAAAACCCACTGTCTTCCTTGAATCCACCTTGACGTTGTGCAAAACCTCTTTTTCTAAGTCAATCTGGCCCTGTTCTACTACAAACTATGTGACACACTCAGCATCAATCAAGAAGACATCCCAATGGACACCTGGATGGGTCAGTCGGTTAAGCGTCTGCCTTAGGCTCAAGTCATGATGCCAGGGTCCTGGGATTGAGTCCCACACTGGGCTCCCTGCTCAGCAGGGATTCTGCTTCTCCCTCTGCTCATGCTCATTCTCTCTCTTTGTCTTTCTCTCTCTCTCAAAAATAAATAAAATCTTTAAGACATCCCTAATATATCACACATCCTTAGGTACAGAAAAATAATATTATGCACTGATCACATGTATATGAGGAATTCAAAGTTCTCCGGTCTCAAGTGGTACTTTGGCTGAAGACCATGGGCTCAAAGTCCCCTGTGTAGGGACAGGGCCAGTGACTGGACATCACTAGTTTCATTCCCTATGAACTTACTTAAAAACACAGTAATAACCTCAGTACTGCCATACTTATGCTAAGTTGAGTTGTACTGAATTTGTCAGGCCAACAAAGTTCGTTGTTCTAATGATAGATTCAATTGCCCAAATGTCCAAATTCAGTTTTCTTATTCTTTGTGTAAAAGTTTATGAGATCGGGATAGAGGACACCCACAAATGCATCGTGCGATCAAACCTATTGATATAGCTAGATCTGTCAGGTTATATAAATGGAAAACTTAGGAAGCAGCTTGGTACAATGAAAATATATCTAGAGTTCAAATACCAGCTAGAATGTCAAGGAGCTGTGTGAACTTGCGCATGGCATTGGGTTATTGCACCTCAGCTTTCTCTTCTGTTAAATGGGTATGCATGGTATCCACCCTACCTACATTCCAATATGGTATGTGAGGCTCAAACGGATACTGTGTAAGTGCTCCCAGTAACCTTTATACCAGCTAAGCTATTGTGAGCATGGTGATGAGAAGAAGGATGAGCCTCTTCCTATTTATTTACCTAAAGTGACCACCCGTTTCCTCTGTTTATTTCTTCTATTTCAACCATTTGAGTTGCTTAAAGTGAAAAGGTAATGCCAGGAGTCTATTTTAAATGATCACTTTCTTTACTATCATTCCCTTTCCCCTTCCTTCCCTCGATTAGCTTCAGCCTGGTTTGTATCATCATTACATTTACTCCGTGATTTAACCAAAACATTTTATAAGCATTCACTCCATGCATGCCATTCTGACAGTGCTGGGAATATGGTTCTCAGTAAAACAGACCTAGGTCTCTGCCCTCAAGGCCTTTACAGTCCATTAGCCTTCAGGTCTATATCTCAGTTCTATATATTGTGGGTCCTGTTGCTCTGAAAATAGCTACATCACTTTCTTTTACTCCTTTTTCATTGACTCTGCTGCTCCGGGTGTGAGGTATTTCCTCACGACTGGCCTTGCAACTGGCCTTCCCACGTATTGTTTTGCCAACATGTTTGATACCACCTGGTTATTTCCTGCTCACCTTCAACTCTCGGTTTAGACATCTGTTCTTCCGGAAAGCCCTGCTTGATAAACCATCGGGGATAGGTGAGACCCTTTAGCACCTTGTCTTTATCTTCTCATGGCACATATCCCATTGCACTACAAATTCCTGGACTACGCTGTGTGCCCTGCCAGCCGGTAGCTACAGAGGGACCTGAACTGTGTCTATCCTTGTCACCACTGGGAGAGGGACCTGGCCTGTGTCTATCCTTGTCACCACTGTAGCCCTTGGACTTAGCACAGGACCTGCCACCCAGAAAATGCCCAACACCTAGCTGCTGAAACAATTGCATGACTATGACGCTTTTGCCTATTTGAATAGTTCATCGCCCTTGCTTTTTGGCAGTCTTTCCTAATTTCATTTCTTCCAAGTCCAAGTCTAATTCATTTTATGACAGCCTTTTTTTCCAGTTGGCAAACTATTAGAGGCTAAAACTTATGCAATACACCATGAAAGACAAGGTCATATTTTATCATCTTTGCCTGTTGCTGTAACCAGATTAGACATCTTTCTACAAGTGAGGTGAATTCAAGCCAACAGATATTTATCATGTCAAACACCTGATTACAAAATATGGAAGACAAAGAGGGAAGCGTTAAAGATGAATCCGACAAGTACCTGCCCTGAAGGAGTTTATAATCTTATGAGAGGCCAATGGTATTCATATGAGGAAATTGGGTAATTAAGAATACACTCAAGTGTTTGATTCTGTAAATTCATTATAAACTATGTGCAGGTGGTAGGTACTTTCTCTGTCTTAACTGTGCCATGTCTTCTCAAGGTCATGGGGTTATATCAGCTATGCTGAGGCATCCAGTTTTGAGGAGGACTGAAGAAGTACAAGTGTTGATTAGTGGCACTGGAACATAAAGTTTTCTGATGGATAGAAAACTCAGTTTTCACAACGTGGTACAAAAAGAAATGATTCTGAATCCAGCCATGTGCAAGACAATGGTATCCATTCCTCCCACGTGTTTCTATGTAGAATCCTTACTTTGCCTTTTGCCTGAGTATTTCATGATCTGTAACATCATCCCAGTGAGGAGGATGTATGATTCTCTTTCTAGCAGTGTGACTTAATGCTCCCAATTTTCTAAATCTAGTGGCAGACCCCGGGTGGCATTCTTAGTACTATGCTTTACTCAGCCACATCCGCAGTGGAGCTGGTACCTCTCTAAGCTACTTGGTGCTGTCTGTATGGATAGTGACCTCCGCTCTTACAGAGACAATTGCCTCACACCAAATCTCAATTTTCCATTTTAGAAGCAGGCAGAGAGCCCGTTGGATAGTGATGATGAAATTGGTAACAGTGATATCATCCCGAATCATATCTGCAGGGTACCTGTAAGAAGCTGTTTAAGGGAACAAAATTCATCCTTTTTGTGGATTCGGCTAACTGTAGTAGTATTCGCAATGGTGCAAGTCATTGGAATTCATCTTGAATATGAATTTGACACTGATATTACCCTGGTGGTGGTGGTGGCGGTGAGAACTTTTTCCCCTTCTTTAGAAAGTAGCTAGCTGGGAGAAGAGATGGAGTGTGAAAGTTAAAGTCTGCTCCAGATTGAAGCTTTCCTCCCTACCCAGGAGGTAAAGAATCCTTATTGAATTATAATTGAAAGTGCATTTGTCTGTTCATTCCCTTATGAAAACAGTCTTTGCTAATATTTATTTGCTTGGCCAATTTTCTACTTGTTCATCTGCCCTTCTGTCTGTGTCACTCTATTTGTGACAGGGGTGGGCAGCTCTGGCTGTCACTCAAGGGTAAATGGCAGTGGCCACTTGGCCGTGGCATCGATAGCAAAGGACTCACAACAGCTGGACTTGTACTACCCTAACTTCTCATTGTGTTTGCAGCAGCGTGAAGCAGTGGTCCTACAATGTCAATTTCCTAATTTTGACAGTGTACTGTAGTTGTGCAAGACCTTACCATTGGGGGAAACTGCATACACAGGAACTTCCTCTAATTTTTTTTTCAACTTCCTGCCTTGAGTTAAGAATTGGATTGGCACAAATAGGAGTTGGATCATGCACTGTTGGAGTGACCTCAGATTATTTGCTTAACCTTTCTGTACAATATACAATATACAACACCCATCTATACAGTGAAGATAAAGATTGTGACTACATCACAGAGCTGTGGGTTGCACTGAGGGAATTACATTTATAGAACATTTAGGGCAATGGCAAGTACATATTATGAGCCCTTCTAGTTATATTATTGTTGTTATCAATCATGTTATATCACCATTGTCATAATTAACCCTATTAATACTCCCTTGGATTCTGAATCTTGGGACAGCAGGAACAAAGAACCCGTGCCTTTCTGGTAGCCTCTCACTTGGGATAGAATACTTCGGGGATTTGCCAAATAATCTCAGAAAATATTTTGTGATTCAATAGTCCCACCTTAGCCCTTTCAAATATCATCCTTCATCTTAGCCAACAAAGAGGTCAATCATAGCATATTTGAAAGTACCTCAACTTTGGAGAAAGACCTGGATTTGAGGTCTGCCTCTAAGATCTACTAGCTTCAAAACCTTGTACTTTCTTATCTGTTGAAATGGGTGTGATAAAAACAAGTTTACTGAAAATATACTTTTGTATGAAGATGAAGTTAAATAATATATGCAAAGTGATTAACATTGTCCAACGCTCAGAAAGAACTCAATGAATACCAGCTGCTCTGGCTGTTACTTTTTTATTAGTGATTGGAAATAACAATAAGCCATTCACAGCTAATTCACATACAAAAGGTGAAGCCCTATGTTGCATGACTGTCCAACAAGAAGTCCTTCAGTACAATGTTGGGATATCCCAGTGGAGAAAAAAAAAAATTTTAATAGGTGCAGAGCAACATTTCATGGTTTGACCTTGTTTTTCAGTGCCCTATGTTGCTGGGTGAGTCGGAGCATGTCTTAGTACTAGTAAGGGTAAAGGACAAAGGGACTAGCTTGGGAATTCATTTTTCATTCAACAGAACTTCTGAACATATACATGTGAACACCACTGTTTGAAATGTTGAGACAACAGTGATGAGAAAAACAGGTAAGTTTCCTGTCTTCATAGCGTTTATAGTCTACTTGGAGACAAACCTCAAAAATATACGATATAAAAATACATAGAATGTCAAAATCAAAATGTACAGAATGTTAAACTTGGACAAGACTTTGAAGGTATGAGTCAGGGTCCTCTGAGAAACTGGGGCAATGGTGAGCAAGATGAGAAGACCTATCTTTTTAAGTGCCTGATGCTGTTGGTTGGGATCTTCACTTGCTCCAGAGGCTGCTAATTTTTTTAAGAGACAAGCACATTTCCCTTTGGAAATATCACCTCACGAGCAACCACATCAAGACTCCTGCCTTGCACTAAGTGCCATAAATATTTGATTGTCACTAACTTTTAAGGAGTTGAGAAAAACAACCTCTACACTGCCTTCTGTGACTCCAAATGGAAAATTGGGATGGAACATTTTACAAACATGACACCTTGTCATTGCAAGCCTGCCGCCCACTTGGCTGGTTTTTGTCAGCCACAGAAAGATGGCTTCTGGCCTCTCTCTCTCTTGCTTCCCTGTTGAGGCCAGGGAAGTGAAATGAAACAAATTGCTTTCACTTGAATCTGTGACATGGATTCATGTTATCTTTGTTGTTTGTTTTTGTGAGTTATGGCCTCAGAGCAATCTCGGTGTTCTTTGTTCAAGAGATGCTGCTCGGTAAGCTGGTGTAGTTAGGGAAACCAAGGTTTGTATGTTACCTAATTGAGGTCAGATTCAAACCCATCTCCAACTACTTTAGGAAATAGAGCTTAGGAGTCTGACAGATTTGGCTAACTAGCACTTCCCAGTTGTGTGAGTAGGAGGAAGTAACTCCATCTCCCTTAGAAACGGAATAACGGTATTGGGTTCTTGTTAGAAGAGGTAATGTAGGAAAAGCTCCTTTGTTGAGTTTTATATCCTCAGTGCTTAGAACAATGACTGGTACATGGTTAGTGCTCAAGAAAAGTTTTCTTATCATTATCATCATCTCCATCTTCATCATCATCATCATCATCACCACCACCACCACCACCACCATCATCATCTCCATCTTCATCATCATCATCACCACCACCATCATCATCATCATCTCCATCTTCATCATCATCATAATCACCACCACCACTACCACCACCACCATCATCATCATTATCATCTCCATCTTCATCATCATCATAATCACCACCACCACCACCACCACCACCATCATCATCTCCATCTTCATTTTAGTATGGATTCAGTGGCAGGAATTCTTCAATAAAACCAGATGAGGTTCAAATTTTGGTTCTGATACCTAACTAATGTATTAGATCCCATAGTAGGAAATATTTTTTCACTTGTTTGGAGCCTCTGTTCCCTTATCTTTAAAAGGGACCATAGTACCTATCAAAAGGGGCTGATGGTGAGGATTGAAGTGCCTAGCACAGCACCTGGCACCTGGTGCATCAGGACCTAACATACTTCTCCATGTGCACTCCAGATGGTACACTTTGCTGGATGAAAGGGAGGAATGATTTCATCCCCACAATACGAAATGTACTCATGGGACTTTTTAGATTATAAAACACAGTCCTGTAGATTTTTCTCCTAAAGCATTCCAAGAGCCTCACTGGGAAGAAGAATACATATTATTACTTATATTTATAAATAAGGAAACTGAGGCACATGAAGGTTGAATGACTTGCCAATAATCCTATCATTATACTCCTGACTTCTGATCATTTGACTTTGACTCCATAGCCACAGTTCCAGTAAAAGGTTAAATGGTAACACACGCTGGAAATTAGTAGCATAGTGTTTTTTAATTTTATGTATTTTACTGCAATCCATAAAAGATTTTACATTGCAACCCAGTTCACCCACATAAAAATTTCATGAAACAATGCTAACTCTTACCATTTTACTCTGATTCTATTCTTTTCCAGCGTGGTATAATTTATTTCATTTAAAGAATGTTGGCATGATAACTCCCTACATGGGTTTTACAGCCCAAGGGATCACACCTATAATTTGAAAAACTCAGAACACTTTCCCCCAGGGTGGCAGAATGATGTGGGGCAGCTCTACACAGCATCCATGCCTGGATCCCACCCTCAGAGATTTGAAGGCAGTGGGTCTGGGATGGAGTCCTGGAGTCTAATTTTTTTTTAATAAGAATACCCCCAAGTGACTCTGCTGGTCCACTGGCTAAGGACCAGTGTCCTCTTGCATCTCCCTGATTGTTCCCACCTGAAATGCTCCTCTCTATTGAGTGGTTTGTTGGTTGGTTTTTTGAGTGTTTCCTCCATCACTCCGCGGAACATAGTTCACCAGGGAATTTGTCTGCCTTGGTCTCGTCCCTCCTTCCCAGGTTGAAGGACAGAAGTTTGGCTTTTCAGTGATCTGTGAGCCCGGGAGGGCTTATGGCTCCTGAGAGTGACTGCTGGATCCACATATTGGGCTGGACCGTGGGAAAGAAGGTGGCCTGGTCCTCTGTGGTTCCCCAGCTCTGAGATGAGGGCCGACATGTTCCTGTAAGGAACCTACACGGGCTGCTTATTTTAATTCTGCATCAGAGGTATCCTGAGAGTATGATTAGAAATGGAAATGGAAGGATGGCACAGATGCTGTTGATCCAGATTTTCTTTCCAACCCTGGGGAACTGGGAATTAAAAAAAAAAAAAAAAAAAAGTCACCCAGGGGCTACCTGAACTAGGGACAGACCAGCAGGAAGGTTGAATTCTTCCAGGCAGCCTCTCCTGCCCTCACCCCCTCCTCTGTTATACAATTTAATTACACGTTTAATCACTTCAGAAACCCCATCCATTCCCTCCAGTGTAGCGAGATATCTCCTCTTCTTAGCAAGGCATCTCGGTGATAAGCAGCTGTCCACGGGAAGGGTGGATGGAACTCCTGAAACTCTCCCTCGGCGAGCAAGAAAGACATGGCCAAATAAAAACTGAAATTGTTTTGACATTTCACTCTGGTCGTTGTAGTTTTAATAATAAAGAAAGAACAAAGTATTTGTAGCTTTAAATAAAGAGGTAGCATTTGGCATTGAAATCACTGGGGATTTTTTGTACGCGGTTTTGTTTTTGCTCGTTTGAAAAGAAAGAAAAAAAAATGAACTAAGAGGAGAAAAAGTTCAAGAAAAGGAGAAAGCAAGACCCCTAGACTTGTCCTTCATAGCACTAACCACCACGGCAATTTGGGGATCATCTGTGGGTTCCTTTCTTAAAAGCCTGCTGCCCCTCTTGACTACATAGTCCATAGGGACAAAGGTAGTCTTGAGTTTTGCATCACCATGTGATGAATGAATCTGTTTTTATAGTGCATACTATAAGCCAAGCCCTGTGTGTGTTTGTTTTGTTATGATTAGGTTTTTATTTTGATCCTTGCAGTCACACTGTGAAGTCACTCATCGTTATCCCTACTAAACAGAAGCAAAAACTGAAGCCCAGGGCGTTGCAACTACTTGGCTAAGGTCACACAGCTAGTCTGCAAAGGAGCTGGGCTTCAAAATCTTCCAAACCATTGTCAGCTACAGTATTTTAAGATCAATTTACAGTTAACTGCGCAGCGCTGTTATAAATTCATTCCCTCTGTTCTCAGGACATTTCTTTAAATTTTCCTATCCCCATCTCTGTCTTGGAGCTCTTTCTTCATCCTGCCTCTGTGTCTTCCCCTGCTACCCTTGGCACCCCCCCAACCCTTTTAAAAATATAAAACAAAATAGGATAGTAAGCAAGCTCCCCGGTGGATTTCATAACTTTGCATCCCATATATTTAGTTTAGTAATGAAAAATTCCAGCTCCAGGCGATGCATAGGATAGCATTTCTAATGTTTTTTAAACACCTATTAATGTAGGCGAGCGCTTGGTGTGTGTGTGTGTGTGTGTGTGTGTGTGTGTGTGTGTGTGTGTTTTCTGCCTCCTCTATATAATCATCTGCTCAGTGTGCACCCTGAAACTGAGAACAGGAGCCATAGGAGGGGCGAGCGGTGATTGATGGGCCAGGCCTCGCTGGCGGAAAGAATCCCATCTGGGGTTGGTTTTGGGAGCAGTCAGATGTTGAGGGGGAGGTCAGCCAGGCGGCCTCAGCTCCCCTCCTTCAACATCCAGCCATCCACACGTTGCACAGAGCGCACACCCTCGCTCGTAACTGAGGCTTGCTTTGGGCAGATGCTTTGTGGTGTGGGGCTAGAACAGCTGCTAAGTTTATGGAGGAGAAAGGAAGCAGGATGGTGCAGCAGGTATTTTTCCCGATTTTATTTTTCACTCGAAACTGTGATTTGAATGAAGCTGAAGCCTTGCCTTGCGTTAAGTCTGTTGCTCTCTGCGATGCGTACTCTGCTCCTTGAATCCTGCCGTGGGGAAAGGAGAGAATTTCAGCCGTGTGTGTGTGTGTGTGTGTGTGTGTGTGTGTGTGTGTGTGTGTGTGAGAGAGAGAGAGAGAGAGAGAGAGAGAGAGAGAGAGAGAGCTTTCTGCTTGATGTGTCTAACTGAGCTGGTCTTAGAACCAGCAGGTTAATGGTGTAATTTTGCATTTTCTTCTTTGTCTCAATGCCCCTGGGGGCATGATACAGCTTAGCTCTTTTCAGTCAGGCACTGGAGGCTTTCTCTGAATATGCGCAATTTCTTGCCAGAGAAGTAGAACAGACCACGCTACAAAACTAAAGTAAAACAGTCAGCAAGACGGAAAACTTGCAGGAGACCAAGAAGGGAGGCTTTCTTCCAGGAGTCCATGTTGGGGGGGGGGTCCCTCTGGGAGTGGCTGCTTTTCTTGGCTGTGTGGACAGATACAATCACTGGTTTATTAGGACCGGACAATTCCTGTGCATGTCTTCATTAGAAGGACTGTGTTTAGGCCAGAAGGGGTTTTGGGGGGCAAGAAATGGACGGGGGGCAAATCAATTCCAGAACCAAAAGGGAAACGATAATTCAAGAAGTTTGACTACTGAAGCTGGGGAAACACACACACATACACAGGAAGAATACTTTATTATTTTAAAGTCCACCTTGGCAGCTCTGAAAGCAGGTATTTTGCCTTCTCACCAGAAGTCAGGCAGTTACATCGAAAGGAACATCCCCACTTCGCACTCTGCCACGTAAAGACTATTTCTCAGTTGAAATGTGGTTTGCATTAGATTTGGGGCCAAAATATTTTGCAAATCTGATGGGCTGCCACCCTTCGTTCTCGTATTACTTTCTAAAAATGACTTTATTAAACCACTTGGGGCATGAATTGGGACAAGGGAGATGTCTGGGGGTTGTGGGCGGGGGGGGAGTGGCTCTCATTTTCTCTCTGTCTCCTGAGCCCACCTCAGAGAGAAAATTAAAGGTGCCAGATGTTTCAATGACCAAACCAATCCTCCCATGTTTGAAGACTGCCTCTCTGAATGTCTGCATGCAGTAGAGTCCACAAACTATGCTAATAGTCAGATTACAGTGTTAGTCTTAAAATAGCAATAATATCCTGGCTATTTCATGCTTCAGTAAAATATTTAAATTGAAATGGCATTTTTTTTTTGCTTTGGTGACTCAGACTTGGTTGCATTTTAATAATCCTCTTGCTCTCAGTAACTAGAGTCCAAGCCACCCATTGGGGTGTCTCGGGTAATGATGGGGTCCCACATCATGTTGCTGTTGTTGAGTTGCTGCTCTGATCGAGGCTTGTGGTATGAGGACAGGGAAGTTTCCTCTACATTCCTAATAACTGTTTTCTATTTCAAGTCTCTATCCAGTTCCACAGCAGCAAGCGTTGACAGAAAACCTAAGGTCTCGGCTTTTTTCAAAACAATATTTTGTGTATTTCTCAGCAACCCAGGAAAGTCCAGGCACTGAACATCTGATGTTAGGTTTGCACATCTCTTGCAGCACTTTCTGGATGATGTGGGGGTTCTGTGCAAAGCCGAATCACCCTCCCCACCACCTTGGGACACCCACAAGCACCCTGACACAGTAGATACCAGAATCTTTGTGATCATCTCATTTATTTAGGGAAAGGTGGGGGCTTGGCATTGGAGTAGAAGAAAGAAGGCAGCTTCTACAAATGAGGGAATGTCTAGCCAGAATGCTCCAAATAATTTTCGTCTGTCACTGTCACCTACATGAATTTGGCTTCGGCTTTCAACCAGGAGCCTATTCACGTGCCCAAGATCTGCCTTGACCTGGAGTGCCAAAGGTGCCCTTAATGCGAATGTATTTTTCCAGAAAACACACTTCAGCCAAGCTAAGAATCCAGGAACACCACTAGGGAGGAAACAAAGACATCTCTGAAGCCATTTGAAGGTAAAAAAGAATTCTGTAGGAAGTACAATGATCTTAATTAAATATTAGCCATAATTAGCCCAAAGTGCAAATGTTGGGAATATTAATAGGGTCTCTCTGGAACAGTTGTCAGTGTTAATAAGTAACTGTGGGGGGTCCCACTAACATCTGTTTGAGGACTTCAGAGCAGGAGTGCCGTCCGGAGCCTCGTGGACTTGAACGCTACCTGTGGGCTCCTTGGTGACCATGGACACACTCCCTAGAGCTTGGTGCCCTGGGTTTGCCAGAATGACACAAGGTTTGGGTGGTTTGTCCCCAGTTGGCCCTTGCCTTTCCTAGGACAGCCTCAGAACCTTGTAACGCTAGACCCTGGGCTTCAGATGGCACAAATTTTCCAGGCTGTGGCTTTAACATGCACCAGAGGCTTGTCTGGCAAATGGAACACTGGTATTTCTGTATCAAGTACCCCAGCACCTGACTCCCCATAGGGTGTAACACACCACCAGGTGGGTAGCAGGTCCTGAGGCCATGGTGTATGTATAACCAAGAGAGGTTTGTTTATTTCAAAATGGGAACAAACCTTTCCACCAGGTGATAGTCTTTCGAGGTCAGAGATACCTGGGCGTCCATTCGGCTCCTGGCTTCCCTAAGAGCTGCTTGTTGCTGTGACCTTGCACAATCATTTCCTAGTTCTGGACTGCATTCTCCTTCACAGCAAAGGAACATGGGATGAAAGAGGCACTGCATGCAAAGCAGGGATCCTAGGTCTTGGGAGATTAACATTTGGGGCTAGGTAATCCTTTGTGCAATGCACTGTCCCATGCATTGTAGGGTGTTTAGCACCATCCCTGGCCTCTCCCTACTAGATGTGAGCAGCAATGCTCCCCCCACAACTGGGAATAACCAAAAGTGTCTGCACACATTGTCAGATGTCCCAGGGAGCAGTCACCCTGTGTAAGAAGTACTGATGCCAAGCCCCAGCACAATGCCTGGTACCTTCTAGGCCTGAGAAGAAAGCATCCCTCAGCGTGCCTTCTGAGCACTAGTAAGAAGAAGAGATCCCTTTCACATGAGCACAGAAGCCTGAGGTCGTCATTGATCTTCCTCTCGGCAGCCCACTGTGCTGAGTCTGAAGCCTGTGTGTGCACATGTGTGCTTATAGCGCAGAGGTACAAAGATGGAAGGCACACTCTGAAGAAGACTTCTCCATTGGGCACCATCCTCGGCACCACCCATCCACAACTCTGGCTGAGCTTTCCCCCTTGGTTTAGGGAGAATGCACCCCCCCTTTCTCTCTCTTCCGATTTTACTGCCAACTTTATTTCCTGCCCAAACTTACCATTACTTCCGCAACAGTGGCTTCTTACTTGATGTCCCCATATTTAGTGATAACTTTGCCACTTTGATGTAAAAACTTTTTCCGCAAAGGGCCAATATGGTTAAATAGTTTAGATTTTGTGGGTCTCTCACAACTACTCAACTCTGTCATTATAACACGATGAGCATGGCTGTGTCTCAACAAAACTTTATTTACAAAACAACCAGTGGGCCAGATTTGTCCCATGGATCATTTGCCAACCCCTCTTCTATCCCCTCACCCCACCACCCTATGTCCTGTTGTCAGGTTAAGCTTCTCAGAGCCCAGAATTCATTATTCAAGCATGCATTCACTTAGTAAGTACTAATAAATGCCTGCTTTGCAGCTAGCATGCCATGGGACAATGGAAATGGAATGGAGAATGTGACACAGTCCCCAGCCCTGAGGACTCTCCCAGACAAATAAGCAGGCAGTGGCAGCACTAGGAATTACGTGAGATGGGGCTGCAAGCTACAGTGGAGCATAAGTGGGCTCAGTGTCAAGGAAAGCTTGCTGGAGGACTTGGCCTGGGACCTGAAAGGACATTCAAGACTAGCCAGGCAAGGGAGTAGGGAGGGTTTTCCAAGCAGAGGGGCAGCGAATGGGTAGATTTGATGGATGTGGAGAGTATGGAGTGACTGTTGGCTTCCTGAGGGCAGGCCTTTCTCCTTCTGATGCAGAGAGAGCTCAGATCCCAACAGAAAGCCCTTGCAGTTTTTTGGGAACCTGTGGGGGAGAGATCACTCTTCCTGAGACTGCTCTGCTATGTGGAAAGGCCTATGTGTCCCCATAAAAGTGTTTTCTGCTAGAGGCAGAGGGGAGGAAACCTTTTTCCTTGTGTGAGCATCTCTCTGCTGTTGCTTGTGGGATCATTTCATGCTCCCCTATGGGGCCACACCTGGAGTTTTCACTAGCCTCTCTTTCAATTCAAAGAAGCAGCAGATTGAAGGGAAGGGGGGCTGAAACAGACCTTTGGGCAGAAGTAGAATCTGGCACAACGAATTTCCCGTTGGAGGGTTCTCAAGATCCCAAACTTCTCATCAGCCAGAAAAAAGTGGCTCCGCATGGAATTTGCATTCAGAGAGCTATGTTCCTTGAGCAGCCCTGTGGAAGAGAAGGATGCTAGTTGGCTTATAAATGGGAGAGGATATTTCTGTTCTTATTAGTCCAGACTCTTTTGGTTGTAAGTAACAGAAAATAAAACTATCTTACCCAAAAGGAGGCATTTACTGACTCATGAAACTGAAGCAAACAGTGGTGTTATTAACTGCAGGTAAAGCTGGATCCAAGGCTTCACGTGATGTCACCGGGACTCAGTTGACCTGTTTCTCACTTTCTGGGCTCTGTTTTCCCCTTGGTTGGCTTCTGCTTTAGGTGGGTCCTTTTCAAGTGGCAGTTGTTGGCAGATCTAGGGTGGCATTATTTTTACAGGGGCCAATCCCAGAGGAAGGAGAACTTCTTCCCCAAACTCCAGGAACCTTGCCTCCTTGGCATTGCTAGAGGTGAACTCACTAACTGGCTTAGATAGATGGGCGTGAATCCATGTCCGTGACTGTGACTCTGGAACCCTCTGAATAGCCAGGGTCATGTGACTGTGTCTGGAGGTAAGCTGCGGCAGGGCTCAGCGCCATCTGCACTCTGTGGGCTGAGAGTGAACGAGTCCCCTAAAAGGAAACCAGGACTTATTCTAGACAAAAAGACCGATGCACACGAAGCAGCAGCGATAATGTGGCTTCCCAAGGATGGTCAGGGTTAACTTTCCACGTGCAGGGATCCAACCACAGCGCAGACAGACCCTGCACAGCCCCAAACTCGAGGAAAAGACGTTAGACAGAAAGTAAGCAATGGTTGTGCATTTCTGCTTCCAATGCACAGACATTTGGAGACATTCGTCTGGGGGAGGAAAGGGCATGATGGGAATGTTTTCACTTGTAAAATGTTTTAAACTTATCCTAAGCTTAGTTCTCTTCAAAGTGTCATCTTTAACATTCTAATTAAGGTCCCCTCTAAACAAATGCACAAGCTCTGTGCACGGCTCCGAGAATAAACTTTTTTTCGGGGGGGTCCCTTCTCTGTCATAATGTTTTTGCCGCACTCAAGTTGCTTTAGCTGGAGAGGCTCCTGAATGTTGGTGGCAGGGACCGAGGAGATGTGAGCAATTCTGATATTTTTGCCCTGGTATCATTCTATGAGGGCTGAAGTCACATCTAATTGACCATGGACAATGGGAGAGGCAGCTCTGTGGTGTGCTTAATTGCTAAGCTTCTCTGTCTCTCTCTGACTGATCTCTTTTCCATGATCTCATGAGATCATGAAAAATTTGGGCCTCTGGGTTACAGTTTCTGGTGCAGTGTGCATGTGTGAGCATGCCTGTGTGTGTGTGTGTGTGTGTGTGTGTGTGTGTGTGTGTGTGGTGTGTGTGTAGGGTAGTAGAGTTATGAGGGTCTGGGTCGGGTTAGAGAGAGATAGATGTTTCCTGAAATGGAAGCATTTGAATTCAGGGTTTTTTTTTAATCTTTTGACTGGACTGTAATGATCACACTGCATGTTTTGCCTAGATTGGAAGGGTGAATTGTTATATAATACTCTGTGCTTATAAAAAATAAGGCAGGGGGCGGGGGAGGCATTGACTAATGAGGTTAAGTCCAGCATTTTGTAAAGATACTTAAAATGGTGAACACAGTATCACAGAGTGCCATCTTTGTCCAAATTAGGTCTTGAATGTCCATTGGCTGCTTCATATTGGCGCTGGGAACATCACACACACACACACACACACACACACACACACACACACACACACACACACACACACACCCCATGACCATTAAAAGGACTTCCCCCATCCCATTATGTGAGCCAAGTCACATAAAACTTTGATTAAATTCAAATGCTTAGATGAATTGTCTCTCCTCTCAAGAACACACACGTTCAATTTAATCTCTCTTGGCATTTTAAGTATCAAATCAAGGCTCTGCTATCTCTGAAAACTATATGCTCAAGTGTTCCAAAATGGGAACGAAATAAGGAGGATCTGCCAGAAAAATCGAATCGGGCAGAGCACAGAACCTCCGTCTTTGGCTATGGGGCTGGAAGGTATGGGGAAAGTGACTGCATCTTGCTGAGCCTCGATTTCTGCATCTGCGCAATGGGGTTATGTCTGTATACATGCTGAGCACTATTTCCTTATCGAGTCTGGGGAAGACGAAGTGGGATGCATTCATCTCGGGCTCTTGGCATAGTGCTGGCCCCTGCAGTGTTGGGGGGAGCAGTAGTCCTTGGGCCTCAGGGAAGGGGTCTGCCTGGTGCCCTCTCACGGTGTTCTCACCCTCTCTCCCCCTTTCTGATTTTTTTTAGGGTAATCAGGAAGCAGCAGCTGCCCCGGACACAATGGCTCAGCCTTACGCTTCGGCCCAGTTTGCTCCCCCTCAGAACGGCATCCCCGCGGAATACACGGCCCCTCATCCCCACCCCGCGCCAGAGTACACGGGCCAGACGACCGTCCCCGAGCACACGTTAAACCTGTACCCTCCCGCCCAGACGCACTCGGAGCAGAGCGCAGCGGACACTAGCGCGCAGACAGTGTCGGGCACCGCCACAGTAAGTGGGCGCGCGTCCTGGGTAGGCGGGTCGGTGGGGTGGGGGTGACGACGGCGCGCACGCCACCCGCCGGGGGCTACCACGGCGGAGCAGTCCCTGAGGCCCACCCTCTTGCAGCAGCTCGCAGTTCCCCTATCTAGAGGCCTCCTTTCCTATTACTTACTTAAATCAACACATTTTTCCTTAACTGCCTTTATTCCTAAAGGGAAACCTTCATCTAATTTCTGTTCCTATTGCGTTGCCTTTTCTGGAATGATGTCCCCTTGGTAGAATCATACACTATGTAACTTTAACAGCTTTATGGAGATATAATTTGTATACCAGAAATTTGCCTATTGTTGGTGTACAATTCACTGATTTCTAATATATTTGCAGACTTGTGCAACCAGTGGCACAATCTAATTTTGGAATATTTCCACCACCCAGAAAGAAACCTCATGCCCCTTTGCAGCTCCTCCCCATCCCAACACCTGTCTTCTTCAGCTTCTTCAGCCTCCTTCAGGCCTTTGCGATTTACCTGTGTTGTTCTGTGTTTTGTGTGAGCCATAGGGTGGAGGAGGCCTGGGCTGCAAAGGGGCAGCACCAGAGAATTTTGCAGGGTCATGGAATGTTCCGTATTTTGATGGTGGCTGTTCACTTTATGCACCAAAAAAAGTACATCTTACTGCATGTGAATGCATTCAGTGGATTAAAAACAAGCAAACAAACAAAAAAGAAACATTTTATCTCCACCATAAATTAAAAACTAGCATTGTTGGCTATTAATCAAAGATAAGCCTAAATAAAAATAATTATTAAAATTAAACACTTGTTCATTTGTGCGTGACCTAAAATAACCACAAGACGTATATGTTCATTTGAGAAACCTTGTTCTGTGGGATTCTTTAGAAGCCTGGGCATGCCAAACCACTAGGATAGAACATTTCATAGGTAGAAGGCAATTGTGCCTCTTTCTCCTGCCCCTAGACCTCTGGAAAACCAGTATTTGTGAGGAAATTTCTTAGTTTGCAGCAGGAGATTATTTTTTGGCCCTCAAAGTAACCATTTACTACTTTGCTACCTGGTACTTCATTTCGAGGTCAGATACAGAGATTTTTTGAAAAATACTATACATTCTAACATGGTCTATTGCCTGCCTCCCCTTTTTTATTGTGGTAAAATATGTGTATGACATGGAATTTACCATTTTAACTATTTTAATACATATAATTCAATGGGGTTGAGAACATTCACAGTTCAGTGCAACCATCACCATATCTAGTTCCAGAACATTTTCATCAGCCCAGAAGGAAACCCCATACCTGTTACAGATACACTCCCCATTCCTACAAATGTGCTTTCTGTCTGTATGGATTGGCCCATTCTAGATATTTCATAAAAACAGAATCATCCAATATATGACCTTTGGTTCTGGCTTCTTTCACTTAGTAGAATGTTTTCAGGGTTTATCCACACTGTAGCATGTATCAGTACTTTGTTCCTCTTTATGACTGAATACTATTCCATTGTATGGTTATGCCACTTGTTTGTCTATTCACTGATGAGCATTTGAGTTGTTTCCATCTTTGGGTTTTTGTGAATAGTTTTTATCTGGCTGTTCAGACTTAGCGACAAGTTTATTAAATGTATTTGCTGGTCTAGCAGGTGTCTGTTATCAGCTGTGTTAACTACCAGGTTGGTGTTTATTTGGTTTTGGTTATTTTATGACAGTCAGTGTTAGTAGGGCTTTAGAAGGTTATTTTAGGACTGAAAAAGACATGTAATAATGTCCAACCAGACATCATGTATTAAGCTTCAATACGTGCCTACTATATTAACCTGCTGTGGAAGATCCATTGTTCATGCATATTTTTAAGCCTCTCCTGTGGCTAGGACTCATACTAGGTGACGTGGCTGAACTGAGCAGAAATGATCCTTTCCCTCTTATAACTTAATGTGAGAGTCATAGAGTGAGCATGTGTCGATCAAACAGCTGTATAAACACAAACTGTGATAGGTGCTCTTAAGGAAAAGACAGGTGCCATGGAGGATTAAGAAGAGCAGGGGTACTGCCTGCAGATGAGTAGTCTGGGACTCTTTCTTGAAGAAGATGATATTTAAGATGAGAAGATAAGCTTTCCAGGCAGAAGGAATACCCAAGGTCAAGGTCCCAAGGTTGAAAAGATCTTGACTTGTTCAAAAAACTAGAAAGAGGCCAGTATGTCCAGGACATGTGAAGAAAGTCCAGGGGTATGGTGGGAAAGGATGAAATGGGAACAGTCACCAGGGATCATATCCCACGGGCCTGGTGGATTTGATAAATGGGTGGAATTCCACATTAGGAGCAATAGGAATCCATTGAAAAAGTTTAAGCCGGAAGAGTTAGAAAGGGAAATCTTAAAAGGAAGGGTTAACGACGTATACCTAAAAGGAGATCTGAATCCATTCGAGAAGTTGTGATGCTCAACATCCTTCTCTCACAAAAAGAACTCTTTAGAGATCAACACAAATTTAAACAGGGTGTTGGGTGTCCACAGCGCCTCAGGCACTGCAGTGCCATGAAATGGTGAGCACACATGCTCTCTTACCTTAGAGAGATTTTTGGTCTGCTAGAGAATATAGGATATGTATTCTATTATGATTGTAATGTGATAAGCTCTAGAGCATGGATTTTTAAGGCTTTAATGTGTTTCAGTGATGGAAGAAACACTTGCTAAAGGATGTGCCTCAACACCCTGGTTGAGGGGATATACATTTCATAGTCTTCTGGTTGCTTCTGGTAACAGAAAATTCAGCAGGAAATGCATTGGCTTATACAACAAAAAGTCTCAAAGGACGGCTGACTTTAGACACAACTTGGTGGTTGGCATACATGTGTTGGGTTCCAACAAGATCCACCTCTGGCTCTTCCACTTGCTCACCTTTATTCTCTAGTTTTGTATGATGGTCCCAGCAAGTTCAGGCTCCTGATATCATACCAGATTCCTAGGGAAAGACTCTTGGATTAATCCATGCAGACAAGCCCTGGGAACCACCCTCTTTCCCTGGTTTGCATTGTATTCTATCTGTTCAGTGGCTGAAGCTGAGAATGGGTGCCTCAGCCCTGGAGCCACTGAGGAGCCCCATATCCAAATATAGAGACCAAGTATGGGTCCACTGGAGTCAATGATAAGGTGCTTAGGATCTTCTCTCTAACAGTATTAAACATATAGAAACTGGTCAGAACTAAAGGTGAGCCATTTGTATAGAGAATCTTGAACAGATACATTTGCCAAGCATCAGGAATGGAGAGAAGTACAGGTAGATCATTGGAAAACTCACAGGTGACAAGGTTTGGAAGGCAAGGACCTACTGAGTGAGACATGAATGGGATGTCCAGACTGGAGGTTGAACCAGAAGAGTGTTGTCAGGGCTGCCTGGCAGGTGTGAACTCAGAAGACATTATTGAAGCTGACATCGCTGGAGACAGGGAGAAAGCAGTGCACTAGAATGTTGAGGAGAGATACCAGGGGGCCAGGACTTGAGAAGTAAATGGGAATGGTTGGGGTTAGAGAGCACTACCCATCATGAGCACTTGCAGTCAAGAGAAAGAAAAGATAGCAACTGAGGAGCGTGAGAGTTCAGAGGAAACAGTTTGTACAAGAGTAGATTTGGGTTCCTATTTTATGCCAAGGAGAAAGCACCTGTGGGGGCAGGCGGAGGGACCGAGAACAGGAGGTAGGGAATGATGACTCAGGAGAGAAGGTGACCAAGGGTGTACACATACAGCAGGTAGTCTGGGAAAGGAGAAGACATACTTTATTTTTTTTACAGCTTTATTAATATGTAATTGACACACAATAACCTGTGTGTATTTAGAGCATGCAATTTGATAAGTGATGACATATGTACATATGGTGTAACCAACATTTCTATCACCCCAAAGCTTTCTCCTACCCCTCTACAATCTTTCCTCCTGCTCTCTACCTCATTCCCCAGAGGGACCCTTGGATCTGTTTCTTTCACTATAGCTTAGTTTTTAGTTTCTAGAAGTTTAGAGCAACAAAGTCAAACATTATGTATTCTTTTTGCCTGGCTTCTTTCACTCAGCATCATTGCTTTTAGATTCCTCTGACTTAGATTGGTAGCTCACTGCTTTTCATTGCCAAGTAGCAAGCCATTGTATGGATGCCCCACAATTTGTTGATCCATTTGCTCGTTGATGGGTATTTTGGTTGTTTTCAGCTTTGGGTCACTACAAATAAGGCTCCTATGAAATTTGGGGAACATTTCAGGTTTGAAATAGAAGAGAAATGTCTTGGTCCATTTGGGCTACTGTAATAAAATCCCACAGACTGGCTTATAAAGAGCAGAAATTTGTTGCTCACAGATCTGGAGGCTGTAAGTCCAAGATCAAGGTGCCAGTGTGTTGAGTGGGGGACCCTTCTTGGTTCATAGCTGAGCTTTTTCACTGTGTCCTCACATAGCAGAAGAGGTGAGGGAGCTCTCTGGATCTTTTATAACAACACTAATCCCATTCATGAGGGCTCCCCCTCATGACCTGATCCCCTCCTAAACACCTCCTAACACCAACCCTGGGGCTTTAGGATTCCAACATGTGAATGGGGGGAAGGCATGAACATTCAGACCACAGCAAGAAGAGTGGATGTGTGTAGAAACTGAGAAATCTCCAAGTCAGGAAATACTGTGAGGAGCTCCTTCTCTGTTGCCTTCACGTTCTCAGGGATGAAGTCACCATCATCAGCTGACAGAGAGAAGCAGAGGAATTTGGGAGCAATAGAATGATTCCCGAATTTGGACAAACATGCTAAGAATCTGGTTCAGATGATTCCTAGGGTGTCTGAGGGGCAATGGGCGCCTCTCTGAGCTGGGAGAGTGTGAATTTGTGGAGGGTTGGTTAGCCGGCCCCTTTGTCTTCTCCAGCAACATTTGGGTAAGACACGTTGTCCCTGGGAGTTTCAAAGCAAGGGGAACCATCCTAAACTGAAGAAGGGGGTTACCTGGCCTCGGGAAGGGGCAGGAACATAAAAGAGGCCATCTTGTTTTCTACTACACATGATTCCATGCATATGCTTTTCTCTCTTGGCCAGGACAGAAGGTGCTTCTGCTGTCCGTGACATACTTCTCAGTTGTACTTTACTGACCCAACCGAGCAGAACATGGTCTATTACAAGTGCACTTCAAAATGTCTCTGCATCCTCACGCACTTACCGAGTGTATCTTCCCTTCACTCCAGGTTCTGTGTTAATCTGAGGAAGGAATTTCACCTCCGAGTGGGTCAAACCCGTGTTCTCCTAACCCTGGAGTCCATGGCCCTGTATTTGCATGCCTAAGTTATTCTCTACAGGGTCGCATTGTGCCTGGAGTTACCCTAACTGTTCTTGTGCACGGTTCTTAATGCCAGTCTGAGGGCGCTGTCGAGGACATCATTTCTTTGAGAAACCAAGTAGTTTTGGGTATGAGAAAACATCCATCCATCTGGTAGGCTCCAAGAACATCTAATATATGCACATGATTTAACACAAAGTACAAAATCTGTAAAAGGGAAATGGGATGCACCCAGAGCTCCCAACCAGAACTGAGCGAAGTACAGACAGAAAAGACCTACCAGGTCATCCCCTCCATTCCCCAAGGGCTGAGAGGAGTCCCTGCAGGACATATTTCTGCTGGGTGTCTATTCAAGGTAGGCCTCCAAACACATCGTGGATCGCTGTGTTGACAGAGCCAATGCTCTGTTATCTTAGCTACCGCTCCTGACAAGGTATTTTACTCTTGACATATTATAATTAGAGATTTGCAAGTAGTGAATTCTCCATGTATCTCCAATAGCAACTTAACTTCTATTTTTAACACCTCTGCAGTCTGTGTAAAGTCTCCCACCAGCTCTGGGATCTGATGGGAGAAAGAATGTGGGTCCTAGGGCGAGGTCCCCGAGCTCTGGACTCTGTTGACAGGGACAGGAGCTGCTTGAGGAGCCAAGTCCCTGACCTTCAGCCGCTTCCAACTACACCGTCAACTGGGTCTCCAGATTTCCTTAATACCTTTAAGAAGTGAAGACATTGGTTGGTGATGACTTCCTGTTCTCATCCCCTTTAAAGACTGGTTCTGCTTTTGAAGCCAGGTGTGTAGCTGAGGTGTGGGGAAAACTCAGTGCCTTCCCTTTTGTCTGTTAGCTGCTGCTGTTGTTGATATTATTATTATATTAAATCATTAAATTAGTTTTAATAATTAAATTATAAATTACATTATTATTATATTAAAGCAACTCAAGTTTGTGGTTAAAAAAGCCACACTTTAGAAAAGGGTATACAGTGAAAACCAAACTTTCTTAGTGCCCACAAGCCCAGTTCTTCGTCTCCCTGCCAGAAATAACAGTTACCAATTCCTTATCTTTCCTTCCAGAAATGTCTGGTGCCAGTGGGAGCATATGCCTGTGTCTTGGTCCATTCGGGCTGCTATAACGAAAATACTACAAACTGGGTGGCTTATAAACAGCAGACGTTCATTTCGCACGGTGTGGGGCTGACAAGTCTGAGACCATGTCTCTGGCGGTGGCCATGTCTGGTGAGGGCGCACTTCCCACTGTGTCCTCACGTGGTGGGAGGAGACGTGGGGCTCCCTGGAGCTTCTTTATGAGGCATCCACCCTTATGACCTGATCCCCTCCCAAATGCCCCATCTCCCAGTATCATCACCTTGGGGGGTAGGATTTCCACATGTAAATTCTGGGGGACACAAACATTCAGTCTATAGCAGGCTTGCTGGTCTACTTCCCTCTCTATGTGTGTCTCTTTCTATCTCTCTCTGTCTCTCTCTCAATCTCTCTCCTATCTTTCTGTCTCTAAATCAAATCTCTACCTCTCTAATTCCTCTTCCCAAAAGAACAGAATTAAGATAGTTTGAGAGGTGTCTGCCATCTGGGAAGAGGGAAGGGAAGGCGTGCCGCTGTTGACTGAGGACTGCTACAGTCCATAGACCATGATGGATGCTGTGCACACCTCATCTCGTTTTGCCTCCACACCAAACCCTTTAAATGATATCTGTACTCCCATTTTACATTGGGGAAACAGAGGCACCAAGAGGCTAAGGACGCTGTGAGTTTGGGAGAGTTGTGAGTGGCAGAGTCGAGAGCCTTGCCCAGGTCTGTCTCATGTCAAAGTCTGGCTCTTTCCTCAGTCTCCGGGGTATTCCTGACAAGGGCTCCCAGCTGGCAGCATAGGTGACCAGTGCCTGAGGCCAGGGCGAACAATCTAGAATTCTTCTGGTTTCTTCAGCCCTGCTCTCCAGTTTGAAGTAGCAGGTCAGTGAAGAACCTGGACTGTAGACTTGTTGGGATTAGACCTTCTCCTCCACCATTTGGGCTGGAGCATTTGCCCTCTCTGCTCTTATTTTCCCTCATGTTCCCTCCCTCCTCTGGGGTTCTGCCCTTCTCCAAACCCTCTTCCACTTCCCTTCTAAATACCCCTCAGAGCTGCGTCGGAGAACACCAGAGAGTTCCTCTCCCCAGTGGAGGACTTCGGCCTCACCTGCTCACATTGAAAGTTTGGTGAAATCATTGAGCCTGTCTAAGAATAGGCTGAAGAGCCACATCAAAACAGGAAACGGGGAATAGCAATCTCAAAACTGATAGTCTGCTCAGGGAGTGTCAGACTATGTCCTAAGCACTTTTCATGCGCAATTTCAAATTATCTTGACTTTCTGTCACCCCCCCCCAAAAAAAAGTATATATGAAGCATTATATAAGGAACCAAAGCAAGGGGCTTCCTAAAGTTCATTGTAGCTGATAGGGAGGAGCTAGAGCTCTAAACCAGGTGTGTCAGACTCAAGACCAAAAGTCCTAATGAGGGCTTGAAGCCCAGAAGGCATCCCCAGGCACACCTAGGCACTCAAGCCAGGCTCTTCTTCGCATAAATTGTACAGGATGCTTTGCCTGGGAATCACCCATCCCACCCTGGGGAGGGCCCCAGCAGACCCAAGCATGTGCAATATTACAGGCTTAGCGTGTGCTCTTATTTGAGACCTGTGCCTTGAGCAAACTCCAATAACACGTTTCGGTGGCTTCGCAATTGTCTTTTCAGATGACAGTGTGGCTGAGCTGTTTTGTCCACACCGGTTCTATTTGCCTAAGGTTCACATTTACCTTAAGGACACAGGAATGGCCTCTTGTTCCCTCAGGAGGCCAAGTATTATGCTTCTGCCTCCTAGATAACTTTAAAATAAATGACCCATGGCTTTCAGGATAAATTAAAGGCCTTTATTCCCCAATACCAGGGCCATTTTACCATTCTAAAGCCCCTGTTCACCAGTTCCCAGTCCTGATAGGCCAAAAGGCATGATTAATCCCACCTTAGGATAACTCTGAGAGGGGCGGGCTGGCTGGGAGCATCAGAGACCCATGTGTGTAATGTCCTGTTACAGCACTAGGGTTATGGCCTTGGAATCCAGTGGAAGTGAAAGTTCTTATGACAGGTCAGAGATAAATACCATTCAGTATTGTCAAGATCATCAGAGAAGAATCAAGTGAAGAGCCTGAAGTTCCCACTCCGTTTCTGACATGGAGTGGGACCGTTGGCGTGTGACATAACCTCTCTGAGCCTCACTTGCTGCCTCCGTATATGTGAGGCTTAGAGCAGCAGTGACGTCCTGAGGAGATAATGCTGAGGGAGGGCTTCACAGTGACGGGCACACAGTAGATGCTCTGCCATAAGAACCTTTCCAATTATGAGAAAAAAAATCACATCATTCCTAATGGGAAATCAGAGTGTTCTCTTCTGTCCTGAATTTCTCATTCTCAAAATTCTTCAGGAGAATAAATTCATCCTAAGAATTGCATAACTTTCTGTGTTAAGAGTCAAACCAAGACTCAAAAATCCCCACATTTATTTTACAAGTAATTCTTACATTTAATGATTTTGATACGAATAGCTTCCAACCACTCATGTCTGAGTCCGACCGATGGGTGGCAGCTAGTCATTGACCTAATTATGTCCAGGCCATGCGCACATGAGGCTAAGATTTATTAGGGAAATATGCAATTGATGTTCTGTTTGTAGGGCTCAAAGCCACCTTGCTTTTGCTAAATGAGGAAAGATCAGAGGTGCTCTGGGAGTGAAGTTGGTGTTTCCTTCGGGGGACTTGATCGTGTTTGAGTCGCCCGTCTACTAGGCACTTGAAATGTTTCACCTTGGCTTTCTCTCCATCTGGTGTTTTGTGCTTATTCACACCCATATTCATTGTCATTAATTTTACACTCTCAGGATGACTAAGCAGTCTCTACCCTTGATGAAGCTGTTAGTCTTTGAGCAAGTATCAGCACATGGTATAGTTCGAAAGAGTTGGGTTAATGACTGGATAATCTGAAGATGAAGTGGACTATCTGTGAGCTGTACAAGCGGCTGGTCTAGGTGTTTGAAAAACCTAATTGCCTTTGCATGGCTCATAGCCCCATTAGGTGGTTTTGTTGCTTTTGCTTGTTTTTGTTTGTTTGTTTTTAAATGAACTTAGGAAGCAGGCACTCGTCTGTTTTGTGTGCAGTATTTGAATCACTCATCAGCCAACCATAGCTCATGCTCTTAATTGGTGGCCATATATTCTACAAGTTTATAGTGAGTTCATAGGAATTCTGTGCTCTATTTGGATTCTTGGCTGGAGAAGGTAGTTGGCTATGTTCTGTTAACTGAGGGTTCCTGGGTGCTTTGGCCAGACTCTTGGCACGTTAGAGCCAGAGGAAACCAAAGAGTCCAGCTGGTGCATCTTCTCACTGTACAGATAGGAGATCATAGAAGTTAAGGGCTGAAACTCAAATGCTTTCAGGTCCAGGCAAGTAACGTACAAGTTTGAGAGAGATTGGTTTATGATGGAGAAATAGGTAAAAGAAATCATTAATTTTCTCCATTAATGTAGGAAAGATAAAACCATAGGCAAGGTGCTATGTGACCCCTTGGTAGTGACACTGTTGTGGTCTAGAAGACACACGGACCATCCAAAGGGGTGCCTCTATCCGCCCATCCAATCACTGCCATGTTGAATCGCTGACCCAGCATTATAGTATCTTTTAATTTTTTTTTAAAGTAAGCAGCTATTTGGATTTTTATGTGTTCTCTTGTTCACTCCTGTTTCACTCATTTTTGTTATCTGCCCAGCCTCTGAAGATATGAGTTTATAACCCCTGACTTAGTCTTGGAATCTTATTTTTTTTAAACAAGAGGTAAAGTTACGAGCTTTTTTTTTAAAAAAAAAGATTTTATTTATTCACTTGCGAGAGAGACAGAGAGAGAACAAGCAGAGGGAGAGGGAGAAGCAGACTCCCTGCTGAGCAAGGAGCCCGATGCGGGACTCAATCCCAGGACCCTGGGATCATGACCTGAGCTGAAGGCAGACGCCCAACCATCTGAGCCACCCAGGTGCCCAAGAGGTGAAGTTATGAGCTTTAATCCTTCATTACAGGTGTATAAAAAAGACAGCTTGAATGCTTCCGCATGACAGTGCAGAGAATCATAGAAGGTTACAGCTTGAAATGACCATCCTGTCTGCCTGCTTCATTTATGAATGACACCAAGGCTCAGAGAGGGAAAGTGACCTGCCTGAGTTACACAATGAATATCACCCAAAAGAAAATTTCCACTGTAGAACTTCCCCCACTACAGGTCCTACTGGCTGTGACCGTCCTTTTTCCCTTCCATCTCCTGGATTCTGTAGTAGTTTTCAAAATCCACTTACTTGGGGTTATCTCTGCATTGAAATGGATAAAGCCCAGTATCTTTAGGAGCAGTTCAGACTATGACTTGGGGCTCCATTTCTCTTTGACATCTTACTTTGGTTCCTAGCCAGAGGTTGCAGAGCCTTACTCACACCTTAGAAGGCTTCCAGACTTCGAAAAGGAGCCCTTATTTCCCTCCTTCTCTCCTGCTGATCCTGTCAGTTAGGTTGAAGGGGCTGTGCTTATTCAGTGGTGTTATGTATTCCAACCAGCTCTAGTCTGAATCACTTCTGGGTCAAAACACTCTAACTAGGGGGTCTGGGTTTCTGCCTCTGCATCCCTGGAAAGGAGAGAGGCTGTCGGATTGTCAAATTATAACCTTTTATGTACAGCTGTGTCCAAGTTACCGCCAAAGCTCCCTGAGGGGCAGAAGCTCCAAGGCTGGGCTCTGCCCTCCGTAGAAGACCAAACAAAGCCTTTGAGGCAGGTAAGCCTGGTAGGTGAGCCAAGCAGAATGAAGAACGCTAGGGGCTCTTCAACTCCTGGACTTTGGAGAGAAGGTCACTACAACCCAGACAATAAGCCATCCCTCTTGCGTCAGGAATGTATCAGGCTCAAGGACTTGATTTTTATGTGATCTCGATGTCCTTGGGACAAAGCTACGTGGGCAAATTTGTTCTTCGATAGACCAAGGTTTGTAGCCTGTACAGACCTAAACAAACCAGGCCATTGGGACCAAGATGATTTGAAACCTTAACAGTTGCAGACTTGTTTTGGAAGTAAAAAGGGTAGTTTTTTTCCTTTAAAAAATTAATAGAGTGAGTTACAAATAATACAATTTAAAATGTTTGGGTTACCCTGGTCTTTTAAAAGTGAAAATTATAAATGTGCATCCTAATTGGTAGAAAAACAAATGGAAATTTCTTGGGCTAAAAAGAAAAAAAAAGAGGCAGCTGTCATTTATTAATAACGTATGAGGAACAGTAACTAGCATTTAGTGAGCACATACTAGATGCCTAGTGCAGTGATGCTACAAACTTTATGTGCATGACCTGAGTGAATCTTACAGCCTCCAGAGGAGGCGGGGACCATAACTGACCCCTTGTTACCTAAGTGAGAGAACCGGAGCATAGAGAAATCAAGGAGACTGCCTAAGGTCGCATCACAAAGCCAATAGGGCAGAGCAGGGATTTAGAGGCAGCTAATCCGACTCCAGAATCCACTCTATCATTCACTCCAAGAGCCAAGCAGTACATGGCACATTTTCTTCACATTCCATAGCCCATCGAGGGATGGATGTGAAGATACCAGAATTATAGATGAGGAAATAGAAGCACAGATGTTAAGTCGCTTGCCCCAAGGCCATACAGCTAATAAAGGGAGGGATGTAAATGCAAGTAGAGGTCTGGCAGATTCCTAAACCCACGTTGTGTGACTTCCCCATCAAAAGTAGTTTATTTTACCTAAATGACATTCTCTGCTATTTTAATCATGATATCATAGCAGACAAATGTGTTAATAATCTTCGTCCCCATAATTCTGTGTTTAGCTGAAAACTGCCTCAGTTTACACACACACACACACACACACACACACACACACACTTTCTCTCTCTGATCCCTCCCCTCCCATCCCCCAAACACCCCAGACCCCCAGGGCATCCAGTGGCCCCCATGGAGTGAAAAGGGCCTCAAACCTTTTGGCAAGCTGACTGAGGAAGCCTGGATCTCCCAGATAAACTTGAGACAAGGAAATCGCTAATTATAACCCAAATTGTATTTGACTTCTGCGTCTTTGCTTCACATTTTAACACTGCAATTTAAAGAGATTGTTCCCTGGCCTTTTTTAGGGGAAGAAATTAACTACCGTTTTCTTACTAAGAAAAACAGTGGTGACAGCAATACAGGAGTGACAGGCGGTGGGCCCATCCCGCCTTCCCTCTACCCAGATTGCACGTGGGAGCCGGGTTAGCAATTATGCAAGGAATTGCCTGGGGTTCCAGGCACTGTCTCTGGGTGACACCCATCTGGCCTCACCAAAGGGAAAGAGAAGATGAGGGTGGGTCAGGCTTGGGAACAAGAGTCTCTTTGACTCCAGGAGTGGAAGTTTGGAGGCAGAAGGCAAGCAAGGTGCATTTGTCCTTGGATTTGGGGGTCTTCTCCTGTTTTGGGCCACTGGCACTCTTGACAAAGACTAGAGGGGACCTGGTCAGAGGTTGGAAAGGAGAGTTGCAAGCATTGCCTGGACTTCAGAGCCTTGGCTGTCTTCCTGTCTGATCCAGCTGTCCATGGGATGCAAAGCCCCTTGCCAGCACCCCGTTTTCCCTCTTCTCTCCAGCCTTCCCCAGGCCTTTAGTATTGGTGTTAAGCCAGGCCAAAAGTTGGCACACTATGACCAGTTGGTCAATACCAGCCCACTGTCTGTTTTTGTCAATAAAGTTTTATTGGAACACAGTTGCACCAGTTCATTCATGTATTGACTATGCCGCTTTGCTTTTGCAGAGCTGAGTAATTACAACAGACATATAACCCAGTGAGCTGAAAATCCTATTTTCCTCTACTTAAAAGGTTTTCTGATTCCTGATCTAGGCCAAAGTTTACATATTGTTGGCCTGCTGGCTTTATTTAGACCTCAAGCCTGTTTTGTTGGGTTTACAAATGGAATGAATTGCCTACATTTTGAAATAGGAGATTTCACAGTATAGTCTGGCTCTGATTAAAAAATGGAAAAGTTTAGGGGTGCCTGGGTGGCTCAGTCATTAAACGTCTGCCTTCGGCTCAGGTCATGATCCTGGGGTCCTGGGATCGAGCCCCGCATCGGGGTCCCTCTCCCACTCCCCCTGCTTGTGTTCCCTCTCTCAGTGTGTCTCTGTCAAATAAATAAATAAATAAATAAAATCTTTTTTTAAAAAATGGAAAAGTTTAACAGAGCACAGCAGTGGTGTGCTAATGTTGAGGGTAAACTGTCTCTCGAGGCTGTTTGCCATAGTCAGCACCACTCCCTACAGTATTTTACCATCCTTACTATTCTTGGTAGGCATTCGAGTTTGACTAGGTCATGTGGGTCTTCTGGATTATTTTTTAATAAGACATTTCCAATTTCTCCCCTGGCCAGTGAATTACATTTCTTTTATTCTTGCTCCTTCATCAAACTGGCCTTCCCTGTGGAACTCTGGCGAGAAAGTAAATGTTTGTGTAATGCCAGAATTCAGTGAATGCCAGATTTATATCAGAAATATAGCATCTCCTACCCCTAAATACATCCATATTCACACACACACACACACACACACACACACACACACACACACTGCCCCTGTTTTCTCAAAAGTCAAAACCTGTATCACTGCTGTCTTTGATTTAAATCCAAGCTGGATTAGTACATGTTATATTCTTCTGAGATCATGGAATGAACATCACACTTGTTATTATTAACAGGTTGTTAATAATAGTAGTGGCCAATGTATTCAGGCTTTAAGTTCATTAATCCTAAACCTAATGGCCAGTAGGTTTACCCCCATTTCCCAGGTCAGGAAAACAGAGGCCCAGAGAGGATGTACCGTCAGAAAGTGATGAGCACAGAACTCAAACCCAGTCCTGGCTGATGCAAAGGCACGGCTCTCTTGGCCATGGCAGCCCTTTAAAGCACATAGGCACAGCTAATGGAGCCAACTCTTGACTGAAGTAGACAACCGATGCCCAGCTCCGGAGCTGACACGTACAGTTTGCTAAGCCCCAAGGCCGAGTCTTCTGCAGCTAGAACAATTGATCCCAAGAAGAGCCTCTGGAGGCCTGAGTAGCAGCACTGAAGGTCGGTTTTCAGTAAATAGTCACTGAAGATTCTTCCATGGCTCTCAGCAGACCTGCTGAGAATATTTTCTGCTCGCCAGCCTTCACAAGCTCAGCAGAGGGAGATACTGGGGGGTGGGGAACCCCATGTTTTCTCTTAAAAATAAGGGCTCATAGGGAAGGAGGATACCCACGGCAGAGGAAGATTCCAGAGACCAGGATCTGGGTTCTGTGTGGCAGCTGAATTCCAGCACGGAGCCCAGCCTACCCTGAGACACATGTGTGGCTTTAGGAAGCCCTGTGATTTGGCACCTGCTGCTTGGGCTTCGAGTCTGCAGGCTTCATGAGGATGCACAGTGGTCTGACTGTGCCGTACATATCAAGGGCTGAGCCCTTGATAATGACACTATAGACGCGAGGTAATTACACATCTGTTACTTCCCAAGTCAAGCTAAGTGGACCTCTGATTATTATTCTGCATATAATAGGAGCATAACTAACACTGAAGGGAAATTGTACTTCTCTATTTTATTAACCGCTTTTATATTCCCTTGTGCAAGGCTATGATGCTATGAAATCTCTTTAAATGTGATATTACTCAATATAATACAATAATAATGCACACACCGTAATGTATTGGATTACTTTGCAAACAGCCCTTCTGAAATTGAATTTCCCATCATTTCCCTGGGCCAGCTCAGGGTTGCTGGGCTCACAGGCCCTTTCTGTGCTTGGGAACCTGGGGTCTACCTTCACAGTCACTTAGGTTTTCATAGATGTAAGCAATTGGTCCACATCATCTTTATTCATGGTGGGGATGTTGGCGAGCTACATTCCCAGGCATCTCGCGGTAAATTGCAGCTCAGCAATAGCAACAGTTTCTGAAACCTCAGCATAGTTTGAAAATGATCTGGGTTCAATGACATCAGGGCGGAGCTAAGTCAGATGGAAGGGATGCCTTCCATGCTGGAATTAAATTCTGAAGTATTTGTAATCGCCATTGCTGGAGATTCTGAGAGACCTGTACACTTATTCCCAACTTCTGCTCATCTGTAAACCCTTTCATGATACCATCTCCAAGCCGTGGTTGGTGCCCCCTTGACATGCTGCATATGCCTTGAGAATTCACCCCTTTGACATCCAAAAATAATGTTTATTGAATCCATACAATGTGTCAAAATTGTAACAATCTATTAAGTGGGACATCCAATAATTTTAGAATACTTTAAAACTTTATTCTTGCCATAAAGCTATGAAGTCCATAATGATGCCCCTGTGCCTTGTCTTTTTTATTCTTCGTGCCAAGCACAGTGCCTGGAATAAGGTAGATACTCCAGAATTGTATGTCATTTCTTTATTTGTGGAAAAGTCTTGAGTTCCTGCTATTTGAAAGGGACAGTGTCAGGCCGTGGAGGGAGTGTGGCAGAAAGAGGAGTCAGTGAGCTACTGCAGTAATCCAGAAAGGACAGGACAACATGCAATAGTGTGGTCTGGGCAAGGAGTGGGCTATAGGATGTAAGAAAGTGGGTAGGATCCAGGATGACTTTAAGTTTGGGCATGAGTAAAGGCCAACTCTTACAAAGCCGAATCTTGGTGGAGATGAGGATCATTTGCCAAAGAGTAGAAGGATTTGAGATCAAAATTTGTGCGTGTGAGTGTGTGTGAACTTGGAGGTGGTTGTAAGACATGTAGATACATCATTATACAAGCCTCTATTCCTTTATCTTTAAAATGGACAGAATAGTGCCTATTTCACGTGGTAGCTGGGATTCTTAAATGGACTGATTTATAAGGAAGCACTTGGCATATAGGCAACAAGTAATGAAATGTAGTTGCATCTGAATTTCTGACACATTAAACCTGTGCCCTTTTAAAAAATTGGACAGCCAGACTGGAATTAATGGATAATGTTTCAGGTTTAGTCTGAAACACAGAGTTTCCTATAATTGAGTCACAGTGTATAGTGCCATGGGGAGAAACAAATGTTAAAGCTAAGAGTCTTCAGTTCTCATTCCACTTAGGGCATTCACCTATGCAAATCACTCAGTGCAGGGGTAGTAAGATCACCAATATGGTGTCAGATTGTCTTGAATCAAATTCTACTTCTACCACCCTCTTAACAAGCTAAGCAAGTTACTTATTGTCCCTGAGCCTCAATTTTTCAGACTATAATTGTCTTAACTTACACAGCTTTTGTGAACACAAAGTGGGTATTTCAGGCAAAGGTCTATGACTATGCCTGGCATGTAATTGGCACTCAGTCAATGGGGGCTATGGTGAAGAAACACTTTAAGTCTTGGTTTTCCCATATTTCAAATGGACACAATAATGATCTATGCCCTGCCCAACTCACAGGGTTGGAGTAACTATCAAATGACCAAGGAATCTGCCAAAGCTCTTTGTAATATACAATATGCACACGTGTGAACTTCTGTTACTAGTTTGAGGTACTATAGTCTTTTACAATGTAGCCTTCAGAATGGACATCAGGTGTAGATGATACTGTCTTTACAGATGAGGATATTGAGATTTGGAGAGTTGACATGACTTGATGTCTTTCCCGTGATCACATCACTAGAATGTGGTATGTCTGAACCCACAATCTGTGCTAAAACCACAACTCTGTAGTACTTCTCCTGCAGCCTTCTCTAAGGGGCTGGGTTTGGAGGAAAAGGACTAAGGAAAGATGGACCTGGTTCTGTGGGGTCCATCTGTCCTGACCTTGCCAAGGGAAGTAAGAATCAGAAGACACTGGTTTCTGACATGACTTCCCCCAGACCCCTGCCCTCGTACCCACCTCAAAGTGGTGCTTGGGATTAACAGAGAGAGCCAGAGACTAGCCAGACCCCCCAGTGCAAATTTCCGGTTGGATGCAGACTAGAGCCTTTGGAAACTAAACTGTGCATTGGAAAACAGTTTTGGATAAATTAATTTCTGTGATACATAATGCATAAGGGGAAATCCGTGGTATTTTTAAACAATGGAAATGAGAGAATCTGCCTTTTGGGCATCGATCCCAATTACATTTAGTTCAGAAAACATTTATCAACACCTACTGTGTGCCAGGTCCTTGCTGGGAAACAGAGATGAGTCAGACATTGTCTGTGCCCAGGAAGGGCGAGAAATCAGTGGAGGCACCCACTGAGCCATCAGCCCCGGGTTAGACCTTGAGAGCAGAAGACGAGGGCCGTTGTGAGTATATATGGCTGCCTCTTCTTGAGAGCGTAATAAGGCAGATCAATAATGAAACATCTGGGAGATGCTTTACAGAAGGGACCTCCCATGGCCTTCCCAGCATCTGTGTTAGGCTCGCAGGAATGTTTCCATTTTGCAGATGACAAATTGGGGCTCAGGGAAGCCTTATAACCTGCCCCAAACCCCAGGTGCCTCATGTTGCCAAGGGTAGACTCATCCCCAACGCGACTACCCTGAAGTCCCTATGTACAGCTTCTGCTGTGTCTCTGAAGGATGTTCATTTTTGCAAACTCTGCTGAATTCCATGAGTTGACTGGCTGCATCTCTCAAAGGCTCAGATGAGAGACACTATAGATCCCACCTTGCCCAAAGCCCAGGGTGTCTCCCTTAGAAGAAGCCCCCCACCTGGAAATCCAAGGCTCTAGCAGTTCACAGAAAACCCTTTCCACCCCTACTGCTGTGCACACCCTGAGCAGAAAGATAATTCACCCTAATTATCCAAAACCCATATTTAAGGACAAGTACAAAGAACTCTAACTGAGGTTCAAAAATAAACAATTCAGCAAAATTGCACGAGGTAAATTCCCTCAGAAAGAACTTCTCGTTGACGGTTCTAAAAGGGAGCCTTTACCCTTTGTTGGCTGTGGATTCAAGTTAAAGGCACAGGCCAGTGCTCCCAGTGGCACATGTCCCTTCACGCCAATGTAGCTCTAGAAGCCCTGCTGAGGGGAAGGTCCTCCCTCTCACTGTCCCCCCATCCTGTGTCAGATGATACAGGATTTTGGTTTGGTTTGGTTTTCACCTGGTGTTTCCTTGTTTTTTTCTGACTTATTTACTTAAAGTTGAAGGTCTGTGCTCATTTAGTGCATAGGAAATATGCATTCCACCTAGAGTATCTCAGATACAATCGTATTAATCTAGGTTTGGGGTTTGCCCTTTAATCAGTTTCTGACATAGAAGTTTAGCGATTTATTTTCCGGAATGCTCAAAAAGGGCCAGTCCATCAGTGTGGAAAGCACACAGACCGTCCTTCTCACCAACCACATGGCCCTTGAACCTGGCACTTTCTCTGAGGCTCAGCTTTCTTATCTGGCCAGTGGTCTTGTCGATTGCCACAGGGATTGAATGGCACGACACGAGTGATTCGGGTTGCTTAAGAAATTCTCCAGGTCATTCCTAGAGTAGTTGCTTATAAGGATGTCTCAGATGAACAGATGCTTAATTTGGCACCAAAGCAAGATCCCTAAGGGACAGTGTAGCTCCTCGAGGTCAGAGAACTGGCCTTGGCAGTTACCTGAGGGTCTTCCCTCTCTTAGGACCTGAGCTGAAGAAGAGTGCAGGCCCTGGGAGCTTTCCCAAGGATGCTGCTGAGCCACCTAGAGCAGCACTTCCCTGTTAGACCTGGCAGATGGGATTTTGATGATAGGAAATGTAACAGAGGCTGAAACCCAGAATATTCTGAACCTACTCTGTCACCCCCTCCACCATATGGGGTATCCAGCCCAGAGGGATGTAGACTGGGAAGACTGGCCAAAGGGGAGACCAAATACTCCTTTTAAAATATCCAGGCAAGCCACAGAGGTCGTCTGATGCAGGGACGTGTGACAAAAACTGAGTTGGATAATGTGACCTCTGCCCAAACACATAAGCCAGACACATAATTCTCTCCTCACTTTTCCCCTCATCTCCCACCCTGGATCGCCTAGGTCTGCAGGCCAAATCCCCAATGGTTGCAAGCACAGAGGAGGTGAAACTGGGTCAAGGGATAAAACAGAAGATAGAGAGATGGAGAAAAAGGGAAGGCATGAAGATGGAGGGAGAGGGAGAGAGACAGAGATAAAGAGACAGAGGCTAGGCTCACTCCATAATTTTTGTCTTCTTTAAAATTTATATATATTATATAAATATATATATATAAAAGCAGCAGGGAACTTAAGTGACATCCCTACTGTAGGTACTGACATTGGAGGCTTGGTGACCCTGGTCGCTCTAGATGGAGTCCCAGTGAATGTTCCAGGTTCTGAACGATCATACCGGCAGGTGTCCTGACTCAGTAAAAGGGGCGAACGGAGGGCCGCCTGGATGGCCCAGTCGGTTGAGGGTCCAGCTCTTGGTTTCAGCTCAGCTTTGGCAGCACTATCACTGCCACTTAGACTGCAGAGTGGCGAACTCTAGGAGGCATTTGGGATTGCTGGAAAACATGAGATATTTTGCAGGCCTGTTCCCATTAATGGTGATGCCAGGAACTGCCATTGCCAAGGACCCATCAGATGCCACTGGCCCACGTATCTCCTGATCCCAAGAACCCTGGAAAGGGCCATCATTCCCTTTCTCAGATAAGACACCCGAATCTAGGAGGCTTAAACGGCCTGTGTGGCCACAGCAATGCAGCCCATGGAACGGAGCCTCATGCGTATTGAAATCGAGAACCATCTCTGGACGGTTTTTTAACAACCGTAATTTATGGAGTACCTGATATTTGCTGCGCAGCATCTATGTGTCCTAAACTCTTTATTTCCATTCGTCTTCTCGATAACTCTATGAAGTGGGAGAGAATCCCCTCCTTCTCTGGAGGAGGAAAATGAGACCAAGAAAGCCCGAGCTGAACCCACGCTGACTCCTAAGACAGGGCTGTGAGTTGCTACAGTACATTTCTCACCTCTCTTTGGGGGTAAAAGCTGCTTGATGATGGCTGTTCTTGGGGGACAATGACTAAGGGAAGCAAGACTCGGAGTCAGACCGACATGTGTCCAAACTCCTGCTAGCTGTGTTGTCTGGTTTGTCAAATGGACTCAATCTGATGGACTGTGTTACATGGTGTGTCCCCCTCCCCACCCGAAATTCATGTTCACCTGCCACCTCAGACTGGGACCTTGTTGGAAATAGTTTTTGCAGGTATAATTATGGAAGTTAAATGAGGTCATATTGGGCTAGGGTGCACCCTAAATCCACCGGCTGGCGTCTTAGAAGAAGGCCCGGTGAGACACAGAGGGAAGAAGAGCATATGAGCACAGAGACAGAGGTTGGGGTGATGCGGCTACAAGCCAGAGAAGCCCAAGAACACCAGAGCCCACAGAACGTAGGAAGATGCCAGGGAGGATTCTCCTCCAGCACCTTCAGAGGGAGCGTGGCTCAGCCAACACCTTGATTTTGGACATCTGGCCTCCAGAACTATGAAAGGATAGATTAATATTGTTTTAACCACTCCATTTGCGGTAATTGGCTATGACAGCCCAAGGAAACTAATACATCCAAAGTACTTGCTTCTTGAATTTGTTGGCTTTATAGCACTCACTACAACTCGCAATAATTTTCCTGATTAGGTTACTTGTGTAGGCCCATCGGCCACACTGTCAGCTCCACATCGTGTCTTGTTCATCATCCCTGTCTCCCCAGTGCTTTGCTCAAAGTAGGTGCTCAGGGAAAATGTGCTGAATGAATGAATGAATGAATGAACGACTCAATGAAAAGGGCTGTTTTGAGGCTTACGCAGGATAATACATTGAGATTGCATCAAACGGTGTTTGGCCAAGAGTGGCAGGCAAAATAAAGGTTGTTTTGATTATCATTCCAGGCAGGAGTTATATTTTTCTTAGGGCCCCTCTGCCTTGCAGAGAGCCAACGGGCACTTGAGTAGTTACGCGGACCGAGAGAACATAGCTAAAGTAAAGGTTGTTTCTGCAGAGATTGACAGGATGAGAGCCCCTGCCCTCCCTTTCTTGAAACTGCAGTTCCCTTTCAGAAAAACAGCCCACCGGAGAGAGGGGCAGGGTCCAGGCAGTGGGGGGCAGGGGCGGCAGGGTTTGCAGCCCCCTGACCCCCTGGCTCGAGGCCAGGCCTCCACCTTCCTCCTCTGCAGGAGGCTTTGATCTCATCTCCCTGTCCAACAGACACACATTAGTCGATAATTCTGGGAGACATCAAAACCCCAGATCTAGCCCCTCCTCTGCCCGCAGCTGCCGGAAGCCGCAAGGCCCTGTTAATGGGCCCTGGACAGGTCTGTTCTGTTCCCTGGGGTTTGAGGTGTACTGTTAACCTGTTTTATTAAAGCCCCCAGCTCTGTCTCCACTCTGTCTGTCTCTGACCCGGTGAATTTAGAATTAAGCCAGGTAGGCCGAATGGAAGAGCTGACCTGCACAGTGACTTGATTTACCTACGGTGGCTATGTTCTCCCTGGCCTTTCTTTCCAGGCCTTTCCAGGTGAGGCACATGGTGGGGGGAAGGAACATGGGCTCAGGAGCTGGAAGGCTTGGTACAGAGGGTCCCACCTCTGCATTTTGAGACTCTGTGACCATTGGCAAATCATATGCATTCTCTGAGTCTCAGTCTCTGCCTCTGAGAGCAGAACCAGAAATATCAGTCTCGCCTGCCCGACAAGACTGTTTGGAGATTCACATGAGAAATCAGATGTGAGCGTGCTTTAGAAATCAGAAAGTGTCATAAAAATAGAAGCAATTATTACCATTATCCCATGACTCTGAGCTCATTAAAAAAAAAAAAAATTCATTACTGACCCTGTGTTACACACTGCAGATCGACAGACAAACAAGACCCAATCCCTTAAGTCTTTTCTAAACTATGTAAATCAGTCCTATTCATTATAGAAGAGACAGAAAACCCAAATAAGCAAATAATAAAAATCGCCACAGTTGTACTCTCTCAGCATTGATCACCTGTTTATCCTCTGGGGGCTTTTGCAGTGTGTTACAAACATTTTTTAAATAAATAAAAATACGAAGATGGTGTATGCCATACTGTTTTGTGACTTGCTTTCCAATTAAAAATACCGTACATAGCTTTCCAAGTCATCTAATGTATTTTAACGCTTCTCCCCCTCTGGTGGCTTCTTTGTGTTTCATTGTCCAGCATTGTTTGGATTGGACTTCATTTAGCCAGTCCCTTGTCGTTGGACACTTAGGTTGCTCCCCATTTTTCACTGCAGCAAATATCACTGTAATGAATTTCCTCTTGCCCAAATCTTTGCACACTTCCCTGATTGTTTCCGTAGAATAAATTCCCAGAAGTAGAACTGCTGGGTCAAAGAGTAAAAATGCACATTTTTAAAGGCTTCTGATAGTCAGATAAAGCTAAAAAATCACCCTCCAGAAAGATCATACCAATTTAAACTCCCAACAAGACTGCACGGGAGTGCCCCATTTCCCGAACCCTCGCCAGTGCCAAGCATTATCTCAGAGTGATTTAAAATGCCTGAAGAAAGGAGTGATAATGGTTTCTACCCAGCACTAGCTAAAACACGAGTGCTGCGTATTGGCTTTCAGCTTGATAAATACTTTCTTATAAGGTCATAAATATCGGCGGTACCAAAGGTTAATGTAGTGTGCAATGCTGTAAAATTCAGCAGGCAGCCCGCTAGATCATAATGATGCATTAGTACCTTTCAGTATGAAGTGGGATGGCTTACAAAGTCTGTTTACAAGTGGCCACTAACTCAACAAGTGCATAATTGTGTCAGGTGGTACCACTGCTTCTGCAAACGTAATTTATTAAGTGCGCACCTTGCCTTCCATTGTATGCCAAAATCGAGAAACAGAGGAGAGGGGGAAGGAGGACGGGAGAGGACAGAAAAGGGGAAAAAAATGGATTAGTGGATCTGTGTATTTCATCCCTTTTGCAAGCTGGAGATCCTTAAAAGACCAACATAATTTATTGCAGAAAAAATAGAGCAAATAATCCCTTTCACATATTAACGGTGAACTTACCACATGGCTGGCAGCATTAGACTCAGAATCAAGGCAGGCATGACAAATAGCTATGCCATTAGAAAGCATGTGCTTTTAGAAATTAGACTTTTAAATTATTTAGTTCGGGTTTTCAAGTTTGTGATTCAGATACCTCGCTTGTTCCATTTCTTATGCAGGTGGAAACAGGTTTTATGGTTCTTTGCTATTGTTCTTGGATTGGCTGGTATGAAGTTGAAACCTGTTAGAATGATTAATGAACAGGAAGGTTGTGTGTATTTTAAAGCAGAAGAGTAATCTATCCTGCTAGGAGACAAAACAGAATGGATGGTAGCGTCGGCCGCGTGCCCATGTGGCTTTGCTTCTTTAGTGACAGAGCAAATCCCAGGCGTCACGCACAAACTTTACTAAGCCCATCTTAGTGTTTGCTCAGGAGTGGTGCCTTACTCTTTTGAAATTGTGGAAAAGAATACACTCTGTACAATGGAAATAAGCTGGATGTTTGCATTTTGAGCAGTTTATTCCATTCATTTGCAGTGACTGTTCACCATGCAAAAAACCCCAAAACAAACCAAGTTGTTCTCTACACTGGCCCCCTCCAGCCATCCCCCTGTCCCCTGCACCCTTCCAGACACACACACACACACACACACACACACACTTGGTGTCTTAAACAAGCTTTAAATCTGGTGCTGAGTGTTGGGAATAGAGAGGTGAATGAAGCAGCCCACGGCCTCACAGGCCTCATCCCAGTCTGGGGATGTAGAGCAATGCGGATGGCAGACACATTCCCAGGGGCATCGAACAGGATGCTCGGGGTGGGAGCTCCAAGTGAAGCACAAGAGATCCTTCTCTCCAGCCATAGTTTCTGCTTCCATTCATCCATATTTCCCACCACCTGATGCATCACGAGGAGAGCCAGCCCACTTCCCTCTGTGGTTTCTTCTGTACTTGACACCACCATATTGATCTCTATCTTGAGTCATGGGCCTGGCCGCAGACCGGCAGAAGACAGAGAGGACATTCTAGGCATGATGGCACGTTGTGCCACACCATTAACTAAAAACCCACTTACTTATGCCTTAATGATTAATGAGGTAGTCACTATTAAGAACCCACCTCTCTGGCTTCTGGAAGTATGTTGAACAAGACCGAGAAGATGCTGCCATCACAGAGCTTATATTCCAGGGGGCCAAGCAAATACATCAGAGCACTTGCTAGCCTTGCTGGTGACACGAGAGAAACAGACAAGAGCGGTGCTGCATCATAGGGGGTGGGCAGGGAGGATGCTCTGAGGAGATGACATTTAAGCTGATGACTAAGGATGAGAAGGATCCAGTTATGGCAAAGAGTGGAAGGAAGAGGTTCCAGGGAGAGGAGCCCATGTATGAAAGGCCTTGATGTGGGAAAGACCCTGGTGGTTTGAGGGGAACGAAAGCAGGGTGGCGGGGCTGGAAGAAGCTCTAGAAATGAAATCTTAAAGGCGGGTCCTTGCTAGCCAAGCCAGGAGTCCAGATTTAATTCCAAGAGCTAGGGGAAGCTCCCTGAGAGTTTTGAATCAGTAAGAGTCTCGCTCTCTTGGGTGGACTCCTCTAGAGTCTTTCTTTTTCTTTCTTTTTTCGTCCTCTTTTTTTTTTTTTTTTTTTGGTTGGACTAGAGACTGCCCTTAAGTGCCAGGTAAACAAATGGTTCCTGGGACTCCCCTGTCCATGAAGGTTAATTTGGCAACACAAATGTCTGCTCCCAGGCTAGGGAGATGGCTCTCACAATGCCCATAGGGTGGGCTTTATGATCTGAGAGCACTTGGAATGTTTGCAGCGGCAAAGCCACATAGTCCCATCAAATGTCTCTTTCATTTTTAATGAGGGGCCTGGAGGCACTGTATAAATAAAATGGCCGAATTATTAAATTATCGCTCTGCAGGGTATCTTATATTAGTCCTAATTAAATGATGCTTTTCATATTAACAAACAGTGCTCAAAAAAGGATTCCAATTTTTAATCCCGACCTAACAGAAGTAGGAAGCCCTAGAAATTTCTAGAACATGCACAATGCCCCCAGACTCACTGGAGGGCACAGATGGTGAACTTTCAGATGTCGTCCTGTATTTTAACATTCCAGGTAACCACAGTGACCGCCCTCTTCACCCACACGCGGACATCCTCATTCATCCAAGTGAGAATTTCTGCCCTTAGCCATGGTGGAGTAACAGGGACTGGGTTTTCATCCCCACCTTAAACAACTGGAGTGCTCAACAGAAAAGGAACAATAATTCCAGGTTTTGGACCACAAGAAGCACCAAGAGAGGGAAGATAAATGAGATGAACTCTACAGTGGTCCCAGATCACTACATGGAGAGGGGTTTCCAAACCACAAAGTAAGAATGGGGAACCCAAATAAGGAATATTTAAGGTGCATTTGCTGGGTACCAGCTGGAAGGAGACCATCAATAAGTAACGAAATAAATGGGATAATTTCAGCTAAGTCAGTGGGGTGTTTGAATAGGCTGGCAGGAGCCAATTGTGAGCACTGTTTTCCCGTCTCTGTGTTCAGTGACATCAAGTTTGTAGTTTGGAATCAGCCAAGAGGAGAGTATTTACACCACAGAAGTTGGCAGGGCTTGCTTCTTGTTATCGTCTTAGAGAGTTTCATTACCAACATACTCTTAGATAGTGTGGTCAGGGAAAGCTTTGTAAGGGAGTGCCATTTCTGCCAAGACATGAGGGTGAAAAGCCAGTCATTCACGGGCAAACTCTAGGAGGAATGTTTCAGCAGAGGAAATAGCATGTGCAAAGGCCCTGTATCTCCATCTTCTGCTCCTCCATCCTCTCTGATGTCCAAGACAGAAGTGTCTCTCTTCCCTATAATCCCTTAATGAGATTTGCATTCTACTTGTGTGTTAGCCATTTTGTCCCCCAGTCCCCTTTTCTCTCCCATCTCAGCATTGTAGAGAGTATCTTTATAGAATGATTACTCTTGATCCTTATGTTTTGTTTTAAGATTATCTTCTCCACTCTGGGTTTGTACCTTTCTTTTTTTCATAGTGGAGTTTTACAGCTTATTCCCAAGGATGCTTCTTTAGATCCTTGTCTGTGAGAATGTTGGTCAGTAGCTATAGTTTCTTATTTCATCTGTGATATCCTTTTACAGTCAGAGAATATTTAAAAACAAACACCAAAATGGGAATATTTCTTTAACATCTAGAGGTGTAGGACTTTAGCATTGGAAGGTGGAAAGACTTCAGAAGAGATTTTCCAGAAACATTTTTCTTAAGCACCAAAGTGTCTTCAGAGAAGGTAGAGAGCTGAACCTTGTGGTACGGCCTGGGCAGAGCAGTGGCCTGAGTGACAAGCAGATCAATATTAATTGATAACCATGCTTTTTATGGCAAAATCTGAACTGAACCTCCACTCAATTCTTAATATGCACTACAGAACCAGAGAGGAGGAATCCATAGTTTGTGACCCGTTAAGATGTATGTCTCCAGCATTCTTAAGGCCCCATCTCTTTGTTTTCTTTTGTTTTTACGTGACCTATTCACCACTCTCAAATATTCTTTGACATATCCCCTCTGTCCTCTCACTAAGCACATGAGATATTCCAGTAGGAGTAAGACCCTCCCCTCTTTCCTTCCTTCTTTCTTTTCTTCCTTCCTTCCCTCCTTTCTTTATTCCTTCCGTTTAAAAAAAAATTCCCAATGTCTACAATATTTAAAGAACAGCTTTTGAATAACAACAAACATGAATGTTAGACCTATAGGACCCCAAGGCACAACTGAACCCTGTTGTACCCTCATAGGGGAAGGAAGAAATGGGTAGCAACAGTCACAATTCCAACGAAGATCTCCAAGTGGCCAGGACCTTCAGGTTAAGATGCACAGTTCATTTCAGAAGGGGATGTTGGGTGTTGCCCGGATGGAGCTGCGTCCTAAGCCCCAGCTGTAAGAGGTGGTTGCCTCAGTCCACGTTTGGACAATTACACCCCAACGTGGATGAACTTGTGAGTAAAGAGGCTGGTTCTAGAAGACAAGAAGAGACAAGATTTCTTGTAGATGGTGACCTCCAACCTCAGCTGCCATCCAGACTTCCAGCCTGAGAGCTCTTTTGAAAGAGTCCAGTTCTGCTCAGAGGTCATCAGCGTATGGCAGGCTCTGCGCCAGGCATTGAAGGTGAAGAATAGAAGACCCAGATCCTATCCTTTCAGAGCTCACAGCTTAGTGGGGATGATGGGCAAATGGACAGTTGTTTCAGTTCAACATAGCGTATTCTAGGATAGGGTTAGGAGAAGCAGAAGCACCAGCAGAACAACCACACAGGATCCTCATCATGCCAGGAATAGTTATAAATCTATTACCTTCCGGGCATTGTACTAAATGCTTTCTATGCATTATCTTATCCTGTCACAGCAAGCCTATATTTTAGGTACTCTTAAATAAAAGTCAACTACTCTGATCAGCAGCCTGGGCACAGAGAAGTTAGCTAACTGACTTGTGGTTGCACAGCAGAGAGAGAAAAAAATCTGAACTAAGAAAATTACATTCTTGAGCTCAGCCTCTTAATTATCAGCTATTATAGCTGCAGTAACAGATTTAGCCTCCCTGCATCTCAGCTTCCTCATCAGAAATCTGGGGGTGTTCATGGCAAAGCAGCTCTAAAGGGAAGCAGCTGATTTTGAATGTCAGTGAATTCAGACAAGGGATTCAGGCGCCTTTAGCCCCCACCTGTTTAAACCAAGCACTCAACATAATGACTTAACGAGCCCCAATTTGGACAATTTTTATAGCTTCTGAGTGCTCTTATTTTGTTTCATTTTCTTATGCAAAGCCAAAGGCATGACATCAAACCTGTAATTTTGGCCACATTATCACCATGTTCTAACCAGGCAAGCTTATTAGTTCAGACAATTAAGAAAATACAAGTAGAAAATACTTGGCTATTTAGGGGGAAAGGAGTAACATAAATCCAAGATGTTGGAACAATTAGCATTTGCAGTAATAAAAATCAAGTGGAACACTAAGGAAATGAGTATTATGCTTATTATTTAGCATTAACATAGCATTTTGTATTTATAAAATGCCTGATAATTGTTTTTGGCCATTTCTTTTGGTAAAAGTCTGATAAAGGACATTTGGTATTCTCAGGGGGAGCATAAGGGAGGTTTAAGTGAGAGCCCATTAAATTACAATTCAAGTAATCTTCCAATCCTCTTGTTCTCAACTCAGATTTAAGTAGAAAAAGAAAACACCCAGAAATCCCGCTAAAGTGTAAATCATTTCATCTCCCTCTGTTAAAAGCCCTCTAGTGGCTCACTCAGTTTCTCTCAGAGTAAAAGCAAAAATCCCGTAAGTGCAACTTGATATTCAAGAGTGGATCCTACAACAGAAAAAGGACATTAGTGGAAAAACAGGAAATTTGAATAAACACTGTAGTTCATAATATGCAAATGTTAACTTCTTAGTTTGGATAAATACACATGGTTGGGTGAGACGTTAACTTTAGAGAAAGCTGGATGAGAACCCCACTATCTTTGTAACACCTCTGTAAATCTATATTTCAAAAGTTAAAAAGCTTTTTTTTAAAGCCAAAGTTCCTACGGTACCCTAAAAGCCCTTATTAAATGACACTTCATTATATCTCTGACATCATCTCCTATTCTCTTCCCTCTGATCACTCTGCACCAGCCTCACTCGCCCTCATGTTCCTACCCCAGGACCTTTGCACAGACTGTCCCTGTGTCTGAACCATTCTTTCCTGTCCTATCCCCATGGCTTAACACTCTGTCAAATTTCGACTCAAATGTCACCTCAAAAACCATTTGCTAAAAATTTCAAACCCTCCCCAGCACCCCAATCCTCATGTTCAGTGTTTTGTCTCATGGTGCTTACACTCCTAGCCTATTCTGTCATGTTCTTTATGTACTGTGCTATTGCTTATCACTTTTCAACCCCACCGGAAATTAAGCTCCTTGAGGAGGGATTTTTATCTACTTTCTCCATTATCTGTTTCCAGCACCTAGAATTGTACCTAGCCCACACTTAACACTTAATATTTGTCAAACCTGACTGTGAAATTCTAAACTAAAAGAAAAAAAGTAATGCCTGCTAATTGCTTTCATAACAAGGGCGTTTTGCCATGCACTTATGTACTTTGGTAGAATTTTCATTACATGCTACAATTTCAGTATTATTGCCACCATTTATGAGGCTCAGGTTTTGCCCAGGGTCACACAGCTCTGCCTCCAAATCTCAGAGCCAGGATTCAAACCTGTCTCCTGATGCTGCTTCTGGTCCTGCTTCTCTCAATCTGTCCCATCTGCCAAAATGTCACAGTTTGCCCCCTTTCATTAAAGCCATGGTGCTTGAAGATTAGAAACAGCCTAGTTCGTTTAGTCAGTTGTTCATATAATTCAGCCTTCTTTCTCAGGTGTAATACCACCCAGGATAAATATATGGAACACACTGTTTCCCTCAAAGGTCACAGATAACTCTGGAATATTGTGAGTTTTTCATAAGTAATCTAATACGGAACTTTGACCTTCAATTTCTCCTTCATGGGCCTATTTTTGCTTTCAGCTTCAACAATCTCTTATGGATAAAGAGCTTCATTCCTAAGAAGGCTGCAGGTTATCAGGGAAGGACACTGGCTTATGAGCTCAAGGCCTTAGCTCTGGGACCTATTCTCAACTTTACTTGCTGTGTGGACCTCCTCTTAAGCTTTATTTTCCTCATCTGTGAAATGGGTATAATTGCAGCACCAACTCCATAGAAGTGTCATGAGGATAAGTGACATGGTCAACGTGAAGTGGTCTGCACTGTCAGTATAATATCAGCATCTTCTATTATCATTTGCACAGAATGGTTTAAATGAAGAAGTTGAAATGGATATCAGGTTTATTTGTTTTTCCTAGAACCTTCTAACCTTCAGACTACTAAGTTAGCTTTTTATCCATCAACTGCTTCCATGATTTCAAGGGATTTCTCCCAGATGCCTCTGTTAACAACACCTTATCATCACCACAATCATCACTGCCATCATCATCACCAGCACCATCATCACAATCATCATCACCACCATCATCATCACCATCACCTCCATCACCATCATCATCATCACTGCCATCATCATCACCATCACCACCATCACCATCACCATCACCACCATCACCATCATCACCATCATCATCACTGCCATCATCATCACCATCACCTCCATAATCATCACCACCATCATCAACACCATCACCACCACCATCACCATCACCACCGTCACCATCATCACCATCACTTCCATAATCATCATCACCATCACCACCATCACCACCATCACCATCATCACCACCACCATCATCATCACCATCACCTCCATAATCATCATCACCACAATCACCATCAGCAGCAGCAGCACCATCACCATCATCACCTCTATAATCATCATCATCATCATCACCATGGTCATCATCAAACACCTGTCATTTACTAAACAATTACTAGGAGCCAGGATTGAGGCTGCATTCTAATAATATCCTTCGCTGTTGTTTACCATGAGTCTGCAAAGTAAGTATTGAAAACCATTTTACAGATGAAGGAACCGACTCTTCAGGGAGGTTAACTCATTTGCCCAGTGTCAGACAGAAGTCCTGGAGCCAGATTTAGAACCTAGGTATCCTTGAGTTTACAATCTAGCCTTTTGTCCACACTTGGCACTACTTTATTGCCAGGAAGAGTTTTAGAGCCACTGACAAAATGACCAGAAGACAGCTCTTCTGGAGACTGGCTTTTCTAAATCTTTGGCATCATTTTCTTAAACAGTGTTTCTTAAACAGTGTCCAGACACTACTTTTATTAGAATTGTGTGGTATTGGTGTGTTATAAATGAATATTGCTGGCTCCAGCCAGTGATGTGCTGTGTTTAACAACCTGCTTGGGACGGTGGGGAGACAGGAGGGGTTCAGGAGCCTGAGTTGAAGCATTTGCTGATTTCCATGGTGTAAATACTCCCAACCTGGTCGTGTTTAAGCTTCCAGTGCCTCATCACTGAACTCAGAGTTAGCTAAAGATGTGCAGGAGCGCACCATTATATATTATCTCTACCGTTCAGGTACGAAAGCCAGAAGAAACCTCAAGAGCAATAAATAATAGCAAAATGTAGTAAAAGAACTAGGAAGTAATGAGTTTGGAACATTTATTACCGTTTTATATATTTTATTCAATTGCGGGTTTATGTTACTTAATTTTTATTCAAGGTCACATTTAGCAAGAGGCTCACATAATCCCTGAAAAATAAACAACCCCTTGAGTGGACTGCAGCCCCTCCCTGGCTCCACCCCAGGCTGATAAATTGGCCCTTGTAAAGGCTGGAACCCTGGAATCTGCATTTCTCAAGAGCTCCCCAGGTGTTCTCCTGCACTGTTACTGAGCCAGCTCCTTTAGCCTTTTTCAGCTCACATTTGAAGTACTCATAGGAAAGTAACGTATCATATGATAAGCATCTAAAACATGTAGATGGGATTCATATTCCTAGCAAATGCTCATGGGCAGCTATGCTAAATGAACTCCACTGTTATTCATCTTAAAAGATTTTTTGAAAAATTGAATAAAAATATTCCAAAGTTTTATTTTATTTTACCCTTCAATGAAGTACGGTTGTTCCATGTTGAAGAATAAGGCAGTAATCCTATTTCCCTGGCAGCCAGCACAGGAGGACAGTTCAGAAGCCCTTCCTGAAAGGCTTACGCAAAGATAGCAAAATGTCAGGGAAAGCTGCAGGGCAGGGCTGAATGGAAAAGAAGGCTTGTAATCTCAAATTCAATATAAAAGATCGAAAGCATCAAATAATCAGTCAGCAGTGAGCCTCCCCATCAGAATGTTCCATCTGCCTTGGAATTCAACTTTGTGATTGTATTATGATGTATACATTATACATCTCTCTCTCTCTCTCTCTGTATATATAACCGCCTAGAAAAAGGTAGGCATATCTGAGGTCCCATAAGGAAGTCTTGCTTGACTTTAGAAGGGAGACCGTTTGAAACATCACCTGCCTCCACCCCACCCCCACCCCATCCACCTTAAAAACATTAAAGTCTCTTTTCTAGGCAGAGGTTTTAATTCAGAGAGAAAGGCAGGGCCCCCCAAATCAAGAGCAGTCCGGGAGCTGTTTACAAACCCTGATACACAACAGATCCAACCCAAGGCTTATGATTTGTCCTCTAAACAATGATTCTGCTTTTGGAAGGTGAATATGGAGGGAAATTAAAGGATTTCCATGACTAATGTTTACCTAGTGCTCACAAAATGCCTTAAGTCATTGGTAAGCACTTTGCATGCATTAGGGTTTTAATACTCCCCCTGTCTTCTGGTTCTTTTCTAGTCACATTGAAGGTAGTCAATCAATAGTCTTTGAGTGAATGAATGTACAAATCCCCATGTTAAAGCCAGGGGAGGTGAGGTGTAAAGGGGTGGAGTAACGTGTCCAAGATCAGATGACTGGGCATTGGAAGTGCCAACCATATTGGGTTTCTCATTCCAGACACGTAAACTCACTCTGTTGCCTCCCTGGGATATACAAGAGTGGCCGTGAAGATGTTAAGAGCATACCAGAGTCACCCATGAGGATTATTAAAATGATCCATCTTGGGTCTACAGTTACGAATAGTTACTTTGGGAGTGGGGACCAGTAATCTGCATTTGCAACAACTTTCCCAGGTGACTTAGAGGTGATCTGAAGGGTGTACCTGGAGATAGACTGAGGTAGTATGTGCAGAGCCCTCCCATAAGCAAGCCTGTCTACCTTTCAAACCACAAAACCCGCCTTTTGCTAAGGGTGACCAAGAACCCCCTACCAAGGTAGGGCCCCTTGCTCAGCCCACCCTCCTGAATCTCAGAGCCTTGGCTTTTTAGGCACGATTGGTACCTGCAAGGTGACCAAAATCAGTGCCTTCATTTATCTGGGTGCAGTAAATTTCATCTGAGAAATGTGACATGGTGAGAAACTGGCAGGCGTTGTCCTTGAATCTAAGTCCGCTGTAGTGAAGGGCCTCCGCTAAGAGTCTTCTGGTTGCCACAGTGGTTTTCGTATTTCCATCTGCTGTGTGAGCAAGTCTTGCTTTTTAAGTAGTGTAACCAAGAAAAATGTATATTGTGGACTACAGATATGAAATGGCCACAGACTTTCTGGGGCAGAATCCCATCTGTTTCACTATGACCTGAGAGGGAGCTAGCATTCCTGTTCCTCCTGCACACATGAAGGAATGGTCTCTGAGAGGATGGGTAACTACTTGCCCCATGTCACCCAGCATCATGGCTACCATCCACATCTTACCACTTCAAGTCTTACCCCCCCTTATTAGAGCTTTGAATAACATGATTAGATGAGAGAGAGCCCAGGACTGCCAGATATTTCTCTTTGTTCATTTTAAGAATTGGACTTGTAGACCATTAAAGGTTGGCCTGTGAACCCCGCTAATATAGAACTGCCAAGTTTCTAGATGAATGAGATTGCCCAAGAAGTTTTCCATATTCCCCTCTTGTTGAATTATGTATCTGAAGGTCCTTCAATCAGAGAACTCACCCATTGTCTTATTAATTGTATCATTCCTTATTTTTCTTCCCTGCCTCTCCGGGAGATCCCCAGGGCCCTGGGTATGTCTTATTCATCCTTTACCACTCACATCTAGCAAGAAGCTCTTTAAATGGCAGCCAAATAGAACAGTGTAGGATTAGAATAATGGTTTCTCTAAGAACAGTCATGCCAAACTATGGCCCACTGCCTTTATTGTCAATAAAGTTTTATTGGAACATAGCCACACCCATCGTTCAGTTGTTTAGATATTGCCTGTGGTTGCTTTCACTTACAACAGAGGCAGTGTGGCCCTCAAAGACAAACTATTTTCCATAAGGCATTTTTAAGAAAAAAATTTGCTGTCTAGGTAAAGAGCAAACTGGAAAGGAGATGAAGTCATTTCTATTTTCAGAGTATATTTCTTAGTATTTCCATCTCCTAACATATATTTACACTCCTCCCCACCCACCAGTGCAGGAGAAATTAGCCCACTGATGAATAGGGTCTGGAACTCAGAAGTAATCTGAATCATGGCAGTTTGCAGAAATTGTATACTTTATGTGACAGGATTCTTTGTCAAATGCAGAATAGACATATCAATATTCCAAAGAATGATATCTACACATGTCTCGGTGTATACTGGAAAAACCCCAGTACTCCCAGAGCAAAACCCTCAGAGTGCTTGTCTCTTTGTTCAAAGCATTTATACGAAGAAAGAAGTAATTAGTAAGGAAAATCCTGGGATTTTAGCTGAGATCAGTTCCATCTTAAATTCATCACCAATTTTCTGCAACTGAGTTGTGCATTCAGCAATTTTCTTAGGCCCGGAAAATTTGCATAATGTATAGATTTGCCATTTGGTTAAATTAAATCTTGCATAATATGTTGGGGGGGAATAATCTTTTAGCTAGGTGGATTTGAGGATTTGATACAAAATATCAACATTTTTCCTTTTTAAATTGATATTTAAGTTGGCTTTGATTTCTGAGTGGGATGGGTTTAAAAAAGAAACCAGGAGGCCAAGGTGAGGTGAGGATAAATCTTCAAGAGAGTCACTCCTGGAGAGGGAGAGTGGGCTGCCAGCAAGAAGGGGAGGCCGTCAGCTCCTTCAGGTGGATGCTCGCTAAGCTGGGGAACGGGAATGCTCATCTTAATAATGCCATCAAAGCAGAAGGCAGTGCAGAGTTCTTGGGAGAACTTGACATGTTCCTTAAATTAGTTGGGTGCAGGGATGTCATTAACATAGAAGCTTGTGCCTGCTTCTTATCTGGGCATTTATCAACGTGGAGGCTCACTGGCATAGTCCGAAACAGCAGCATGGGAAAGAACTGTCATGGAGAATGTGTTAGGGCACCCACCATCTCACCTGGCTCTTGGAAGAGCCTGACATTCAGAGGACAGCGAAGGAGTTCTCAGGATGTTCGGAAAAACAATGCTGAAGGAGGGACCCCCCACACACACACACACAAACCTAAAAGGAGAATGGGCAGCATTGCACACTGACCTTGAAGATACAGGACCCTCAGCAGCTATGGAGGACGATGGGTTGGCAGATGACCACCCCAAGCAACCCAAGCATACCAACCCCCCCCCGGCTCCCCCCACCCGTCCACAGAAGCCACCAGTAGAATGAGAGAGAAATCAGAGAGAGATTGATTCTCTCCACCAAAAAGCATCTTGTTTCGTTGAACGCCCTCTGCCTCCTCAGTCCCTTCCCCCAGCCCCCAACTCCAAAAGAACAAGACCGAAGAAGAGGAGGAAGAGGGCCCCAGAGGCAGCCCCTCTAACAGACAGTGCAAAGCGCTGGATGGTAGGGGTGAGGAGGCAGGAAATGCCCCTTGCCTGAGGCACGTCTGTCAGGACACAGGTCTATCAGGACTCCGGTCTATAGCAATAGGAAGAGAATTTGAATCTCACTGACTTTGGAAGCTTTAAAATGGACTGGCCTGAGTTTTTAATAACCACATGGCCAGAAAGCTGTTGCATCTTCTTTAGATGTCCTTAAGGGATTTGCCTCAGGAAATTGCGGTGCCTGGGCTCTCAACCATTCTCCCACACTGCCTGTCATGTACTGACTGGGCATCCTGAAGCAGCTCTTAGCCCCTCTGAATGGCCGTTCCTTTGCCATATGATAGGGATAAATGATAGAATCTTCTTCTCTGAGTCATCAGGTGATGCAGTGAAATATAATGTATGCAAAGAGCTTAACAGAGTGTTAATCATTCGACCAATGTTTATCAAGTGGCTACCAGGTGTCAGGCACTGTTCTAGATGTTGATCATCATTCATAATTATGGGGTAGGAAGGGCACTTACATGTACTGACTCATTTGGGGTAGGTGCTAATGAAAGAAATGAGGCCCAGAGAGGTTAAGTAATCTGCTCAAGGTCACACAGCTACGAAGTGGTAAGGCTGTTATTCAAACCCAGATCACTTGTTTCAGAGTCTATGCATGTTTATTGCTATTGTTATTCGTAGTGGTAGTTATTTTCAGCTCCTTGTTCCTGGAACTAAAAACTGAAACTTTGAGCATGGAGAAGGAAAGAAAGAGCCCTTCTTATAGTCCTACTATTCCTGTTGTCTGATAAGTGGACACCAGCTCCCAACCCTACCTGCTGTATCCCCAGAGATAGATATATATATATTAGGTGCTCAATAAATATATTTTGAATGATAAGAGAATAGCCGGTTTCAAGCCCAGTGAAACTCCTTTCTCTCCCCAGGACAAAACCCTTCATATCCCCAGGTGTTTGCAGGCTCGGCTTCAATGACACTGCTATAGACTGAATTGTGTCCTCTCCCCCCCCACCACCCCCTGATTCGTGTTGAAGCCTTAAGCCCCCATGTGATGGCACGTGGAGGTGGGGACTTTGGGAAGTAATTAGGGTTAGATGAGGGCAGGGTCCTCATGTTGGAATCAGTGTCCTTATAGGAAGAGGAAGAAGAGAGAGAGCATTCTCCCTCCACCACGTGAGGATGCAGGGAGGTCGCAAGCTGGGAAGAGAGACCTCACCAGGAGCCCTATAAGCTGACACCTTGATCTCAGACTTTCCAGCCTCCAGAACCTGGAGAAATAAATATCTGTGGTTGAAGCCTCCCAGTCTGTGGCATTTTGTTACAGCAGCTCAAGTGTGCTCATACAGATACCTCTGTAACCCATCCACTTTACTGATGTGTTCGACACTTGGCCCCTTGTATGCTCATCCTATACTTTCAAAGAGTGAAAAAAAGGCAAGAGAATTTGGAGTCAGCCGTTCTGTGTCCTGCAGCGCTTCTCCGTTCTGAAGAATTTCATCATTCCAGCAGAGCATTGAATTTATTCGGGTTGAGGGAAATGTGATGAGTTTCTTAAATCTGTGTCACCTGGCTGTGGAATCTGCCCCGCCGAGCTAGGAAGGAGGCATTAACTACATCCAAAAGCTGTGTGATTAACTTATTTGTTTGCCTACAGAGCTAAAATGAAAAAGCAGGAAGCTGAGTGAATCTGCACGAGCCCGTTTTGAAGCAGGATTGTGAGAAAACCTGAGACGTGGATTTTAATTCACATTCCCTGGGCTCACCATTATTATTATTTTTAATGGAAAATAACTTTGCACAATCTTGCTTCGTTTTAAATGGAGAATGTGCAATATTGTCTAACGCAGGGTATGGAGTTGATTTAGTATGCATGGTTTTCTCCCCTCCCCACCCAGTACTTTGGTTCTTTGTACACATTCAATATCGTTACATTTTTGCTTAGAACATATATATGTTCCCCCTGAACTTTTCTCGATTGCTTTTTTATCAGGTTTACAAATCAAATCAAATAGGTATATTGCAGAGCTCTGTGATATTATTTTCTGAGCTTATAGTACAATGTATTGAATTATGCCGCTCCATGCTCTGCTCCTGCTATTCTCTCCAGATTGAGAGAGAGGGACTGTGGACCCTGTAAATTCACTTGGCGCCCAGCATTACTGGCTAAATCAAGACCACTATTCAGGCTGCAAGAAGAGACAGAGCAAGTGTTCGTTACACAAATCAATTTGGTCCAAAGTACATCGCAGTGGGTACTCAACCATCGCTCACATAATATTGTCAACTTAATCAAATAATGCCTCAAAGACACTCACAAGCTTTTCTCTCTGAGAAATAACTTGATTGGTGGAGGAGGAAGAAGCAGTTGGCTATTCAAAAGGACACTTTTTATTTATCACTGTTAAGCACTTGGGGCATGGAGGGGAGGAAGCCTATAGGAGAGGAGGGATGCTGAATATTCACTAGGCTGTGCTGGGAGAAAATCGTGCTTGTTAGCATCCTGTCTTGGACATTGGGTTTCGACACCCTTGTGGCAGAATTGGGGATGCTCATGGAGAAAAAAGAAGCTGGACCCAAACCTCTTTCCTGGGATGACACAATAAATATTTGTTGAGCACACGTCATGTGCCACAGTAAAGGGCCTCAAAAATGATTCAATATAGTGTTTGTCATTGGGATGTTCATACTCTAGTAGGACAGAGAAGGAAGTAATCTGATACTAAAAAATATATATGGTTAATAAGGGCTCAAGAGAGGGGAGCACAGGACTCCAGGTGCTCAGAGGAAGCATCTGAAGCAGCCTGGTTTGGTTTGATTTGGGCTGGTTGGTTGTGATAGGGCCCTATTCACAGAGCTCATCACTCCGTTCCAGCCCCGACTGAGAGCACAGGCAGTTAGAATTCCAGCGAATTTCACTCTGTGCAAGTTGCTGGCGGTTGCCCTCCAGGGCTGAGCTGTCTTTAGATTTCACCTTGAACTCGAGGGGCCATTGAGGGTCAAAATATGGAGTCCAGGATATGGAGTTAAATATCTTAGGTTCTTTTATGGCCCTGCCATCTCCTAGCCATGTGACTTTGGACAGGTGACTGACTTAACTTCTCCGAGCTTCCGTTTTTCAAATTGTTATGGTGGTCAGTGGGATAAGGTGTGAAAAACACCTTGCATGATACCAGGGTCATAGTAGGACCTCAGTAGGGTTTTACATTCAATACCCGATTCTAGACCCATTAGCCAATTCCACACTGGGCTCATCTGCAACCAGTGGGTGGTAGTATTCGGCATCAAATGTCTCAACTCAGGATAGGGGAGAGGCGAATGACCTCACACCGCAGTGGTTCTTATCCAGGGGTCCATGGATGTCTGTGTATCCTTCAGGGAGTTTGTGAACTTCAAATTCAGAGGCTCCAGGGATTAGGATATTAACATTTCGAAGGGACCATTACTCTGCCGGCTATAGGTATCTGCGGAGCCCATGGCTGGTATGACTGAGGAACTGGATTTTTTAATTAAACTCAACTTTAATTAAAATTTAAACACTGACACTTGATTCCGTTATTAAAAGCCTTTTAGGTGTGTTTTGAAAATCTTGGCTATTCAACTGTCAATTTTTCAAAGTCTAAATATAGATCAGGTATTTCCAATGAAAATGTAGTGTCCATGTTGAGATGATGAGCCATGAATACAAACTATATACAAAATCTCCAAGACCTAGGGGGAAAAAAAGATTTTAAAATATCACTTACTTTAATTACATATTGAAATAATAGTTTTGATAAATTGGATTAAAATAAATATATCCTTAAAATTAATTCCACGTTTCTTTTTACTTTTTTTGAAATGTGGCTTCTAGAAACTTTAAGACTATGTATGTGGCCACTATTTTATTTTATTGAATGGGACTGCTCTAAAGTGCATGACCACCATCCTTGAACTGTATCTAGTGCTGTGTTGTGAGTACATGTGGAAAGACCGAGTAACAAACTGGAATGGCCCAAGTCACCGGCTTAAACACCATCTCCAGCTAAAGACAGAAGATGTTGGGGGAGCAGGGGAGCCAGCAATGGGGAGGTTATCAGGAAAAGCACAGTAAACAAGGGTGAGGTTGTTCTAGATTGAGGTCATTGTCTTGTCTTTTGAAGGATTTCTAGAAATTTAGGCACTTTCTTTCCCTGCTACCTCCAAAAGGGAGACACCCCTACAAATGGAGACTTTCCTTTTAAATGTAAATTTCTCTTGCAAAAGGGTAACTTCTACTCTTTTCAGAGCTTCTCCTGTGTCTGCTGTTTCTCAAAAATAATCATCCCAAAATAACCCTTATGCCAAAGAAGCATATTTAGGGGTGGCAAAATATAATTTGGTACCGTTCTTGTTTTATTTCTTATGGTTGTCTCCCCCACTACAGGCGCTCAGCCCTGTGCTTCCAAATCTATGATTCCTCTCTGAACTCTGATTTCTGCTGACAGCTTCACCACATTTTACTCATCTGTCCTTGTGATGGTCACTTGTGTTGCCTCCAGCAACCTGGGACCACAGACAACTCTGTGATGGGATCCTTTATCCCTACTTGCATCTCAGGCAATAGGCTCAGAAGGGTTTAAGGAGCTGGGCTAGTATGTGACGGGACTGGAGTTTGGCTCAGAGATATCCAGCTACAGATATCCTTTGCCTGTGCTCCCAAGATACCTGGTCATCCCCGAAGGTGGCACAGGGATGAGCTCAGCAACACCCCATTGGCTCAGAGAGAAGATGTGGGTGGGGCCAGACTCTCAAAGGCACATACAAAACCATGTGGCTTCTCTCCAACAGTCATCCCTGGATTGGTCGATATCAAAATCCAATTTCACCAGGATTAGTCTTGGGTTGCTCAGAGCTATTCATTGAATTAGGAACAATTATAGCAGAGGGAGCCCCGCGGTTCTTTATTAAGGTCTTTGCGGAAGCACTAAGTGATCTTCAGGAGATTAAAGTGCCAGTGGTGTTTTCTTAACATTTATAACCTGCGCCGATATCTGGGGAGTTTGTTTATTAGGAAAAATTCTGCAGCACACATCCTGCCTCCTAATAGGGCCTTCAAACGGGGCCAGAGCACAAGCTGGCTTTGCTGTCCTAATGAGCTTATTTGGGAACCTCTGCCAAGTGCTGCCTGGAAACCCACCTCTTGAGGTGAATGGACTGTCCATTCATATGGGGTCCTGCGACCCTGCGGGCGTGATGGGGAGGCGGCATCTCCGAGTTGTCAGTATGGGTGGGCCCCGAGAAACGGAGAAGGAAAGCGGATGGTTATAAACACTGCTAAGAAAAGTAATGATACGTATTCCCTGTTTATTCATGGGACTTAACTTTCACAAGACTTTGCTTTTGTTATCCGACTCTGAAGGATCCAGGACAGACGGGCATTTATCACTTCACCCATATGCAAACTAAGATCAAGAGCTGTGAACTCAGCATTCATGCAGCTCACTTGTAGCAAAAGCCACAGGTACTCGCCGAGAACTTGCCATGTGCTCTGGCTCGTATTTCTAGTCGTTGCAGTTTTGTCCCCCAGGGAACATCTGAACCGCAGAAGATAGTTTTGGTTGTCCCACTGTTGTACAGGGGTTGGAGGCCAGGGATGCTGCTCAACATCTTATGGTGCATGGGACAGCCCCACATCAAAGAATTAACCAGCCCCAATGTCAGCATTTCTGGTGCTGAGAAACTGCCCTAGGGGGTAAGGACAGAACAGTGGATGGAAACTCCCCATCTCTGTCCTCATGGACTTCATGTTTTCTGGTGGAGGAGACAAAGAAACACCATAGAAACTAACAGAAGCAGGTAATACAAAGGCAAGAAGTGATAGGTGCTATGAAAAAAGCGAATGAGCAGGGAGACAGGAGATGCTGAAGCTCTAGATGAGGATGTCTCTAATGGGTGCTGTCTTGGCGGAGAGCTGGGAAGAAGGGGGCAAGCCACATGGGCATCTGGGGTGTAAATTTTCCAGGTAAAGGAAGGGCAGGCGTGAAGCCTGAGGAGGGAGTATGCTGCGTGCGTGGAAGGAGGAGCCAGGTGGCCAGTGAGTAAGGAGCGGGAACCTCAGGAAGCAAGGGGGTCTGGGCCAGAGCGTACTGAATCTCCCAGCCCAGGATGAGGGTCTGGACCAGAGGGTTCTGAGAGGGAAGGTGCCCTGGCCATTCTAATTCTACCCTCTAACACCTTTGTCTTCTCAATCTCCTCTCATCTCTGAGCAAGCAGACCAGGAGTAATTTGCTTTGTCTTTATGTTCTACCTCCTGATCTCCCAAACATGGTTATGAGGCACCCTTTCAATTCAGCTAGGTCCCACTTTTAGAGCCAGAATGATGCTTTAAAAGAATCAGACATGGATAAATCAAGAGTTCTTCTTCCAGCCATTAATTCCAAGTAAGCCTTGACATGTACCAGCCTTGAGGGATGTAACTACCAACCAGGTAGCCCCCGCTTTTTGGTAATACGCATTCGAGATGTGCAATTCCCTTAGCAACTTCCTCAGCTTTTTCACATGACTTTTATTTTTGTTCTTCAAAATTTCACGCTGCGCATTTGCCATGAGCTTCACCGACCTTCTCGGGGATGCTCTAACTGCTTGTCCATCTATGTGAGCTACAGTGCTAGGCTCAGGGAACCTGCAGACCTAGCCTTATTTTTAGAGTGTTAGATGCCTTTCAGGAGGCTGGTGGAGCGCCTCTCAGCCCAGCTGAAGGGGGGTCATCACATCCAGGGGGAGGTGCACAAAGGCAGCCCGACAGCCTGGGTTAGGATAAAAGGAAGGCTCAAATCTCTCCTTAGACAACTCATTAAAGTTCCCAGTGTGACAGATGGGAGCCTGGGACAGCTCGGACAGAGACATTCTCTCTTCTTCTAGACCTGGGGTGAGGCCAACCCCTTGGAGAACCTCATGCCACCCTCAGTGGTAGAAAATGCATCCACTTCTTGATAACAGCTATTCATTCAACGTGCACTTCCGGTTTGTTTGCTTGTTTAGAAGATTGTGGTGGGTTGAATGTGGCCTTCAAAACGTACGTTCACATCCCATCATTCGTAAACCCACGAATATGACCTTGTTTGGACAAAGGGTCCTTGCAGATGTAATTAAGTTAAGGATCCCAAGACAAGATCTAGTGTGAGCTTTAAATCCGATGACTAATGTCCTTATAAGAAGAAAAAGGCAGAGGGAGATGTGAGTCCCAGACACACAGAGGGAAGAAGGCCATATGAACGTGGAAACAGAGATTGGGGAAGTGCAGCTTCAAGCCAAGAGGTCACCAGCAGCTGGGAGAGGCAAAGGTGGGCTCTCCCCTAGAGCCTCCGGAGGGAGTGTGGTCCTGACAGCACCTTCTCACCTTCACTGTAGACATGTGGGCCCCACAACCATGAGGGAATCCATTTCCGTTGATTTTAGCTACCATGTCTGTGGTAATTTCTTAGCAGACTAATATAGGGACTTAAAATTCAGGCTTGTCTTGAATATGTTTTCCCTGACAATTTCCAGAAAAAGGGAAGGGGAAAGCTCTCACCCCGATATACCAGTATGAGACTCCGTGAGGACCGTTCTGGAAGGTCTCACCCCTGCCTTGCCCCAGGCTCTAGAGTCAGCCTCTGGATCCTGACGTCCTCCTCTTCACTCACCCACGATGTCAGAAACACTTTCGGTTTGTTTTCCATTTTACCTGTTATCTTTAAAAATTACTTTTAATACACAGGTATTCCGACATAACAATTTATGAGCTTTTGTACACATTCCCGTGCTACAAAATGATTAATTGAGCGTTGTATGTTTTTATCAAAGGAAACAACGCAAAGATTTCTCCAAAGTCCTGTTTGACTAAAGATGATTAATTTTAATTTTCACATGAGCGGCATAATGCTATTAATCATTTAATATGTTTAATCATAATCTCTGTAATTCCTAATTAGGTTTATTAAGCTGAAACATCCAGCCGTTATGAACGAATCCAAATCTAGGTTTCTTTCTTGGGATGAGAAGGAGCTTGTTTTAATTTGCATTTGAACAGCAACCTCTAACCGGAGGGAAGAAATGGACTGTAAGCTGGGGTCTCAGCTGCTGTGTCTGCAAACCTAGAGTCTTAGGTCAGAGTACTAAGACCCCAACTGCATGATTCAAGGACATCTCTGGGCCTTGGTTGTGTAACCAAACCTCATGTTACCAGCAGAGAAAACACAGTTCCCTGCTCTTTTGGGGCCTGGGTGTTATAATATTATATTTGACTATCACTTGAAGATGTAGAGTGGACCATTCACTCATCCTTCATTCATTACTTTATTGATACACTCATAATACCTTCACCTGTTCAGTCAGTGACTCAACCAGCCATCTGACCTGCATTTACTGTTTGTCGGCCATGGCTCAGCCCCATTGTCGCGTGCTGGTCACACCACACCCCGCGATAATCCATAAGTGGCTCCTCTTAGTTTTTATCATGAAATATGCTTTTGCTCTGCACACAGGGCCCTTTGTGATATAACCCCCACACACCCCCGCACTGTGCTGTTCTGTCTGTCCTTCCTTCATATGCGCCCACCGACCATGACACTAAGGGGCCCATGTACTCCCCTGAATCCAGAACCCGATTTCACCTCTGCGTCTTTGCCTGCACCTTGCCCTCTGCTGGTATAGCGTCAGGCCCTTTGTCCTTTCTGTTAGATGTCTCCACTGAAAACGTAACCTCTAGAATTGGCAGGGCTCCCAGAACATCCAGCTGTGCGGCGTGTCCCTGATTTAAATTTACTCAGCCCTCTGTGACTCACTCTGATCCCAGCCTCACAACTGTCTCTTTCCTTCTTCTTTCTCTTGCACTGAACTGGGAACAACGTGTGTTGGGAGGACTAACTTACGTGTCCAACATACAGTAGTTGCTCAGTAAAAACGTGCTTAACAAGCAAAGGAGAACCTTTCCTTTGTATGTTTCCTGAGAGAGGCTTGCTTTCTTCTTGTTTTTGACATTTTAAGAAAAAGTCACTGTCACTCTAAAAAATTCATTGCCTTCCATTTATTGAGTTCATGTGCCAAGAACTCTGCCAAGTTGGCCTATATTACCGAGCTAAGTCTTCACAGAGCCTTAGAAGGTGTGCACTATTATTATTACTCATTTTCCAGGTTAGGAGACTGTTACCATCCCCTTCCTTATTCCACTCCAACAGCGCAGACAAAACGACCAAGGGCAGGGTTGGCGTTATCATGATGTAACACTTCAAATTTGCAGAGGTCATCCAGTGGGGGTTTTGATTCCAAACTGACTTGGAAGAGTAGTGTGCCAGCTTCTGGGGGGCCTTGACTTCAAAATGCAATTCAGGGGTTATTAGGAGAGAGAATGCAAATGAAGTCTGTCAATAAATACAAGCATTGGCAAGAAAGTCACTAATTATGGCCATTTTATTGTGGTATATATAATATGTAAACCATATTTATATAAAGCATTTATATTTATATGCATATATAAAATATATAATTTATATATATGCATATATAAATATATAATTTATATATATATATATATCTTTCACTTGGTGAAATTGTCTCCTCTGTGTCTTTATTATCTTACACCTGCCTGATTGCACTGATAGTTTTGTCCCAGTTATGTGCTTCTAAACTGTTTAAAAGTAGGTGAGGCTTGGGGCGCCTGGGTGGCTCAGTCGGTGAAGCGTCTGCCTTCGGCTCAGGTCATGATCCTGGAGTCCGGGGATCGAGTCCCACATTGGGCTTCCTGCTCGGCAGGGAGTCTACTTCTCCCTCTGACCCTCCCCCTTCTCATGCTCTCTCTCTCTCATTCTCTCTCTCTCAAATAAATAAATAAAAATCTTAAAAAAAAAAGTAGGTGAGGCTTATTCTTCCCTCGTAAATTTGATGGGCTTCCACATAGGTTTTCCATTACAGTTTTGGAGAAGCAAGTAACTGACATGGATGGCATCAACTGCCACCCAGAGGCAATAGATGCTGATTGCAGAGAAAGTATCCAGAAGCATCTCGAGAACCAATGGGCGTGGCTATAATGATACCAAGTGTTACTGTGACTTTCCTGCCTAGATATGTGCTGATATAATATCATGCTGTCCGGGCTTTTACTGTGGCAAGAGTGGGAAGCAGAGTAATGAGTTATGCTAATAGCATAACCTTATCGACACCAGTGTGGTCCATAGAACGTTCCAGAGATGTTCTAGGTCCTCGGTGTCAGACATGGAAACCAGTAGCCACAGGTGGCTATTGAGTACTTGAAATGTGGCTAGTGTGAAGGAAAAACTGGATTTTACATTTTACCTAATTTTAATTCATTCCAATTTAAATAGCCACGGGGGTCAGCTGTCATGGACAGCACAGGCCTGCATAACGAAGAAACGAGAAGGTAAAACCTTAAAAAATAAATAAATAAGTCAATCGGATGGTTACTTGGACTGCAGAACACCAAACGACCTTCTCAAATGTTTTATCCCATTTGCTAATGTGTTATCTGGACAGTTACAACAATTATGCAGGCGTATCTTAAGATTTTGGACACCTTTGATTAAGGGATGCACCCTCTCCTACCTTTAACGACAGGTTAATCCATCAGTCCGATTGCCTGTTAAAACTCCCCAACACCTCCACACCAACTACCCCTCCCCTTGCTTTATTTTTCTGCATGATGCTTTCCTTCTACCAGCTCCGTATTTATTTATTAATGAGCTTATCGCCTTCCCCCCACACACTCCCCATAAGAATTCTGTTCCGTGGGGGCGGGGAGTTTGTCTGCTTTGCTCACTGCTGAATCCCAGATCCACCTTGGGCTCTCAGGGAATGTTCAATAAATACTTGTTGAATAAATGAAGGAATGGATGACCCAATAGCTCCTTCCTGGTCCTTGTTCCTTTGTTCCAGCATTTTCCTTCCATTTAGGAGAAGCTAAAGCACTTTGGAACGAGCACACAGGTCCCCTCATAGCCTCTTTACTCTTGTCCTTTTAGCAGACAGATGACGCGGCACCAACGGATGGCCAACCCCAGACACAACCTTCCGAAAACACAGAAAACAAGTCCCAGCCCAAGCGGCTGCATGTCTCCAACATCCCCTTCAGGTTCCGGGATCCGGACCTCCGACAAATGTTTGGCGTAAGTAGAGCGTTTCTCCTCTGCAGTGTCCGCACTGGGGTCCCCAAAGCCCTTTCCTCCTCATGTAAGTTCTGGGTATTTACAACACAAAAGTGAGATGTTTACGGGGCGGGGGGGAAGGCATTTTAGATCCTAGTTGATGGGTATATTGTGGCCGGAATCTCTTTATGATTTTAGTCTAAACGTCTTTGTATAGGTTCACCATGGTCCCGCTTTGCCAAATGGTCAATAACTGGAAAATCAAACAGAAAATGAGCTCCCAGATAAAATAGCATTGAAAGAAGCCCACTGAGGATCCTAGATCAAGTGTCCCTGGACCCTGTGTCACGGCTGAAATAAACATTTTGTGTCCTTTGGGTTCTTCTCTCTTTTATAGTTGCCAAAGTTATCATGATATATTCCTGCATACCTCACTCTTTCCCAGGCACTGTGCATTTAGATTTCAGAGGCAGCGTTAGAGAATAATGACTTCTGCATAAAGCTTCATTGAAAAGCAAAACAAAGAAAGCTAGAGATTTCTAAGCCTGACTTGCATCCTGCAGTATACACTCTCCCGCAATTAGTGATGAGGATTCAGAGGTTCTTACTGTGATGTTCTCTGCCACAGATGACAGCCTTGCCCAGCTACCATGATTGAAACCCAGAGCAGGGCAGAAGCCACCATCAACCCAGAGAAAATAGATGATAGGGTTGCTTCCTCGTGGGACATGATGACTCGGATTCTTTTTCTGGATGAAATCTTGCACTGTCCACCTTGGGAAGGAATGAGTTAGCCACATCTTGGACTCTGAAGGACAAAACTCTGACAGGGCTTAGATATCCTCAGTGGGTGTTTTGTTTTGTTTTTTGCAAATGTAGTCAGCCCATTTGTCCATGACATCCATCCCAGCATTGATGGGAGGTGTCTGCGGATTCCATGAACAGAACTACATACTTAGCATTTGACTTAGAGTAAAGGTTGGCCGCCTGGAGATTGTTCCTCTAAGAGTTTGTGAATGGATGCAAGTATTACAGAAGGAATAAGAAGGGGCCAAATTTTAATGCCAAACCCTGGGCCAAGTAGACCTCATTCCCCCGATGCAAAGGGATGCTCTGGTTCCTGACTGCGATTGTGGGGTTAGCTTGCATGCACCTTCTATTTCTTTACCATGCGTGATGTTGATCAAGTCCACATCTGACACAAAGGCAGAGCTAGCGTCCTAATATTCAGATACCCAGACTTGAATCCTGACATTTCAGAGGAAAAGGTCAGCTTCTGCACTTTTATCTCTCTCGTTTGGTAATAACCATGAGTTGAGCCCTCTAACTCTTGCAGAGTAGAGAGACCCTCGGGCACTCTCAGGTCAAAGATGACTTTGAAAAGTGCAGAGCATTCAAAGTGAAAGTGGAGGTTAAGTGTGTATAAAGCAGTGAGACCAGATTTGAATGATGGGCAGCCAGAGGAATTAGATTCCTCTTGCCACGTCAGGTTAGAAAGTCTTGCTCCGTGGTCCATCTTTACTCATCAGGTGTCACTGGGAGGTTGGCTTTGAATTTGGCCCTCTTAATGATCATCCTGGTGCTCTTTTCTGGTGTCACTCACTGCAGCCCACCCTCGCTCCCAACCCCGAGGGTGCTCTTCCCTCCCTGGTCTCCTCGGTTATCTTGAAAGTCACTGAAAGGCTACACAGCCAAGTCGGAGAGGTATTGGAAATAATCCACAGCTGGAACTCCCAAAGACGGCATCCTGCTTGCATGGATATCTGAGCCTCTCTTTTCTTACAGGGCGAGGGCAAGTGGTGCACAGCAAGGTCTTGCCAAAGATTGAATGTACTACCCAGTTGTCAAACCATGATCAAAATCCACCGGTTTCAGAGCCAGTTTTTGTAAAAGTCAAGATTTCTAAGCAACTGACAAGACATTGACTTGACAATATGATAGATACACTTAGTATCAATTAAGAAGATGCGGCATACATTCGGTAATATTGAAATTAATTTCGTTCATCACAAACAGCATCTGTGTTCATTTTAAAAGCATGCAAGATTTTTTTTATGAGTTTCGGCTATAAAAATTTGGGGGCACATACAGATTCCTGGATTCTTTGTAATAATGCTGAGGCCTCCTTGGTTTACGACCACTGTCCTGAAGAAATGGAACTTAAATACTAAAAATCTGTTCTCCCCTGCCAAGCATTGGTGGTGGCAATCCCATTCTGGTTATATGATACGTTTAGTGGCATGAATCACATTGAAAGGCATCTGTAAACATTCTGATTGGCTCCCCACACTCCAGTTGAGAGAATTAAGTGTGGTTTCTTCTTGTAGGTTGTACTTACTGTAAGAAATGACATTTTGATTCCAATTAGGTCTTTTCCAAGTCATCTAGACATGAGATCTCTTCTCTTCTTTTATTGCTACATTTTGCCTTTGCCCCTTCACTTTGGCTGGGGCTAGAATGGGGGTTATTACAGAGAAAAACCCTCTCAAAGATTTTTGGGCTTTTCTCCTTTATTTCTTTTGTTAAATGCAGCCATGGGGATTTGAAACCCAAACCAAAACAAGACAAAAAGGAAGCTCCTTTCTCCAACCTAGCTGTGTTCATAACACCTTTTGCAACCATTAATAATTCAGCTATGAAGTTTGCAATTTCTATAGGCCTAATGGTCACTGCAGGTGCCTCACATTTTGTTTTTAATTTGTGGCTTCAGGGCCCGTTCATTGTGATTCTGGTTACCTTTGTTCCACCATGTTCTTCAGTACTTGAAATTCTTTACTTCCTCCTCCTTTGGAAGCATTTGTTCTAGTGTTTGGCATTAAATCTTCTAACTATTCATAGATTTTCCTTCCTTCCTTCCTTCCTTCCTTCCTTCCTTCCTTCCTTCATTCCTTCCTTCTTTCCTTCCTTCCTCCCTGTCAAGGTGGAACATTCCTTGGTCAAGAAGTTATGTGACCACAGTAGAGTCCTGAGTCTTTACAACACCATTTGGGGCGTGAGTGAACAGATCAGAGGCGTTGGTTCTAGATGTTTCCCTGAAAGAAATATTGGTTCTGGCCTGGCTACTTCATTCTTGAGCTCTGTCCTCTTTTCAGGGAGCATTCAAGAGGGTGTGCATCCTTTATGTTTGAATTCTTAATGATCCCATGAAAGGAATGGGTGGATTTCCACCAAATTGATTATAATGGCTTGCTCTTGGACAGAATGGTTCTTTAACCTAACATTTAAAATTTATACATATCTGGCTTTTGGGTGAGAGAGGTGGTTATGATATATCCAGACCACTGACATGACACATTGCATCATAGAACTGTTTTCAGAAGTAGCTACTCATCGAGTGTAGGATTCAAATTTGCACAATACCCTTGTTGATGTCACAGCCTTGCTTTTGATGGAGACCCTCTGGGTATGAATATGATCTATGGAAGTCACTCATTATTGTCACCCCAAAACAAACCACATGACTTGCAGAACATACAGAAGAAGCTTTCGTGATCACCTTTTTAGTAATAACGTAGGGATGCCTGCACCTTTGGCGTTAATGCCAAATTCTGTGCACCGTGATGTTATAATGAGTGAAGCCCCCCTTTTTTTTTTTTTTTGGACCTGGCATGGTGCCTCCCATTTCTGCATTCCAAACATGAAGCCAACCCTAAGAAAACTGATATGATGCCTTTCCTTCGCCTCTGTGTGTGCTTTTTGAACTAACCTTTACTTTCATGTTTTATGCTGTACCCACGGAGCATCTTCCACAGTTTTTCAGGAAAATATCATTTGATCAGAGAATGTCTCAAAATGCCTGGTGTGTATGTGCCCCAGTGCGTGCCTAGAAGCTTCCGGATTTTATCCTTGATACCACTATTGAGACACCTTGCATGGATCCTGAGACGTTGTCGAATGTGGCTGCACATGGGTGTCGAGCAAACTGATGCGAGTTAAATCTGCGACTCATGTCTATTTAGATTGCACATGTACCAGCTGTGTTTACATCATTAGTACCCAACTTCCCAATTAAACTGTTGATACTATAAATACAGTACGCAACTGTCTTAGGAGTGGGGCTCATATCAGTGTTCTTCTCACTGCGTTTCACTGGCTCTGAGAATCAACCACCCAATGGCAACCGCTAGGGAGGCAAACATTTGAGACCATTTCAGGGCATATGCTGTCATTGTTTCATTTAGGGAATGACACATGCTAGGATTACTTCTTCTTCTTTTTTTTTTTAATTCTACTTGAATAAATGCTTCAAGCAGAAGTTCTTTTTTTTTTAAGATTTTTATTTATTTATTTGACAGAGAGAGAGACACAGCAAGAGAGGGAACACAAGCAGCACGGGAAGTGGGAGAGGGAGAAGCAGGCTTCCCACGGAGCAGGGAGCCTGATGCGGGACTCCATCCTAGGACCCTGGGATCATGACCTGAGCCATTAGCAGACGTTAGGATTACTTCTTGATTGGTTGGTTCTGTCTCAGCCAGATCTTGTTTTAAAGGGAGTGTTTTTGTGTGTTGACTGCTTAGAGAATGTTCCATAGATGACATTTGCTTCATGGTTTTGAGGAGTCCTTTTCAAGCTTCCCTGTTCATACACATGCTCTTAGGACTGAAATAAATATAATAGCATCAGTGTAGACTGAATATTCTAGAGAGGTTATATCGAAATCACTGCTTCTGCAGACTTCACAAACTGGAGGAGTCTTTACTCTGAAATTCAGTTCACCTTTCAATGGCAAATCCTGCATTTCCCAAATCTGGAAGTTTTCTTCTTCTATTTCTAATGATTTTCTCTGCCCAAATCTAGGGCACTGAAAATGCTCTGTAGAAGAATATTCTCTTGACCAAAAGGAAATTAAGAGTGTCCACAAATTGCAGGGTGAGTTGGCTGTAAGTTTCTTGGTATTTCCATCATATCTGCTGGCAATGCAGTCCTCCCCTCCCCTCTCCCAGCTGAACTTCTTCGTTTCTTCCTATCCTTCTTCTCCGGGAAGATGAGAAGCACAGAAGCACGTCCATCCACTCAACAAGACAAATTCAATCCACAGTCCCCTGACCGTGTCCGTATCCTGACGGATAGGCACATTTCCATGACATAGCTTTGGGTTTCCTTCTTCTCCTAGTCACAACTACTTTTGTTTCAAGGTTTTGAGCTATTTCTCTCCAAGTGGAGTGTGCCTATTTTTTTTTTTCCTGTCTTCCCAAGAAAGGTAGACTTGTTCCGGAGAATAGCCTCTGTCTGTTTCCAATGCTTTTTTTTCTCGAATCTTAGAACCCTCTTGACACTTATTCTCGGGGTACCCCCCCTTCCGCCGCCGCCCATATCCTATGACTGAAGCACAGTGGTCAGGGAAGCTGCCTCTGGTTCTCTGCGTTCTAATCATTTATTCCTTTTCTGTCCCTCCCAACCACTCTGGCCTCTGCTACATGGAGGCTGCTTAATGCTTTCCACCTAGGGGGGAGAGACAGAACACAGACTCTCCTCGGGCAATAAAGGATTTCATAAAACTCCAGGCTGCAAGAGTGAATGTTGTAATATGAAAGCTCAAAATAAGGGAAAAGGAGGATGGACATATTCCTTCATGTGGTTCTGTTTACTTTTTAATCACTAGAACGAGCACTTGCCTTCATTGTGCATGTAAAATTCCCCTCGTCGTTTTTCTGGGCCACGTCACATACTTTTATGATACCCTCTCCCACCTGCACGCTCAAAAATACCCACTGTATTTCACGCATTCTAAGAAAAAGGAAAGGACCCCAGTGTCAGGGGAAGAGGCTCTTGAACGATCAGATGCTTCTGGTTTCAGGGTCCCTGTTCCCTTATTTTTAAAGTGTGAATCACGAATTGCTTGATGTGCATTTCTCAGTAGGACTACGAGATTTAGCAAATAAAAAAAAAATACAAGGTAACAATAGCTGAATTTGAATTTTAGATAACATATTTTATTAAGTATAAGTGTATCTTAAATATTGCAGGGGATGTAATTATCCTGAAAAATTTGAAATTTAAATTTAACTAGGCATCTGTAATTTAGTTGGCTGCCCTATTTGTAATCTGAAACCATGTTTCCAGGCTTGAATATGTCGAGTTGCTTTCACTTTTTATAGAGCCTATTCTTGCTAATTGTCTAAAATCTATTTGTTTGTTTAACAAAATGAAGAATCATCTTGAGAGAAGTACATTTTGGCCTCAGGGCTAATCACAGCTATGCTGGTGTCTTGATTATGATGGATGTCCACAGGGTGGATCTTGCTTTCATCTGTTTGTACTTGACTTCTCTTATATGGCCTGGCTCTTACTGTAGCTTATACGGGGGTCAAGGGCCACCATCCTCACCATCAGATTCCCCTTGGACATTTTACCATCAAAATCCCACCTCATCAAGGGTGCTTCTCCCAGTGACTAATGGAGTAGCCTAGGAGGGTCAGTTTATACTCCAGCCTGTTTTAATCTTTGCTGTTCAGTGCCTGGGAAAGCAATTGTGCACACATAAAGAAAGGAAAATAGAACTAACCACCTGACTACACATTTTGCACCAGGCCCATACTATGACATCTCACTCAGTGGGGTATCCAGTAAAATAGAAATCATATGTGTGGTTGTACTTTCTCTTGGTTCAAGCACATCGCTAAGGATAAAACAACATAAAATGTCTATCCCTGATATTAAAAGAGAAAAAAAAAAAACCTCTGACTTGGGGTACAATTACCAATGTGCATAGTATGATTTACTCCATTTCTCTTGCTTATAAAATATTTCTATTTCTTTGCAGCAATTTGGTAAAATCTTAGATGTTGAAATTATTTTTAATGAGCGAGGCTCAAAGGTAAGCAGTTTAATTTACTTTAGGATGTTTAGCTTACTTTTAAACGTTTGCTATGGATAATGGGAAACAACTGCACTCTTTTAATTAGCACATTGTGAAAATACACTTCAGTGGGAATTCCTTTAGAGACCTTCTCCAGTTTCCAAAATGGTGGGAAATACATTGGGTTCAGTTTAAATGTATAAGGGGGTAATTTAAAATTGCTGTTTTATACCTATCTATCTATCTATCTATCTATCTATATATATATATATCAAGTTTCCAGAGGAAAATTACCCATGCCTAAAAAATAATGTTGTTGCTACATTTTTGTTTTTCAGTGATAATTATGTTCTTTATATTAAAAAGTGAGTTGATAGTCTCATGCGCAGGTAAATATGTGATTATTCTGTATTAATAAAGTGCAGTTATTTTCCTGGGTTGTAGGGGAGAAAATTTCATATACACCAACCTTTTGAATATAATTTTTTTCATTAATATGTTTACCACTCCACATTTTGCAGTTTGCCATTGCTTTGAATTTGTTTTTGGTTTTTGGTTTTTTTCCATAGGAGACCAATTTTTAAGTCGATTTTCCTGGACCTAAGCATGTTAGTAAAAATCAGCGTGCTGGAAAGCCTCCAGCACTTTCAGCATGGAAATATGTTGGGGGAAGAAAAGGCCCAACTCTCTCAAAGCATCCCGTCTATCAGAGGTCATCAAAATGAGGTCCCCCCAAGGAGCAGCACGTAGGAACGTACCACAAATGCAAATTCTCGGGGTCCAACCCAGACCTACTAAATCAGACGCTCAAAATGGGAGCCCAGCAGTCTGTGTTTCGACAAACCTTCCAGGCCCGTCGTTAAAGTTGCAAACACTGTGTTTTCCTGTTTTAGACAAATGCCGACACTTCATCTAAATGCAGAATGCTCCTTTGCCCACTGGTGTTTTGTAGTAGCTAAAGTGTCATCCCACTGGCACGCACAGAAAACTCCAGGGCTCTATCAGAATCTCCCCTGAGGAAAGCAGTGCATTCAGCTTAGCAGCAGATACTGAGTGATAACAGTCCTGTCAGAAGACTCAGAGAGTGACCTCAGCAGCCAGAAAGTGACCACTTTCTTTTTTTTAAAGATTTTATTTATTTATTTGAGAGAGATTATGAGAGAGAGTGAGAGAGCACATGAGAAGGGGGAGGGTCAGAGGGAGAAGCAGACTCCTCGCTGTGCAGGGAGCCCGATGCGGGACTCGATCCCAGGACTCCAGGATCATGACCTGAGCCGAAGGCAGTCGCTTAACCAACTGAGCCACCCAGGCGTCCCGAAAGTGACCACTTTTGATAACTCTGCCCGGTTTCCAGAGCACTAGTCCCCAGGCTGAAAGGAATTCTAAGCTCCTTTCTTGCATCCTCAGACTATGAAAGTGGATATTGGGACAAATTGCTTATCACATACAGAGAGATACTAGATTTAGCCCCGTAACTTTCCTCACACAGGCGATTTGGGACAAGTCAGTATCCAGGAGGGTTACAAGAACTGGTTTTCTCTAAGGGGGCAGGCAAGTGCTAGCTCTCTTGGGAACAACAACCACCTCCTTCCCATGAAGCGAACAATTGCATGTATTATTCCTTGGGCAGTCTGCACCCTTTCTGTCCTGGATACGATGACGCAGCTTGATGTGAGGGAAGAAAATTCCAGTATTCTCCTCTCCACAGCCAAAATGATGTTGCGATATGCTGGATGAGGAGAAAAAAAAATCAATTCATTATATTCTCTGGTTCTGCTAGTGCACGGGTCTTCTTCTCCCAAAATTTCAGGTATTTTAGTTACTCTTCTATCAGTAACATGACCTCTAGGCTGCGGGAAACATAAGTTAATTCTCTTTCTGCTCCTTATATGAAAATCATCATAAGAGCTGTTTCTATACCTGCAATGCAAAGTGGATTAAGAAAAAACGTGCCCAGGGACACCTGGCTGGCTCAGTCAGTAGAGCCCGTGACTTGATCTCTGGGTTGTGAGCTCGAGCCCCATATTGGGTGTAGAGATTACTTAAAAATAAAATCTTAAAAAAAAAAAAAGAAAGAAAAGAAAAGGAAAAAAAATGTACCCAGCCTCACTAATCCTTTTCACTCAGGCCTGATGCATTCTTGGCAAAATCCTAGAAGATGACCTGGAATGTTGACCAACTTTCTTGTAATCCTGAGTCTGTGGTGCTACTGCTTTTAAAGGTGTTTGTTTTTTTAAAATTTATATTTAATTTATATTTTGTTTTGTAACTTTTGCCAGTTGGAAAAAGCTGTTTAATTCCTTTCGAGAGCTGTTTTGGGCCATTAGAAGAATATCGTTTGCTATTTTGAAAGTACAATGGAGGTACTATTTTTAACACTTCCTCTGTCATTGCCATGATTAGCCTGTCTCTGGGGCTTTAGCAGTGAAGACCGTTTAAGTTTGCCGCATCCAGCGACTGACTTTGTGAACCTGCTTTTTACTTTTGATTAGGAGACATCAAGAATAGGCTGGGTGGGTAGGCTCCCTCCAAGAGAGGCAGTCTGGCAGGTTCCAGGGGCTGACTGTTTGGTGTGACTGGACTGTCCTCGAGACAGTCCTTTGGGGAACTGCCAAATGGGGACAGTAGCTCACACAGGGATATTTTTCAGACTTGACATTATCATCTGCAGGAAAGGGCCTTATTTAAAGGGACATCTCCATTTAAATGGTTGAGAAACCTGAACCACTCTTACGACCTTGTGTTCAGCATCTGGCGTAGGAGAAACAGGCAGGAAGTAGGTGGACCCTTCAGAGCTAGGAGTTCACCGGTCCCCGAGGCAGGTCACTCAGTGCTCAGTGAGTATGGCTGTGTGTTCTGGGTGTTTGGTGGGTGTGTGTATGTGCATGTGTGTGCACGTGCATGTGCGTGAACCCTATTCAAACACAGGTACTATCTATGTTTTCCTGAGAATGTATTGCATAAATAGCTCATGGGTACACGGATAGCAAGTACACAGGGAAACCACACTGAAAAAGGACACGCCAGACTTTGAAAATGAGAATTTGATAGCACTTAGCAGGGAGAGATCCTATCATTCATTTTGTTCCTTTTAGGAGATTTAAAAACATTTTGGTGAACTCTGAAACGATGTATGTGGGAGATTCAGCCAGAGAGAACAACTTCTTAATATACCCGGGAAATATACAGTCTGATCTTTGATTCAGTAGATTATCTGTGAGGACTGGTTCCATCCCAGGTGCAAGAAGATGGGTGAATCTGTGATGAGTGAGACCAGAGTGATCCTCGGAGACTTTCCTGACTGGTGGGGGAGACAGACCACTTAGACCAACGACTGCGTGCTGTGCTCTGTGGCAAGTGGGCGGCTGCTGAGAGGCTGAGCAGGCAGACCGATACTGTTAGGGGTGGGAAGGCTTCTGGGAAGAAGGGGCATTGAAGCTGGGAGTGAACGTTCTCGTGAGTAAGAATTTCCCAGGGAAGGGAAGGAGAGAAGGTGGTCCTCCAGGGAGAGGGAGCTGCACGTGCAAAGGGGAATGGGGAGAAGTGAGACGTGAAGCTCTGAGTCCCACAGAAAAATGCATCTTTAGACTTGTGTCCACAGCTCCCCTCTTATAGATAGTTCTCTGCACCAGCAACTAGAGGATTTTCATAGAAGATGAAAAACCAGCGCACTCTTCCGTCCCGGGTGCTTCAGAGCCTTTATTTAGCATATAAAATGTTACAGGTGCATTAATACAAAAAAGGAAGCTATCACCTAAACACATACCACAAAACCAAAACAGAAAAATAACTGGGATATGGAAAAAGGTCAGAATAACGATTCACAAGAGATTTTAAAATAAGCAAGTCACACTGGCCTGGCGGTCCATCTCGGGATCCCCATTAGTATGCTTTCCCATGTGGGGTGGCACATGTCACTGTCACCTCACTGGGTCTTTTCTCCAGCAACCTCACGCCTTCTCTCGGCCCCACCCCTCTACTGAGGTGAGCCCTGGGAGCAGTGCATCTCCTGCAGCAAAGAGCACCTGGTCCTCGCCCTGTGTGTCCTGCACACTGTAGAATGTTAAGGGTTCCACATCTGGCATTGCACCCAGCTCCTGTGCTCTCGGGCCAAGTGCAGAATGTGCTTCTTCTGTTTCCCTTCTAAAGGCTAAGATAAAAAAAAAAAAAATATTCAGAATGTTTTTCAGAATTCCAAGTTGTGGTTTCCTTGAGATAGAATTCTGACCTTGAGGCAGGATAAAAGAAATAGCCTCAGCACCAGTTTGAAAGAGTTGCCCAGCACCTGCACTTGGCAGAGAGGGAACCTGAAAATGGCCAGGTAACTGGCATCACTCTCCAGGTGAGAATTCTGTCAATCTTCTGACCCAGGGAGGCCAGGTCCCTTCTTGCCTTGGGGGAGATGTGCCTGTCCAATGGAAGAGGTAGGTCAGTCCCTTTGGTTTTTGGGGACTGTGTCTGGAACAAGCACTTCTGAACCCCACTTTCTAGAATCTCAATTAGTCATCTCAGCAGCTGGAAATAAGAAATATTGAGGACCTAAAAAAAAAAAAGAGAGAGAGAGAGAGAGGAATGTAGCAGAAAATGAAAGTAAGAATAAGAAGCGTCCATATATATTATCTTACTTCAAAAAAAGTGAGAACTTGGGAATGTAGTGAACTTCACATGGGTTTCAAAGCCTATTTCTGTCTCCAACTTCATGTCTCCCTGATGCACATAGTGCTGATTTTAGGCCAGTGTGGGTTGCCTTGGGGTCAGACGAGAACCACAATGACGTGATTCTTTGGGATGATGTATGGCGGGTGGCTTAAATGTTCCCTTTCACTGGGCTATGTACCTCGCATTGCTGTGGTGCTAAAGAATGGTGCCCATGGACAGTAGTGATGGCACCAAGCCCTCCATCGATAAGACTCAGACTGTGGATTTTCTTTGCTTGCCTAGTGAGAGAATCGCCCCTGATGCAGCCAGTGTCCTTGTTTCCCTTATTTGTTAGATGTATGACATTCTGTGCATGCTAGAGAGTTCGGTTTTAAGGGGACAATGGCTGTACCCCTGCACCTAAGATCCAAATCACCAAGTCAGACAGATAGTCATCTCTGAAACTCACTCCACTCCTTAAGTTGCTCATTGGAAATCGGCAACGTAATATTCTACCTCATACAAGGAATTGGAACTTTCCTTTGATGGTGGTTGCTGATATGAGAGGCCATGGAAATGCAGCTGCTGGGCTGCACAGTAGCTTTCTTAGCAGACAGATTTCTGGGCTCCACTCTGGGATTCTGATTGGGTAGCTATGTGGCAGGGTTCAGGAATCTAAATGTTTCATATGCTATGCCCCCCACTTCCTTTCACTGTGCAACCAAGTTTGGGACCCTCTAAGCAAGAGTCAGCACCATTAATAGAGCGAAGCCTTCAAATTCTGTCTTCAGTCCGTTGAAGAGCTGTTATTTCAAAACTCCTCGGTTAGCCTAGTATATTTGGACACCTCACATGGGCGTACCACCAGTGATGTGTGAGACAAAGTTATATATGCTCCTTCTCTTATGGAGCATAAAGGCTTATACTGATCAAATCTTCCAGACTCAGCTAATCACAGATCCTCACAGTGGGACATATTATAAAAGATTTTTCAGTCCAGTCCTCCAAATTAAAGCTGCTTATTTTTTCTCTATAGAATTCTGTCAAATAATCATTTAATTTAGCTTGAATCCATCCACAGATGGGATCTCCTATAGATAAGCCCATATTGACTTTGGAAAGTTCACTCTTCACGCAGACCATAGGCCAACAGCTCTCTGAATACCCTAGCTTTGGATATCACTTCAGCAACCTACTGAGCGGTTGGGAGTTAGCATTAGTTGGTTATGACTACTTGTTATTTGTAATTACTGTCTGTTTTATCAGTGAGACTGAATATCAGACTTGTCCCAACTAAGCTAAAAACCAGCATGTCCCTTTATTGAAGTTTACCCAGTTGCAAATAGGAGTCCCAACACATTGCATTGTTTCACCAGAACGAGCTGGGCAAATTTATACTGGAATGGTTTCAAAAGGTTGGTGTATATTTCTGAACAAGATGTACAAATATTTTTAGGGGTTTTAAAAATAATGTGTCATATTTTCTGTGCTCTTCTTAGGAACAGTGTCAGTGAAGAAAAAAAGGTGGATTTTGACAATGTGACGTTTAGTGGGGTTGTTTTTTGAGGCTGAAATATTAAAACAAAATATGCCAGTGGTGAAGTAAAGGGTCTATTTGTTGTCTATCAGTAAGAGAGGAAGTGCCCAGAGTGTTATTGTGAATAAAATTCTCTTAACAAAGTTCCTTTATTTTCGACCTGTTGATTTGACAAATGAATATCAAGATAATGTCTTAGAACGTTACGATACGTATATATATTTCCCTTTTCAGTTAGTGAAGTAGCCTGGAAAGTTGACAAATTCAGAAGCATATATGTTTTTGAGGGGAGGGGACAGTATTAATATAAAAAAGCACTACTTGAACTGTTTGCATTATTAATCAATTGATGTTTATTTCAATTCATTTCATGTGATTATTTTGTTTGTTAGATCAAAGAGTTTAAGATTTATTATGAAAAAGGTCTTTCCTTTTTTTTAGGCTTCTAATTTTTATTTTTGAGAAGTTAAGGCTGTAAAATTGACAAATTTGAATAACCCTAAATTGCATGAAGAAGAGATGTTCTTAAGACCACACGGCATGACTCTGTAGGCAATGTTAGAAGATTTTGGCATTCATTGTTGAATTTCGTGCACACGTTTTATTTTATTTTATTCTTAATTTGCATGTCAAGAAAGTGGTTCCCTTTTTTTTTTCCTCGTTATTTCATTTTCTTTTCTGTGAAGACACTGTAAATTTATTTTGATCTCATTTTCTTTCCGTTAGACTTATTTTCTTCTGTAGTGACATTTAGAAAGGTATTTTTGGTATCATTTTTTGAATTCTTCAGGGGTTACAGCTAACTGGTGACAGAAAAAAAAAATCTTGTTCACATTTGTCGCTTACTTATTGCACATCTTCGTATTCTTATAATTTCTCTAATTTGCATGTTACAGAACTGAAGCCAGGACAAGAAATAGAAATTAAAGCGAGAGAACGTTACACAGTGGTCGTTGACTGGAATAATAATCTGCATGTTGTTTTCCCCTTCTCCCTCCTGCATGCAGGGATTTGGTTTCGTAACTTTCGAAAATAGTGCCGATGCGGACAGGGCGAGGGAGAAATTACACGGCACCGTGGTAGAGGGCCGTAAAATCGAGGTGCATGTTCAAAATATTTTCCTTTACATCTTCTTTATAAATGTCTGCTTCACGCTCATTCGTTGTTCCAGATGCATCATTGTGTCTTGTATGTGACCCTACTCCCTTCTCATTGTTTATATATATATATATATATTTATATTTATATATAAAAAGGAAAACTGGCCTTACTTTTTTTTAAATTTTACTTTATTATGTTCTTATTACTGATGAAAGGTGAATGGCAAAAGTGAAACAAAAAGAAAGGTTACTCTGTACTTTTTTTTTTTTAATTTTCTGTGTTTTATAATTGATGGGTGCAGTAGGTTCCAAACAGTGGAGACAGTATGCAGAACAAAACAAAAAACAAAGCAGTTCTTTTCTTTTTTTTTTTCTCTTTCGTTTTTTTCTTTTTCTTTCCACTGCAGGGTTGACGAGGGATCCACAGTGGTGTCCAAATTGAGTCAAATGGTGAAAGCAGTAGCATTCGGAAGAACAATTGTTTCTTTAAAAAAAAAAAAATGAGAGGTCTTTGTCACTGAACCTTTCATTTTTTGTTTAAGAAGCCAGTTTGAATCTTTGCCTTCTTTGATAATAAAGTGACTAACCAAACAGGTTTTCCTGTTCAATATCTGGCCCCTCTTCACTGAAAAAAATAAATAAAAATAAATGCTAAAATTTCAATATTCAGAATCTAGTCTTTCTACCACTGGATCTCCCTCAACATGGCCACAGGGTTATATTTGTTAAAACTTAAAAAAAAAAAAAAAACCAGTTAAAAATGCTTTAGTCTTTGGAGTAAGATGTTGCATATTTTGCCTTTCGTTTTCCCCCCCCCTCGACGATAACGCTTAGGCCCCTCACCAAACTCTCAGTAACCATGGTAACTGTATACAAACCCATGCTGGCGATGGTGGTGAATGGTAAGTGGTGAAGTCCATCTGCCGCTTCACGTATTTAGTGCTGATTATCTCTATACATATATATACCACGTGGATTTTTTTGACTTGTCGTATTAAGTTTTCTTGATGCTCTATTTCTTTGGGTACCGGTACGCCTGTAATTGAGTGTACGTTCTAAGCGAGCCTGGGAGGCACTGACTGGATTGAGATATGATAGTGCACATCTTACTCAGATTGTTAACTCCATATTGTGTTAAACAATGCACCCTCTCTTTTATCCTTTTGTTAGCTGTGACTTTAAAGCTTGAATGATCTTGTTAATTCTTGCGATGTCAAAGGCTCTTGTTCCAAGTGTTGAATGCTAGATGTTGCTCTCCCCGATGGTCCTTCCCTCCTAAAGTGTTGCACACGGCTAAATCTTGTTTGTCCCTTTTTTTTTTTTGACATTTATGTTCCCTTGTACCTTGTCTCTCCCCTTCTACTCCACTGCATGTTCCTTCATATGAATTTTATTTTGTGTTTAAAAATATTTGTTTCTGTGTTACCATGGAGTACACGCATGCTTTTAAATCTTCAATTATGCAGTTCCTTTTAATTTGCTTTTACTGTCTCCTTATTAAACTTTTAAATGATATGACATTGCTTTATTGAAATGATTTGTAAGTTAAAATGGTTATGAAGTAAATGTAATTATAAAAATGTATGATTTTGTTATGCACCTACTGCCTTTTATAAATTAAAATGCATTTTAGTTTTTTTTTTAATAAGTAATCACAGTCATAATGCATGCAACTAATTGAACTGTGGGCTGGCCCTGGAATATGTGCTCATTTGAGTTTTCTATGTACATAGGTAAATAATGCCACAGCACGTGTAATGACAAATAAAAAGACTGTCAACCCTTATACAAACGGTAAGTAGAGATCGACCTTTTACAAGAAGTCATCCCTACTTCTGAATCTGTTAAGTAATTTAACCAGGGAATATGATTCAATAAGCTCTGTTAACTTTGGTGTGGTTCTCATGTCCTTGCTGCTGACCTGCTACAGTGAACCACGTGAATCAATACGATATCTTTCTGTGACTACAGTTACCATGGTGAGCCCTGAGTAATGGGCAGAACTGTCACATCGCCATGTTGTACACCGGAAACTAATCTAACACTGTATGCCAACTAGACTTCAATAATAATTTTTTTAAAAGATAGTTTTCACAACAGAGGCGAATTTAGTTTTCACACAAAGTGTGCATGCCCTTCCTCCAGTCTCTAGAATAACTCCCATTTGGGGTGAGATACAGTAATTATTGGGGGAGTACTTGGGTCATCTACTTTGCTGTTATTGTAGTGAGTCGAGGGAGGATGGAGTTTTTGTTTGTTTCCTTTTTTTTTTCCCACCACAACCTCCTCGTTGATCCCTAGTCATTTCCGGAAGAGGGACTGCAGAATTTGGTTCTGGCCTTGAGTCTTCTCTGGAGCTGTGAGGATTTTGAAGTGGCTCGGAGGGTGCCTTCTGAGGAGCTCCATAGGATGAATGCAGTATTTGCTTTCCTTTGGGTTGCTCAGTGCTGTTTTGAGCCAGATGAGGATGTTGCCACGTACTGCAGACCCCTTCAGGACAATGCATCTCTTCCTAACCAAGAAGCCGTCTCAAAACCCCTCATGATAAGAATTCACATATATAACAAGAATTGAAAGCACTCAATAATTTTATTTCTGTAATCCTTGTCAGAACACATCTCTCTTAAGATATGGGGGGGGAGCTGCTAATATGCTAATCACATACTTAGTTGTACCAAAAAGCTAGGAAGACTGTAATGTAGTAATTAAAGTATATACTCCAAGTGGGATATTACACCCATTAAAATGAGCAAGATGAGGACTCTGCAGGGCCCCCTAATGAATGAAAAATTTTAAAATGAAGAAGTATAGCATGATTTCAACTAAATTATGGAGGGCATTGAATTAAAATGCTAACTGTTGAGTTGAACTGTAAGACTGGAGGAAATTCTTCCTTTGTTTTGTAGGTTTTCAAAAATAATGTAATTTTATTACTGAGATAAGGAAAATGTATGAAATTTTCCATTTTTAATATTTTAATTACATGTGAAACATGGAAATACAGACTCATTCAAAAGAAAAAAAAAAGAGAAAGAAACATTAAAGAAAAGGTGAAATGTATTTTGAATCATGCCACTGCCAAGTTGGTGTCCTAGTTCCCCCCTCAGAAGACACCACTGTTGTAGATTATTGTCTGGACTTTAACTTTGCATTTTTATGCGTATATATATGTATGTATATATATATAAAATAAGTACCTATTTATAGTATTCACAGTATCATGTACGTGCTTTTTATATAAATGATGTCATGGTATGCACATCATTTTTAATTGGCTTTTATATATCAGTGTGGAGTTCTTTCAATGTTAATACATACAGACCAAGTTCATTCTTTTTAGTGGTTACAGAAAATTCTATGAACTGGATATATGAGTTTATTCTTTTAAAAAAAAAGATTGTATTTATTTGAGAGAGAGAGAGCGAGCAAGAGGGTGTGCATAAGCAGGGGGAGTGGCAGGCAGAGGGAGAAGCAGGCCCCCTGCTGAGCAGGGAGCCTGATGTGGGACTCGATCCCCGGACCCTGGGATCATGACCTGAGCTGAAGGCAGTTGCTTAACCAACTGAGTCACCCAGGCATCCCAATATATGGACTTATTCTTACCTTCCATATTGATTGACATTTAAATTTTGTGTTGTTGCTGTTATAAACAGTAATATTAGCATTTAGTAGTTTTGTTTTTGTTTTTCTTTTTTGTGTGTGTGCCGATGACTACGAATTTGGTTAAGTCAGTCTGTTCTTATTTTTAAAAGGGGTACCATTAAACAGAGATATACCCTCGATATAACAAGGCTCCACTTTGAAAGATCAGAAGAATTATTTATTCTGCTGACCCATTTTTCCAGCTCCAACAACCCGAGACATGGCCTTAAATGGTATAGAAAATTTCCACAACAGACTTTGAATGCCCAGTGCTGAAATGAAACAAACTTCTGATTTATGCATCATGAATCCTTTCTACTTGGGTAAAAATGATAGCTCTGCAACTTGCCAGAGTTAATATGTGGTGACATCAACCCAACTAATGGGCATTTTCTTTATTCCTTAAGCTATATGGATACATATTTATTTTAAAGAAAGAGTTATTGATCATTGTCCTACCCAGGGGTTGAACACTAGCCCAGTGGAATTTGGGGACACAATTCAAAGCCCATCCATTAATAGCTAACATTTCTGGAACACTGACCATGTGGCATCATGTTAAGCATTTTAAATGCATGGGGCCCACATGAAGTCCTACAAAGAAGACATACTTATCCCTATTTTAAACAAGCAAAACCTGAGGCTGGAAGAGAAGTCATTAGTGAAGTCTTTCCCTTTTATTCTGAAGTAACAAACCTTGTGGCCATGCCTGTGTAGATGCAAGAATATCGCTTCCCCTTTATCATCTTACAGAACTGCACACAAATGGCAACCAACCACAATAATGAAACTAAATGTTCAGCTCCAAATGCCTGTTTTTGTGGCATAAACATCCCACATCCCATTCCAGGTAGCCATGCATTCTGAGTTCCCAGGAATAAGTCATGTGGGTTTCTCATCTATGTACCTGAAAGGGGGCACTTGGGCTTATCCTATCACATGGACTGAGCAGGGGACCCAAGGGTTGGATGGATAGTCACAGCAGAACTGACTTAAGAAACAAATACAAATCCCAATTACATTAAGCAGCTGGATTCTATAGAAGACATTGTGGAGACTTTTGGTATTCAAAGAAAAGCAGTTCTCAAAGCTTTTTCCAATCCATAATTTGTGAGTATCATCACTACAAATAACCTTTCCCATAAATTGCAATGCAACAAAAGACAATGGGGCCCTCTCAGATCCTTAACAAGAGTGACTATGTTAAAAGGGGATATTATCACCACAAAAAGAATGAAAGAAAAAGAAAGAAAGAAGAAAGAAAGAAAGAAAGAAAGAAAGAAAGAAAGAAAGAAAGAAAGAAAGAAAGAAAGAAAGAAAGAAAGAAAGGAAGGAAGGAAGGAAGAAAAAGAAAAGAGAAAAAAAGAAAGGAAAGGAAGGAAGGAAAGAAGGAAGGAAGGAAAAGAAAGTTACTATATGAGATGATGAATATGTAAATTAGCTTGATTGTGGTGATATCTTACAGAGTATATGTAATATCAACTCAACAAGTTGTACACCTTAAATATGTACAAATTTTAGTTGTCAATTATACCTCAATAAAGCTGGGGGTGGGGAAGAGAAGATAAGTCAGGACCCATGAAGTCACATCAAAATGAGAAAAGTTAGTTACCAACTTACACTTCAGCAAATACACCTTCCTAGAGTCATCACATTTTGAGGTCATCTTCACATAGTGAAATATCATTGTGGGCGCCACCAACACATTCATGCATTCCTTCAGTCACATGTCCATCAAGAGCTTAACCAGCCACAAAGTTTCCAGTGATGAGTAAGACCAGATCCTAAACACAAGCAGGCTCTGCTCTACCATCATCATGGCATTACATTTCCTAGGACATTTGAACTTGGATATAAGAGAAGACTTTAGAATGATATACAGGGGTCTGCAAACACTGTCCATCAGAGAGCTTCCCAAGGAGAGAACTAGGCTACTTATGTATTGCTGATTCCTCCTGAGGACAGAAGCCCTCAGACCAGAGCTGGGGCTCATTGGAGTCACTGCAGATCACATGTTTGCAATGCAAAACAAGTTGAGAACCAGATTTTCAGGCATTCCCTGGATGTTGGAGAAGCATGGATGTTGGATGTGGATTTTTTTTTCTCTCAGATAGCTTAGGAAGGATAAATTTGGACCAAAAGCTCCAAGACTATAGAGAAGTAGACTTTGTATCAGCTCTGCCTTTCCCTGGGTGCTGAACTACAGGCAAGTTGTTTAAACCCTCCACACACGTGTTCTTAAGTGGAAACTGAGATATGATGGGACCTACTCTCTAGGGTATCTGCACTTAATATGGAGTTAAGTACTCGACACGGGACCAGGGGTCCAAAATGCCCTAAAAATTTAATTACACAATAATCTCAATAATAAGTAGGCATCTTGTTTGTTTTTTGCTATAGGTAGTAAGTCAAATTTCTTGATAGACGTACTAATTTTAGGATCAAATATTCAGATGCCAACAGAGCCTAAGCAGATAAAATAGATAAGCAAATAGAGAAGGTCCGAAAGACTCACATTCTTTTTGAACTATCTTCCATTTTCTTTTTTTTTTTTTTTTAAGATTTTATTTATGTATTTGAGAGAGAGAGACACAGCGAGAGAGGGAACACAAGCAGGGGGAGCGGGAGAGGGAGAAGCAGGCTTCCCGCTGAGCAGGGAGCCCAGTGCGCGGCTCCATCCCAGGACCGCGGGATTGTGACCTGAGCCGAAGGCAGACGCTGCACGACTGAGCCCCCCAGGCACCCCGAACTATCTTCCATTTTCACACGAGGAAAAGCAAAATATTCTCTACTAGAAGAAAAAGGAGAACAGGTTAACCGTAAAAGATTGCTGGCATTTGGCCTCCAAGCCAGATACACAGTAGGGAGCAGGGGTGTCTGTGCCTAACTGGGGGTTAAGTGGAGTTGGTCCCTGGTCACTTCCAGCAAATTGGTCTGTGTGGGATTCATAATCTCAAGTTGGCTATGTCTACTGAACTTTCAAGAAAACCAGAAATCCTGTACTGTAATGAAATCTGAATGTTGGCCATGAATATATGTTGCAAAAAAAAAATAGTGGGCGCACCAAACACAGTGTGCGACTAACTTTTCATTTTAGGCATTGCCTGCCATCCTCAATAGATGTCTTTAGAAGGCACTCGTATGCGGTTCCGGAAACCCCTGTGGTGTATTTAAGGGTACTTTCTTGAATATGTTTCTTTGATATCCAACCCAGCAAAGCCCTAGAGAAGACATGTGCAGATTTTTTGTGTGCACATTCGGACTTGGCTTTTAACATCTAATGCAGCCGTAGTTAACACTGGCGAGCTTGGGCAGCGTTTTTCTATGGCAGGCTGGCAGATGACCTTTGAGAAGCTAAATTTGAGGAGGGGGGTGCTGATTTGGAGGCAGCCCCTTGAGACCCAGCCACAGAGGGGGTCTCTCTAACACAGCTCCTGTGTCTGGTCTCTGCTCCATTGCTTCGTTGTATGGGCAGCTGGGAGCAGTGGGCTTTATCAGCTGTTCTCTTTTGTTGTAAGCCTCATTGTTCAGTTTAATGTCCTTGATCAAAATCTCTGAATTTGCAAGGCCTGAGGATGTACACAGACTGCCTGAGAACTTAAAATGGGGATCATTTTGTCCATCTTCCTGACAGTGCAGGCTCCTGTCTCCAGCAGGTTTATCCCAAGGGTCTCTTCCAGGTACTGGAAGGAGTCACAGGGACGAGGAGGCTATTTGCATGTGATTTGCATACATTTACATAAGCCTGCATGAGCTCTGTAAGTCTGAGCAGGGGTGACTCTGAAGGTCTGGATCCTTATTTCCTCTGCCTTGAAGACAGTCACCCCTAACAGAGTCCTTCTTTATAAGATGTATATCAGGAAACAGGTCATTGGAGGTTGGAAGGAGATAGAACCCTAGCCAAAACAGAATGAGCCCATTAGAAAAAGCTCTCTATTCCTTCTGTTCCCTTAGAGCAAAACTAAGTTAATATTTATGGAACGCTGACCATTTGCCAAATGTAGTTTTAGGTGCTGGGAATTCACATTGGACAGCAGTCCTGTTCACTTTACCATTAATTTTAATGAAGGAGAATGGGTATAAAAACAATTAAGAACAAGAAAGAAAGAAAAAAGATAAACCCAGGTAGTGTTAACAGCCATGCAGAAAACAAAACGGGGAATTGAATCAGGGGAAGGACGTGGCATTGAGTAGTCGGCCCTGGGAAGACAATGGAGACCTACATAATATCAGGTCAACTGTGTCAGGAGCTGGGGAGAGTTCTCTAAGCACAAGGAGCAGTGGATATAATCCAGAATGATCTACACTGATCTACAATGATCTCAGGTGGTTTTATAAAGATTTAAAAGTATAGTGTCCCCTGTAGCTTGGAGAGAAGGGAACCATGCTATGAAATAAATGGACAGGGGTTAAGTTGTGTGGGCTTGTGGGTCAAGGTTAGAGTTTGTGTTCTTCTAAGTTCGGAAGGAAGCTGTTGAATTCTGACTTGCAGAATGGCATATCGGATCCACTCATTTAAAATGGGCTTGACCACTAGGAACAGAGTGGGTAAAGGGAGGAAGGAGAGGAGGAATGGGAGGAGATGGAACGTGTTAGGGCATTGTTGCTGTGGTCTCATCCAGATGAGAAATAGAAGTGTCTTGGCCTGGGATGGTGTCAACGGAGAGGAGTGGATGGAAATGTCTTTTCAAAGTCTAACCAATAGGATATTGTAGTGGATCATACATAGGGTATGAGGGTAAGGGGAGAATCAAGGAATTATTTATCTAGAATTTTGCTTTGAGGAACCAAGCGGATGAGAGAAGCCATTTGCTGAAGTGGGGAGACTTGGTGAGGAGCAGCCTGCAGGGAAGGAGGGAGGTAAGAAGTTGGGTTGTCATGCCTGTGTTGTGGATCAGAAAGGTCTTTGTTTTCCCCACAGTGGAAGCAGCATTGTTTAGGAAGAAGGACCAATGACAAGGAGCAGGGCAAAACCTGCAATGATGTTCCCATGACATTTCATTTTGCTGCTCACAGATTCCAGGTTGGTTTCTTGTGAAGGAGACCTTATCAATGACCTTTCTCAATTAATACTGGCAGACAGGAGATAGCATGTATCTATTAATGAGGGAGAGTATTGTTTACATATTGAATGAAAGTTTTCCATAAGTAGACATGGTAAACTGACAGGTAGTTGGTAAATAGATAGATAATGGCATTAAGTATCCTACCCTGGGAAGACACTGGAGGTCTGAATAACATCAGGTAAACTTTGTCAAGAGCTGATCAATCTATTCTTTTTATTTTTTTGATCAGTCTACTGATAGATAGGTAGATAGATGAATAGATGAGAAAGAGGATAGAGATAAATGATGATAGATGGATAGATCAATCAATGGACAGATAGATGGATCAATGGATAGGTATAACTTATAGTCTTTGAGAGTTTCGTCAAAATTAATCAGTGGGTCTACATTCAGCGAACGGTACATCCCAGTCTTGCGTGCAAAAAGAAGTATTTAAGGGAAACAAAACCTTATTTCAATAGTGACAAAAAGACCCTGTTTCCACCACCAGTAAAACAGGGTATAAGATGGGGAGCAGAGGGATGAAGAAAAAGAGTGAGAAATTCATAACTTAATTATTCACTTAATATGGGTCCTTATATACTTTGTTCACAAACTCTAGATTTCTGTGGAGGACTAGGGAAGAACATTAAATATGTCCAGAGAATCCTGAAGCTTTATTTTCAATAAATTTCAATAAATACAGATCTCCAGAAATTGGCTATTCTCTTTTTTTTAGGAAATGGTAGAATTTTAGTTGGTCAAACTGAAGTCATTTTCCACATTCATAAAGCACATTTTCTGAAATGTGCCAGATAATTTTTATTTTTATATCATTATAGAAATTCCTGTATGACAAGATGTGGTTAATATAAAAGAGGAAGGTGTCAGTGTGAAGAAACCATTGGGACAACACATCTCAAAATTTTATGTCTCTTTCTGGTGATCTAAAATGGGGCCAGACATTTCCATTAATAAGCCTCCCAGGTATGCAAGCATAGCAGTTCGAAAAATCCTATCCTAAGACCATCTTGGGGGCTCTAAACTAGCTAGCTCATTCAAGTTGGATGAAAGTTCTTAGAAACAAAAAAATTCTTAGAAAGTTCTAGAAAGTTCTTTGGTTCATCCAGGGTCCTATCTATTGAGATATTGAGCCTCTGTCTTCCTTAGGGGTCAGTAGATTGTGGCCACCCCTTGGCTGTTCTTACAGGTCCATCATTTAGGTCAGATGAGAGGATGTCATACCTCTCCCTTCTGGGAAGAGCTCTCCTAGTCAGAAATACCTTCTCTCGCATCCCAACTTTTACCATTGCTTTTTTTCAGAAGCATATATTAAAGGACCTCTGGTGTTTGACCTTTAGCCCAAGGACACAAAGTCTTCCGCAAAGAGCAGCATGCCTGCCCTTCTTTGTCTTTCAGGAATTCCATATAATGGATATTTTCATAAAAACTTACCAGCAGGAACAGGAAATAATCACCAAACCTTAAAACGTGACCATTCTTTGGAGGTTGTTCCCTAAATGGTGCCCAGTGGGTATGCAATGTACAGAGCTTCTCGATTTGCAAATATTTTTGTATGCTCTTTTCTTGAGTAAAAGTTCCTAAGGGCCAGGATTCATTTTACAGAAAATGCTCCATCCAGAACACTGGGAAAATTACAGGATTCTGTTAATCTTATATACAGGTTGTTTGAAAGTTACCTTAGATATCATGCATTGATTAAGAATTTTTATGGTTCCTGAATGCGCTGAAATGTATTCCACACTCAATCTCTAGTGGATAAGTGTCATTTTCTTTGGGATGTAAAGAGCACTTCGGAATTCTCTGGGTTATAATTAGGAATGACAATTATCAGAATATGTTGCTGCAAAGAATTCTGCTTATGTGAACTTTCAAATTTTTGTGAACTTAACATGAAGGGACATAGGATGGATTATCTAGTGGTGATCCATGGAAGAAGACAAAAAATTGAAATTATTATGGTGGTTCAAGAAAATATTGATATGGGAGAAAATTAATTACCACATCATTTTCAAAAAGTTCACCTGTAGCTGGTCAGTGGTTTCCATACTATTAACTTGTGTTGGCAGCAAATCAAAAGCATAAATCTGTTTTTCCAGGTATAGGTTTCAAATCATTTTTATGCATTCCCAAACCATACAGCCTGTAAATAAAAATAAAAAAATACAACAACCCATTTGATTTGTGGTTCACTTGCAGTGATATGAGTTGTTGAATCAAGTGTGATAATAATGTTTTTGTATATTTGTTTTAAGGCTGGAAATTGAATCCAGTTGTGGGTGCAGTCTACAGCCCCGAATTCTATGCAGGTAAAGAGTTCCTCTTTGCATGACTTCTTTTTCATCTGTTTTAAATGTGTTTTGCCTGCCAGTAAAGAACGGGTTTCATAAAATAATTTGAACCACGTAAATCCCTCTCCTAAGAAGTTCTGAAGGATTTTTTTAAAGCAAAACCGAAAGTGTTTAAAACCCTTTAAAAATAAAGGGGAATCGTGTATGTGTGTTACACTGTGCAGGACACATGGCCCTCCTTATGACATTTTACATTGATTTTGCCTCAAAAAAGCATCGAGGCTTTGTTCAAGGGCATATTGAACAAATGTAGAGCTGTTCATGCCCATTTTATTTCAATCTGCCTGGATGTGTTTTTTAACCATACATTTCCAGGTGGGGTTACCTTTCTTTCTTCCTGGCAAAGCAGAGAGTTGGCTCACTTATTCCAATAATGTGGCAGTGAGTTGAAATTGCCAAGAGAAGGATTATTTAGAAAACAAGAAAAAAAAAAACAAACAAAAAAACCCCCCAAAAAACAAAAAGCAAAAAAATGAAGTGGTCTTTCTGTCTCTATTAATCAGTATTCCTTAGCAATTCCATCTCTCTCTGCTCTGCCTTCCAGGGTAGGTCTCTCCCCTCACCCCTTCCCTGCTACCCGCCAACTACCGGTTGATCAGGAAATCCGTGTAGAAAACTTGTTCATCACATTTTAGGAGAGGGTAACCCAGAAGCAGCAGTGGTGATTTTGGCTCTGCTTGGCCTGTCACTTCTGCCCGTTAGCCCCTTGTTCATTAACAAGACTGCATTTAACACCTTAGAACTTTAGTAGATTTGTTACATGGGGATTGAAAAGAACTCTTTCTTTGATGGGGCTCTTGCTCTTAAAAAAGGAGAAATAAATGACCAGTTGGTCCAGATCCATTCACTTAGTGACCTCTGCCCAGTAAGTCCTACCCCTTCTTGGTCCCTTCTGGGGTGCCATCTGTCGTTTTCCTAATCATGGATCAACCCTAGTGTATGACAGGAACACAGGACACTCGGATGGCTCCTCTAGCAGAGTCACCAACTCGACAAAGAAAAAAGTGGTAAATCTGGGAAGGCCCAATATGATAGCTAAGGTCTGGATTTCAGATAGGCAATGTTTGTTCTTCGCATGTGATTTTTGCAAGCCTGGGTTAAGTCCAGTGACTCTGTGACCGTGAAGTAGCTGCGCTGACTCTTCGGGGGAGAAAAGTCTTTGCTGTAAGGCTTTCCATGGTTATATGGTGGAACCCACCTCCTGAGAGGACACTTAGCAAAGTGAGGAACGCAAACACTGTACTCAGACAGCCCAGGTTCAAATCCTGCCCCCCCTCCCACTACTTGCCAGCTGTGTGACTCTAGGCAAGTTACTTAACCTCTCTGTGCCTCAGTGTCTTCATCTGTTAAATGGGAGATGATAATAGTAACAACCTCACAGGTGCTTATTAGAATTAAATGGGTTAATATATGAAGACTGGTGCACAGTCAGCACTACATAAATTCTGGGCAAATAAAAATAAATTAGTGTTCCACCTCTCTGCCAGAAGGGGAAAATTAACGGAGAACTGATTGTGGTGAATTCTGAGTAAACCACTAAACTAAGAGATTCTTTTCTTAATACACGAGAGGACTAGACCTTCTGTTCTCAGCTTGCCTGTTTGGGGAAAGTTAATTTCTGGGATTGGAGGTAAGGCAGTCTGTTTAGGGGCACAGATATTGCTGGGGTACATCCTTATCCAAAGCTGCAAAGAAAGGACATCCCTCAAAAGGGCATGCAGGAGGCCAGCCAGCAGCTTTCATGCATCCGGGGGCACTGCCTGATGAAATGGGGTAGCTGAGAAAACAAGCTGACACATTCTCTGCAAGTGTGTGCACCTGGCTACGTGCACGGTTTCTCCCCAGAATAATGGGTCAAGGACAAGAAGCAAGAAGGCATCTGATGAGGAGGTAGGGTATAAATGTGTCACTTGTGAGAGAGAGAGGAAGGACATGTTTCTGGTCCCATGCAGTATAGTTGCTGGTCATCTGGCTCGAGCAACCAAGAAACTCTCCTTTACATGTGATTTCAAACCTATATGCATATCTGTGGGTGTTTGAGAGGACATTAAGACAGAAGAAACCATTCAAACTAGATTGTATGTATAAGAATAAATTAATCTCCATGACTTTTAGAACGTTAGAACAGCCATTCAGATTAGCCCTGAGCCCAGCTGCAGAAGTTAGATCACGGGACTATCGGGAAAGAATAAGTTATAATAAAGATGAATATTTACCGAGTATTCTCTGTGGCCAGGCACGGTTCTAAGCACTTTACCTAAATTAATGTATTTAAATCCTCATGGCAGTTCTCCAGATGAGAAAACTAAGGTACGCAGAGTCCCTTAGCAGTAAACCTCTAAGATATCAAGCGGGTAAGAAGCTGGTTAGATTTTGAAACTGAGAGCCTGTGTTCTTTACAACTGGGTTATATGCTGCTTCTTTTTTGTGTATAAATATTAAAATTTGTAATTCTTATTGACTGTGTCCTATGATGGTAGATCAGGCTACTGCTCTATGTCCAAGCCAGTCAAATTAAAGAAGAGGAGTAAGATAATAATTTTGGATTTTTCCAACCACCACCACCACCGCCACCACCTCCTCCATATTCAGACGAGTTAACTGGCTGTGGGGGGCAGTTTTAAGAATTCTGGACAACTAAATAATTATTTCTATGAGATGCCCCAATAAACTTAAATCTAAAAAAAAACGGGGCACGAATAGGTGTTACTTGAGAAATCTGTGTATGTATGTTAATATTGCCAATATGTGGGCTACCCTTAATAATCAGAAGACTTCTCTTTTTGCCTAAATTATCTGTGTATGCAGGTAAACAGAGTTCATGATATGCAGAAATGTAGGGAAATGCTGCCAATCCAACACTCCAGAACAATTCCTTTGAAATATTTGGAGACCCATAAACACTGAGAATTGAGCTAGCTTAAATTGGAAGTTAAGGCACCTTTATGGATGGAGTGCATATATGCAAATGTGGACATAGCATGTATTCATTTCGCTATGGAAATATAATTACTAATGTCATTCATTTGAATGTCCATGATTAAGAATTTTGGGGGCTTCTTGGATTTCCCCAACTATAAACATAGTCTGGATCTATCTTGCAATTTCGAATATGCCTCAAAGCTGAAATGAAGACCTTGTCATTGATTTGCTGTGGATATTTAGCAGGCCAGCCCTGTGTCTGCCTGAGATAGAAAGCCAGGCTTATTAGGCACTCCTATATATAAGATTTTCTATTAATGACAAATATCATAATATTCCCATAGTATAATTATTGATTTTCTGAAGCTTATGCAGAATTAACAACCCAGCCTCCAATTGTCTCTCAGAACGGGGCATGAAAAGTTCACATATTTTGTAAATTAAAATCAATATTTTCAATCTCTCCTAAAGGTAATTTTCCTAATTTAGTGGACTTTTCCCTAACATTTATTTTCTCTTTAATTATAAAATGGCAGGTTATTGATTTTTGTATATAACCTCTTGACGCCCTGAGTGCATTTTTATTGCTAACGTGGGGTGGGGTGGAGAGGGCAGGAGCACCTCTTAATGAGGATCTTTAATTACTAGCTGAACAGTATTAATTTGCTTTGATAAATTATGACGCACACTCTCCCTCACGCACACATTCCAGGGGAAGCATTTAGAAAGCTGTTATGAAGGGCCTTTCATTTCGGGTGCTTTCTCTGAACTCTTACTGAGTCCTACCCGGAAGAATGCTTACCGAGCACCAGTCTCCAGAAGCAGATAGGCATAAATCAACACATCCCATGAACCCATGTAAATCTCCTCCAAAGACAAGTGGGTGTTTTCCTGCAAAGCTACATGGTATTGATTGTTTTGCCTACATCTAATCATCTTCAGGCTCCTTGGGGCTTATTCTCAAGATAAATGATTGATAAGTCAATTAAAGAAATGTGCAGGTAGATCTCAAAACCAGTGTCTAAGACCATTCCATTTCAGACTTTTTTAAAAAAATTGAGGGCAATAAATACAAGTACAGTATCTGCAAATATCTGTTCCCAGCAGTATGCTTCAAGTTACTTAGTATCATTAGAAATAGTGTTTCTAAGAATCTCAATGAGGAGGCTCCATTTCCATCTAATATGTGAGATGGAATATTACATTGTGAGAAGTTCCATTTCCATCTAATAGAAAGATTAAAGGAAACAGTGGTGTCTTTTAGGGAGAATCATGATACCTAGCCAATGAAACTGTTGATTGAAAGCAAACACCTTTAATCTTCATACATAAGTAAAACAAAATGAAAATAAATAACGGGTTATACACGGTTGTCGACCCGGGACTGACAAATGGCAAATCCATCCGTTTCTCAGTTGCCGGGAAGATGGCTGCAAAGCTCACCCACACTGTATATCATATCTGCCAACTCATTTCTGTGATTAAATATTCCATCAGTAGGGCTATAAGGCGGCAAAGCTTAACAAGATTCATAAGATGCACCACTCGAACACACATAACTCACTTCCGTGGATGGAGAGCACCCCGCCTGCAAAGGAAAATCGGAATTGAGGTAAATTACTCCACACGTCATGATCAATAGGGAAAGGAAAAGATCTAGCAAAGCCAAGCAGATCTAAGACATAGTTAGGTCCCGATGACAACAAACACACAGTTCAAGTCAAAAGTAGAGAGATGCAGACTAAGTCCACTTGAAAACCTTGAAGATGGTAATGAACAGTAGTCGGGCAACGTTATTATTAGTGGGGTTTTTTTCAGTGCGGGGAAGAAAAAGGGGGTCCTTAATTGGATTTTCCTCCTAAAAATACACATTTCTGGTGTCAGAGGGGTGGGAGGAGCACTAAAAGAAGGATGCCTGGCTGCAAAGTCACATATGAAGGTGGTCGGCTCTTAAAACTAGGTTATCCTGGGCTTATAGGGAGGATCAGGTAAGGTAATGGGCGTAAGAGAAGTCTATAGACTGTAACGTAAAATAAAACCATGAGATCAGTGTGATGACTGAGGCCAGCTGGATTATGTCCACCTCGATGAAAACCTGGCCACGGACCACAGGCCTTGATACCAGGCTGGGTGATGGGAGACTGGATTGGGATCTCAGTACAAAGTTTAAAAATGAAGAGGATGGATGTAGCACTCTGTGATTGCTTATCTCGAAAGGGCAGCTGTATTTGACCTTGGATTACCCGTAGAGCGGTATTGGTTTTCTATGGGCTTTTGGCCGCCGTGAACCATGATTCATCTAAGAATTGAGTCAAAGGAAGGTAGATGTCGGTCTCCCTCCCCATCGCTCCCCCCATTTCACTTCATTGAGTCCATTACAGTTAAGAGAATGACCTTTAGCCACACTTTTGGATGGACTTCTCTCCAATTCCCTTCCTGCAATTTGGATACAATAGCATCTGAAAAAGAGTAAGATTGTCAGAACCTCTGATAACTGGGGTCCCTGACACAGGCTGCTTTCCTTTTGTTGGCCACCGTCCTAGACTTTGTGTTGGCCTCGGATGATGTGCCGAAATCCTGGGTACAAAGCATGCGTTTGGGGTGACTACCTTAGTATCCTGAAAGAATGTAATGTGGGTCTGCAAGGTACTTGCTACCACTCAGAGCCCCTGAAAGCAGCAAATATTCAGGCACCCCTCGTGGCTCTAACACTGCCCATGTCCACCCAGAGGACCAGTTTCAACCAGACACAGAGCAATGGCTCCTCATGAACAGTGACCTTTGGCTCTGCAATGTTTTGTATAATTTACACATCTGCCAGATTCAAATGCAGTGCACTTCAGTGAACTGGAACAGAAGAGTCCAGATTTAAGTCCCCAAGCAAAAGGATTTTCAGCCTAGAAATGTTCCACTTCAAAGACTTTATCTCGTACATCTGTTTACCTTAGCCTCCCCTTTTGGTTGCAATTCACTTTCCTTCTCTCTTCTCCTTTCCCCATCTGTCTTATCAGATTTCACTCCATCCCTGCCCACATTTGGCCTTAATTTTTATCTGTGTCCTTCCCTGCCCCACGGAAGGAATGCAGCTCAGCTTTGATGGAACCTGTGGGGGATTTTGATCTTCAAATAGGATCAGAAGTTGATTATGTGCCTAAAACTGCACTTCCTCGATAAACTAGTTCCCATTCTATTGCATGGAAAGTCTACCAAGGAGAGCTCCCCCAAGGCCGGAAGCAGTAAGACAACCCTTGTAGGAGAAGCCCCCGACCTCTGCACACCATGGGAGGAAGACAAGGTTTGAATATTTGGCTCTGGATCAATTTCATAGGGAAAGTTCTGGGCTGCCATCATTCATACATGAACAAGTCAAAACATCCGCAACAATAAGCCACTCTGGGCACTGACTGTGCCAGGCACTGTGCAAAACACTTTGCATCTCCTTGAATCCTCATAAAAATGTTAAAGCATTCTCTTCGTTATAGAAATTATGAAACCAAGGCTTTCTGGAGAGTTTATCTCCTCCTTCATATCACAGGACTGGTATGTGAAAAATTGGTTTATTATATAAATGTCTTTTTTCGAACCTCAAAGCCCACGCTTTCCATCACCTTGCTGTGCAGCTTCCTCAGTAGGACTAGACTAGGACATGTCTGCCATGTCTTATATCCTTGAGGTCATAGAGGATAAAAATAATTAATAAAAATAAATGTTATATTACCTGCTGCATGTCAGACTCCGTGTTGGGATCATTGCATGTTTACAGAGATTATAACTTTGGAGGATAAGTGTCATTTTCCTCGTTTTTCAGATAAATTAGAAATCTAGTGATATTATTTTGCCCAAGGTTCTGACTTCAAAAGTTAAAGAGCTGAGTGAGTCCAAAGCCAAAGCTCTGTGATTTCAAAGCCCATTCCATTTTATTACAAATTACCTCCACACAGATGCGTTAGTTAATCCAATATCTTGGATTGATGGCTCTTAACTGGGAGTAATTTTATACCCCAGGGGAATTAGGCAACTTCTGGAGACATTTTCCATTGTCACATCTTGGGGGCATGGGGTTGTTCACTACTGGCATCTAAAGAGTGGAGGCCAAGGATGATGCAAAACATCACAACAATGCACAGGACAGCCCGCACCACAAAGAATAATCTGGCTTAACATGTTGATAATGCTGACGTTGGGATTTGAGCTCCAGCTCAAGATGGAGAAGCATCTGTAGTTATCAAAGGCAATCCAAGAACTTAAAGAGAGACATTTGCCCAAATGCTTCCTCTTCTGCGCATTACTCTGTGATTTTTGACTCCAGAAGGGAAAAGCATAAAGCTTGATTTTATGCTGCAGAGCTGTGTTGGGGGTCCACAAGACCATCTTCAGTCTCTGTGTTTGGTTGGATGTGCTCATGGGACTCAAAAAGGCTCTTATAGTCAGAGTTCTGATTTATTACAAAGCAGTACAGATTAAAAATCAGCAAAAGGGGAAGAACACAAGAGATGGGATCCAGAAGAAACCAGGCAGAAGCCTCTGGGTGTGCCATCCAGGTGGAAGTATACGATGTGCTTAACTTTACCGCGTTGGTGTCTGACAACACACACAAAGAGTTTTGCCAGACAGGAGTCAGTCCGCTTCCTGGGAGGTGGTCACAAGGATGCAGAGCCCCCGCGTCAATGATCTCAGCTACTCAAACCTTAGCCCAAAGAGCCAAAGTAGGCATTCACCGTAAATCACATTGCTACAGTGAACTATCTTATCAAACTGGCCACTGCATGGCCCAAGGCCTCAGGCATCCAAAAACAGTTTTATCAGGTAGAATATTCCAAGGGTTTGGAACTCATCTGCCAGGAGCTGTCCAAGGGCCAGTCCTGAAGAATGTGCAGGGTTTGAGCAGCCCAGGCCTGCTGAGTTAACCCTTTCCCGCACAACAGAAGTAGGAGGAGGAGAAGCAGAAGGAGAAGGAGATGAAGCAGAAGAAGAAGATTGCAAGCTCAGGGAAAAAAAAAATACATACATATATATCTATATTCGTGGTCATGATGGTAGTGGTGAGGAGGAGGGCGAGAGTGGTATAAGACAAGACATACCACTGTGTCTGTTGGTTCCAGGAGAAAAGATCAAGCTGGAGTCAGTTATTAAAGAGAAAAAAACTGTGTGCATTTTTCACTTCGAGCAGAGGTCTGCACATTTCAGTAAAGGGCCAGTTCGTGAATAGGTTCAGCTGTGTGGGCCAACAGTCTCCCCCAGCCACTCACCTCTGCCGCTATAATGCAGGAGTAACCACAGACAATGCATAAATGAGTGTGCACGGCTGTGTCCCAATAATACTTTAAGGACACAGACATTTAAATTTCATATAATTTTCACGGGTCATCAAATAGTTGTCCTCACCCCATCCCCAGCTGTGTAAAATTGTGAAAGTCACGGCCCTCCTTCGCTGACCCTGCCTTAGAGAGTCCAGATTTGCTGAACTCAAAGCCACGAGCTTACACCCTGGGGAGGTTTTTTTCTCATTGCACTGTGGTAGCAATTACACAATCCCGAATGAACCCATGAGATTAGCTGCTTGTCATTCTGCCGCATCATGTTCATCAAGGAAGGGCCAAAGAGAGAGGCCGTGTATAAAGTTGCACATACCCCCGGCTTTTGTTAATTCATCCTTTAGCTCAGAGTTACAGTGCTGAAGGCCTGTAAAGTGCCTGCCAGAACACTAAAAAAATAACAACCCTCTCTGTGTTAAGAGCAGGGGGTACTAATTGGGTTTTAAAGGATAAGTAAGAGTTCTCCTGGGAAGAAAATGAAGAAAGATCTTTGTAGGGGTGAGTAAGGAGGACTTTGGTGGAGTCCAAAGGAGCTTCTCAATCTTTATCTTCAGAATCCATTAAGAAGTCCTAAAAAAAAAAAAAAAAAAAAAAAATACAGGTGCTTGATCTTCACTGGATATAGAAATTTCTGAGGCAAAATCAGATTTCCCCCAAAAGCTGAGAAATAAGTTGCAAAAGACCTGATAATCCTGTATAAAGGAATGAGGGTTCTGTATTTCATCCTTTGAGTGGCAGGCAACCGTTGAAAACTCTGATAAAAAAATATACTTAAAAAATAAAACAAACAAGAAAACCCAGTAATGAATTAGCTTGCGTATCTACACTTAAAACAAATACTAGTCTTATCATGAGAACTCTTTCAAATATGTGAACCCAGTCCTGAAAAACTGAAAGAGGTAAAACCAAATCAGCAACTTCTCACCCATCCGAGAGATCGGACTCCTGACGGACCCCAGGATTACCAAACCAGTGCCCTAACACCAAGGCTATGATCAAACTCATTTCCTGGTTGTGTCCTGATCTCTTCCTAGGAAAACAAATTACCAGAGACTTTAAAAATGACATGATTTCATTTTTTAAAATATTTTAACTTGTGTCGCCATTCTATTATAAACCATTTAGCTTGGACGGTCTTGTACTTCCCACTTTTAGGGTTCTTTTCAAAGTTTATAGTTCAGCGTTATTAGCCCAACCAATTAAGTTGTGTGTAAATAAAGACAAATTGGCCAAATATTATTTAATACCTTGGATGTTAATTATATGTAGGTACTTCTCCAAGTATCAAATGAAGCTGTCTTTTAAAAATGTAGTGTAGAAGAAGCAACACACAAATAGCAGAATCCTACTTAAATTAACTACATTGGTGACAGTTAATGCATTTCTAGAACTTCTGTGGACCTGTTACAACCCATTACAGTCGAAATATTGGTTTATGAAAAATTAATAAAGCCAGTGGAAAATGGAACCCAGCATCTGCATTAGCTGTTCACACCAAAAGAATCAGCCAGAATTAATTAGGCCGTATGCTACATTCTAATGAGTTTTTCATTAAAGAGTATACCATTATGGAAACTAAACAAGGATTACTCAGAGAATAATGCCAAAGGGTGTTTTTTTGTTTTTTGTTTTTTGGAGGAGATTAAATTAGTTAATAGGTTGCACATTTAAACCCGATGCAAAGGTTAATTGATGTACACTTATCATGGTATTAAACCCAGTATCATTTTAAAAACATGAACACCCCAATATCACTGATATTTCCTCTGGAAAAAAAAGAGAGTCTATTTGTGCGTTTCTAGTATTTGTTTGATATACACGATATTGTAAAGACTGAAACCTTCTGTATTAATTCCCTGTCATTTTTGAAAACCATTTTCACCAGCTGAAATATTCTTTTGCTTTCATCCCACGGGTGGGGGTGTGTGTGTGTGTGTGTGTGTGTGTGTGTGTGTGTGTGTGTGTGTGGTGTGGGAAGCATGTTTAAACAAATATATCTGATTACTCTTTGGGAAATTCAGAGTTGAAGTATATTTTCTGCTCTTACCAAAAGAGTGGGGTCAGGGGTTTAAACCTAATCTGGGATATGGAAGGGGACTCAAGATGAAACTACCCCCATTCCACAAATATTTCTAGTACCTCCTAAAATACAGCTCCGTACTAGCAAGTGAAATAGAAGAGGGGGCCCAAGGGAAGCCTGTCAGGAGGGATTTTTGGACTCTTGCAGTATCTTAGGGGTTCTTGTCCCTAGGAAGAAGAGAGAGAGGGAGGAAGGCATTCTGGGTTCTTTGCAGAGACTTGTAAACTCCACAGATTTTAGTTAAAACACAATTTCTATTTTTTTTTCCCATTTCTCATAATTTGCAGACGAAAATACCTTTCTGAGCTGGGAGATAAATGTGCAGTGGGAAGGGACCCATCTCAGTTATAGGGAGGAGCGCTCTCTCCCTGTCATCCTGCATGGCCCTACCACATGGGAATGCAGGCCCAAACCCATGTGGCCCCATCCCCTGATTCCTCAAGAGAAGCTAGACATCGGTCTTGTGACATTAAACCTCCCCAGTTTAAATGTTGACAATTAATTCCCAATCTTAAAATGTTCTCCATTAAATCTGTTATGGTTAGCGTTCTGTCCAGGACATGGCCCAACCCAGCAGTTCGGCAGCCATCCATTAGCTCTTCAAGGAACAATGGAACAAAATAAATCCCTCCAGTGCTGTATTTTGAGATTCAAAAAAATAATAATAGTTAATAGCCCATTATTATTATTATTACTGAGATCACTTATAACCTACAAATTGTCAACCCCTTCCATGTAACAGATATGATCCCTACAGCAATTCTCAGTGAAGTAGATTTTTTTTTTTTTTTTTTTTTTTTGGTCCCCATCTTACAGATGTGAAAGCCAAGTCTGGGACCTTAACTGACTTGCCCAAGGTCAAAGAAACTTACTGTCACTGAGGTCAGAACATAAAACTAAGGGTAAAATTCCCTAAACCCATACTTTTTCAGCTGCACTGTCAGGCCTTGAGAGTTCCCTATTTTTCCTCTCTCTGTGTTTCCTTCCTGCCTTAGTGCGATCTTGCAAGTGGGATTTTCTTACCTATAGAAGCTACATCCTGCCCAGAGGCTTCCTTGGTGGGATTTAAAACCCTATCACAGATTCTTAAACGTGATCATGAGTTCTAGCCAACATCCTTAGTCTGGAAGAGCCAGGCGTTTCCAGCCAGAAGGCAACTGAGGAAGTGTTCGAGGTGGCTTAGTGCAAATGGGGTTGGTTGGTGGATATTTATCGCTCCACGGTTGGAGAGGATGTTTAAACACATCAAGACCAAGTATCACCATAAATAAGCCGATGTAGCTCCGTGAGTCTGAGCTTTGGAGTCATACCAAGCTGGCTCAGATTTCAGTTTTGTCTCATATTTTTCTCTCTCTGGGCCTTATTTTCCTTGTGTGTTTGATAAGAAAAAAAATCATAATGTGTGTACAGCGTACCTGGTTCAGTACCTGAAACTCAGTGGCATCTTAATGGTCCCTCCCATTAATATTAGCTGTAACTTGACGTTCTTTATGTAGTCCCTAGCATTTTACTATTGTTGGCAGCATGGGCATCCCCTGGAAGCTAATTGGAAATGCAGATTCTCATGCCCCACCCCAGGCCTACCAAATGAGAATATTCATTTTAGAAGGGTCCCCAAGTAATTCAGTGCCTATTAGAATTTTAGAAACAAAAGCTCTAGGGTATCCCTTACCTAAATACTAATAGCCACAACCCTGATGGAGATAAAACGTATTTCCATGGTTTTTGTTGTAGTTAAATTGCTTCCCTTCCACAAATACCTTATGGGACAATTTTTTCTAGTTGTTTTATTATCTTGAACAACAATGAATTAGAAATAAATTTTTGGCAAGCATTCAAAGAACATGGCTTTAATTTTTTTGGTTGTTTTTAACAAAAAAAATGAAATAAATTTTAGCAAGTATTAATAAAATGATACCCTCTGAAATAATTCGTCACAGCTTCCCAGGGAGGGGCTAATGTTGTTCTGACAATCACTATTAGTGTCTTCCAAACAGAAAAGGAACATTAGAACATGGGTCAGCAAACCTTTTCTGTAAAGGTCCAGACAGTGAATATTTTAGCCTTTGTGGACAATAAGGTCTCTGTTGTAAATAGTCAGCTCCGTCTTGCAGCATAAAAGCAGTCATAAATAATACATAAATGAACAAGTGTGGCTCTGTTCCAATAACTCTTTATAGATACTGAAATTTGAATTTTATGTGATTTTTCACTTTGTCACCAAATATTAGTCTTCAATAGATTGTTTTTCAACCAGATAAAAATGTAAAAAACATTCTTAGATCACAGGCCATACAAAAAAAGTGGTAGGCTGGATTTGGCAGAAAGCCTGTAGTTTGCCTACACCTGATTTGGAAGATTAGCCTTCAGTCCTTGGGTCCCAGGGATCTGTTTGGTTTGATCTGCATTCAGCACCATAAGATTTCTATCTGTGTGACCTTGGGCAAGATTCTAAAACTCTCTCTGTCTCAAGATCCACATCTATTATACAGATGTAAAGATAGTACCTGTCTTACAGGGTTGAGAGTAGGGGATAATCCAAATTAAACAGTGAATGGGTTTGCTTGGTGGTTTTTGGGTAATTAGTAAGCCATTTTTGGAATCATTACTGTTGATGTGTTTAGTATCATATTGAGTCAACTGAGTATTTTCTGTAAAAATCAGTATTAGTTGAATTTTGGAGGCAGGAGAATAAGAGTGGTTCCAAGTAAGTCATTACATTTTTTTTGAAGATTTTATTTATTTATTTGAGAGAGAGAATGAGAGATAGAGCACATGAGAGGGGGGAGGGTCAGAGGGAGAAGCAGACTCCCTGCTGAGCAGGGAGCCCGATGCAGGACTCGATCCCCGGACTCCAGGATCATGACCTGAGCTGAAGGCAGTCGCTTAACCAACTGAGCCACCCAGGCGCCCAAGTCATTACATTTTTTAAACAACAAATAATCAGGGAAAACTTTGTATAGAGATTCTTTGTAGTATTCCTGCAACTTTTTTTGTATAGTCTGAAAGTATGTCAAAAAGAAAAGTGAAAAGAAAAAAAAACACAAAATCATGTATTTCTCTTAATTATGAAAGTCAAAACTTGCAGCATAAATTGGAGTGAAAGATTCTCTACACTCTATACAGATTTACTTCAGGGCTCCTTTAAATATGGAAATCCCCCGGCACAATTAAAACATGATTCACTTTATAAGAATTAAATATACATCCAACATTTTTCTGCAGCCTCTGTGCCTCTATGGAAATACCTCTGTATTTAACGCTCGACCATAACCCTTCAGAGAGGCTCATCTTACAGGCATGTATAAAAGCGTTAAGTATTAGCTGTGAAAATATTCTTATATGGATTAGCTCAATGCCAGTCTATGTTCAAAAATGTGTAACCACAAAAAGCATCCTCAACCCAAGAGGGCTTTGGATAAATGTGTCCATTGGAAGCAGTAACCTCCATGGGCAGGGAGTAGCACACAGCAACCTCCCAGACCTCTATATCTAACAGAAGTTTGGTGCCTATATGACCCTCATGTAGTACAGTGCCTCACTGATCCGCAGGGCAGAGCTCATTAGGAGGCAGGTGGGTATATTAGTCTGTTTGGGCTGCCATGACAAAGCACCACAGGCTGGTGGGGCTTATACAACAGAAATGTATGGTCTCACAGTTCTGGAGGCTGGAAGTCCAAGATCAAGGGGTTGGCAGGGTTGGTTTCTTCAGAGGCCTCTCTCCTTGACTTGTAGACAGCTGTCAACTCCCCGAGTCCTCACATGGTCTTCCCTCTGTGTCTCTGTTGTAATTTACTCTTCTTATAAGGACATCAGTCACATGGAATCAGGGTCTACCCTCATGGCCTAACTTTAACCTAATTAGCTCTCTAAAGATCCTGTCTCCAAATACAGTCACATCCTGTACTGGGAGTTAGGACTTCAATGTATGTATGAATGTGGAGTATATACACTTCAGTCCATAATAGTAGGGCAGGGATGGGTAGGCCTTCTTTTGGATGGGAAACCAAGAGTGGCCTTGCTAGGATTATGCTGTTGGTGATCTGTACCTTCTTTACCAGCCCACCTCCAGAGAGTTGGACAGAATAGTTAGGACTGGGAAGTTATTCTTTGTGTTCAAAATGCTACAAAGGAAAGGCAAAATCTGTCGATGTACAAAATAGAAATGATAAGAGGTAAATAAGCTCTTCCCCTTTGCCCACAGAAGTACTCAAACCAGGTATATTCAGCCATTTTTACTTTTTTTCCCTAAAGATGTGAAGATGCCCTTGGGCCTGGATTAATCAAAGTACATCCAGAGCAGGACAGTCACCTGGGTTGCTGATCAGAAATGCAAATTTCGACCAGCTGAGTCACACTCTTTTGGGGTGGAGCCTTTGAAGGCATCCCATGTCAATTCTCCCCAGTGGATTCTTAAAGTCTCACGGGCTTTGAAAACCTCCAGTTTTAGGAAGGCAAGAACTCACAGCCTTGAGGTTTGAAGGACTGGCTCTCCTCCAGTGTTTCTCAAAGTGTGGTCCCCTGACAACACGAGAACTTGTTGAAAATGCAAGTTCTCAACTCCATCCCAGACTCGGGATCAGTCCGAAACTTTGGGAGTGGGACCTAGCATTCTGTGTTGAACAAATCCCCTAGGTGATGCTGATGATGCAGGTGATTTTACGAACCCATGGGGGACTGAGGGCACCCCTTTCTGAAAGTACCATTCCTATGAAGAAGACGTGTGCGGGTTTCTCTTATAGTGAACTAAGAGCTCAGAGCTTGTTCTTTAAATTATGACAAAAGTTTTCCTATTTTTATTCTAATTTAAAAATATATTTTAAAAATCATTCTGTAACAATGGAAGCAGGAAAGAGTCAATGATAAAGTGAGTCATGTTCTAGGAGCCTAGATAGCTTTGTTTCCTGCCTGGAATTTGCCTCTGACGGATGCTAAGGCTTTTCATAAACCACATCCTTGTTCTGTGCCATTTTTTCCCATCTCTAAAGAGGGACTAGTACTACCTGACCCTTCTTATTAGGGAGGAACAACTGTAGTGTAAAAATGTGTGGGGAAATATTAAATAAAAAATTCTTTTTTTGTATAAAATGAAAGTACTATTTTTGTAGTGATTACTATTACTATGAAACATTTTTAGTTATGACTGCAGTATGTTACAGAAATATGGAATAGACATTTTGCCAGTCATAATAGTCATGTTTCATAAAAACTGTGCCAAAACTACTTTTAAATTTTATTGATCTCAGCAAGCCAAGTAAATAACCATAGGGTCTCAGGTTTGGGGGTCAATTCAGAGTCCTTCCTTTGTTCCCTTTCTTGTGTATGTATTTGTTCCTGAACATATGAGTACTAAAAAAGACAGCATGTCATTCTTTTGAAGGGCACAGGGGGCTAAGCGGGCATGCCCCAGAACCCACACAGTGCCCGGCACACCATAGATGCCAATCCGCATTTGCAGAATGAATGGCAGCCCTCGAAGGCCACCTTTTCTTAGCTGAGCACTCGTGACAGAGTAGCTGTCTAATGGCCTCCTGCATTCATTCACCATTTACCTGTGGGATTTTTCCTCTCAGCCCTCTTTGCCGACTCACCAGGCCTAGTGAGAAAAGCTGGACCCCAGCAAAGGGCTCTGTTTGCACGCGACTCCGGATCAGCACACAGATGCTTGCGGAGGCTCAGACAGCACATGCCCCTCTCAGAACCTTCCACAGCAGGTGTTCCTGAATCCCTGTTGGCTCTCAGAAAATTCATAAAGTGTGGTTGTTTTTCCTTGTGTCTTTAATTTTTTTTTTTCATTTCAGTAGCAATAAGAGCATTCTTCTCCAAGTGTTCTAACTCATCTTCATCTTCGAGCTAATGAAGTGAGTCAGCCACTCCCAGTTGCTAGGCGGTTGGGGTGTTTTTTTGACATGTTTTTTTCTTTCTTTCTTTCTTTCTTTTTTTTTCTTTCTTTCTTTCTTTTTCTTTCTTTCTTTCTTTCTTTCTTCCTTTTGTGTGTGTGTGTGTTTGTGTGTGTGTGTTTGTGTGTGTGTTTGTGTGTGTTTCTGTGTGTGTGTGTGTGTGTGTGTGTGTGTGTGTGTGTGTATAATTCAGAAAAAACAGGACAGACCTAGTCATTCACCCTGGGCTGGCTTAGAGCTCTGCCTCTTCAGTACTAAAATGGAAGGGCAGGCATTCAAAAGAGACTTTCTCTTCTTCCTTTCCCTCTTGCATCCTAATTTTATTTCTTGCAAGTGTAACATGGCTGCCTGTCCAGAACCCTCTGGTTCCTCTTGTCAGCCCCCCCCCCAACTCTCAGCCTAGGTCCCTGGACCCACAGAGATGACAGAGGACTAAGACGTGACTCCTGACCTCTTGGAGTCCACAGCATCCATGGGAAGACACTCATTCAATAGATCATTACAACACAATTTAGAAAAGCAGAGGAAGGAAGCTGAACTTGGCAGGTGGAGCCAAATAGATCTGGTTTCTAGGAGGAGAAGCTGCTGCTGAGTCCAGAAGGGAATCATCTAGGGGAAGGGGCAGGGCTTCCAGGGAGAAGAATTATCCTCCATAAAGGCAGAGGTGTGAAAAGGCACCGTTGTCCCAGTTGGTTTGAGTCCAATTTCCTCACCTAGGAGTTGGCAGCAGAGTACAAAGTTGAGAGGCCTCCTCTTCCTTATCTGTGACGGGAATCACCCCTTTGAGGTTTCTCCCTGCCCCTCGAGGGGCCAGGAACGACCCCCAGAGCTGTGGGGAGTCTCCAGTGAAGAAAAAAGGGTTGGGTTGCCCCATCTGTACATGGACCTTGGCTCACCCTCTCGAAGCTGGAGGATTCCCGATCCTGCTCGCAAGGGGCCCTGTGCATATTGTGCCGGAATTTGGGATGCTGATGAGTGTGACAGACTTTGCAAAGGCTCTGATGATTCCAAAGTTTCAATCTGCCACATGGAGCCAGTTCCTGCCAGGCACAGATACGGGCTGCTCAGATTTCATGTGAAGCTGCATGAGTCAACCTTAAAGGAATCAGAGAAGAGGAGGAAGCAAGTGAATCCCATAGAGAGGGCCTGTAACTGCACCTGGACTTTAGGCATGCGCATCCCCAGCAATAAACAAGGGGCGGGAAGAAGGAACCCTCAAGAACGATTGTTTGGACAGAGCACTATTTTTAGCCAGGAAAACAGAAATGAGGAGGTCTTTAAAAACATAATAGTTTAATCAAATTCATTAATTCTTCTGAGAGTCAGGTATTTTGCTAGGGGCTGGGAATAGATGAGTATGGTTTGGCTCTGACATAAGGGGGCTCATTGTGGCTGAGACCGATATGTAAATGAAAAGTTGCAGTACATTGTGACAAAGGATCTACTAGGGAGACTTTTTTTTTTTTTAAGTAGGCTCCACGCCCAGCATGGCACTCAGCGCGGCGCTTGAACTCATGACTGTGAGATCAAGACCTGAGCCAGGATCAAGAGTTAGAGGCTTAACTGACTAAGCCACCCAGGCGACCTAGGGAGATTTTCTTTTTTTTTTATTCTTTTAAGTGTGATGGGAGCATAGAAGGGGGAGTGATCCATTAGCTCCCGGGGACTGGGAAAAGAGGCAGCTTCTAAATGAAACAGTAGGAAATGCGGTGGGGTCTTTCTTTAAAATTAAACCCCATGAAATTCCCAGCGTTCAATCCTATTTGACATAAAGAGGTCAATATCCTATGGTTTAACCTAACAGTAGGATCAGGAATGGCATGGAGGTTTCATGCCATCCACCAACTCTAATCAAACAGTAGCAACTGCCTAGAAGCTGTGTTAAGGATGATTCTGAGGATCCCAGGATAATAGGAAAGGACACTTGGAAATTGATGAATGGTCTGTCCTGGCTAGGGAATGGTGGCTAGTGGTATAAATTGAACACAGTTGCCATCTTTAAATTATAAGCAGGAAAGCCCCTTTCCCCACCTCCCTCAAATCTTTGTTTTTTATTTTTTATTTTTTTAAATGTTTTATTTACTTATTTATTCATGAGAGTGAGAGAGAGAGAGAGAGAGAGAGAGAGAGAGAGAGACAGGCAGAGGCAGAGGGAGAAGCAGGCTCCCCGCGGAGCAGGGAGCCCGATGCGGGACTCGATCCCAGGACCCCAGGATCGTGACCCGAGCCAAACGCAGACGCCCAACCACCTGAGCCACCCAGGTGCCCTTTGTTTGTTTTTTAAACAAACACACATGACTGGCCCCTGCCCCAAAAATGCATGGAGGTTCCAGTGTTCCTTGCCTCTTGGTTTCTGTTTAATTCAAAGCCTTCTCTTAAGAAAAGGTCACAAAGGCCTAAGAGAACATACAATAAGTACTTTGCAAATTAAACTAGAGGATGTTTTTTAGGTAAAATAAAGAGCAAGTCCTGTGACAGTATAGATTTTGTTTAACAAAGGTCAAAATTATCGCATAAAGAATTTTTTTTTCACTACCAAGAGGACATCCAAAGAAGTTATTTCAGTACAGTTTCTCGGTATCTGTAGCATAAGAGCATTAGGAAAGCCTCATTATGCCCTGCCAGGATTTAGCTTCCTAGAGGGAATCTGTGTTGTGTCCCAATGGGATTCTCTAAATTGCTTTGAGAGTGTTGAAAACTGACCCTACGGTTTTAACCGTACACTACTGAAATGTCCTCTGGATATGTTTTTGCTACAACCATGCTATTTTTCTTTCAATACCAAGGCACCCCCCCAAGAAATTTTAGGTTTCATTTTAAAAGTGGTTTTTAACCAGGGGTGGACACGAGAGACCCATGGAGTTTTCTCACATGCTGATTTGGCAGAAACATCCTATAGAAACATTCGTTTCTCTCTAAGGTTTTAGCAGTGAGCAAGAACATAAGGATGAATGGCCTCTGCAAAGTCAGACGAAGTACTCATTGATAAAGCAGGGTGGGGGTCAGGGCTTGGGGTGGGTATGCCACTCCTGTTGGTTGATTTTAGACCCCACACCCCCACGATCTGGAGTTCAGTCTGTTTGCTGTTAATTACCATACTGTGCCAGCTTCTTGCCAAAACTGGAAATACTTACCAGAAAGAAATTAGGCCATGCAAAGTCCCATCTTATATGTTGGGTTAAACTTTTTAAATAAAATAGAGAGAAGAAAGAACCATCAGTTTAGCAAAGGCTGATCATGACTCAGGCCCAACCAGACTCTGAATACATTTACCGCCAAGAGAAGGTCAGTCAATTTCACTCTTACATCCAGGCTCTGGTGGGGGCTGTCCTCCAGCTATAAGCGTAGGATACCAGGGTAAATGCCAGAAGGACAAGGGGACACTCCTTCAGATAGAACTTCTGTCCATGGGCTGCTTCTCCTTGTCACAGAATGGATGGAGGTGGCTGAGTTGGTGACGGAGGGCCCACTTAGGGATTTTAATCCATCTTTGCTTTATCTGGAAATAATGGACAAAATCTAGGGAAACACGGGGAACAGAGGGTAGAAGTGGAATTTGCAGAAGCCTCCTCAGCCCTCCTCAGAGGATCCATCTATTCTGGCTCCGTACCTGAAGGAGGGGGAGTAGTGGTCCTGGAGACCACCTCTGGAACTGTTTGGTTTTTTTAGTTCAGGAAAGATGGCTAGCCTTTAAGCGTTCACATGGCAGTCCCTCTCTGTTTGGCAGACCCCCCACTCACTCTTCAAGTTTTAACTACACTTCTGTTGACCTTGGGAAAGATACTAAAGGATTATAGAACCCCTTAGCTAGCACTAGGGCAGGTCTTCAAAGATGTGGATGAGCTCACGTCAAGGCAGGCTTCTTCTCATGGGGAAAGCTTTCCGTTGTGGTGATGGCAGGAGAATCCAAAACTCAAAACCGAATGGAGGCAAGTGAACAGAAACCACAGGAATGCATTTCCATCATCAGTAATGGGCTGACAACTCCTTAAAAGTCTCTCTCGTTCTTTTCAAAGTCTGAGTGTGAGCTTTGTAAGCAGCAGGAGAGAGAATTGATACCCTGAGGATCCCTGACCCTGCTCATCCTTGGAGTGGGCGGTGGTTCAAAACACATCACAGATTGAGGAGATAGCTCAGGATTCCACCGTTCCTCTTTGCTGTAAAATTCCATTGTGCCAGGATAAGCCCGGTGCCCTTTGATTTAAATCAGGCAGAGGACAGTGAGCTCTGCAGTGCAGGCTTGGTGAGGCCGCCTCTCCTGCTGGAAGGCTGAGAGCTTTCGGGAAGAAATGAGATACGCAGAAGCCAAAGATGGTCTCAACCCAAGCCCAGCGTGGGTCCGGAGTGGGCCACGTGGAAGGTGAAAGTTGCATTCATTTCTTCCCTGCCATACCTCTGTTCTTCCCCTGAAGAATTGATTCAGACGCGGGCGGGGGTTGGGGATGAAAAGTTTTCTCAAACATAGCGGTTCACATGCTTCTCCTTTACTAAGTGATGATTACATACCAGCCCCTGCCCCGGGCACATCTCTAGCCATACGATTCACAACCCTTCCTGGAGGTAGGTATACTCACCCCATTTTCCAGATGGGAATCCCAAGGCACAGAGAGGTATAGTGACTTACCAAGATCACACAGCTAAGTGGCCTCTGAGCCAGGCTTGTCATCTAGTTCTCTCTGATATTTCTCAAGCCCCCTTTGCCGTATGCCATGCTGCCACCATCACTGATCTGAAACTGGGTCCTGGGGCAGCCAGACCCCCACTGCGGGAACCCCAGGTGACAAGGAGTGGCCCATGCTTGGAGGGCTGGAGGGTGGGCTCCTGACTCCCTTTGGCTAAGCCAGGGGGCTGCCACATGTGTCCCTGTCACATGCACGGGGATGTGGCTATGTTTTCATTTCTTTGCCTTTCTTGTTTGCGTTGCCGTGATCTCTCAGGTGTAGTGTGCCTGTTCCCAAACCAGATACCATCTATCTCTCTCTCTTTCGTAGGCACGGTGCTGTTGTGCCAGGCAAACCAGGAGGGATCTTCCATGTACAGTGCCCCCAGTTCACTTGTATATACTTCCGCAAGTAAGCCCGCTGTTGTGGCTCTCTCTTTGTTTTGTGACATAAATCTGAGTCCAATCACCTTCCCTGCCATGTAAGTTCTCCTCCTACCCTCCCTCTCAGCTCCACCCTCCCTGTGGCTCTCCACAAGATGAGGTTGGTTCTCATAAGCATGTTTCTGTGTTCCCTGTCACCTTAGCATCGAACCCCTTTGCTCATTATGTCTGAACGCTCACTTCCCAGATATCCCAGTCATCCTTTGTTAAGACCTGGAAGGACCGAGTCCAATGGATGGGACATGGGGCATTGGTCTGGGGGTGGGGGAGACGCATGGGGGGGGGTTGGAGCTAAAGCTCACTGCCTGCCTTCTATCACAGCTTTGCAAATTAATGTGAAAATAATCGATGTAACATACACAGGCCATCCAAGTGGCCCCCTTGCCTAGCAAAAGATGTTTGATTGTTACTCTCGAGCACCATTTTCTCAGTGGAAAATAATGACTTGTTTGCAAGGCTCTTCTGCCCTTTACTGTGTGATTCCATTGAGTATGAGGAGGAGAGAGAAGAATGTGGTTCTCCTCCATTTAACTGGGTGGGGGGAACAACAAGAAAAGGCACTTTGATAGATAGGAATACAGCCATCAAGTGCTAGGGGGAGAAGACCAAAAATAAATATGGAAGATAGATCAGAATGCTGACATGGAAAAACCAAGGATGTCTCTGCCTGGGATGGCTGCTCCAGGGTGGAAAATACCCCACCCTGACCCCAGTTCCCAGAACAGGTTGAACAATTACAGTTCTCATGGATTCCATCATGGTGCCCCCACCTGGTTTGCCCCTCCTCAGAAAGACCCCCAGCCACAGCTCAGACCTTCTCATCTATTTCATAGGCTGTAAGACACCACCCTATGAAATCCCCATAACTACAAAATTGGTCCTCATTGGGATCAGTGCTCAAGAGTGAGTGTGGGGATGGGAGAAGGTGGGCTGCTGGAGACCAGCTAGAGAAGCGGGGGGGGGGGGGGGCCGGGTGATGGAGAGCAGCAATAATGGGCACGTGATGATTAGAAGGATGAGAGACAGAGGGGAATCCTCCCCGAGTGCCAAGATCAAGCATCTCAATTCCCAAAGGCTCAGAAAAAACAAACTCTTTGCTGGGGGGCAGAGGTTAGAAGCAGTCATCAGAAACCAAAAACATGACTGTGAGAATCCCGACGGTTTCTGAAGGTGCCAGGTTATGGGGGCAGCCAGGTGTTCTTCCCAACTAGCATAGCACCATCAACAGCAGGTTGGGCATGCATTAAATGCAAAGTATCTTCCTGTGTCCCCGAGAAGACAGAATCTAACCATACCGGCAAGAAGTGGTTCTTTCTAAATGTATAGACATTGCCCACTTCGGGTGGTGTAAATGTGTGTGCATGTATCTTGTAGAATTAGGATGCTAGTACACATTTTCACATGTTCAACCTTGTGTCATCCTCAAAATCTGCACCAGGTAGGTATTATAATGTTTGCTTTACAGCAGAGGAATGGAGGGGTACTGAGACGGAGTGATAACCCAGGATCACGCAGCCACAATATGGTGGATTTGGTTTTTAAACCTGGGAAATTATTCAACTTTTGACTGCTTTTCTGGCTCCATTTGATTCTAAATATCATCATCATTCCCTTGTCTCTCTCCCCTACCTTCTCTATAAACATTATTTTCTGAAGAAACGTTGGCGACCCAAAACTTAACCACAGTTGAGTCCAGAGAGTTATTTTGTTTTATTCTGTAACACCGTTGTCCTATAGAACTGTCTAAGATGAAATGTTCCATATCTGCGCTGTCCAGTACGTGGGCTCGTGGGACAGAGGCACTGACTTTTTTATTTAATTTAATGTTAATTAATGTTACTCTAATTAACCACATGGGGCTAATGGCTACCATAATGGAAAGCATGGCTCTCAATGATCATATGAAATATGCATTTCTACTTCAGTTCTCTGTTCAAATTAATTCCAGATAAGGGCTGGTTTGAATCAGTATAGCCATTCTAAGGCAGCTTTGGGGGAAATGTGTATCGTCAATATCAAATGTGGAAATCTATCACAAATTTTTCATATTAAAATAGGGGAAACATCCAGAGGAGATGGTGTCATCTGAAGCAGGGGTCAGCAAACTACAGCCCAGGGGCCAAATCCAGCCCACAGCCTGTTTTTGTAAAGCTTGTGAGCTAAGAATGGGTCTTAGAATTTTTGAAGGATTGTAGAAACGGAACAAAAACAAAACACAACATGTGACAAGAGACAAAGGTGGCCCACGAAGCCTAAAATATTGTCATTCCAGCTCTTTACAGAAAAAGTGTGTTGATCTCAGATATAAAGGGTCTGTTCTTTATTGAAAATCCAAAATGACAATATCACTTCACTGTTTATACATTTTTTTCCTGAGTTTAAAAGTAAAAATATATAATAATTATAGAAATTGTATAATGTGTGTCCAACACCCTTCATTTTTAAATTGCATAATCAATCATAGTACCTACACATTTTTCATCCTATTATTTTCACTGATTATCATGTCATGTGCACTTTATGAAAATACATTAAGGGCCTCATAATATTCTATCATTTCACAATATTACATTTTAATCAACCCCCCCATTGTTGGTAGGAATTTTTCAGAAATATTAAAGAAATGTCCTTGTATATAGTAGTGTTAAAGAAAACAATAATTAATAAATAGTTGATTGTCCTACCCCATAACAAAGCAAAATGAAACAAAAACCTAGTTTCTTCCAATAAGAATCTTCACGTGTCGATCCCTTAAGCAATGGTATCCAGACTGACAGGCTCAGTGAGTGTTTTTCGTATGGACAGTCAACTCTGAACCTTCTCCTTCCCCACCTGTGTCACCAAAAGGACTATAGATCACTTCCATCTCGAGGCAACAATGCTGCGTGTAAAGATGATCCATTCCTCCCTAAGACACATTGCTGAGGCTTTCTGCTTTAGTTCTTCAAGCGAGCAATCCTTTTGAGGCTGGACTGTTTGACATTAGCTGGCTTCTTTGTTTTTTGTTGTTGTTTTATTTTTATTTTATTTTTATTTTTTTTAATTTTTATTGTTATGTTAATCACCATATATTACATCATTGGTTTTTGATGTAGGGTTCAGCCATTCATTGGTTGCATGTAACACCCAGTGCTCTTCACCAGTCGTACCCTCCTTAATACCCATCACCTGGTTACCCCATCCCCCCACCCCCCCCCCCACTTCTGTAACCCTGTTTGTTTCCCAGGGTCCAGAGTCTCTCATGGTTTATCTCCCTCTCTGATTTCTTCCCCTTCAGTTTTCCCTTCCTTCCTCTATGGTCCTCTGCACTATTCCTTCTGTTCCACACATGAGTGAAACCATGTGATAATTGTCTTTCTCAGCTTGACTTATTTCACTTAGCATAATCTCCTCCAGTTCCATCCATGTTGAAGTAAATGGTGGGTATTCATTCTTTCTTATGGCTGAGTAATATTCCATTGTATATATGGACCACATCTTCTTTATCCATTCATCTGTTGAAGGGCATCTCGGCTCCTTCCACAGTTTGGCTGTTGTGGACATTGCTGATATGAACATTGGGGTGCATGTGCCCTTCTTTTCACTACGTCTGTATCTTTGGGATAAATACCTAGTAGTGCAATTGCTGGATCATAGGGTTGGCTGGCTTTGAAACATCACATAGGTTTTCTCTTCTAGATTAAGGTATATGTTCCAGTGCAAAATCATATGTTCTAGAAACAATCCCTCCAGCATATAGAGGGTCATTTTTGCTCTCTCTCTCTCTCTCTCTCTCTCTGTCACATACATGCACACACACACACACACACACACACACACACACACACACACACACACTGGGGGCACGCACAAGGCCATCGAGGTTCATCTCCTCTCTGAGTGTGACATACACATGGCTGAGAGCCACCTCTCTTGTCTCTGAGGTCCGAATGGTGTGGCCTCTTTTTGCTAAGAATCCAGCCTTCTACCCAAAAGCTGAGGATCCCTTACTTCTCAGCAATCTTGTAGGATGTACCTGCTTTTTAACTTGAAAATATATATATTTCTCATGGTTATCTAATAGTTGTACTCCTGAAGAAAGGTGTGTATAAATTACACTTTTGTAAATTGGATCTTATGTGTTTACTGACTTCCAGGATTACTCCTGAGTTTGTGTTGGCTTTTTTTTCCCCCCATGGATCTTTAACTGGCCTTGGATGTTTTGGACTTAAATTGCCCCACTGCCTAGCCAAATAGCTAATCATCTGTAAATAACACCCTTAAGTGCAGTAGGGGAGATGGGTTTTAAAGGAACCCTGCTGAATTCCTCTGTAATGAAAATAATTTCTACTTGAGGTTATCTGTTTTTTAAGATGCATTTTTACATAATGGGTTTTCCTCCACTTAAGTGAATCATCCTAATAATATGACCCAGGACATGAAAGCATTAAGGGAAAGATTTCCACTCAGAGCGCTGTGTCAGTACAACCTAATCCTACAGATTCTCCTGTCTCTCCCCAACTGACCCCAGTTTTTCCCCCTCATCCTGACCTTTATCCTGGTGTGAAACCCCTATTCAGCTTGTGTCATGGGACATCACACATGCTCCCATGTGTCCCAATGAACCACTAGCATCCAGAGTGTAAAGTGGGCCTACTTTTTAGCAGACAAATGAAGTCGAAGCAAAACTCCAGAGAATTAGGCAAGATCACCTTGTGCCAAATGGAAAACATTTAATATTAATGTCTTTGTCTTAAGAATATTAACTTTTCATCAACTAAACTAATAAATTACACGAACTACTTTGTTAGTTTTGAAATAATTTTAATTAATTTAATAGTGTTGTGTTTGCTTTGAATAGCCCACATCTGACCCCTTAACAGAGGGGTTTGGTAAAAGCTGGGGCAGGTCTGGTGGGCTAGCTCACTGACTTCCCCCTCCTGGGCCCAGTGATCTGTAGGCTCCTCCTGTGTGGGGGGAAAGGCACCTGCTTTACTCTCAGTGCTGTTTGCATGTAGTGCATGCTTACTATCAAAACATGCCTCCAGGCAGAACGAGGAATGGAAAGAACATGTCACCTTTCTTCCAAATGAAAACATTACCTCCATTTTTTATTAATTGAAATTTCAAGAGGTAAATCCATGGTTCTATGAATGGCAAAGTCACTTTCTAATTTGGATTAGCAAAGCCAGCTCTCACTGACCCTTATTTCCAGGTGAAGTAGATGTTTTCAGAAGCCGGGCAGTGTTACCTGCTTAATTCTGTTTTCTTTACAGTTTTATGAATAGACTTTAAATTACAAATATAACATATGCTCCCGGTAATTAGAGAATCATGCAAATAAACACACACACATATGTGTGTGAAATGATGTGGTAATAATATCCCCATTTTATCCAAAAACATATACCTTTAATGAAACCCATATTGACTGCCTGGAAAGTATCTTTCCACATCTTCCCCGTAATAAGACATACAAAGAAGGACACACACACGTGAAATGGGGGTGTTGGTAGTTTGATTTTATACAGAGGGGAGTGTTGCATATACATATTATGTGCGCATTACACGTATTTTGTCTCACTTAATAGCAGATTTTGGCTCCCTTGCATTCAGCCATCTGGGTATTTTCCCACTGTCCCGTGGTGTGGATGCTCCTTCAGCCGTCCCCTGTCCACATTCATTCAAACTGCTCCTTTTCCTAAAGCCTGCAGCAAATATCTTTACATATACCCTGACATCCCAGTACCTCAAATCCCACATCTAGCTTCCCAAACATGCAGTTGGTGGTTCCATCCCGACATCCTTGCCAGAGCTTTCGTATTCTGCTCCTTTTTTAATTTTGAAAATCAGATGGGTGAAACATAGCCTCTGAATTTGCTCTCTTCTGCATTTGCCTTCCTCCTAGTGACGAGCATCAGATTTGCTACTTTCATCGTCATCTGGACATTACGTCTTGTGGATTTCCAGTACACATCTGCCCATTTCTCTTCTGGGTTTTTCTGATTTTATTTTTTTTTTTTACTTAAATTCAATTAGCCAACATATAGTACATCATTAGTTTCAGATGTAGTGTTCAATAATTCATCAGTTGCGTATAACACCCAGCGCTCATCCCATCATGGGCCCTCCTTCATGCCCATCACCCAGTTACCCCTTCCCCCCACCCACCTCCCCTCCAGCACACCTCAGTTTGTTTCCTAGAATCAAGAGTCTCTCGTGGTTTTTCTCCCTCTCTGATTTCTTCCCATTGAGTTTTCCCTCCCTTCCCCTATGACCCTCTGTGCTGTTTCTGATTTTATTTTTAATTTACATTGAGAGAGAACTATTCATTAGGGGGAATAACCTATGAAGAGCATAGATGTTGCAAACATATTTCCTATTTGGGGCCTTGGATCTTGCTTACACTCCAGCGTACATTTTTAAATACACAGGCTAATATATCCACCTTTTCTCTTGTTACAGCTTTAGACACCACTTTAGGTCACAAAATCCCCTCCAGGAGCAAGTACTCCCTAGCATTCTATTATTTTTCTAGGGCTGTCATAAAAAATAACATAGATGGGGTGGGGTGTGCTTAGACAAAAGAAATTTATTTTCTCTCCCTTCTGGAGGTTGGAAGTCTGACATCAGGGTCCTAGTGTGGTCGGTTCTGATGAGGGCTCTCTTCCTGGCTCATAGATGGTCACCTTCTAACCATGTCCTTACAGGGCAGAGAAAGCAAGCCCTTGGGTGTCTGTTCTTATAAGGACACGAATCCCTTCATGAGAGCCCCACCTCATGACTTACTTCAACCTAATTACCTCCCAAAGGCCTCATCCCTACGTATCATCACGTTGGGAGTTAGGGTGTCAACATATAATTGTGGGGAGCAAGACACTTTTCAGTCCACAGCAAGTGCCTTGACACAGAGGTATCAGTTTTATTTGTCAGCAAGCAAGAAAAGCATTTTCCAGCAGAAATGTATGGATGGTTCCATGTGCTTGTCAATGCAAGCAAGCGCATTTCCCACAGAGTTACCCAGAAGCCACAGATGAGCTTGAGATCCATGTGAGGACAAGTCCTAAGGTAAAAGGAAGATGACTGTTAATTCCCCCTGAAATTTTCACTCCTGACCACGGCGGCGGGGGGGCGGGGGGAGATCTGATACCAGAGGCTCGGGATGCTAAATGTTATCAAAATGCAAAATCACTTCCTCATTTATTCACTTTTATGAAACTCAAGGGCGAGCTGTGGTGGCATGGTTTTAATTGATGTATTGATTGCAGATTTTATGGAAGTAATTGTGTGGAATTCATAAAACAATGATTTAAGTGGCAGAAACATACATAAATCAGGCCTGCAGTGTTCTACTTTTAGGTAATTGATAGAACTTCCATTGGTTTCTGTAATTAAAGTAACAGCCTAAATTAATTTATGGCTTCCTCTTTCTTCTGCCCAATACAGAAAATGTCAGTGGACTGAGTTCAGTTGATAGAAAGTACACGTATAGGTCACTTTGTTGCTGACACGCTGGTTTAAACCGTGTCTTCTCTCTCCCTCTCCAATATCTCAGAGCTCCTTGAGGCTCTGAAAAGGCCTTGTCTAATATTTTCTGGAGGAATCACTTAAGAGAAGGATAATCAGAGCCGGAGTGAGGGTGAGGCAAGGGGGAGACTCACCTTGGACAAAATCTAAAGAGGTGCCAAAAAAACTCGGTAGTCAAGATAAATAATATTCTAAAAAAAATAATATTCTAATGTGGTATTTTTTTTAAATCTAAATTAATGGAAAAAATTGATAATGAACAAAATATCAAAATTTTCATTAAGACAGGATGAGTATTATTAATTTTTTTTACTTTAGGGTCCAATATGTTCAACATAGCACTTCTTTGCTTAAAGTTTGAGAGTCTGTTCATCGTGGATTTTTTTAATAATTTAACTTTTTAAAAAATTACGATTTATCCTGATGACTGGGGGTGTTTTGGTGTCACCTCCTCTTAAATTTTGCACCCAAAGTGGATGCCTAACTGGCCCTACCCTAGTCCAGCCCTGAAATAATAAAAAAAATAATAGTAACAATACTAATATTAACTCATGGTACTATATCTCAGGCATTCTGCTAAGCCCTTCACATGAACTTTCTCCTTTAATCCTCACAAGAAAAGTATGAAATATGATTATGCCCCCTTTTTGCTTGAGAAAATGTAGGATTAGAAGGATTAAGAAATTTGTCCAAGGTGACCCAGCCAGATCAACTTTGAACCCAGCCTAACTCAATCCCAAGCCTCCCGTCTTCCCTAGTCTCTAAATTTATCCACCAGCGTGTGGAAGCGACCACATGCTCTGCTCCTGGAAATGTCTGAGCAGGGAGTGGTCAAGTGCTTTCTTCTTCTCATCCCTGGATCCCTGGAGAGGCAGCTCTTCTGTGTCTCATCTGTCTGGCCAGGGGTTGGCAAAATTGTCCTTTAAAAGGCCAGATAGTAAGTATTTCCAGCCTCGTGGGCCATCTGCTTCCTGTTGGCAACTACTCAACTCTGTCCATAGCTTGAAAGTGGCCACAGCCAGTACAGAGATGAATAGGTGTGACTGTGCTTCCAATAACACTTTATTGACAAAAACAGTCTTTGCGCCAGATGTAGCCCAAGGGCTGTAGTTTAGTGACCCCTTTGTTAGGCTAGCATTCTTATCTGAAAGGGCCAGACTCCAAAGACAGCTGGCTACGTGGGAGAGGAGATCAAAAGGGACCTTCTTTTCAGTGGGCACCTTCATGGGTCTTTTGCATTTTGTGCCACTTTATCGCATTTCAAACCCAATAATGGAAGGTAGGCACATAAACAGAATACCCTTCTCTTGGCACTTATCAAAGTCAGACTGATACATGAATTCGGTCTAAATAGGGTGGGTTGGCTTAGTTTTGCCCTCCTAACAAACAACAAACAGATGGGGAGTTGGAAGCATCAATTTGGTGCTATTGGGCTTTCTCCAACACCTGCCCCAGGTTCCCTGGGATAGAGGGTGAGACTCCATTAACGTACTCAGGATGCCTCATCGTTTGCCTGGGCTGACTCGGGCTCCTCCAGCGCCTTCCAATAATGTTGGTCGAAAAGGTGCTCCAGAGTGCATCCTTCTAAACAGGAATCAGCGCTCCTTCTAAGTCTGTGTCTCAGCATTATGGTGACATCATACCTCTAACCACTGTGTCATCATCTCTGAAATAATTCCTTCCATTCTTTACTCATTTTATCAGTCCTTTGATGGGGGAGGGGGTTAAAGGGCATTAGTTCATTTAACCAATTTTTATCACGTTGTTTCTATATGCCAGGTACCCTTCCATATAATGTAAATACTTCGTGAGCAAGGCGTCCTCTTCTGAAAAAATTTTTATTCAAATTCAATTTAATTAAGCAAGGTGTCCTTAAGTCAGCCTCTGTAGTGTCGCGTTCTTGTGGGCAAGACAGATAATAGATACATAATGCTAATGTCTCAGAATTGCCAACAAATTACTCACAGGGATATTTGGGGGCCATACCCAACAGGAGACTTACCCTCCATTAACATGGCATTTTTAATGCCTCTTGGTAGGTCAGCTAAATATTGACATTCTCACCATCCTCCTGCATTATGGACAGACCCACTTGGCCACTGAAATCCTACTTTCCTCACTGAACCCATGGACAGGGAGATTTTGAGACTTCTACTGTACCGTGCTCTGCCTGTCACCCCAATCATAGCACACGCCCGATTTAATGCCCAGCGATTGCCCACAGCCAGACACAGCTCTGCAGCGACCACCACCGCTCCCCAAACCCCCGTGTCATTCTGTCTCCATCACTGAAGCACCATCTCTGCCTGGCGCCTCTGGCCCCGCTTTCCCACGGCGTGGCACAGCGCGCTGACTTATGAACAGGTAGTTTTTAAGAGGTTTTTACTAGCTCCTGTGTTAACTTATTTCACCTGGACACCAGCTTTCTGAACAGGCTCTGTGGTATTTTCAATCCACGCCCCACCATCGCCACAACGGGGCTAGCACCTTCTTCCACAGCTGCCGTTACTTTGGCTGACTCATGATCATAGACCACATTGGTGTGACTGTTTTGCCCTCTTAAAAAAAAAAAAACAATTTCGGGGGGGGGACCCACTAGTTGGACCTCCTCAGTTGTTCCCAGGGAAGAATCTGCAAAGAAGAAGCCACATTTCAGGCAGCTGCTATCTAGCTTTCCTGGCGCTTTGGTTATTAATCTCAATGCAGAATGGTGGCTTTCGTCTTTTGCAGATGGGGGTCTCACTTCTGCAAAAGGCTGCCAATTGCAAAAACTACCATCCCGTGGTGTGCCCCCAAACATCTTATTTGTCTTGATATTTCTTTCACAGAAATACATATGACAGATAAGGAGTCACTGGAGGATGGTTTGCTTTGTGTCAGACAGATATTAAAACAATAAACTACGTTGCCCTGGGATTCCAGCGCACACACAGCCAGAGAACAAGGCCGAGACGAGATGTTTCTGAAAGGCAGCGAGGCAGTTGTTCTGGGAGAATTCCCTGGAAACCCCAAGTCCTATGATAGCGTTGACAGAAAGTACTTTTTAATGCTCACGTTTTTGTAAGAAGACCAACAAACTCTCTGGTGCAGCCCCCACATTGAACTCCTGGGCCATGCCTACCTTCCACTGGTCCTTGGCAGAGGTGAGAAGGAGATCCCCCAATGGGTTGAGCAGCTTATTTTAGAGTTCTTTTTTTTAAGCACTCATGGGTACTTCATTTGCTTTCTCAAACTAATGTAGATTTAAAATGGGGGGGAACCCAGCTATTCTGTGTTCAGACTGAATATGAAATTTTCAGGGGCCAAAAATAAGATCCTATTTGATTCCTGGAATATAAAGGGGGCAGCTTGATGCACTGGGGCAGGTGTGTGCTCCTGGGGGACCCGGCTTTGTAAATGGGGCCAAGTCCTCTCTCAAAGTCGGCACGGCTGGGAGTGAACAGCTTAGAAGGGGGGAGTAAGAACAGCCAGCAACATGTAATTCAAGTGCTGGAGGCGGGGCGGGGGGGTTCCTTCTTGGTGCTTCTTGCGAAGAAATGTGCCCAACCACAGAAGTGGCCCCTCCTCCCCTTGCTTTATTTTCAAAAGCAAATCTCCCTGTGCACTGCAAAGAATCACGAAAGGAAGCCGAGCTTGCTTCCCATGGAAGGGAAAAGAGCCTGGCATAGTTCATTTAAACATGATAATTTAAACACTTGCTTCACTCCAAAAACACCATTTTCTTAAATCATATTTTCATTTCTGTGAAAGTACTGTCATGCCAAAAGCTATTTTATTGCTTCTGGAGAATTTGGGGGGAGTGTTAACAAAATGCAGTTTTTAGGACCAAATAACACACCACATATTTTCAATCTGTCTCCTTGGGTTTTGTTTGCATGCAGTGTAGACTTGATGCCTAATTGCTTTTTATGTAAAAACAAACATACCAGAACCAGTTCTATAGGCACACCTGCCCAAGGATATATATCATCCCCACCCTCGGTACTTGCTTCCAGGTTCCAAGAAGCATTTCCCAAAGGCTCGTTTCTGCTGGCAAAACCTAGTCCCCAGTATTGGTTTTACAAAATTCTCCCTGAGCAACAATCATTTAATGACAAGACCTGGATTCAGATAGAGGTGGGTCTACATCATCATAGTACACCTAGCGGTTTGACCTTGGTCAAATCTGATTGCCATGAGCATACTCGTGAATACCTACCCACTTGTGAGCATCCTTGTGTGAAGAGTCGTTCAGATTGCTTGAGGCGTTTTATCTCCTCAAATGGATGGCTACACTTTCCCTTTCTTCCATAGAAGCCATCTTCTTTGGGACTTTTTAAAAGTTCACCGAAGAAGCTAGTCTGGAATGTTTGTTAGTCTAGTGACTGGACAACCTATTCCTGAATGGTTTTCCTTTAGTCTGTTAAAGATGGGGGTTTGGGGAGGGTTCCAGCTCAGGTATCAGGCAGGCAATCCATAGATCCAGATGACACCTGTCCTCAAGCTTTACATGGGGTGTGACTCAAAGGATTGGGATTCAGCCTCCCAAAGCTGGAAGCTGACTCTCAAAATCCGATGGCCCTAACACTGACCAGCTATACCCACAGTGATGGCTGGAATTAAAGTGGGCGATGCATTTGCATCGCGTACCCATCCTGTGAGCCACCGCCAACCCCCTCTGAGGGCTTCACCTGCAGGAGCTGCAGCAGCCCCAGAGAACCATGGGATATCCATCCCAACATATGAATCTAATTTATCTCCCTTGCCTTGTTTCCTACTGGAGAGGCAATTCACCAGGCTAGCTGTTTCAGCCACCTGTTAGCCAGATCATGAATGATTTAACACGTGAAACTTTGCTGTGTATATGCACTCGATAAAGTAATTATATAAACTATTTGCATTTTTTTCCCATGGCTACCTGATAAAAGCTAAATTGACACGGCTACAGGTTTTGTCAAATGAATAGAGTATGGCAAATCGCTTTATCCAAATTAAAATAGATCTCAGCATCTCGCGGCTTTGTCTCCAGCGTTTCTTCAAATAACAGAAAGCACCTTTGCAAATGCCTTCCGTGGTCCTGCCAAGTTAAGCCCTCCAAGACTGAGATTCATTCTCGTTGTGCTGAATGAAATGTTACAGAAATCCTGCCCAGGGTGGGTATTGTCAATACCTCTGCGTAGATAGATCACAAATATGTCTTCTGCAAAGGAAAAGTGTATCTCTGCGCATCCGGCAGCCATGGCACTCACCGCGCATGTCTGTTGGATTAATCAGACCATTTGTAACGCAGGAGAGAAGAGACAACCCCCAACTTCGGGAGGTAAGCGGGAATAATGTGGCAATTATTTAAAAACCAAGGCTGCCGTCCTCATTCAGAGACTTAGCGATGAAAGAATATTCACGTAAGCATTGTGTGTGGGTTTTGTTGACGCTTTTTGAATTTGTTTTTAAGTTGGGAAACATTGCTGCTTTGGGAACACCAGACTCACTGCTCAGAGTAAATCATCCCTGTGCGTTCATGGCGTTTAGTTTTATTTTTTAATCCCTGGATGACTCATCTATTTCCTTTCTAAGGAAGAGACTGTTTCTAACCGAGTTATGAGTGAAGTGGTATTTGATAACAATATTAATAAATCAATTATATAGAGAAAAAAGTGCATTATCCCAAATATTATGAAAGTTTTTATGCAAGTCTCTCAAATCTTGGAGAAAATTTCTAGTTGAAGTTAGTCGTAAGTAACTCATTATTTTGACAGTAACAAGGTTTGTGTTTACAACACCATGCTAGTGTACCCCAGGTCCGGTTCCCCAATATTTTTGGAGATGTGGAGAGAAGCCCCAGTGGAGAAGGAAAACAGCTTGCTTTGGACTCTTACCGGGAACATAAATCAGTAGTGGTCCCTGTGGCCTGTATCCAATTAGTAGAAAGGAGCAAAGCCCTTCCAGGTGTCTTGAAATCTCAGCACATAGAGAACAGGAGAAATGGCACCTGCCCTTCCCCTCCTTCTGCCTCCTGTCCCCGACCAGGAGCATATTGAGGTCTCAGGGAGGCTTGTCAAGAGTCTCCCCTGCAAATTCACTCAGTCCGTGACAAACTGGGCTGGTTCTCTTGGTTGTGGTATGAATATGGGGAGAGGTTGTAGCAGTTTGTACTGCTATAAGAGGCCATAGGAGGGGAGTAAAAACTGAGAGGCCCTAAGGAGCAGGGAGAGAGTGGAAGTAGAAAGTTTTTGCCCAGAGCCGACACGGGTTGCCTTGGTCCAAGTTGCCTCATTGCTTTGTTGTATACTAGATAACATGTTGGGCTCTAGTGTCAGGCTGTCTGAGAGCATTGGGCGAGCTTCCAGGGTGTTGCACGTCTTCCTGTTCTCCCCAGGAGAGTGAAGGTAGCAGTAATGCCCGGCTCGTATGGTTACGGAGTTAACCTTGGGGTCTGGCGGTTAGCAAGTGTCAGTAAATAGTAGCCGATACACAGTTGAATCTCCTCTGTGTGATAATGGAGTACGGGAGGTTGAACTTCGGCCAACTATAATCACAGCTTTGCTTCGACTTTTCCAGTTATTGTTGTCTGGACTTGCCTCAAGTGAGGTTGAGTCCCTCATCACTCATGTCGCTAAACCCGACTTTGTCTTAGCATATGCACCTTTCATAAGCAGCGTGGTAGCAACTCTCACAGGTTCAAGGACTGTCCCCCCTTTTCCTTCTGTAGCTGAACGACTGTGGCATTCTGAGTTCATCTGACAACATACTCAATAAACATTGCAGTAATTACCTGAGGCCAGGTGATCCTGTAGCTGCTGGAGACACAGTATTGACCAAAATAGAGTCCTTAGGACATCCCCACGGAGAGCTATATAGTGAGGGTGCAATCCGATGAGGTGGTAAGGGCCAGATGAGTCAAGGGAAGGAAAAAGGCTATTGACAGGTGTGGCCGGGACACGTCGAGGAGATGGGGAGAAGCCCTTGGGGGAGGAAATGACAATGGAGCCAGCATTTGAGTGAGCCGATCAACTCAACATTTAGGGACAGGACAAAGGAAGGAGAACATGCAGAACCCACAGAGAAGCAGCAGCCAGGCTGGAGGAAAAGGCAGCGTTGCAGCCTCATACAGTAAAGATTTAGGTCAACAAATTCGGCTCGGGCAGTGCAGCCACCATCCTTTTTTTTTTTTTCCCCCCCTTTCTCCTTTCAAATAATGTGCTTTTTTTCTCCAAGTTCAAGTTCTTGCCAATTCCTTCGACACATCCTAATCAGACCTAGAACAGCCAAGAAACTTCTGGCTAATTTGGATTTGACTAAAACTTTTGTACCACGATGCTATGTAGAGAGATTCAATTATGGTGCACAATGTTTTGTGAGTAACTACCACCCATAAAAAGTTAATTAATCAGGGCTGTGTCAATTTCCTCGTGCCATGTCAATTTGCTGCCAGGTAATTAATCACTAATCACCCACCAAGCAGCAGGCTGGGGGGACAATCCACGAGCCATTTATTGTCTTTTCCCAAATAAATGGCACGCGCAGCCGGGAAGAAACACATCTTGCCTTTCATAATATTTTTATCGACACTTTTGCAAGTTGTAATAGACTGTAGCAACAAGCAGCTGCAGTTCAATGGGATATGAATATTAAGGAAACAAATGAGCGGAGATTTATAGGACATTGCATTTCTGTTATGTCAGTTTTGAGATTAAACCCAGCAAATGAACAGTGAAAAATTATTCTTCCATGTGGGGAATGGTGATTAGACTTGTACATTAATTAGAAATTTTTGTTTTCCTATTCAATGCATCTCAAATGAGGATGTCCTATAAGGAACTGTTTGTCCAAAATGTAGATTTATTCACTTCTAAACAGCAGTATTTAATATCAACATGCATTTTGAAATGAAACAAGTCAGTCCCAAATGTGTGGTTCAGGGATAGATATATGAGAATACGAGAATCAGAGATTCCAACAAATTAAGTGGCTATTTTGGTCTTTTTGTAAATGACTGAATGGGTGGGACAACCCCTTTCTCTCCCGAAACCTTGAAATTGCTGAGTTTTAACAAAATTGAAAGCTTTTCCATTTTTGTTTTGACCTAGAACTAAATGTGCTCCATCATATTAAATTTCCCATTTGATGCCATTCAAAGAGAGTGACCCAGTTGCGTATAAATTCTGTTATAAACCAATTTGATGTACTTTTGTTTGAGATTCATTTGGAAAAAATAATCCTCTTCATTGTGATGTTTATCACAACACTCTGCTCCTGAAATTGAGCTAGAGCTGGTTGTTTATTTCACCTCAGCATGTTACCTATTATGCCACTTCTTAATTTATGGTCCAGCACGTGAAACAGGAGTTCCCTCAAGGGGAATCCTGCAGAACCGTGAACCTGCTGTTGAAAGCATGACTGCACCCCCAGAATTGTGTAAGTGAATATCTCTTACCATAAATTACCCACAGAACGATTCAACCCCAAATTAGCATGGACAGCGCTCGATCTCAGACCACTCCAGGGGTGGGCAATGGTGGCATTGTGGCGCAAAGGGAGAGAAGAGGAGGACAAAGAGAAGCCCTCTCCTCCATTCTGATGGAACACCTTTTCCAGGGCATCTGGCAACCTCATGCAAATTCAAACCAGCACACAAATGCAAAGAATAATTGCCCATTACCGCAGCTGTATTTTTTTATGGCTTTGATGCTGAATCTGCCCCCCTGTTGGCTTTTGCATCTGCTACTCTTCCATCTCTCCCAAAGCTCTAAAACTTTAATATGCACTTTATAACCCTCAAGTATTTTCCACTGGTTTTGTGTTTCTTCTGTTGGGATTTCCGGGCTGATGAGATGATCTCATTTGTGTTTATTTCGAAGGTAAGCACCATATTCATAAAAGAGAGAGAGGGGGAGCGTGCACGTTTGTCACTGTAAATACACTCAGTGCAGAGCTCAGAGAAGGTGGGAGGTGGGGGCTTTGTCTTTGATGGGAGACAGGCGGTAAGCTGTTGACACTTTGGTAAATGGCCCATTTGGCTGGTTGATACACCCACACATCTTCTGTTTAAAAATGTTGATTCGCCTTGATACTTGAGCACATCACAGCATGCCTCTTGTTACATCCCTAAAGTTTCCATTTCATTGAGTTCCATGGTATACAACTTCTCATGCCCAAGAACTGAGCGAGCTATTCCACTCACACTCCCCCAAAATATGCTGTGGGTATCAATCTAGCTGAAGGTTGGGAGTGGGTAGGCAGGAAATGTTGATGTGTCAACAAGATGCGCAATTGGTATTTGCTCCAGAAGCTCTTGCCCTGTTTTCTTTGAGAGAAACTCATTTTTAGCTTATGAGCTAAATCCAATTTTCGTTACAGTGATACCAGATTTTTCACTTTGATTCATGCTGGATAAGGTTTAAGAGGGAACCTTTCCAGTATAATGAACCTATGTTGTTTTTTTTTCTTCTTCCCTTGTCTCCCTCGTGCCAACAACTAAGGATTTATACTGTATCCACAAAACAACCTGAATATTTTCCATTGTTCCCCAATGATGGTCTCTTTACATGTTTATTAACTGGAAGTTCAACTAGAAATAAAAAAATCCAGCTCCAGCACCAGGGGTTTAGAAATGCCTATAATTTGGTGTCTTTTGTTTCTAACACTGTTCTTTCATTAACAAAGAGGCTTTTACAAACATGGGACAGGGTGACAGGTTTATGACTTTTATTAACATTGATTTACTCCGTTCCAGAAACGGAGAGGACATTGTGAGTTTCCATTTGGCTTTTTTGCATTAGATTTATTAAACATTTATTGCCCACTTACTGGATCCAGACTCCTGAACTGGGGCATTGATAATGTGATAACTTTGACTCAACAAAAGATAGGTGTCGTGTCCCAAAGTAAGCACATAATTGAGATGTCTTCTTTCTGTGGTTCAAGGATAAAGCCATTTCGGTTTTGTTTCATCTGTATCTGAATCATTTGTCTAGGTAATTGTTTCAAATATGCATTTAACCATGTCCCAGCACCAACAAGCCAATGCACATGGTGGACAAGTAAACAAATCAGTTCCTTCCCTCCTGAGTCTAAAGGAAGCTTAACAAACAGTTGTGGGAGGTTTTGTTTTGTTTTTGTTTTTACCTGTGCAATTGACCATTGGTCTTAGTGGCAAGAGAAGAGAGTCACTCAGAATCCTAAACCAGCTGCAGGGGTACCTCCTCTAGTGGAGATGACGAGAAACACAGAAGGCTCAGCCAAAAATCACAGAAGTTGGGGATTATAAGCAGTGTTATATTCCATTGTTCCTAGTGGCACACATTTACTGCACTCAGAGATTTGCTCGGTTGCCAGAGAGCACTGTCTGGGGCTCTGTGAAGGAAACTGACCCCACAGGTCCTTTGATAGGTATCAGTGTCTGGGGGTGACAGGGGGACATTTGAGTCCTGCTTTTCCCCAGAACAAGAACCTGATCTCCCAATCCCGACACAGCACAGCAATGAACATGAATTTCAATGAATTAAGGTTTTGCAATAATTCCAAGTACAATGCTTGTATCCAAGTCCTCTCCCTTTTTATCAGCACCACACATATGCCAACTGTGGTTGCCATTCCTGGGCCAGTGCAGCACCTGTGAGCATGGCTGTAGAACTTACTTTTATTATAGGGATCATGACCGAGGGCCAGTTGTATCATTGGCCGCCTGTGTGTGTGCGAACCCCGGGAGGAACACTTCATATAGTGGGCAGTGTTGTGGAAGGTGCAAGGTGAAGAGGCAGTGCCTCTACGGTCCCAGAAGAAAGGGGATGAACACCGGTTCACCTCCAAAGGGTATCCAGGCACCTGCTCTGTGCCGGGCACTCTTCTGAATCAACAGGTAGAACAGAGAGAGATCTCTGCCCTCGTGGAGATGTACATTCTAGCAACAGCGGGGGTCCTTCTCTTTCATTTCTGTCATCTAAGCTACTTGGTTGCTAGTACACCCAGAGAGCTTTGTGGCCACTTCCTTCCAAAGAAGATTAAAACATAAATGAAAGGAGGATCAGAATAAGAAGGAAGGAAAGTAAGAAGGAGAGAGGAAGGAAGTGTTCATTAATCATGATAAACTAAAGGCTTGCTAGGGAGACCCCTTGGCAGCCCGAGACTGGTAACAAAAGAGAGATAGCTGAGCAAACCACCCATCTAGGAGACACCCATGCTTCCTTTATGAAGCCTCGGGTCCAAAGCATGATCTGCATGAACCTCCTTATTTTGCCTAAGGGCGCTTGGCCCTCCCAGAAAAGCGATTTTTTTAAACCAGGAGTTGATGTGTTGCCTTTTCTGTGTTCCTTTAACAAAATAAGAATCCCTCTAATGTGCCTAGCTTGGAGGAGCCCCCCAAAGCCTTGCATGGAGACCTGTCCTACCTCATCCTGCCTCGGGAGGGACATCTCCCCACTGTAGCCAAGGGTACAAATGGAGCCCCGGCTCCACCTTTTCCAGCAGCTCACGCTGTCCCCCGCACCACTGCCAAGCTTCTGTTGCACGTTGTATCTCAACATCTAAATCTCCCAAGAATTATTGTTAAACCTGCTTGTCGCTGAGAGGGATCTGGTCTCACTCAGTCTGCACGGGAGCTGGCGATAATGAATGGGTCAGCATAATTACCGTGTCTCCTCACCCAGGCAGCTCTGCCACATTGTGAATTTTTCATTTTATTTCAAAATCCAGGGCGTTGTTATGAAAACTTAATATTTGAACTGTGGCAAGATGGAGTTGGGAGTCACAGCCACGCTCACTCATTTTCTTGCCGGTCCTGAAGCAAACAGCTCCTATCTCATTACTTCTGGGCTTCTATGGTGTTAAGACTTACTGGCTTTTCCCATTAGGAGTGACACCTCTCTACCATTTCAAGCACATCCGCACGAGCCAGGGGACGCGGATGAGGAGGGGCCGGCAAGCTGAGAGTTAAGTACAGCTGCGTGACCTGACTTGACCAACAATAAGAAGAAAAAAAAAGGTTAAAAATAACCTTTTAGGTTATTTGTGTCTTTGCAGACACAAATAAAGATAAAATCACTCTGACTTGGTTGTACAGTTCCAGCATTTAACCCTCCCTGGTGAGAGAAAGATCTGGTGGAATCCATGAGAACACGCAGAGAATTGCAGGTGATAGTCCGTCAGTCTTCACTTCGGGTTCAAGGGTTCTATTGCAGTCCGTGCGATTCTGTGAGGTGTAAAGGATTGGGGATGGCTGTTTCATCTCCCCATTCCCTGCCATGCCCCCCTGCAACGCAGCTAGGGTATAGCGTATCCAAGGACGCTGTGGCTAATGAATAGATGGGGTTCTGTGCCTGTATATGGTGGTAAGAAGGGGAGAGGCCCCCCGCACCTTGGCAGTTTGGATATAAGCTAGAAGCAACTTCAACACAGCCTGAGACACAACATCCTATGAGCGGTTAGGTGTTCCCCCAAATGGAGCTCCCAGAGAGAGGCGTGCGTGTGTTGATTACCTACATTTGAGAGCCTCCCTTGTGGTAGGACGTTCTGAGCATGGAGGCTCCTGTCCCTCCCAGCCTTGTCTGTCCTTACATACACTGTGTGAACTCCCAGGAGAAGGGGAGCAGGGGAGGAAACACTTGCCGCCCTGCTTCCTTCTACCTGTTTCTCCCTCCCTCTGGAAAGCTCCTGTGTGTCAGAGTAGCGGGTCAGGAAAAGAACCTGGGACGAGGAGAGGAGGTTGCAGAGAGAGTCTGTCCATCCAACTTACAACTTAGTTCTCTTGTTTATGTATTTAAGCTGCCCCTACGTTCCATCAGGTGTCCAATATTTAGAACCTACTATGGGTAAGATCAGGGGGCTTTTGCTGACTCCGGGAGGCACGGGCAGAAGCGAAGACAGATGAGCGGTGGGGGGGGCGGAATCCTGGAGCAACTTGCCGGTTGATAGGGGAGAGAAGAGGTAACACCTTGACTGACCCCCTCTTTTTGAAACTAATACCTGCGAGAGGTTGGGTGTTTTGGGCCTTTAATATAGATTTCCTGCCACAGTGATTCCCCAGAAAAGTGCCTCCTCCCTGGGATGCGGTTTGGGCGCCCTGCCTGCAGTTTAGTGGGGATGGCACGCTCGAGACTGGCACCGTGAGAGCACTGTGAGATTCAGACACACAGAAGGAAGCAGAAGTGGTTTCCTGAAGGCTTCCTGGGCCCCAGTGGGTCCAGATTTGCAGACACCCTAGGAGGAAGGACATCCCAGGCAGAGGCAAGAGAATGAAATATCAGGGGTCTCTGGCATCAGGCTTAATTTCCCTCTTGATTCCTCAGCAAGCCATCCCACTCAGAATTTTCCTCTGAGGAGGAAAACTCAGCCCACACCCTCTTCTGAAGAGTTGAGTTCCCAGACTTCTCTGTAATTACGGTTGTTGTGTGTGCCTTAAAAGCTGTTAAATGGTTTGGAGGCTGATGGGATATCAGTAACCATTTGTTTCTTGGCACATAACGGGTTTGCACACTTGTGATGCATGCACGTGTCTGTAGGAACACTGTATTGCAATTAAAAATTTTTAACTAGCAATATATGTACATAAAGGAAAATGTGGGAAATAAATAACGGGATAGGGAAAGCAATCAGTAGATAACTAACACACACACACAGTTCAGCCCCAGAGATAACTAGGAACACACTGAAATTATGTATATGTACACACAAGTGTATGCGTATATAAATATGCACATGTACACATTCACTTACACAGGCACACACCTATGTGTGGATACATCATGCATGTATATTGTGTGCCCAGACACATAAATCTCTATAACACACAATATACGTATATGTGTGTATAGACAGATGCAGAGATGTTGGCAACACAAGGCACATACTTCTTGCAGTCTACCTTTGTAGAATTTTAACTTTGTGCAGTGAGCTTGTCTCCCGTTACTACGAATTCTTTGTAAATGTTTGCCATTTACCATATTCTCTTGGGCACAGGGACCACCGCCTTAACTAGCCCACTCTGTCTGGAATTGCGCCTTGACCTCCTCCCTGCTGCTGCCTTTGGAACCCTGCCTTCCGGACGAGGGCCAGGTGTCGAGCCTCGGCCCGCAGAGCGAAGGGTCCTGGGTGGGCAGGTTGCCCTCCACGACAGGTGTGCTTCTGAAAACCTTTGCTCTGCTCTCTCCTTTCCCACCCTGCAGTGCCCGGCTTCCCGTATCCAGCCGCCACCGCCGCGGCCGCCTACCGAGGGGCACACCTACGAGGCCGCGGCCGCACCGTGTACAACACCTTCCGGGCCGCGGCGCCCCCGCCCCCGATCCCGGCCTACGGCGGGTAAGTGGGGCGGCCTCCCCGCCGCAACGGCCTCCCGCACCAGCCCCCTCCCGTTTTTGTGAGTGCATGCTGGTCTTGACTGCCCCACCAGAACCGCCCCAGCATGCAGCCCGGCGCGCGCCTGCCATGGAGCACCTTGCAAAGAGTATTGAAAAATGAGTGTAATTTGTCCTGTCATGGTTGGTGCCTTCAAGCATTCTACATGTCACATGTTGTTATGTAAATTCTCTCTGAGACTGAATGCTGGAGAACAGAGAAATGGCTACAGCCAAAGATGTATTTCTGATGATTGCAAACATCTGGTTATTAAGGAGGTTGGATCACATTTGCCCCTTGAATCTGTCCATGGAGGGACATGAAGTCCCCAAACATAAAAGTCACTGGGGTGGTCTTGCTCCGCTCCCCTAAGACACCTTGCTCATCAAGGTTTTATGAACCCTTGCCTGAGAAGAGAAAATTAGGTGTGGAGTCAAATGGAAACATTCGGAAGTTCAAAGAAATTGGAAGTAAGACCCGTTTCGGTTGGATTTTCCAAAACGGGCATTTGGCTTCCTTTCCCCTCTGCAAGGAAACGCGGGGTAATGGCTTCCCCATTGGCAGTTTGGTATCTGTGTGCATGGACTCTGGTATTGCCAAGTGAAGATCAAGGAATGACAGGGAATGCGAAGAAACAGTGGTCTTGGTGTGGTGGGCTGCAACCCCACAATGCTACCCTTTCTTTCCTCCTGTTAAGGGATCCTCCTGGAACATTCAGGCACCCCTGGAGTCAGGGAGAAAGGGATTTCTCAGCTGGTCCTCAGGGGATGTTTGGACTGTCCGGAGACATTTGGGGTTGTCACAGCAGGAGCAGGAAGGTGCGATGGCATCTAGGATGGGGAGGCCAGGGATGTTGCTCGACATCCACATTGCACAGGACGGCCCCCAACGCAAAGAGTTATCAGACCCCAAATGTCAGTAGCGCTACTCAGAACAACTCAGCCATGCCCAAGGCAGTGTGGCATAAGGCTTTACCAGCCAACGACTGGCTTTCTGGTCTGTAGAAAGAATATGGCTGTGTTCCAGGCTGTATGAAAAGGGTTAATGCATTTTTTATAGCTCTGTTCCTTATAAATCTTTTAGAAAACCTGAATTAGCCTAGATTATCTCTCTATTATACTGATGACAAAGGGAACCACTCTTTTTTTCATTATGTATTCATATCTCACCCATTGCAGAGGAGAGCACTTGAAGTGTTTCAAACACAAATGCAATGAGACAAAGTTAAGAATATAAATAAATGAATCTAGATTCAGTCTTCAGGAGGAGAAAATAAAGGCAGAGAGATTGGTCCGTGTTCATTGTTTCTTGTGTTGTCATTAGCCTTGGGTCACTTGTGAGTTTCTTAGTGGACAAAACAACAGTGAAAATGTCTTTCTCGTAGAAAGATGGTGGATAATAACAAACCAAGGATGAATTTGCCCTAAATTCTCTCCACCCTCCAAAAACATGCATCTGCACCTCTGGAAGCCTTTATCTGACCACGTGATATAAAGAAGCATCCACAATGTTAATCATTATTTCCAGCCCCACAGTGTTGAGCCTGTTTTATAGACCCAGAAATGCAGAAATAAAGACGTGTTATTCCCAAGGTCACACAGTAAGTTGTTATGAAGGGAAAAAAACCCACCAAGTTACCCTGTAGGCTCATGTAATTACTAAAGCAAGATGCATAAGCCATAAATACAAAATTGCATGTTTATACCACATTAGTTTGTCTGAAAATTATTATCTTAGTAGACGGTAATTGTAGCTTTTTGGTATACGTACCCTCAGTATCTCACTACTATACTGAACAGGAAAAAAAAATAAAATTATATGGCTTATCCTCACATGAACAATTTATAAAAATCTCCCAAAATAACACACCTGCTGTAAAATTGAAATTCGCTAACTTACAATGAACTTGCTCTTTGCCAGGGAAGAACCATGCATAACTAATTAATGCCACATTCACCAGGGAGAGACACAGGCATCTCCAAATGGTGAAGCAACGTGTGTGACTGCTTCAGATGTGACTTAATTTAAATCCTCCAGCAAGTTTCCTAATCATTTTGGTTATAATGGTACACGGTGCCTCTTTGCTGGTAATATTCCAAGTGGAATCCTGAAACCACTGTTAGTAGTAAGATGAAATTCTCAACACGGGAGGAGGACGGGGCAGAAGGGCTAGGGATGTGCGTGTCCATGTCTGCGAGTTCTATAAGAGCAAAGTGCTGGTTGAAAATAGGAGACTCAGTGAGGGTGTTTTGCTGTATTACAAACTACCTGGGTGCACTGGTGCCTAATGAGAAACTGTGAACCCTGCATCTTAAAGGAAGGTTTCCCTTTTCTTCTGCTTGTTGGCTGAGGCTGCAGGAGACTGCCGGGCGGGCAGCTCATTTTGGAAAGAATAGCAGAGGACAGCTCATGTCCCAGCAGATATGGGCTGGAGTGGTGAGAGCCCTGAGCTTGAGTGGAAGCGAACAGCAGAGAGATTGGAAACCTACTTCTGTTTCCAGAAAGTGACGTTATCAGGATTCAGGTGGTCCAGGTGATTGTGTGGATTTCCTGTAGCCGTTTGTCTCCAAAGTCCTTTTGGGGAGATTTGTGGAGTCCACTAATGTCTTTACTCCAGTGCAGTTCAGCCTAACATCCTTTTTCTCAGTTCCACTGCATTGTCTTGCACCTTTGAGGAGTTCCTTCTAGTTAGGGGCAGGGAGCACCATATAAGTTAATAATTTCAATAAATGTGATAAGTGATAAGGGTCTTCTATGAGCACCAAGGAAGGCCCCTTAGCTCCGCTTGGGTTTTTAGGGGCTTCCAGCAAAAGAAGAAATGTAGGATGCACTGAAGTCCAACCACTTGCTAAATTGCCATGCTGAGATCCCATTCCTCCATTCTCCATCACACCCACTGAACCCCATCTTTTCTAAAATGTCGCCCGGCGAGCTGCATACACACACAAACACACACTCTCTCTCTCTCTCTCATAAAATTTTTTTTTTAAAGATTTTATTTATTTATTAGAGAGGGAGAATGAGAGATAGAGAGCATGAGAAGGAAGAGGGTCAGAGGGAGAAGCAGACTCCCCGCCGAGCAGGGAGCCCGATGTGGGACTCGATCCCGGGACTCCAGGATCATGACCTGAGCCGAAGGCAGTTGCTTAACCAACTGAGCCACCCAGGCTCC